>NC_064220.1:2460940-3076175 GCF_023101765.2 Spodoptera frugiperda | reverse complement strand
AAAGTCAAAAACGATAGCCTAAAATATTTTTTAGACTCGAGATATTGTGCAAATAAAAATAAATACAATAAGATTACCAAAAGGACCTCTCCAATCTTCCAAATTCCCTATTCCCTAACAACCCTTAAATTCCTAACCTCCAAAAGGCCAGCAACGCCTCTGGTGTTTCGGGTGTCCATGGGCGGCGGCAATTGCTTACCATCAGGTGATCAGTCCGCTCGTTTACCGGCTTATCTAAAAAAATACACACAATAACTTTCAAATATTGTACATGATAAATGATTTTAACAACAGTTTTAGTATTTCACAGCTTCAAAGGGTTGTCAACTCATATTACGTTTTATGGCACTCTTATTAATCCAAATATCAAATGTTCTCTAAAACCAATCATCCAATAATAATATACGTTTTTATAATGACAGCTCATCGATATATTCACATACGTTTATGCCTTTGTTGTCTAAAACTGAGCGGTGACACTGACAACAAACAAATAATGTCATCAAAACAACAATTCCAGCTTTTGTCAATTCATTAATTGAATAGGCACAAAACGTAGGTATTTCATGACAAATGTATCGTAAATAGAGCTACCTGCGTTACATTCCTCGTAGTTGAATTACTAAAGAGATTATTTCATTACTAAGAGAGGTAATTTACAGAAATATCTGAAATATTTCAGATGTTTTGTCAGTTTTAGAGAGCTTAATACCGAGTAATTATTTTCAAGTCCTAAATATGGCCAGTAGATAACTGTTTTCAAAGCTTAGGTACGATCATTAATTAAATTAAGATCATATTTAAATTCTAGTACAAATCTGCAATACAGTTCAAGCAACCACACATTATACATATTATATAAATGGCACATAAATTAAGATCTACCTATATAGAAAAACAGACCACTAGAACTACCAAGACAGTGAAAACTAAGTTTCAAGGACATCAATCGACTGTCTTAAGATCCTTAGGTCCATTTAAAAAGACGATTTCAGTAAACAAAGAACAATCACGACATGAATTCAGTCCCTATTTGTTTTTCTACCAACAAATTTCTTCAAAACTCGAACCCCAAGTTCCCTGTACCTTCGAAATCGCTTCACAACAACGTAACTCCAATAGCAAGTCCAGAACGTCTTCAAATTAATTCCTGTTCAACATTTAACTAAATAAAACTAGATTCTATTTGAAAGGACCAACTTTCTTCAACGGCACAACTTTGAACTTTGCTTGTTTTCGTGGCAATGTTTAAGACTATTAAAATCCAGTAGTTTGAATGGCAGTTCTGAAAAGTTTCGCCTTTGTTTTTTGGGGACGGAGGACATGACCTAGTTTTGTTCCAAGGTGTTACCGATTAAAGTCAATGGCAGAGCCGTCAGCACATCCTCAAAAGATTCTAACGAAAAGCAACGTCTATTCATTCTGAGCCTTCGTTTTTACTTTCGTCTAAACCAAAAGCATGTAAAGGCAAAATAAGTGAATTATGCAGTTCTCCCAACTTGTAGCTTAGCAGGAACGTAATGCAAGAAACAAAAGCACTAAAGCAAGAAGCAAAAGCAAGACGCAAGAGGAAAAACAAGGCAACGATCCATTTCCGAAACAAACGAACGACACCGTGCTCAAACGAGTCATTAGCTTTACACTTATTCTTGCTTTTAGTACAAGAAAGTCATAAAAGAAGGTCAACGAACAAAAATACACTTACTGTCGTCTTTATGACGTCTTAGAGTTATGCGAATTAATTTCATTTCGAGAATAAAATAACGGTTAAAGTTAGCGTCTACAGGCCCGCATCGTATGTATCGCACGCACCGTACGCATTCCGTATGACGTCATCGGTACGCATCGCATGTAGGCATTGCCGATGTTGCGGTCCGTACGATGCGGATCAGTGGACGCAGTTGTATGAGTTTCTATACGGACATGTGTACGCTTACCATAACATTCCATTTAGCTCGACTATAGCACTATTTCTCAAAGAGTGGGTTTCAAACATTTCGTTCTGTATGAACTGGTTGAAACAGTGTCATTACAAGTGAAAATATGATAAAATGATATCTTAAAAAAATAACGCAAACAGTCCCCATGAATTAGAAAACATCGACATGAAAAATTAATTAAAATATCTCTTTTATTCTTTGCATTGAACAGGACTTCTGAGAAATATTATCATATGCTTCACAAAGTCCTAGATTTTGCCACCGGCAGCGGCTACCCAGAAAAGCGCCTTGAGTTTTGTGTATTCGCTTTTTTCTGCATTTTTGCTATTAACTTTTTAGTAGGAGTTATTTGCCTTAATGTTTTGTCGTCGACCAAGGCGAGCCTGTGATTGCCTTTGCTTGTGTATATAAATCTTACTTCGCTTTCCTTTAAACCACAGTTTTGTAAAAGAACTTCTGTTTATTCCTATAAATTGAGCACCAAATCTGTCAATTTCTGACCGAAATAATCGCCGTTGCCCATGGACACACACGAAACACCAGAGGCGTTACAATTGCGTTGCCGGCAATAGGAAGAAATTGAAGGGACGGACGCAATAGGGCCTCGCTTCTTTAACCTCACTCACACAACGCAAGCGTTGTTTCACGTCGGTTTCCTGTGAGGCCGTAGTATCACTCCGGTTGAGCTGGTCCATACGTGCCGAAGCATGGCTCTCCTACACTTAGATTCCATAGGTGCCTATTCAAATAAACACTAAGAATATAACTTTAGATCTCTTTTAGAGCTTGAAATCGAACTATAAACTTCGAACTCATGAGCCAAACTTAATTCTTTAAACCGATGTGTACTGAAACAAACACTTCACGCTCATTATTATTAACTTCATAACAGACATTGTTCCGCCAACTATCTCAGACTAATGAAACAAAGGTACAGAGCAGAACGAACAATACACGAACGTTAAATTAAATTCAAAAAGCTACACGCAAAAGGCAAATAATGACGTCATTAAATATAATGTAATGTCTGCCGTATCATTAAAGTTGAAACTAATTTTGACTTGTACAGGGAAATATCTTTGTATAGTAGTAATGAGTATCTAGATAGTGTCTGTAATACCTAGTCATACGTGGTTGGTTGGTTTTTACCAAAAGCCAATAAATAGTATTGAAAAAGTAAGTAACGTCCGAAAATTCTTAAACCTTTAAACATTTTCGATTCCTTTTTTCAGTGATACGCCATGTTTTAGATGTAAACTTTTACATAAAACTCGTGTTTAATGATGAAAATGTGTAATACATATTGAACATTAAATCTAACCACTAAAAGTGAATAAAATCTTTTTTTATAATAACTATCGTGAGACATACGAAATTAACTAAAAATCACATAAAACTATATCTGAAAACTTCTTGCTTTGCGGTGCACCTCACAATGAGATGTAAGCACAACACTTAAGTACGTCTAGTACAGGTATATCAATGTTGTACTAGGCAGACATTTACGTAAGTTATACTCGTTTCAGCTGCATCCCGTATTTCGTGGGAGGGTGCATTTCCACCAGAGATGTGCTATGTAGCTATGCTACGAAGATGTAATAGCTAAGCTGTGAAACTATGTGACCGTTTCCACCGATACTAAGCTATGTAGCTGTGCGAATAAGATGCGCAGCTCGAGTATGCGATGTATCGATAGTAGGGAAGCCATCCATAGCACACATCTATAGCACGCATACACATAGTTTCCACTAGTGCTAAGCTATGTGTACCAACGAATATGATTGGTGTAAGCCAAACGCATCCACAGCAACGTAGCATAGCACATCTCTGGTGGAAATGCAACTTAATGCAGGAACAATTTGTGACGGTGCACAATTTTCTGTAAACAAACACGTTAGCTCTGCACTTGGTCGTCGCTTGGTGGCCACGTTGAAATGTCATTATTTACTGGCTGTTCCTAACTCAGTTATACCAAGGGTTGAATAGCTTCCAGTTTATAAGTCTCTTCCTAACTAGAATCAACAACGTTTATCTGTTTTAAACCAAATTTATGTAAGTACGACACATGAAGTACTTTACTTTTATCTTTGTGGGTGTATATTATAACTAGTGGTCAAACAATTTAGATATTCCGATTAGTACCAAACCTTATATATTTTTTATGGAATAGGGCACAAACGAGCAGACGGGTTTACCTAATGGAAAGCGATCAGCACCGCCTATGGACAATTACAACGCCAGAGGAATCAAAGGAGCGTTGCCAGTCTTTTAAAATAAATAACGAAGACGCAGTTATTTAACCTTACTCACTTTTAAGTACATAACTTTATTTTAATTTCTAATCAGAAGTAATATCCGTATTTATATTATATACATTATATTATAAAAAAAAATCTTACAGCGTCTACAAATTATCCTCACCGTTGCCGTGATTTAGGGTGTCCAATCAGCAATCACATAATTCAATAAAAATCGTGTATAGCAAATTCCTAATCCTCTTCAAAAAACTTTGCAGCTAAATTCTAGTAAACTCTGAAAACTAATTTAGATTTAGCACTCAGTGTCGCGTTTTATAAATAAATAAAAAACCGACATGTAGCCGCCATCTTGATAACACGCGGGAAATGGAGAAATAGCGGGAAAACTAAGCCTTTGGTAAAAAACCAAACTGTGGAACGAAAGCTTTTAGTTTTACTTAGTTAATGTTAACTACTGCACGGTAGGCGCGGTGGCTGGGCAACTGGCTGCCGTGCAACGTGTAGCAGATTCGATTCCCGCACGGAGCAACTGTTTGTCTGATCCACAAATTGTATTGCTTCCAAGGAAGCAAGCCAGCTTGTAAGAAGATCCTCACAATTTTCACTTACCTGCAATTCCCATTATTTCCGAGTCTCAACATCCAACTTGGAGCTTATTAAATAAATAATAATAATATCCCAGGCGTCTACAAAAAAAAAGAAATGTACGTAGGTATTTTATACGTTACAGATTTGAGTTTTTAAAAGTTGCTGCTCACATGAAAGTTCGATGGAAAAGACCAAGGGGCAGGGGTCAGATAAGTTCTGATCCGGAGCTGCGGACTACCTAGCGGGTTTACCGGGGCTTCGGGTCGAAAAACAGGAGAAGGAACGGGGTGGTTTTTAGTCAGTAAGAGTCTGACACTCCCTTTCGCCTCGCCCAAGGCGGGAGAAGTCATTGGACGATTTTCCCCCTCAAAAAAAAGAAAAAAAAGGGGTCAGATAAGTTGGTCAGACCAAATCCGTGCCACACTGAAGACCACAGTCTGATAGACATAGAACAGCATGGCGAAATATAGTTAACCAGAGAGTTATTCGTCGGGGTCACGACCCTCAGCATTGAGGATAAACGATGCAAGGAGGAGGAATTTGAGTTTTAAAGAAATTTCGATGCATGCCTGATGTTTAGAAATAAACTAGCCACTATAAAAGCCATTGAACTTTAAACGTAGCTAACGGTTTTGGAATTGAAGGTGCTTTTCCACCAGAGATGTGCTATGTGTTGCAAGGATGTAATAGTTAAGCTGTGAAACTATGTGACAGTTTCCACTGATACAAAGCTATGTATCGGTGCGAAGAAGATGTGCAGCTTGAGTATGCGAGGTATCGATAGAAACTATCCATAGCACGCATCCATAGTACACATCCATAGCACACATCCATAACACGCATTAATAGCACACGTCCATAGCACGCATCTATAGCACGCATCTTTCCCAGTGCTAAACTATGTGTACCAATGCATATGATTGGTAGAACCCAAACGCATCCACAGCAACGTAGCATAACATCTCTGGTGGAAAAGCGCCCTTATTGTTAGGTCAGGTAGAATATTATGCGTTTGCATTACTGAAAAATATTTTGAAGATTTTTGATATTCCAAAACATCAAACGACATTGTCATAAATACGAATAAAGTTGGCGAGACGCTTCACATTCTTAAAGGATCGGCTCCAAAATGGAAAATATTAAAAAATGCTTTTCTATAGAATCGTTGGAGTTTTTGAATGCTGAAAGTAATTTAGTGAAGCGCAACTCCTGGAGGAGACATACTCAATTGGTTTGTCAGACAAGGTCAGATTTGACATCTTGACACATTGAACGCCGTGGTGGTCACCGATGACCGACGTTAGTGGAGGATTTGCCTTCAACAGTTTTCTATTGGCAGTCAAAGACTTAAGGTTCAGACTGCCTCGTTGGTCGAGTGGTCGCAAGTACGACTGCCGGGACAAGAGGTCTCGGGTCGGGCAAAGTATTACAGGGCTTTTTTCGGATTTTCGAAAATTTCTCAGTAGTAGCACGAAGTCTGGAATTGTACCCAGTATATGGCAATAGGCTCACCCTCTACATGGGACTTATAACACAAATGGTGAAAAGTGGGTGTACATTGTATAGCGGCATTACATGCCGTAATGTGCTCTGCCTACCCCTTCGGGGATAAAAGGCGTGACGTGTGTGTTCAGACGTCAGACCACTTCATTTTGGTCAATTGTTTTGGAAATTAATATTCACTATGTAATACGGGAATGAACATTATACAACTTCTTGGAAACGAAAGATCAAACATATTTCGTTCTATTTTCTCAGAAGCAAAACAATATTGGTTTCATTGTATTGAACTAGGCCTTCTGTTATAATATTAATTAAAATATTTATAGTAACACAAACAGATTGTTTTTAACCTCATTGAATAATTAAAAAGACTTTTAGGAAACCACATGAAGCGTCTTGCGACTTATCATTTAATGATCAAATAATGTATCAGAGATATTGTAAAAAACATTTTTTGAAAAGAGTAACGATGGAGTTTCTTGCTCGTTCTTCTCCAAAAAGCAACACTTTGGAACGAGCGCCTAGCTTCACTGACAGACAGACTGACGGACAATTCAATTTGACGTTTCAAAAGTGCCTAATTTAGGATTAATTGAAATAAATGCTTTGACTTTGACTTTGACATTATAAACACGAATATTGAAGACATATTCGTTTGTGCAAGGGTGCAACTGTATTTTTTTATGGAATAAACCGATAAACAAGCAGACGGGTCACCTTATGGTAAGCAATCGCCGCCGCCCATGAACATTTGAAACACCAGAAGCGTTACAAATGCGTTGCCAGCCTTTTGGGGGTTAGGAATTTAAGGGTTGTTGGGGAATAGGGGATTGGGAAAATTGGAAAGAGGGGTAATTGGGCTTCGGACTCACTCACACAACGAAACAAAACGTAAGTGGATTCACGTCGGTTTTCTGTGAGGCGGTATTTGATGGATTATGATTGTATGAAAAATTATTCGTATCTATTTATGGTCATGATATTTTTAAACTAAAACTATTTTCAAGAAAGTCTCAAACAAACTTCATAAGAAACGGCGAGTTTTGAAAAATGGTGGATCTAAATAAACACTACAAAGAAAGCAATGCCCTCGGCGCGGGTGCCGTACAACTCGCTCGAAGCACGAAACTTGCAAATTGAGGCCTGGCCCAAGATACAAGCGATTTAATTATTGTTGTAGTTTTTTTTTATGTTAAATGGGCCGACGTTTGGCCGCTATCTCGCCTGATGGTAAGTGATGATGCGGCCTACGATGGAGCAAGTCTGCCCATAAGCAACCTATTCACTCGGGCTTTGAAGACACCCAGGTTATACCCATCAGGAAACACAGACTCCGGCAAGGAGTTCCACTCCCTAGCATTTGACATTTATTTAGCATTTTATTTCCGTATGACATTTCTTCATGCTGATGAAATAAAATAGTGTTGAATGTTGATATATTGGACTCAACACATGGTTTGAAAAACAGGTCACAATAGACTGAATGACTGCAGACGCAAGAAGTAAAGACTGCGGAGAGGGGCGAGAGGGTATGGCTAACGATAAATGAGCGACAGGCTGGTGATGCGGCTGCGCGACACCACGCTAATGGGTTCCGCACATGCGCGATAACGCCGAGCAGTCTGCGAGTACGCAAAGGAACTCCGAATAGACGATGTACGGCGTCATAAGCCATATTTTACTTTAAACATCATTTTTTTTCTGTTTAAAAGATTTTATTGCAACAAGTTCAAAGTCTATTATTACGTTAGTCACTATAATTATTGTAGTCTCATGTTTTTTTTCTTTATACAAAGTTTCTTATTGTACAAAGAGTAAACAAACACATATCTTGAATGTATTTACCAAACCCACTTCCCACAGATCTAAACTCTCAACCATAAACGGTTCAAAACGTTATTTATGTTACCTCTTGGTCCATTCGTTGGTCGCTCAAGACTTATACCACACATCAATTTGCGACACCGGCAAAGCGTGGCCGAGGGTTCGAATCGATGCTGATATTAATTTTCGAAAAACTTTGCATCGTCCACCGTTATTTATCAGGTTTTGAGCACAATATGCTAATGTTGCATAATATCGTTATATTTTTTTTTTGCATCATTTTAACTGAGAAACTTACTCTAGTATTGTTCTACGAACAAAACATCAAAACAAGTTTCCTGTGGACCAAAATAACAACTATTTGTACATACTAAAATTAATTTTAAGTATCTGCTAAGTATTATTCTCTGTTAGACTTTCTCGTTGAAAGAAGTGATCGCAAGAAGGAAGTGGTAATACATTTAGTATGCACCTAAACGTCTGTCTACACTTTCGATAATTTTCATATTTTAATGTAGTAAATGACATATACATAATAGTAACATTTGAAACATTAATTTCCCTGCGGTGGTACAACCACATTATTACACCCACAGGCTATAGCGACATAATGTATCAATCCGGCCAATTGATTGTATTAGTGTTGTGATGCTGCACCTCAGGGGGGGGATGCCAAATGTGTTTGGTAATTGACACTTCGATGCTAAACAAGATGGCAGATCGATGATGACACGGACAGCTAAACACCCGTAGGGGAAACATCAACATCCAGTGACTGCAGCTTCAATTAGAGCTATTATATTTGTGGTCGCTAGATGGCAGCACTAGCGAGTTTGGTCTTATCAGCTCAATGATAAATGATAAATGATAAATGATATTTATTTCTGTAAATAGATTATAAAATAACACTTTTACACGTCAATATTTCAAATAGCTAGATGAGGCCGGCATTTCCTATCCGACTACTCTGAGAAGAAATGCCGAAACAAACTCAGAGGTCATAGTCTCTTTTAAAGTCCAGACAAAATCAATTAGAGATGTCGGAGAACCGTGCAAGTTTATTCTGTAGTGGTCTTTTGAGGAAAGAACCACAGCAGTTTGAGCGGACCTGTTCAGATGGCAGCACGCATGTGTCAGTTTACAATTAGCTCAGCTGACGACTGTTGCTGAATGATCCGACGAACAATACCAACCAAAAGAACATTTGGGTAGGCCACACAAATGCTCACACTGTCAGAATATAATTAACTAAAAGTGAAATGACTAGGCAAACTCTCGCACGGTCCTCAAACTAACAATTTTAAAAATAATATGTAATAAAAAAAAAATATCGAATGATATTAATGTATATCATGTCAAATTGTATAAAAATGTAACTTGTGTTACAAACATGTCAACATGACCTGTGTGGACATTATAGCGGCTCACTCCCAAGCCTGACTATCATCTAAGTAGTCTTTAATTTTATAAAAAGCTTTACTATACAGTTTTTCTTTAATAACATTTTTAAATTTATTCAGGCTCAAACTTTGAATATCGCTGGGAATTTTATTGTAAAAGCGTATGCATTGACATCTGAACGAACCACTTATTTTCTTAAGTCTAGTAGTGGGAACAATATATTTGTTTTTACTTCTAGTGTTTATATTATGTATATCACAATACTTTTTGAATAAATTAATGTTTTTGTGAGCATACACTACATTTTCATAAATGTATTGAGAAGGAACAGTCAATATATTAATTTCTTTAAATAGTTCCCTAAGAGAGTGCCTCGGACTAAGATTATAAATTGATCGAATGGCTCTTTTCTGCAGCACAAAGACAGACTGAATGTCAGCAGCATTTCCCCACAGGAGGATACCATATGACATGATACTATGAAAATAACTAAAGTATACTAATCGCGCTGTATTTACATCGGTTAAATTTCTAATTTTTTTAACGGCATATGCTGCAGAGCTGAGCCTTTTCGACAACTTATCTACGTGTGGAGCCCACTGTAGCTAGATAGTTGAATGTACAGGGTCCAACTCCTCGCCCTTGATTAACATGCTGGTTTTCACATGTCTAACATTTGGTGTTGTGAATTTAATGCATTTAGTTTTCGATTCATTAAGTAATAAATTATTGGCACTAAACCAGATCACTGCCCCTGACAATACAAACGTAATATAATGCCTTTTATTTTTTGGTGTGTATTTGCTGAATAGATTATTTATATCCTTCTATATACTTCTGTATTTTATGTCTCGAAGGAATAGACAGATGTTCATATTAAATAACATTTTTCGCCGTTTAAGTTACGTGTTTTACACGTAATAGTCGATGAGAGTACTACGAAACCAAACCAAACTGAGATCCAAAGTCAAAAGAAATTGATTAGGTACAATAACACCGCTCAACTCAACCATATTGTAGGGAATCGAACGATCCAATGGTCGTGCCATCGCCAATGAGACCTCTGAATGAAATTGACAAATACCAAGCCATCACAAAATACTTTCAACTGACTCAATTTAGTTTTAAATGGTGACAGTGTTATTCACAATTTAGCTACAAGTCTAGTGTTCACTAACAATTAATTCCAAAAAAAATATGGAAGAAAGAAATCTAATGATGTCTATTTAGATCAATTTTTTCATCGAAATTGTTAAAGATTTTCTTTGAGTCTCACTTTCCCTTTCATTATAACAATGTTCCTCTGAATTAACTATATTTAAACATGATTAAGGTTGTACGGAACCCTCAAGGGATGGGTCTGGAGTGACATCAAATTATATCTTCAGTCGATTGTGTCCCTAACACTTTAAAAGAGATTTTGTAAATTTATTTAGGCCTTAATGTACACTGCACGGTTTCTTTTGATTTTTAAATAAATATATATACTTTGTGTAGAGTATTGAATTTTATCCGATCAAACTGATATACTTATATCTTGAAACCATAACGCATATTAACGGCCGAGTAGAATACATTTTGTTACCACCCCAATTCTTTCTGTGGGTGTTATAAAAGTTAACTAATGGACTACACATTTGACGGTAATCGGACAGCAGTGCTCTGTAATATCTCAATGTTTACCAAACGTGGAGATAGTAGCAAACCTTCTTATGTAGAGAAGGCTCGTAGTCCAGTAGTGGACAGCGCGTGGCATGAGCTGTTTACGGTCATTTTTGAAACCATGAAGCCATTAAAGACACCATGTTCTTTTTATCTTCTAATCTCTTGTGTAATTGATTCTCATCTTACATACATACTTATATGCATAACTTCACGCCTGTCTCCCAAGGGGGTAGGCAGAGACAGTATTACATACCTCTTTCGCTTCATCAACTACAGACATCAGTCTTTTCATGCAAGCTCGTCGGTTAAGGGTACTTTTAATTAAACAAAGAAAAATATGGGCCTTTATCCTATATACTTAAGCGAAACGTTCTGGACGTGGGTGTGACCTATCGCTATAGTGAATAAGCGCTTACTAGAACCGCAGTGACCCACTTTCTACAATTGATTCTCAAGTTCTCAGCTACCTTGGAATGTCGATACCTAGACATTGTGCCCAAGGAAACTGCAACAGAAATTGTTTTGCTTATTCTGCAAACTTTTGTTGAAATCCTTTCAATGAGATTGTTCCTTGCATATTTAGTTCAATAGAAAAATTATAGTTCAAGCACAAATCTTCTCTTGGATGAGCGATTGGTTGATTAGTTATGTTGTTGTAGTAGAACCATTGACTAGGATCTACAGTTCTGGGGTTTGTAATTCAAAAACTTCATCATACATATTTATTTTCACTGATACAACGTGGATGCTCACTAAATATATTATCTTGAACTCTCATTCAAATAACGAGAGTACAAAGAGAATCTTAACACCGCGATTCACAAAATGACAGTGACATCTATCTAACCTTTTTATTATTTATTTTCAGCCATGGTCTATATCTAACCTTATAATTTTTACCTGCACAATCAAACTGATCTTATATTATCAAAAATTACTAAAAAAATTAGACAAAATAAACAAATATTTGTTTATAAAAAATTGTATTTACTTTTATCATTTCAATCGTTCGTTACGATTGTAGTATACCCGATACCCGATTATTTACATAAACTTTTTAAATATTTGTTTACCCCCTGGCTGTATCCGTTACAGCCAATACAGAAGCATATCAAATCAATTAAAAAATCCTAACCAAATAGCTGTTCAATTATTTTTCGTTTTAGCAATTTCCATAAAATTCAATGAACAAACACAAATTGTGTGTAACCTAATTCTGTGCAGTCAAAGCCCCTATATTTAAATGTGAACAAATTAATTTTGACACCATCCTGCCGCCTCGTACAGAGGGGTTTCGGTTCATCGCGATACCCTTTGCCGTGCCCGGACATGTGTCAACTAGTGATGTGCGGAATAAATGTCGATTTATTTGAATCAACGATAATTTGAAACAATATTTTTTTCCGTTTTTTATTTCATCAATCAAAGTCTTTATACTGTATAGATGGATGTCGAGGTTTTTAGGGATTAACCCATTGGCCGACACGACAATGATAGCCGAATCCACATTCCACATATCGACAACCTCGTGAGCCAAAATATAATAAACATATATGTATCTATATTAAAATATCTTTTATTATTATGCTACTTGTAGTCTTATTCTTTTTACTACAATGAATAACTTTAAGTGGCTAAATATGGTGGAAACAATGATATTTTCCACGACGTCTCGTCTTCGGGGACTGTAGACGATTTACTTTCATTAGTCGAGTAACAGCGTGCCATTAGCGCGTGACAGCCGACAGGGCATTCCAGCGAGCCTAATAAAGCAATTTATGTTTATTGTCAAAGTCTAAAATACTCCTTAATGCAGACTTTTAAGTTACATTAACATATCACAGTTTTATTCTAGTACATATCTAGATTTTATACGTTGTAAATATCTTATGTCCGAATACTCAAACGCTACTCAATTTTAAGACGCTCTCAAAACTAGTTCTGTCCCTATCAATTCTTTATAAAATGACAGAGATAGCACAATATTTAAGTACAACTTAAAATTGAGTAGCATTTCAGTATTCGGGCGTTAGTTTCATAAATGTATGACACAATTTCCAAATCACTTTCCACTGGCAGTATGCCGAGACGTTTTGGCTGAAGAAGAGAAAAAGTAAATTTTGTAAAGTAACAGAATGGTTTTAGTCGACTTTTTGTCATAACTTTTGTGGTATTGATGTTTTCTTTGGGTTCTTATAAATATGATACATATATGCTTGTTTCACATTTTTCTAGTTTGTACAATATATAATATTATTGTTATGCTTTTTACTCCCCGAAGTAGGCAAAAATGCGCATATACAATAAAACATATATTTTTGCATTTCGCAAGTGCGCATATGTTTCTGTACAATTTGTGAGATACTTATAAAAGTATATCTTATAAATTAGGATTCAAATAAACTAATGTGTTGCTTCTGAAAACAAAGATTTATTTCGTTATTTTTTTATCAAAAACTGATATCTTTTTTAGTACATTAGTGTAAAAAACAAACCTGGAAACATAGGAACGACATTCAATGTTTATTTATCCACAAAATCTAATAGTTTTGTAACAAAATATAACTTAAAATAATATAATCTTTCTTTACTACACCATATTAGAATCATGACAAACACGCTCCAAATTTAAAAATAAAGAAATATATTTACTTTTCATACTTATTTTTTTTTTCTTTTCATTTTACAAATTCTAAAAAAATATCGCTCTCACCAACACATCGACGGAACATCCCTACATTTCTAATAAGGTATATTTGACACGCCATCACTGGGGAAATTCACGAACCGCGATACATATTAATTTCGTTACATCTGTCGTGGGATGCTTGCTGATTAGTATTCACAGATTATGTAATACGGATGATGATTTGGCGTTACATCTGGAGCCGTTGCCCGTAACTCCATACTGAATACATGCGACGAATTAATTACTTGAGCTAATGTATTGTATTGTATTATGGTGTTATTCATTTGTATTCCTTATTGAAACTTCTTCTGTTCTATTATTTATATTAAATTTATTTTTAATTTTAATGTCTGTAGTCATATTTGTATGTATGCCAATTAAGTCTTCAAACATTTTAGCATATATTATTATGCCGCATGTCGGACGAGCAGTGGGCAAAACTCACCACTGAGTGGAGCCCATTCAACGTCAATAGACGTCGCGGCAGGCCCAGAAGCAGATGGCGGGATGATGGCAGGATGCCTATTAAAGGATTGGCCACAGCAAGCTCTGCACAGAGAGGAGTGGAAGGAGGGTAGGGAGGCCTTTGCCCTGCAGTAGGACAATCACGGCTGAAAAAAGTCTTCAAAAATCGATGATAATGACATAGTGAATCAGACAAGATTGTTTCACAACGCACTATTCCAAATTTTGAATGACAAATTATTTTAAATAAAACAATCTTTCGAAACACAATTTGCCTTTTAACTCTCAGACAAGTTAAATAGGTATAAATTATTTGTATAAATCTTAACATAAACAACTAATTCATTTAAAAACAAATCACGTCACTTTCTAACGACCATTAGAATCCTTAAAAATGCATTTGAGAAACCTTTTGTAAAATAAAAAGCTATGTTTTGTTAGATAAGCTAGCAAACATAAATCTTTGAAACGTACCAAGAATAATGGAAGAACCTTTTTTAAATAAATATTTTAGCTCTTACAAAAAGAAAATAGGTACCTATGGTTGAATGGAAACTGAAAATGAAAAGAAAACTCAGGCAAAGCGGCTTAAATTCCTCTACATAGACGGTTTATGTATGTACACAGTACGAGTGTATGTTAATCGTCCAGTCGAATGAAAACCAATAATTCTTCCAATACCACTTTGCATTTTTATGTGGACATGTATTTTATGATTATGATTTTATATATTAAGATTACTATTATAAGATTATTCTATATTCTTGCGATTCGACGATTATAATAAATAGGCATACCGTTTAAATTTTATTTTGATATGCCATTGTATTTATATTTTTTATGGTATTAGCCGATAAACGAGTAGACGAATCACTTGATGGTAAGCAATCGCCGCCGCCCATAGACACCCGATATACCAGAGGTGTGTTGCCACAAGTGAGTTGCCGGCATTTGGGTGTTAGGAATTTGAGGATTGTTTGGGAATCGGGGAATGGGATATAGGCGAGAGAGATTGGGCCTCCGGTAACCTCACTCACACAACGCAAGCGTTGTTTCACGTCGTCTTTCTGTGAGGCCGTAATATCACTCCGGTCGAGCCGGCCCATTCGTGTCGAAGCATGGCTCTCCCACACTTTATACTCAATATGTCCACAAAGCTCGATTTAATTTGGAAACATTTAAACAAAATTAACGTAAATGCGCAAGAAAACCGGAGCTATTGTTGATTATTCAAAACGTTTGTAAAACGGCCTTCTGTGTACATTAGAGGGCCCGTATAACACTCGTTATCAGGCTCGTTTTTATCTCGAAACATTATTGTCCGGAAGATTTAGGTGTTTCGTCCCTTTAGGACGTGGTCAAATTTATAAAACATCGCGGGTTGCGGACTATGAGATGAGTAAGGGCCGAAAATAATGATACGTCCGTATATTTATTAGGATTTCCATATCAAAATCTATGGGGGAAAAAACTATCTTAAATACTTGTTTATATTTGCTTTCTAAAAACTGTTAATAAACAAACCTTGATTAATATTATAACAACTATCGTGAGACATACTAAATTAATTAAAAATAACGGTTTACTCACGTACATTATTGAGAAAAGCTCTATTAGTTTCGAGCCACAGCGGGACTCTTCATCATGAGCAGCGTGCGTAGACGTGGCGACGTTGCGCGGCTTACATACTCTCTATGACTTGAAACTAGTAGAGCTTTTTCTATTTATTTACGTGAGTAAACCGTGATTTTTAGTTAAACCTTGATAATATTACTAAAGATTTTTAAATAAATGTTCAGATTCATTTTAGTGAACCTGGATCTTTAGAGCTATACTCATAACACAGAAGTAGTAAATAAACTCACTAACTACAAAAGTTACTGTACCGTACAACACCAGTGAAGTCGCTCTTTAAAAAACTTTTCCCTCTTTAAGAGACTTTTACCTCCTTCGTTCCTCTCTTAGACCACACACTTCCTGAAGCGTCCTTAAAAGATAAATAATGTGTTTGATTTACAACTGCGGCGTAGAAACACAGATGACGCTGTTTTCTTGCCAAATTGATATCGAATATGCTCTCATACAGGGGAACAATGCATCAAATAGAGAAAATATGTGAAATAGCAAAGTATTTCGTAGACTCAGTACCAGTGCGGTCTCAAGGGTAATAGAGGGAATTGTACTTACTATCAGACGGCTGGACGCAAGTTGAAAAATTGAGATGAAATGTATGTATATTTGTGTAATGTATGTTTTCATATTACGACTTAAGTTATGAATATATTATACATATTTGTCTGCTGTTTTATATATGATATACACATCTTCGCTTTGCCGTTCTAGCAGAAAACGGGTTGGTGGCCAAACGCAAACTTATCAACGTTATTAAAAAAATATATTTTGACTGCACAGTTGGCGCGGTGGCTGGGTAACCGGCTGCCGCGCAACGTGTAGCGGGTTCGATTCCCGCACGGAACAACTCTTTGTGTGATCCACAAATTATTGTTTCGGGTTTGGATGTCATGTGCATGTGAACTTGTATGTTTGTAAACGCACCCACGACATAGGAGAAAATCCTAGTGTGGGACAACGTTTTTTTTTTTAATATATTTACTATGAACATTATTACAATTTAAGGGTTTAAACAAACAAATAAAATACTCCCAGTTATATTCAGCTGTCCAAAATAATCGGGATCAATTGGCTAGCTTCATTAGTTCGGATTAACCCTGTAACCGCCGGTTAGTAAGCCGGTGCAACCACAACGAGACCACAGTTCGACAGCTTTACCGGCGATGAACTTTATGTACTCCAAGGGTCACTTGATTAACTATTTCAATTATAACTAAGTTCATTACTATTACTATTATTTGCAATTCTAACTGGTAATTAGTTTAATTAATATTACTAGTAATTTTATTAATCTCTGCTTACCTTTTCAGGTTAGGTGGTGTTACGAGTGCGATTTTAATCCAAATTTAAAGTATAACACGGACCTAATTCCCAATGCATTTATGATAATAATTCATACAACATAGTTACATGATGCCATAATAGTATAATTGTCAAGCTTGGTTACTCCCAATCTTCTTTTAAAATGAACAGTGATATAAATAAATATGATTTTCTTTGAAATTATATAACATACTTTTACAACCCTACTCACAAAATATCTCCAGAACGTCTACAGATCTCACAATCACAAGAGATTTAACAATTGAAGTGTACTACTTACACTCGTCACTCCCCCACGGGGCACCTAAGGCGATCGGAGGGCCGAGGCATAAATCTTAGTGGCCCTCCCTACCACTACGGGAAACTTGCACGTTGATAATTTTGACAGTCACCCTGATAAATGGCTTCTCCAATATCCCAGTTCTATCATAATTTTTTTTTTTTCTATTACTCCTGTCTGAGTAACAGGTTGGTTCGACCTGATTGGGGTTATTGATGTTTGCTCCGATCCCTTCCATTTTCCTTCCAAGAAGGTTTTCTTCTGTTCGTTTTCAAGTTTTCCTTTTTGTGTCTTTGCAGCGAATGTGTGAAGTGTGTCAATGGAATTTTTTATCTTATAATTTTATTATAACTTTCGTGAGATGTACTAAATTAATTAATACAATCGCTGCGTCGCGTGTCGCGGAATGCTGCTCATGAATATAAACCTCTAGCGTGGCATGAAACTAGTCGAGTTCCTCGCCAAACAGTTATGTGTTCAATGAGTGTGAATTCAATCTTCGCCATCAAGACTGTAGGGTTTACTATTTTTAAATGATCTGTAATAATACTACCTTCTATTACGTAGAAATAATAACTTCACTAGCACAATAAGGTCAACATTTACACTCTTTTGGTATCGTAGTAGCCTAGTGTTTTGTAAAACATATCAAACTGAACAAAACCACTAGTAAAAACAAAAAATAAAGCATTCCGATCACTTTGTTTTTATGACAACAACTCGTATTCGACACTGTTCAAATTCGGATATTTGTCACACATAATCAAATATTCGTTGGACATTTCATATCGATAAAAGTATTGATACACAAAAAACAAAACGACCGGTAGGTACTCACTGAACAAAAGTCCACGTATTTTATTTGACAGAAAAATCATTTAACCCTCATAGAGGCTATACAAATTCTAGTCGGCTTTTTGTAGCTGAGGGTCGAATCGACCGGAGGTCATTGAAGCGACAAATCCGCGTAGCTTAAGCAAGTTAAATCGTCTATGCCAATTCAATTCACACGAAATAATGGCTCCTCATTGTTAACCCTTCGAGTCGGCGACCTTTCACCAGGGACAATTTGTACCCCATCGATTGAGAGTGCTTCGATTTATTTTAATGGAGAGTAAAGTGTAAAAACATTTTATGACTACTTTGTAGCGTTAGTAGGAAATTAAATAAAGTTAGTGTGAGACGGTCCAAATGTATTTGAGCGATCGGAAATAAAGTGGAATAAGCAATATAATACATTGGTAGATAACATCGATGCCATTTTCTTTTTTTGTAAAATATATCACTCTCTGACCTCATTTCGAAACCGATTATTCAGAGATACTTGGAGACATAGCCCTTTCTATAGGTCGCTTTTCAGCCTTCAACTGGTCGAAATTAGGACCAACTAAAGGATCACTCTTTTATATAGTTCATCACTCCTTTATGTAGATAGTTTATTCTAATTTGTCTTATTATCAATTATTATGTTACATTTTAGTGTAGTTTGTAAATTTTATTTTTAATTGGTATTGTTTTTTTCCCTTTCGCTTTATTGTGCACGTAGTACCCATTCCCAGATCATATAAAAAAAATCCATCCAAAGGTTGTCTGGAAGAAACCGCCGTATGTGATAAGACCATCTACTGTACTCTAATTACTATTACAATGTAATGTGTTTTATGTATGTGTGCAATAAAAATATAAAATAAAACAATAATTAATTTGTACCAATTGACCATCCATATTTTGTGGACCATCAGTCACGCCTTTTTATCCCCGAAGGGGTAGGCAGAGGTGCTCATTACGACACGTAATACCGCTATACAATGTATACCCACTTTTCACAATTTGTCTTATAAGTCCTATGTAATACCCATCAGTATTTTGTCTATTATCAAACCCGAGATCGCCTGCACCGCAGTCACATTTACAACCACTCGACTAACAAGACAACCAATAATAACATGGCCATATAATATCCATAATGTCTGTTATTATTCACTGTCGTGTTGCAACACGTCACAGCGATCGGGTGGCAGGAAATTAATATTTCCAGGTATATGATATCGTGTTACACTGCAGTGTTACTGTGTAGTGACGCTGGTAAATTATGTTAGTCTTTAAGGACTGACGGATATTAAATTGGAGGCGCTTTGTAAATATCTTTACTGAGGAAGTTTACTGGAGATTTCCGTGGCACTAGCTCCTGGTCTCCTGATATTCCTATATCATGGTATATTGTATATACATTTTATTTATATCTTCTTTACAAAGCTAACATATAACACCGCTTTTTTAAGGGGGAAAAATCATGCAATGACTTCTCACGCCTTGGGCGAGGCGGATGGAAGTGTCAGAGTCATACTGACTAAAAACCACCTACTCCTGCTTTTCGAACCGGAGCCCCGGTAGACACGCTAGGTAGTCCGCAGCTTAATAGACCTGAGTATTGAGGGTGGCCACCGGGGTGGTTTCAGTGAGGCAAAAATCCCACACTCCCTAGTTTTTTATCCCCAAAAAGCTAGACGCCTTTTGAAGGTTTCCCCCGTCACCAAAAAAAAAGGTAGTCCGCAGCTCCTGATATAAACCCTTATAACTTGCGGGGCCACATTGGTCACACAAGAGAATTGGGCGAATATTAAAATCATATTAAAAATAAAATTAGAAGAAAAGAAAAATGCAACGTTAATAATTTATAACAGTAATTTTCAGTTCTACTTTCTCAAACAAACATATAATATATAAACAACAAATACAATGAAATTCACGTAGAATTTCTCTTTAGCAAGCGTATACGTCCGAGATGTCGGCACTAATTAGCTACATGCTACGGTATGCGAGCGAAAAGTGGACAAACATCTTATTTGCATGCAAATGCCAGATATGCGTTAGAATTACATGCATTACGCCTGCAACGACTAAACTGGTGCATATATGAAAGGAACAATGAACTAAAGGACTGGACAAGACGTATGTTTTCACCTGGATATGTTAGATTTGGCCCCTTTTTTGAGGAGGAAATATAATTCAACGACTTGTCCCGCCTTTGGCAAAGCGAGAGGGCCAGTCAGACTGACTAAAAACCATCCTGTTCCCACTCCTGCCTTTCGAGCCGGAGCCCCGCTAGGCTGCTGTAACTTCTTTCAGCCTAAATGGGGTTAATGAGGTTCCGATCTGTACGTTTATGGTGAAAAGGCTGCAATGATGGATCATGTAATGCTGCGATGCTTAATTATGACACAAAGTCCTTGTTAATTTGGCTGTTTATTTCCACTTCATTACAATAATCTGTCTGGTCAATAAATAACACCCGGATCTGGAAAATTAATACTAGTCGCACTTCAGATTAAACTTAAACATTGATTGTAAAGTTATTTCTTTCTTCTTTCTTTTAGAAAAAACGTTGCCCCACACTAGGATTTTCTCCTGTGTCGTGGGTGCGTTTACAAACATATAATTTCACATGCACATGACACCCAGACCTGAAACAACAATTTGTGGATCACACAAAGAGTTGCTCCGTGCGGTGGCCAGTTGCCTAGCCACCGCGCCAACCGTGCAGTCAACGGTCAGAACTTATAAATTGATAGGGTAAGACACCCTGTGTTTTCCATAATTAAACACGCTAATGCACAATTTTGTCATAGTATAGCTTTAAATAGTTAAAAGGTGTAATCTAGCAACATAGCTCTTTGTTTCATTCGCAGTGCAGAGAAATAATTATTATTTCATGTGCCGACTCGAGGGGACATCGTCAACAGAATGGACTGTGGACTAACTTGCTACGTAAACCAACACTAGGCTTAGCACATCGCCTACTCCGTACACACATCACAACAAGCTGATTATCATATTAGCTACCGTAAAAGATTACTAATTAAGCTTATGGTTCCTGTTAATGATAAACATAAACTATGAGAAATGACACTTTTTGTAAGGAATATACCGATAACGACTTAACAGAAAAAGAAAGAAAATAAAACAAATGGAGAAAGTAATTTTCTTGCCATCTTCAGCCAGAATACGTCCTCTACTTAACCAATTCTACCGTTTCCAGAAGAATTTGCTGCTGGTAAGGAACTCCCTGTATGATGACTGCGGTTAGGTCTCCAAAATTTTAGAGAATACGTACGTACTCTATATATAAAAAAACAATTGCTGTTTGTTAGTCTCGCTAAAACTCGAGAACGGCTCGAGAATTTTGTTCTTTATATATCTATTAGTTGTGGAAGTCCAGGGAAGGTTAAAAAGGTGAGTAAAAAAATGTTGGAGGCGGTGCGAAGTTTGCCGGGTCAGCTAGTTTTACAATAGGTAATTTAGTATATGCGAGTTCAAATATACCTTAACAAAAGGATTGCCTTGCAGTTTTCACGCACGTTTTTCGTCGTATGTTTCCCTGGTAAGCTCGTAACGGTAGCGCAGTTATCACAATATTTAAACATTAACTGCCCATAAAAACTTGACGGTTTGAATTTAAATACACACCCACATAGCTTCACATACTTTGTTACACGTTCTCTTTAACATTAAACTTGACTTTGAGCACCTTTTATTCTATCTTTTCATCCTTATTTCTTCTTTTCTATTCCATTATTATATGTACTGTACATAAATTAAATAACTTAAGAGAAATAGTTTTTTTAAAGAATATTAGTTTGTCGATACATGAAAAGTGATAGATAACAGAAGTCGCACATAGACAATCAACGAGGAAATCAACAGATGACGTCACAATAATCCTATATCGCACATGTGAAGTTTAGATTCAAATAAACAGGGATGGAAAATCCCAACGAACAACTGTTGGACAGAAAGCACGCTAGACACGAACATCTCACCTGGTCGGAAGATGCTTATATTCTTAGGGAACTTTACTCACTGTACCCTAAATTAGATTCCTTAAAAAAGGTGGATATATTTCTGAACTCACCAAGAGTGAAATATTTAATCAACTGAAAATTTTTTTTTTCGAAACCTCTAACTTTGGCAGTAACTAGTCACCCATAAACCTACTTCAACAAAAATGATTTAGCTCAAGAACCGAAATTTTTAGCTAAAACACTAAAAGAAATAAATTCAACATACATATATTTTATACGCTCTCAAAGTAAGAACAAGAAACTATACGAACGGTGTTGCCAACTGGTGAATATAAACAATTTGTTAGAAACGTATAGGTGCATCCACTTTCGATATTTGAAACAAATCCAATTTAAGAAAGACTCGAATGCTTTGGACTGTTTGATAGAAGTGAGTGAGACTAGAAAGAAAACTATTAAGTTTGTAACTTATAGCACTTCAGAGTATAAAATAATAACACTGCAATTGCACTTAAGAAAATACATAGAATGATTGGTAATTAGTGACCGATATTTAAACACCTGATGGACTCATGTTTACAAACAACTTTCCCAAAAAAACCTTTTTTGTATACTCTTAATTTACATTGTACAATCACGTGTTTAAATATCGGTCACTAATTACTAGTCACCATAGACATTTATTACTTTTGCGTATACAAGTGTACAAAGACAACAGACGACATAAAGACAACATAAAAACTCTTACTACTTAGTTCAGTTCATGTTTGTCAGAACGTCAGTTTCCATCCATAAAACGTTTTTTTAATAATTTTAATCGTTTTAGTTTTCGTGTTATTCATGCAACATCAGCCTTAACTACAAGATTTAAACCATTTTTACAATAAATAAACATAGAATTCCTTGAAAATAAAACTAGTTTTTTATCATCACCTGTTCGCGGCGTTTGAGAGCGTTCCGTTTACACTCTATATTATTAGATTTTTTGGCTACTGACTTACCCTAACGATTAAGATTTATTACGATTAAATATAGTATTATAACATACATAAAATCTCCTACTTTATCATATCACATACAAAGTCAGGGTCAAATTTACACTACAATTGCGTCATCCAAACATTTCAATAACAAGTTTGTTTATCACAAAAGACCGGCTATTTCGCCGGAAGTGAGGCTTGGCCCGAACCACATCCGCCCCCTTTTGTCTTGGTAAGTCCCAGCTTAAGATTGGCTTATGTAAGACCTAACTCCGGCTGAGGACAAACATTGTTCTTCGTGGTTCTTGCCGATGCATGATAGCCATTTTGTCTTTGAGTGTAATAATAAGTAAATAATGTACTTTATGATAATCTCGTATACTTTTGTGTCTTATTTTTGTAAAGACAGCTTCACTGGCGGACAGACTGACAGACAATTAGTAATTATTTCTTTAATTATTGACATTACAAATGTATAAATTTATGGTTTAATTGGAATAAATGATTTGACTTCAACTTTTGAAGAGACACGTATTCTTTTTTCTTACAGAAACAAATACTATCGGAGATATATCGATTTGAAATATCTCATGATGACACTTCTATGTACATTTTATACGTAGAAATGACGTGCTCGCACTACTAAACTTTGATTAGTTTTATCTAATATTCTATGTTTTATCTTATATATTTAAAAATACGTGTCTAAAATTTTACAATTACCTAACTGACGGACTAAATAGATTTTTAATTTTCATACCCCGTCATCATCTCTATTGTCTCGGTACGTTTCTGTTTACTGATTGGCCCTTAGCTAATGATTCGTAACCCTTGGAAATTTGTTGATTTATAATCATGACAAAGTCATAATATTTACTTGTCGATCCGACCTGCCTACAAACGGGTAAGTCATGACTTGTAATAATAATATTCAGTTATTCGATACAAAGTAATAGTTCATTCGTGAATCGAAATCGAATCGTTCGGTCTGTCGGAAATTCGAATACAAATACATACATTTATTTCCATAAAAATATTAAAAAAGTTTTCTTTTATTTTTAACTCGATTTTAATTGACTGTTTGTTCATAGTTTTAGTTCAATCTCTGAGTAAGTACTATTGGATTTTTTTAGTGTTATATTAATATGAACTAATAATTTATTGGTTCAAATCAATAGTTGAGAGAGAGAGAGTGTTGACTAAGATAGGTGTACTTACTATACGGACAAAAGTTGGAATTTGTTAAGGAGACTATATTTTTGGGTATCACATTAGATGACAGATTACAATGGGGGCCCCATATAAAATCACTTTCGGGGAGACTAAGCTCAGCTGCTTATGCAGTTAGACAGATTAGGCAGCTAACGGACGTAGGTACGGCAAGGCTTGTTTATTTTAGTTATTTTCACAGCATAATGTCTTACGGCATTTTGCTGTGGGGGCGAGCTGCGGATGTAGAATCAATTTTTATTTTGCAAAAGCGAGCTATTCGAGCAATATATAACCCCCGTCGCGAATCTTTGAGAGAGCTATTTAAAACTATAAACATTCTTACAGTGCCTTCTCAATTCATTTACGAAAATATTATGTACGTGAGAAAAAATCAACAATTGTTTGAAAAAAGAAGCGACAGACACAATTTTAATACGAGAGGTAAAAATAAGTTAGCTATACCACAATTCCGATTGTCCAAAGTGCAGAAATCCTTCATGGGATTTTGTGTTAAGTGTTACAATAAACTACCAACCACCATACTGAATCTGAACGAGAAAAAATTTAAATCTTGTATAAAGCGTGAACTGTGTAAACAGGCATATTATAAACTGTCAGATTATATTGAAGATAAAAATGTGTGGCAGCATGTTGGTCCGGCTCCACTGGACACTCGCTCACACTAGACAATGCTCTAACACGATCACTAGTTACACGTTAAATTAAAGTATCTAGACACACGGCAGTGTGTCCGCCAAGTTCGAGCAAAAAACCGACACACCGGCCGTGGGTTATATTACACGAACCATTTCGGGCCAAGTTCGACCCACCTATAACTCAAAATCTATTTTATCTACGCATATGAAATTTCTAGTATCTGTCGAGATCTACTTACTTATCTAAAATACAAAATTTCATTAATGTACCTATTGTATGTCTTGAGATATTGACGTCAGAAAATCGCTATTTTTACTATACACTCACTGACTGACTCACTCATCAAAAACCTAGACCACTTCCAATAGTCGTATTGACTTGAAATTTGGCATGGAGGTAGGTCTTTAGGTCAAGGTAAAGGAAAAAATCTGAAAATGGCCAAGTGTGAGTCGGTTTTAAAAATAATGAAGGTGTAAATTCATACCCCTAAGGAACTAAAACAAAAAAATTATCTATATCTTCCAATGGTCGTACCGACCTAAAATTCGTTACGAAGGTTTGTATTTAGTCAAAGTAAAGTAAAATAAGAAAAAAAGAATATAAACCTTACAAAAATAAATGAAATCCCACCCAAAACATAAATGTGAAAGGCTGCCAAGTTCGATAATATTGGAATGCTTCGCCTATAAAAGAAGTGAGATCTAAATAAGTACCAAGTTCCATACACAGACCTCAGTTAAAAATGATATAACTTGGCAAGTTTTAATAGAAAATTATATACTTGACTCATTGCGTTTAGTAGGTTTATAACAAAGTGTGTGAAAACTTGCCAACTTGTTATATCATTTTTAACTGAGGTCTGTGTATGGAACTTGGTACTTATTTAGATCTCACTTCTTTTATAGGCGAAGCATTCCAATATTATCGAACTTGGCAGCCTTTCACATTTATGTTTTGGGTGGGATTAATTTATTCCAATGTAGTCTAGGGATCCTGTGGCATCAAGCAGTTATTTTTTTTTTTATTTGAAAAATTCAATTAAAGATTATTTTTTATTTGTATAGAAGCATTATTTCAAAATTGTAAGTGTAGATATGTGGGCACTATGTTTGAAACAACCCGCTTTTTTATTTTATATTCTTTAAAAATTGGTTTTATTATCCCATAGTTTTGACGTCGTATTGTCGTTACATTGTTCCTACATATATATACAATAGGTAAATGATCAAATAATGTATCAGAGATATTGTAAAAAAAACATTTTTTGAAAAGAGTAACGATGGAGTTTCTTGCTCGTTCTTCTCCATTCGAAGCAACACTTTGGAACGAGCGCCTAGCTTCACTGACAGACAGACTGACGGACAATTCAATTTGACGTTTCAAAAGTGCCTAATTTAGGATTAATTGAAATAAATGCTTTGACTTTGACTTTGACTTTATATTCTTCACTTTTATGGTCTTAATTCTAGTATTAAGACCTATTTTCTTCTAAATCATAACCCACCCATAAAGACAAAATACACCGAACCCCGGAACAACAATTTTGTTGTGATGATGGAAGGCATTTGATATGATGATGCCAATGATGAACTAGTGAAGAATGAGGATGCACACATTTTTTTTAACGGAATAGGAGGCAAGCGAGCAGCACGCGGGATCACCAGATGGTAAGCAATTATCGCCGCCAATAGGCACCCCCAAAACCAGAAAATTCACAGTTGCATTACCGGCCTTTTATAAAGAAATACACTTTGCTGTCACAATTGAGCGAAAAGAACAAAGATCACTACGTTATCCAGTAGTTAATCTCCGCATATTATTCCACAACACATTCCAAAATCATGTTCCGATGTCTACGCAACCCCTTAGGACCGTGTCCAACACAACGGGTATTGACATTCGTAAATCAAATCTATTCGGTCTATTGAAACGAGCTCCATTGACGGCCGGGTAGGGAACACAAAGCGACGCCCAGTGGACAACCATCAATGAATGCTGCACGTATTTGTATGACATATTTGCTATTGAATTTCCATATATCGTTGCAAAAAATATTTAGGTAAACGAATTGAGTACAGTTGGCGTGTTTTGGTCTGTCTGGTAACTAACTGGTTTAGTTGATGAAATAAAAGGTTGGAACCACTGTTTGATAAACAATAGCTATTCATGTGAGAGTTTATTGTTTTGTGAACTGAGTTTGAAATAGACTCCATGAATATAGATTTTTTATTAGATATGAGACTGGCGATAGCAGTGAAACAATAAACATTTAAATATTGAGCTCTTTAGTATACATATTTTAGTTCTTCAAGCATTCCGCTACTTTAATATATTTTCCATTACGAAACCTTTATGCCAATAATTCCAAACGAAAAGTACCCAAATAAACTTGCTACAGTTTCTCTAAACCCTAACTTTTCTTCATAATAAAAAAATGGGGCGACGCGTCAAAATAAAAGACGTAATTCATACGCTTTCGATAGTGACTGAAATAGCAATATTTTCAGGCACTTATAGTGTGGTCTGGAATATCAGTAATCATTCACAGAAATTGGCCTCGCCGCTTTTTTCCGTCGCGACCCGCATACTTAGGGAAAAATTGGAAAATACAAAGATATAGAACCTATAGTCGAGACATATTGAAACAATTGGGTGCGTGAATATTGTAAAGGTCATGGTAATCGATAAAATGTAAATAAATATACCACAGCAACTCCTAGTTTTCATTAATGTCTGAAAATGCGTACTTTTTCTCAATACTACACGGACTGCACTGCACTGCAATGACTGCATGGTTGGTGTGGTGGCTGGGCAACTGGCTGGCTGCACTATGGGTGCATTAAAGTGATTTAATTTGATTTGGCTGCCGTGCAACGTGTAGCGGATTCGATTCCCGCACGGAACAACTCTTTGTGTGATCCACAAATTATTGTTTCGGATCTGGATGTCACGTGCGTGTGAAATTGTATGTTTCTAAACGTACCCGCACGACACAGGAAAAAATCCTAATGTGGGACAACATTTTTAAAAGTAAAAGAAAAAGAAATACGTGCTAAGCCGAGTTATGCTTATTCTATGTTACAGTAATCATTGAGATGATGTATGCTTTATCCAATAAAAAGAAAAGAAAGAAAACATCTGGGTACGGTGTGGTATTTTATCATAATAATGTTCTAATGTCTCTTCCAGGAAACAACATCTTAGGCCTCGTCACGCTGAACGAACGAGTTGGTAAGAAGCAAAAATCTATTTATCAAAGTATCGGCCTGCATCTTCGGGCTCATTTCTCAAACAAGATTAATTACAACACGACAAAACTGAAGGCGCCATATTTATGGGCCCCCAATCTCGAGGCCGCTTTAAAAATTCCCGATTCCTTCTCGCTTCATTGGCGGTTTTGATATTTTTGCATCGAAAAGAAAAGTTTGTAAGTTGAGACGTTCGTGATTATAATGCCTAATAGCCTATAAGCAATTTCGATTTTGGAGTTCTCAAGATGGGTCGAGTAGGCACAAAGTCTCCAGCTCTTTATTTTAGGTTTTTAGGTTACTACAGAATCTAGAATTATATCAATGTGTTTATTACGTAACATAAGTACCTGCCTAATTTTGATGACTTTTCTTTTTGGTTTTCATTACAATAAAACCGAAACAGTTTAAAGGATTGATGTTTAAATAATTTTACACGTTGACTGCACGGTTGGTGCGGTGGGCACCAACTGCCGTGCAAGTTATCGGGTTTGAGTCCTGCACGTTGCAACTCTTTGTGTAATCCACAAATAGTAGTTTCTGGTCTGGGCATCAAGTGTATGTGAACCTATTTGCTTGTAAACGCACCCACGACACGTTTGGTAATCAACCGCTGCGGACTACCAGCGGGTTTACACAGGAGGAACGAGGTGGTTTTTAGTCAGTGAGTCTGAATCAAGCACTAGTCATTGGAAAAAAAAAGTATGGTAATCAAAGAAGATACAATTGTATTATTTTTTTACCACTTCAACATTGCACGTTTTAATAATAAAGAACGAAAGAAAGTAACCTTTAAATACAATGAACAATAAATAGTTTCCACAGCGGTATTGTTGAACTCTTGAAGAAAACTACGAGAGTATAATTAGTATTAGAGAGCAAAAGTAAATTGGATTCGTTGTCTAATGAAGAGAAACGAAACAAAGACAAGTTGCACCTGAATCGTTTTGTAGTTGGCAACACCGTACTTTTGTTTGGAATGAGAATTTAAGCGGTGAAAAATAAACATTGATTTTATTAACAAATTCGAGAGTAAAGTGTTAATTTCATTTCTTTTACCTAGACTTTAAATGAATTGAGAAATAGATTTGATAAAAATATTTGGTACAAGCCGGTAAACGTGCGTACGGATCATCTGATGGTAAGTAATCACCGCCGCCCATGGACACCCGAAACACCAGAGGCGTTACAAATGCGTTGCCGGCCTTTGGGGGGTTAGCAATGTTATGGGTTGTTTGGGAATTGAGGATTGGGAAGGGAGGTAATTGGGCCTCCGGTAACCTCACTCACACAACTCAAGCATTGTTTCACGTCGGTTTTCTGTGAGGCCGTGGTATCTATCACTCCAGTCAAGCCGGCCCATTTATGGCAAAGCATGGGTTTCCCGCACTTATGAAAATTAAACACCACCAAAGTGGATTTTTTATTACAGGACATTGTATGAGACATTATGTTCAAATAAATAAACCGAGATGCATATTACAACTTAAATCAAAATCATAAAAGCTCAAAATTCAAAGCTCAATAATTCTTTGCACTACCTAGGAATAAAATTACTTGACACTATTGTAAAACTCATTTTAAAATACAAGTCAAGCATTTTACACTAAGTTGTCACTTAAGTTTAGTGATGTAAAAGAATCCAGGATTGCGCTAATGTCAGAAACTGTTGCAGAACATTCTAGAAAACAGACGGATAAAAGAAAGGAGTGCTGTGAAATATTGAATTGAATATTTTACTGTCTGTGGAAAAAATTAAAATAACCGAATTTAACTTAATATTTCCGTAAATGGCAGTTTCAAGTAATTTCCTCGGAGACTACTCGATAAAAGAAGTTAGAATTAGGACGAATTGTGGGCAATAACGCGACTCATTGAGTTTGCTTTATTTAATTTAGTTATTTTTTCTTTTAAGTTCAAATATTTTTAAGTTAAGTTGAAGCTGCGGTTGTCGGGTTTCAGGAAAATATGTTATTACGTACTTAGATGATTATTTAGTTACAGGCTATCTTCTTGAGGTATTTAAAGACACAAAAAAATGTTGAAAATTTTAATTCTACGTAACTTTTGAATTTTTATACATGATTTTTGAGAACGAAAACTAAACATTCAATAAATATAATAGCTCTATTTTTAATGGAATAGGCAAACGAGCACTCGGTTCACCTGATAGTAAGCCATCAGCGCCGCCCAAAGACATCCGCAACACCAGAGGAGTCACAGATGCGTCGCTGGCCTTTTTAAAAAAGAATACGCTCTTTTCTTGAAAGTTCGAAGGTCGTATCGGTTCGGGAATACTGCTGACTACAATTAATTCCACAGCTTTTCTATAAGAATAATCAAATCTTAACATCTTAATTCCAACCACGATGTTTAATTAAAAACTATAAAATTAACACGATTCCAACCTTATCACGTATTAATGAAGTAATCCTTTCAATTACCAATGTTTTGTTCGCGCTAAAATATTCACTCGTGTAATCAGACGCGCTACGTATTAAATTTTCAGCGTTTCACCTCCGTTTTCATGCTGAGAGTAATAGAACATTGTGGTGAGCTGTGACGTCACACATACTAGTTTGGGAGTATTGTTTTGCTTACCATTCACTATCATTTAGATGCTTACATGTGTAAAAAGTCACGTTAACTTTCGCTAAGTCCTGTTTCGACATCTCGAGGTATCATCAAACATCAATGTCAGCCCTCAACTACACTTTTTTAAGGTCTAATGCAATGACTTCTCCCGCCTTTGGCAAAGAGAGAGGAAGTGTCAGACTCTTACTGACTAAAAACCACCCTGTTCCTGCTCCTGCTTTCTAAATCGGAGCCCCGGCAAACTCGCTAAGTAGTCCACAGCTCTGGATCAAGCATCAGCTCTACTGGGCCCCATCTGTGGACTACTAAACCTTCTACATAAAAAGGTTTGTAATATCTACACTTTGCAGCCACGTTGAAATTCACAATTTAAAAGGTTCAGATTTATCAAAGAGCACTCTGGATCCCTGTCAAATATTCAGATTCCGTTCTGATATCAATAAAATTTCAATTGTAACAGTCAAGTCGAAACCTCAAATCAATTAAACGCGAGAGCCAATTTTATAAATTAAAAATTACGAACGAATTTTCAAAGTTCGGGTGAGCGATGGGACCTTTCAACAAAAAATACTACCTATTAAAATTCAAACAACGACGAATCGAAATCAATGAAAACGACTGGAATCAAGGAATTCTTAAAAATTGAACACCCACAGGAACGTGAATTGCCATTCCCGAAATATAATTATTTAAAGATGATTAAGCGTAAAATTTATCTACCCTCAAATTAACTTATGGAATATCTAGCTGTATTTCTTTAATCTGCGTATTTTTTGGTCCAAAGCAGAATGGCTGTATAGCATTTCTCAGCAGTGGTAAAGTCGGAAATATGTATACCTAATACTAAATTAATTTTCTTTACCCACTTAGATGGCAAATAAGTTTTGCTGGTCCTCATCATCATAAGACGTCCAGTGCTGAACATAGGCCTCCCCCAATTACTTCCAGATAGGCCGGTTGGAAGCGCCCTGCGACCTTAATCAGGTCGTCGGTCCACCTTGTGGGTGGACGTCCTACGGTCCTAGAAATATTTATCATAGTCTAATATGTTCACTAAGACATCTCAATATTTGGTCACTCGGGCGTTGCTGACTAGAAACAACGTTGTATTTGCAAAACGTTTATGGTTAAAATCTCCTCAACGAAATCAATCACGTCTAGGTAAGAAAGACACTTGACACAAGTGAAGTTTATCCAAGGTTAACTTATATACACACTTCACTTCAAAGGGTACATGTCCATAATTATGAATTCCCGGACTAAAATTCTCGGGATTTACAAATTCCCGGTCCCGGTATTGTTTGCTTTGGCCGGGATTGTGCGGACCCTTGTCAGCGTGTCTTGACGTCCCTAGCTAAGATTAGGGCCAGTTCACAATAGTTTGATGAACAGTTATTGTGTTAATTTCAAGTGTTAAGTTCTGATACTCGGCCAGACAGTGTATTCTCACCACATTTCTGTTATGACGGGTTTATCAAATATTCATTTGGTTTTCCAGATTAAGTTTCGCGTTGCAATTTTTCGAAGTTTTGCATATAATTTGATTCATAGAGGTTGCTTTGTTATTTATGTCTTGTCGAACATTACCACTGAAATGAATGGATGTATTAAAAATACTTAAAGTGCTCACTTTGTGGTGAAATGTTACTATTCAATGAAAAAATTTAACACTCATGAAATGAACTGTGAGTACGCCGCACTCGTATGATTCTCTGTTCATTTTCCAATCTCAATTATTATAATAAACAAATAGTTCTTCCACAAATAAATAATCAAATAAGTTCCTTCATTTTTCATTGATGCACCATCTTTTACTTTTGTTACAATAGACCTTACTTCCCATGAAAGAGAGGTTATTTTTAACAAAATCATCATCCATTATCTTCAAAATTTGAAACAACCAGGAAGTGTACCCTGTCTTAAAATTTAAACATCAAAATTAATTTGATTTATGCAAAATTCTTGCAAAACGTTCAGGTTTAACGCGGGATTAACGATCGAGAATCGTTGTGAATTCTTTAATTTATGCATTTTTGCGCTCATCCTTTGAAAGTTTTATGATAATGACTGTGATTATCCTTTAATCTAGGATCCTGAAGTGTTCGTTTGAAGCCTGGATACTGACCCGTAATAATATCGGAGTCTTGCTGAGTTTTAAGTGGGTAATCGAGTGGTTTCCTAATACTAAACTGTCCGTATACGCTATGCACATAATAGTGGTATTAAAAAGTTATTTTAACTGGTTTTTCCTGATAGTATAATGGATATATACTCGTATATACATTGAGTGTACGGTTGGCGCGGTGGCTGAGCAAGCGGCAGCCGCGTAACGTGTGGCGGGTTCGATTCCCGCACGGAGCAACTCTTTGTGTGATCCACAAATTGGTGTTTTGGGTCTGGGTGTCGTGTGTATGACACCTTGTATGTTTTTAAACGCACCCACGATACAGGAGAAATCCTTGATGCGGGGCCACGTTTGTTTAAATAAAAAAATACATTATTTTTTTTAACCTAACAGATCTTATAAAGTCTTAAATATATTTGAACAAAGCTTTTCAAAGGCAATATTTCTTTCAAGAAACAATCACCACATTAATATTTCCCCTTTTAATATAACTTTACTACCTACACCATAAACTATAAGAACCCAAGGTACGAATACAAATACCCGGAGCCACAGGATAACAAAATTCAAGTACCAAGTAACAAATCTAAAGATTTACGATGTGACAAGTGTCAGGATAAGTTTAATTCTGGTAGTGCAGTACACCATTTAACATGGCCCTAACTTGATAGTCTCGTAATTTCGGCTCCTACTATTATCATAGTACTCGATACTAGTAAAGGAGCTTAGATAAATATTCTCTTCTCTGTCTAACGTTTGTAAAGAAGGATGGTGTGAGGGTGACAAAATATTGTTGGATAAACACTCGCTAAGTTCTAATTTTTAGAAAAAAGAGAGAAATAAAAAGAAAATTGTTTATTTGTACCATTACAAAAATAATAATTAACATAAAATAATTGATCAAATTAAAAACAAAGTGTTTTACTAATTATGTTATCTGTTTTGGTGTTTATGTTTTTTTGTTTTTCTTAATGATAAAATGAATTAATACAAATTCATTTGATGATGTAGCCATATTATTTATCCGACCGTCACACAGCATTGGTCTCCTAAAATCACTCATGCAATTATTCAGAGCAGTGTCTACAAAAACAAAATACTATTGATCTAGACTTATACCTACCATATATTACTTGATATAAAATTTAACCCAAAACAACCTGCTGAAAATAATATTCTGACTCAGGAATACACAATAATATTCTGACTCAGGAATACACTCTAATACACTCTACGTTTTCACATTTTTTGATTTCAAAGACAATCGAGTATCATCTACCAGGACTACATATTTAGGTATTGAGTTCTTAAACAAGTTATCTATTACTGAAAAACTATTTTATTACAACAGTGTAATAGAAAATCCCTCGCTATTCCTTGAGTGACAAGAATAGAGGCCCAGCGCTAACGAATTCAAGCCACGTGGCAATATAGTTAATTGAAACAGCGAGTGAAGCCTGGTGAGCAACAAGTACGTAAATTAAACCTTACTATAAATGCTTATCTCTTACATCTGCTAATGGAATTGTAACTTATTGTGTCTTGACTATGGTCATAATAATATGGATGAGAATGGAAACTCGACTGCCTTGTTGGTCGAGTGGTCGCAAGTGTAACTGCAGGACACAGGGTCTCGGTTTGGATTTCCGTCTCGGACAAGGTATTTTCGGTTTTTCGAAAATTTCTCAGTAATAACACGGATCCTGGAATTGTGATCTTATAACAAAAATGGCGAAAAGTGGGTGTACATTGTTTAGCGGCATTACGTGCCATAATGTGCAACTCTGCCTTCCCCTTCAGGGATCAAAGATGTAACGTTGCAGAATGGAAAATCAAAAGTTATTATCTATCAGACTAATCATCTTATGGTAAGTAATCAACGCCACCTATGGGATTAGGGGAGTTAGCATATTGCTGTATATTAAGAATCTATTCTGCATCAGTTTATATTTAAAAATGTAAAGTAAAAAGATGAACCTAAGGTATCAAGGCGAGACAACGACTCCTTGGATCGCCTTGTTGTCCAAGGCAAAGTGGAGGGCTCTAGACCGCGTGGACGATCTCCAATGCGATGGACCGATCAAGTCAAGGCAATGGTTGGTGACCCCGTGCACGAGTGCACCAGATTGACCACCAACAGGGAGCGATGGCGGGACATCGTGAGGCGAGCAACATCTGCCACACAACCCACAGACACTACGTGTTGACCACGACCACTCTGTCAAGAGTGATACGAATGAGAAGAAGAAGGTCTCAAGATAGGCAGTCGTTTTTGGGACAACTTGACCATGAGGGTGTTCTTATGTATCTCTCACCATCCAGTAAAACCCTTGAGCCGATATTGCTATCACTTAATACATGAAATTTACGTGCCTATAGCCATGCCGGTATTATGCTGCCCCTAAATATAGTCCTTAATTGATTAACAAAGTTGAGAGAGCTCGTTTTGGCGGACTCCTATTTCTGGGAGTAAGGTACTATTAGTAACTAGTTTATCCCCCTTCTAAATATCGGGTTTAATTCGCAAACTTAGCTGCTTTTACACGGAGTAAAGCGATTAGAGAACAGTTTACAGACTATAAAAAGAAGTTATAAGTTACCAAAAGACTTTTTTCACGAGATGTTGAGAATAATGAAGACATTTTTTTCGTTTATAATAATCACAACGTAATCTTTAACTCCTGCCCGCCTTTTTTATCAAGTATGGTATATACCGTATGGGTAAATCTCTTATGACTTATTTTACACCGCATATTTGTTATCATCGGGGCTGAAGACATACGAAAAATTTACGAAGTAGACCCAGTAGTTAAGCCAAAAAGTGCATTATTCTCTTTGAGCTAATTTGAGCACTATTTACATATGCGGCATCATAACAGCTGCACTGCATGTCCGTAACAGTCCTAGACAACCTACAACATTACAGCTCTTAACACGGAGCTGTTCCCACAGAATTTAATACTTGATTAATATCATTGTTTTCTTTTGTTGTTTCGGTTCGGTTTTTTGATGAAATATTTAGTTGTATTATACTTCTGTGAACAAGTACTACTTGTAGTTTCATTTGAATCATATGAGTGTTCTCCATACTGTATATAATGGTATAATGCGCTCAAAACATTTCTGTCTCCATAATATCTCCTCTAAATGCTCATGCGGATACTCATTGACCCCCTTTCAGACTACCATCAAAAGTTCGTCTCCATTTCTTTTTCAAATACGTGACTCTTTGCCCACAAAGGCGAAAGGGACACACGAAGCGATATATATTTCCTTCTAAAATACACTTTATGAGCTGAGAATATCCCTTCAACGGTTGCGACCATTCGGACACCTCATTTAAACTGTATTTAATATTTATTCGTCCGTCGGGTAGCCAGTGGAATTGGATTTTTGTCCAAATTAACCTATAAAGCAGGGAGTACGAGTGAATCGGGGATTATTGTTTTTTACAGTGTTAATAGGAGATTTGTCGCATTTGGGAAATGAAATTTACCATCTGACCATTTTTATTAAGAGCTAGCTAGCAGCTATTAACTGTACCCGCGACTTCATTTTAATTATAATTAGCATTTTATTTTCGGTTTTTTTTTATTAGCTTTATTGAAAGAATATTTTTAGAAAAGGAGGATCTTCCGTGATCATGTGTGGCGGGCCCTGATAGGCGTACTATAAGTACCTAATCTTCCTACTCTTTGGTCTAAAAAACATACATGAATCGCTAAAAATATATCTTCCTTAATTTATCAACGTGAATATTCTTGGAGCTTTAACCTCAAGAGGTTTCACAGAATATAATAGGGAGCTACCAATTTTTTGGGCAATTTATCAATGGCTGGCAACAACGGCCGCTCGAACCAATAGGAGCCCTTTACAACCCTTTATATAAAATTTATTGTACGGCCTCCTTAAGGTACTGCTTAGCATCACCTATAAATAAAAAAAAATCAGGGCGCCCCAACGTATTATTCAACTTTACATGTGCTAAATTGTAGCAGAAATATTTGTAACAAAATTTGTCGAGACGAAAACGACCCAAACACATGTTATGTGTTTTAATTTATTTTTATGTGACATCCTTTGAGATATTGTATATTTCATGTTTTAAAGTTGGGCGTTTACTATTGGTGTAAGCCGTAGAATGGAGCAATGGCGGGACATCGTGAGGCGAGCAACATCTACCACACAACCCACAGACACTACGTGTTGACCACGACCACTCTGTCAAGAGTGATACGAATGAGAAGAAGAAACCGTAGAACCTAGACAAGATAGTAGGGAAGATGGAAGATGGTAGAGGTAGAAGTTAAGTAAGCTCTAAGCCTCTTTAAACATCTATGTTAACATTATGGAATGCAAATAAATATATGAATATGAATGAATATGAAATAAGTATATTCAGCAATGTTTCACCTCACAAGAATCAATCTTGTAGAGTGTAAAAGTGTCATAATTTTATTATGTAACTAAACCTAGCGAGAGCCGCTAGGCTACTTACATAATTATGTCACTTTTACCAAACATGGATTTCACGTAGTAAAATCCAATGATTGATGGATTCCAATTTTGCTTTGTTGAAATATTACTTTTCATGTCTTAAAATCTTTTAATAGAAACTGAGTTCTCCCGCGTTACAAGTCGTATACTAGTTGCTTCTAATTTCTAAAATCTTTTCCCTTAAAAGCAACATAACTCGTGACACAGCAAGCTATCACCAATCTAGCTAATGGCTAAAACCCTAAGAGCGAACTTGAAAATATTAAAATAAATGGTCGCAGCATGAATGGGGTGCTGGATCTTATCGAGTCAGTCCGTAACGGCGACAGACGCGATTGTAAATGCGAGAGTAGAAATTACGAGAACTGTGAACTCGCGATAAAGCTTTCTCTTTTACTTACAATAACCATTCGTAACTGTTTTTCACGAAAATTCTATTTTATAGCCCCTAAACTCTTGAGAAATTCGAAAATATTTTATACTTATGTATACGATTTATCCTGTATTATTGTAGCAGAAAATAAGAGTTGAAAATATATCATCTTCACACACATTTGTGGGATGAAAATCAATGTAGGTTTTCTCGAATAGAAATTGGAAAGCTCTGAAATCTGACTGGTAGACCATTCGGTGTTGTTTTGTGAGAAATAACAAAATAATAAAATAAAATTGTAAGTTGAAGTTTATCCAAGAAATCAAAACTTAATCGTGTACTATACAAAACCGTTGCAAAATTAACTAAAAATCACGGTTTACTCACGTACATTAATAGAGAAAATCTCTACTAGTTTCGAGTTACAGAGAGACTCTTCATCATGAGCGGCGTGCGCAGACGCGGCGACGTCGCGCAGCCTACTGAAAACGAGAAAACGTTGCTATTTTACTTAACAATCTAGTACATCAAGCTAATAAGTACAACTGATCTAGAACTACGTATTTATAAGCTGGCTATTCAATCCTAGCTATTTTATCCTATCCTAATCTCAAAGAGCCATCCAACCACCGCAAATGGGGCCTAGTAGGGCTGACGCCTGTTTCGGAGCTGCGGCCTACTTAGCGTGCTAACCGGGGCTCCGGCTCAAATAGCAGGAATAGGAACGAACGGGGTGGTTTTTAGTCAGTAAGAGTCTGACACTCCCTCTCGCCTCGCCCAAGGCGGGAGAAGTAGTTGGATGATTTTCCCCCTTAAAAAAAGCTGTTTAATCCAAAGTACGAGAGGAAGCTCCCACGTTCGACCACCATTATAAATTTCACATTGTACATTCATAACTCAATCGATCCTGAACAACAGGCGTGAACCCGAGTGCTTTTCCTTGTCGCTTCTTACAAAAAGTAGCTTTCAATAACTTGAATACAATACCCTCTTCTTCTATTCAATACTTGCCCACTTTTTTAACAGCTCAATTAATTGGCTGTATTGTTTAAATCTTTTGTTATAGCCAAACTTCTAATGGTTCGGCGACTATAAAAATTAATCACGATGTATTAATTGTTAAAGTTTTTTATTGTTGGTCGCTCCTATTGTAAGAAATGCTGAACTTATAGCTTGTTGTGATATTCCTTTGCTGAACTTTCTTTAAAAGACTAATGACTATTTAATGTGTACGATGTCATTCTTTTGTTATAACGGTTATGGTGCTATCACTGAGTTTTTGAAAGAAAATTGAAGATAATTATTAATAATATAGTTTAAAACTATAATTTTGCTTAATGACGTTGCACCCGTATATTATTTTCAAATCAGTATCCTTAGTACGAGTTTCCTTTACGTTGAACGAAAACGAAACGAGTACGCGTTCGGCGCTTTGATTGGTTGGTTCATTCGCGCCGACCAATCAGAGCACTGAACGCGCCTGCGTTTTGTTTTCGTTCAACGTAAAGCAAACTCGTACCAAGAGTACTTGAGAGATGGCTTCATAAATTTTTACATAAACTTAAACAGAATTGTTGCGGAAAAATACAAGGATAAAGCAAAACAAATGTGTCCCATAGTGACAAAGGTACATAACCCATGGGATCTATATATTTTTGGCAGACTAAAGGGTGGACTAGGATGTGTCCTTTTTACCCTAGTGTGAAAGATTCTCATAGAAACATTCTTGCTTGGAGAGAACAAAGGATGTTTGACTTAACTAGACCTATTTAACAAACACTGTCTTTAAACAATATAGAATAAAAACTAGCGACCCGCCTCAGCTTCGCATGGGTGCAATGGTGATATACTATGCATGTATTATACATAAAAAACCTTCCTCTTGAATCACTTTATCTCTATCTCTCTCTATACATTGCGTAGTTTTAAAGATTGAAGCATACAAAGAGACATAGGGACAGAGAAAGAGAAAACTTTGTACTATGTAGTTATTATTTTACTAAATTGAACGACAAACACGACATTACAATTTGTCGCCCATTAATTGCTGTATTTTCAAGTCAAATGTAGATTCAAAACAATGATTCGCTTTCCAAGTTATGTTGACAACTTTACGTACAATAAGAGAGTGAATATACGGGAGTGTACACTGTACGGCACCACGCTGCGTTGTGGTTAAAGTGAAAAATTTCGACGCAAAATCACACATGTATTTTTACATCATATGCGAAGTTTCATTATCCTCATTTCGCAATGAATTATTGAACTGTATTTGTGTGTACGGGTCGGGCAAATATTACTGGGCTTATTTCGATTTTAAAAATTTCTCAGTAGTAGCACGTAGATTGGAATTGTGCCCAGTATACGGCAATAGGCTCACCCCTTATTACATAAAACACGTATGGTGAAAAGCAAAGTTATCCAATATCTTTTCCCACCTTGGGCGAGCCGAGAGGGTGTGTTAGAAGCAATGAGCGGCAGCGCACCAAACCGTGTGTCCGTATGTCACATCCTAATTGTATTCAGTCAATGCCTGCACTATACTCGTACGTATACTGTGTTTATTTACTCATCAACATTCATGTCGACATCTTGTCAAGAGATTTGTTAACAAATAAACATTATTAGGTTGAATTATTTATATTAATCTTAAGTATCCTGGGTATCTTCAAAGCCCGAGTGAATAGGTTGCTTATGGGCAGACGTGCTCCATCGTAGGCCGCATCATCACTTACCATCAGGCGAAATAGCGGCCAAACGTTGACCCATCAAATGTAAAAAAAAAGTTTTACTGGAAAATCTTAGAACTTACTGTAGTGCGTGCTTTTACAGTAACATATACACTGTTACATGCATTATAGTAGTCTCCTTAAAATGTGCATACCTATAATCTGAACTGGTCAGAGATGGGCCCTGCTCAGTAGTGGACAGATGCTAAATGCAACTACTTGAATCTAGTCATCTAGTGACTAAGGAGTAAACAATGTATGCCTTCGTAGTACAAAGTAAGCAAGTAGTAAGCCTTCATATAAAATGATTTATTTTTTTGTTTTTAAAGAACGTTTCCTCGCTCTAGGATTTTTTCTGTATCGTGAGTGCGTATACAAACATACAAGTTCACGTACACATAACACCCAGACCCGAAACAACAATTTGAGTATCACACAAAGCGTTGTTCTGTGAATCGAACTTACTACTCGTTGCACGGCAGCCAGTTACCCAGCCACCACACCATGAAGACGTTTTTGTTATTGTTGAGGCCATATTAACACTTGTGGATAAAAATAATTCTGTAAAAACATCTGAAAAAAATTCAGGTCATGCCGTTAATCCTGAAATATGTACAACCAATAGAGCTGGTTTTATTAAACCATATCTGCGCAAACATAAATTGCTTATATATGTTTCGGAACTAGAGATGGGACACGTTGTTGTTTTGCTCGATATTCCACATGGCAATATGATTGCGGACATAAATAGAAATTACAGTTCATTACTTTCTGGATGCTTTATACTATGATAAATGCCTTTTAATCTTCTCTCATTTGAGTAATGTACTTCATCCACATTATCACACATGTATCATTAAGGTCTTTAAGTAATGTGGGTATTGACTTACTGGATTCTCGCTGACGACCCATCATCTGGAACTGACGTATACACATATATATTTTTTTTGAGAAACCAAAATATATTCTCATGAGTTAGCATACTGCGTCGCATCGTGTCATATTCATTGGTCGCGGATTCTAGTAGTTATACGTATAATAAAAACAATATAAAAAAAAATCCAAGACTACAAACACACAGAGAACACATGTTCAAAACTCTTTAAAGTCACCAATAAAATAGAAATTGAAATAAAAGAAAAAAAAACTAAATATCGATATCGGTGAACCCGTGTCAACATCACTGCGCATTATAGCCGGTCGAAGGAAGGGAGGCAAACATTAAAATGGTATGTCGCGCTTTACTCGCTCGCGATAAGGACGCGCGGTCGCGTCGCGTGCATCCACTCACGTCCGAATGGCTCTTCTTTATTTCCAGGGCCGTATTATCCCTAAGGCAAACTACACAAGTGTCTAGGGCGCCAGGTTACAGAGGGGTGCCGCCTCAAAGTGCCATCAGACCACCACAGATGGGGCCCAGTAGGGCTGATCCGGAGCTGCAGACTACCTAGCGGATTTACCGGGGCTCCGGCTCGAAAAGCAAGAGTAGAAATGTGGCATTAAACCACCATAGATGACCAGTAGGGCTGATGCCTGATCCGGAGCTGCGGACTACCTAGCTTACCGTTTACCGGGGCTCCGGCTCGAAAAGCAGGAGTAGGAACGTGGTAGTTTTTAGTCAGTAAGAGTCTGACACTCCCTCTCGCCTCGTCCAAGGCGAGAGACGTCATTGGATGATTTTTACCACCCTAAAACAAAAAGAAGGGCGCTGAGAGACGCGTGTGCCCAACTGCCCATAGAATGGCCGCGGCACCAAAAGAAATTAAGGGCGCCAATGAGTTGCTTACCAAGGGCGCTTTCTAGGTTTAATCCCTCTCTGTTTATTCCACTTCTTTATTGCCATCATATTCTATTCTGTTCGCTTGAAGATGTTTTTATATATTCTTTGAGATAACAAAGGTTTTATTTTGTGCAGTTTTTACTTTACTCTAGCGTCAACACGCCTGTTTTATTATAACTTTCGTGAGACATACTAAATTAATTATTATATTATCGGCTTACTCGCGTAACTGTTTGACGAGGAACTCGACTAGTTTCAAGCCATGCTAGAGGCATGAGCAGCATTCCGCGATGCACTACGTCGTCAAACAGTTACGTGTATAAGCCGATAACATAATATTTAATCACGCCTGTTTATGTAAAACGACTAACATTTATTATATCATTTATAGGTTTTAAAAACAAATGACCTAGGTTTTTAACTTTTAAAAATAAACTAATGATCATACCAAGAAATGTTTGTTTGAATTTTAAACACAGTACTAAAAAAATACCATTGATTTCAAAAGAAAATACAGTTTAAAAAATAACGTTCTTAAAAATGTTCAGCAAAAACAGATAAAGAATATTTTATTATATACATTTATGTTTGACCAGTATATCTTGACACATTGCGGTGGCGCTACTTTCTTACGATACGATCCAAAATAACAGCAAAAAGTGTGCATTTTGATGTAATTTCCTATCCTGTCGCGTCTTCAAATATACTGGTCGTATTATATTGCGCGTAAAATACCTACATAATTTACTTTGGGTGCACTTTAAGGTTTTTATCACCTATTTGTAATGGGGTGAAGATACGCCAGTAACAAGATTAAGCATTTTAAGGGGGACTTGTTGAACCCGTATTTTTCGCTTTTATTAGGAGCAAAATTTTGTTGTTATTATTACACTGCGGTTTTAAAGATTGCATTTTGGCTGTCTATTCTATTCTGCTTGTTTATCTTCATTCTAAATTCTTTTATGTTTGGAAGGTTTTCTTAATATCAGTTAATAGGAATATAATTTTAAAACCTTTTCGATGTTGGAATGAATGGATTTCATTCTATTCATTTGCCATAATATATTGGGCACAATACCAAACTCAGTGTTATTGCTCTACTAGAATTATCACGCCTTTTATCCCAGAAGGGGTAGGCAGACGTGCACAATACCGCAGTATTACTGGGGTTTTTCGAAAATTTCTCGGTTGTAGCATAGAGTCTGGAATTGTACCCAGTATATGGCAAAAGGCTCACCCCCTATTACATGGGACTTATAACATAAATGGTGAAAAGTGGGTGTATACTGTACAGTAGCATTATGCAAACTAAAAGCATAAAAAACCAGGAGCACAACAAAGCAAGCGAACTACATACGTACGTCGTTTTAATTAAAAAGAAACACTGTTTAGCCAACAGAGGGTGCAATTAATAAAAGTTAATTTGCATATTTAGGTCAAGGGAATGTTTTAATAAAACAATTTTGGTTGCTTCGCGCTTTACATTGGCTCCTCTAGAATATAAGCACGTAAATGAAATAATGGTTTTAATACGAGAATATGAAAAAAGTAGCTTTTAACTGCGGTTGTGTCCGCGTGAATGTAAACTAAGTTCTTCTCCGTAATTTCAAGAAGATTGGTTGAGTTGATAAAGCATGAAAAGGTTTCAAGAAACTTACTTTTCCATTTATAATAGTAATTAGGATGTCTATCTGATAGTGACCTGGTTTTGATATTAAACTTAAAAACAGCTTTTTTTTATTTAAGGGTGGGAAATCCTCCAATGACTTCTTTCGCCTTAGGCTAGGCGAGAGGGAATGTCAGACTCTTACCGACTATGAACCACCCCGTTCCTACTCCTGCTTTTCGAGTCGGAGCCCCGGTAAACTTGCTTGGTAGTCCGCAGCTCCGGATGCAACAAATACCTAGACCGAAGTTATGTTACGTACATGTCTATTTTTAAAAAGGTAAGGTGGTTTGTATGTTACTGTTATTTTTATTGTGCAATATTGCTGTATTTATGTTGGTGACACTTAATAAATAAATATTTATAACAACATTATCAGGCCAGAAGTTTTAATCTTATCTATTTTAGGAGCACATATATATTGGTATATAGCATACGAGACAAAGGGCAAATAGCGTGGAGGGGAAATCGTTCGCGATCTTAACGCGCCATTACCGCGGCACGTGATCAATACGTCACTCGTACTTCTACCTATTTTCTGCTATCCTAGTACATTTTCTATGAACAAACACTTTTTTTATGAAACAGACGTATTACCTGATGGTAAGCAATCGCCGCCGCCCATGGACACCTGAAACCCCAGAGGCGTTACAAGTGCGTTGCCGGCTTTTTGGGAGTTAGGAATTTAAGGGTTGTTGTTCGTGAATCGGGGATGGGGAAGATTGGGAAGGGGAGAATTGGGCCTCCGGTAACCTCACTCACACAACGAAACACAACGCAAGCGTTGTTTCACGTCAGTTTTCTGTGAGGCCGTGGTATCACTCCGGTCGAGCCGGCTTATTCGTGCCGAAGCATGGCTCTCCCACACTACGCCTACTTTTCCTAGAAGGGCTAAAAGTTTATACTATTAATGTATCCTAGAATCAACTTGGGAACAAACTAATATATTGGCCTTAAAACGTTAGGTTAGGTTAGTTATACAGTCTTTGGTTCCTAGAAAACGTAAGCAAATGTTCACTTAGTGTACTGTAGACTTACTAATAAAGTCCGTAATATTGAAGAAAACTAGACAAAGCGCCTAGCCTTTAAATCTTTTATGATCAATAAATATCAATACCTTTTTATGTAAGAATTGCTGCAAAAACAATATCTATTAAAGGAGATATAGATCACTAGCTACTTCCGCGCGGTTTCACCCGCTGGTACGTATTGATAGAACTCTAAAATATAATTAATCGCTCTCTCTCTTACAGAGGGAAAAGTAGAAGGGAGTGCCAGACGGTTACTGACTGAAAACCACCTCGTTCCAACTCTGCCTCCGTGCCGGGACCTCGGTACCTATAATTGACGATCTACTCTCATGGGTAACTAGCCCATGATCAAAAAAATATCTTCCTTATAAGACTAATCATATCAAACTCGTAAAGCCAGTCATATGTAGGTATTTTATTTTACATTAATCACGAGTTCATTCATCCCTGATGGAATATACAGATATGTAGCATGATCAAAGCATTGCCAACTCATCAGGTCACCCAACATCCGATTCGTTGATTAAAGAGAAAGAAAAACAGCCGGGTTTTATAAAAAAAAATCTTCGTTAATTACTACGGTTTACGGAACCTCGCTGAATCTTAATTCAATAATAAGGGGGGGGGTGAAAAAATGTCCGTTTGAGACTTGGTGTGACTTACAGCGGGTGAGACGTGGTACGGTACATTATTTAAAAAAAACGTAACGTTTCTAGTGACGACAACGGCTAACTGGTTACAAGAGTATTGATGTTTTGTAACTAGTTATTTTGCAGTCGCGGTGATTTTTATATACACACACCCGTCCATACGACACGTCATATGTGACGTGTCGTATCGACGGGTGTGTACGCGGTGTGCACGCGGTATGCCGCGTGCGCCTCAAAGATCCATCAGACCACCACAGATGGGGCTCAGGAGAGATGATGCCTGATCAGAGTTGCAGACTACCTCGCGGTTATACCGGGGCTCCGGCTCGAAAAGCTGTAGTACAAAACGGGATGGTTTTTAGTCAGTAAGAGTCTCTGACACTCCCTCTCGCCTCGCCCAAGGCGGGAGAAATTTTTTTTAACGGGGTTAAGTAATACATTGGATGACTTCCTCCTTTAAAAAAACTGTTTGTATTAGATGTATGTTTTCTTTTTATTTATTTTTTATCTTAAATGGGCCGACGTTTGGCTGCTATCTCGCCTGATGGTAAGCGATGATGCGGCCTACGATGGAGCATGTTTGCCCATAAGCATGTTTGTGTATGGTTACTAGATTTCTTGCGTCATCACATTGTCGCGGTATCGTTCGTACATGTCTATGTGTATGTGTGTCCGTGATCAATCATGAGTTGTAACGTAATTACACGATCTCTCGCGTTACGTATTCGAATTGCAAAAGTTCCCCAATTCCAGCGCAAGAGTAATAGTTTTCTTCATTACATAATATCATCCCCTTTTCCTAGAAGTGGTTTCAGTACTTTGTTTAGTGTATCGTATGTGTAGTGGTTGCAAGCGTGGCTTTGAAACTTGAAGTCCCAAAAGACTATAAACTTTCTTGAATTTTGTTTAAAATAAATAAAATATAATAACGCTTGACAAGCGCACGGATGCGTCGATGATACGGATCATCCGTGATCATTGCGCTTGCAACAGTGCCGAAATATCGGAAACTTATAAACTTATACTTATAAATATGGTAAATATCCCGTCTCAAGTTCTAATCATAGTGTTAGTGACCATGTCAGTTTAAAAACTTATAACGCTTAATTTGGTATATTTCTTACATATTAAATAACAGAAATAATTTAAAAAAGATACCATAAAGGATATTAACTGAAAATGTCTAATCCACCTTTCACTTAACTAACCTTCTCAAGTTCAGACTGGTCAAGTTGAAGCTTAATCTGCCTTCTCCTTCTCCTCTTCTTCCAAAGATTAACCTTAAGCTATTAGACCATTGGTAGACTTAACTATCAACATTGATCCTCCAGTTCAAACCTTCTCCTGAGGTACAATATTTTAATCATTTTCTATTCCATTCCATCAAAAAAATCTGAATATCACCTACAAAAAAAGCCATATTTTCGCTTGCAGTAAAACCTCATCACTATACGGAAGTCCTAAACGGGCTTAATTGAGAGAATTTCAAAAGAAATTGATTAAAAAGGATTAATTTTAGAGACTAAAACAGTTATCTAAAGTGTAATTTAAAAATTACGTGATTGGGGTTGTAATGGCATCAAATTAAACGGTCACGGAAAAATAGGTTAAAGTGTTAACTGTTTAAATAGGATACCAAACCTTAATGCCAAGAGTTTAAAGCAGATTATCTGAATTCACAACAAAAGTAACTAATTCTTTAAGGGCATACAAAAACAACTAAATAAAATGTAGGTATAATAGTTGTATTACCCTTTTGAATACGTTAATAATACAATAATGATGATGACGCTTAGTAGTGGGAGCTAATACATTTTATTCCTACGTATAAAATGTACCAAGCGATATTTCAAATAGATATGTGGGAGAAATTAGTAATAAACAACAGTAAAAAGACAATTTAAATATTCATAACAATTTATTAAGTGAATTTACCAAAATAAGCATATTTACTAATCACTACGAATAATTAGACAGATATTCTAAAATACAGTAATACAGACAGATATTCATAAAGCATAAAATGATTATAGCATCACATCGAGATAAATAAGCAACGTAACAGCATTTTCACAATATAAATGAACAGTATTACCTGACAGTTCAGAGCACCGTTGTGCCGTGTCCGCAGTCGAACAACTTCTGATCCGTCGACAAGTGTGCGCCCCACTTTCCTACTACGATTCGGTAGTAAGTGGGGGTAGCAAGAAGTCAAATGCAATACTTTCATAAAACGGAAGTTGATTAAAAAAAATACATTAAACAATTTAAAATCTTAAAAATGTCTTCACTCTCACACGGCCATTCTGACGAGCAGCCTATGGCTCGCGAATAAGACCATTATAATATTTAAGGAACGATCGTTAACAATCAGTGTTAGAAATCTTACTAAAAACACATTCAAAAATCTTTTTATGGTCAAATCACAGGACCGTAGTACCAATTCACATGGCAATCAGTTCTAGTCAAATCACATGACTGTTACGCCAAATCACATGGCAATAAGTCTGGTCAAATCACATGACCGTAACGCCAAATCACATGGCTGGCCAAATCACATGACCGTAACGCCAAATCACATGGCTGGCCAAATCACATGACCGTAACGCCAAATCACATGGCACTGGTACGATTGTCAGACACAACCATGGTCGTTGGCCAGACGATCACTGTTATGCCGAACAATTTTCCCAGAATGTAAAGCTACATAATTAAATAAACTATTAGGTAAATACAAAATTTAATCAGAGGTATCTAATGAGTCAGTTAATTCACATCCCATGTCGGGACTGACAATTCGCATATTATCATGAGAAACATACAACTCATTACCAGTTTTATGAACTCTTACTGTGTATCTATCGTTATCATGTATCTCTGTAATGACGCATGGACCTCGAAACTTACTGTCAAGTTTGTTAATTGCTCGCGGATTTTGTCGAATCAAAACAGTATCACCGACCTTAAAGGGAACAATTTTAGCCTTAGTTTTATCATAATTAGCCTTTTGAGTTTGAGCAAGCTCGTCCATCCTGAGCTTTGATTCTTCACGGCATGCATCGAGGTCCAAACGTTCGACATCATTTAGTAAGGCTGATATAGCGGGAGGAGACTGATCACAGCCCATAAGAAGTTGGAAAGGAGTACGGCCTGTACTTTTACTGAATGTGCTATTAATTGCCAACTGTACTTCGCCAACAGCATCCTTCCAACTTCTCTTGGATGTATTCTCTACAATTGTAAAGCAGTTTGTCAAAACCTTCATCATTCGCTCCACTTGCCCGTTTGCGCGGCTTACACCACTAGCTATGAAATGTAACTCTATAGACCAATGTTCACAGAAACTTGAAAATTCTCTTCCGGTGTAGGAAGCAGCCTGATCACAAACAATACGTTTAGGAGTACCAAAAGTGTAAATCAATTCTTTCAAACAATTAACGGTCGCTGCTGCAGTCAAATTAGTAACAGGTTTTATAAAAACGAACTTTGTAAATGCGTCTATAAAGACAACAGCGTATTGTTTGGTAGGCTTATTACCACTCAATTTGCCAGTCGTATCCATGTGAATGGTATGGAATGGCGTCGGAGGTTTATCTATTGGGTGTAGAGTAATTTGTCGGGAACCAGATTGACTTTTATTAATTTTGCAAGTCAGACAATTGTCAACATACTTTCGAGTGCATTTGGACATATTGGGAAACCAAAACTGCTCTCTAATTTTTTCAAGGGTCTTTTCCCAGCCGAAGTGCTTAAGAGAATCATGATAAATTTGTATTATATGCCATCGATAGCTTTTTGGAACAAATAGACGTTTTTTAATTTTATTACCGATGGAAATGACACGATACAGCAGACCACCTTGTATTTCATAACTGGATGCTACATTTTTATCAATACTGCCTTGTTGGATAGACTCGATAATAGTTTTGGTTTCAGGGTCATTATTTTGTTCTACTTCTAACCATTCACTATAATTTTGAACATTGCTTATATTGACAGTTGTCGGATTGCGGCTCAAATAATCTACGTGGGGAATACGTTCTCCCTTACGATATTCTATTGTAAAATCGAAAGATTGAAGGTATGCCCACCATCTATGCACACGGGGTAATAATTCTTTCTTGTTACGTGAGGCCTTCAGAGAGTTACAATCTGTAACGACCTTGAATGGCCTGCCGAGTAAATAATGACGGAAATGCTTAATGGATCTAACTACAGCTAGCGTTTCCAACTCGTAAGAGTGGTAACGACTTTCAGTATCAGTGGTGCGCATACTAAAATACTCTACGACTTTCATCTGATCATTATGTTTTTGAAAAAGGATACCTCCGAGCCCCGCGGAACTGGCATCTGTGTGAAGTTCTACAGATTTGGTAGGATCAAATAGAGTCAGCACAGGTTCGGAAGCTAGGTACTCAAGAATTTTATTTCTAGCAGCTTCATGCTCAGATGTCCAGTTCCACTTGACATTACTACGAGTCAGGTTATATAGCGGAATCATTATCAAAGAAAAATTTGGTATAAATTTCCGGAAATAACTCGCTAATCCACAAAACTGCCGAACGTGTTTGACAGTTGTTGGGATGGGAGCACTTAGAAGAGCGTGAACTTTACCCGGACTTGGCTTAACTTGACCGTTAGAGACAATTCTACCTAAATATTCAATCTCATTTTGCAGAAACTTGCATTTCTTAACATTAAGGGAAAAACCGGTTTTTTGAAGAGCATCTAGAACTACCTTTAAACGCTCGATACCTTGATCAACTGTTTCTGAATAGATAACTACGTCATCAATATAAATTAAAACAAAATCGTCAACAAATTGTTTAAGTGCTGTATTGATGGCCCTTTGGAAAACGGAAGGTGCATTACAAAGCCCAAATGGCATGCGTAGAAATTCATATTGCCCGTCAGGAGTGACGAAGGCAGTTTTTTCAATTGAGTCCTTAGCTATTGGAATTTGGTGGAAACCTGCCGCCATATCTAGTACGGAAAAGTATTTAGCTCCCGATAATTTACTAATATGGTCGTCAATAATGGGAAGTGGAAAGTGATCACGGACGGTGTTGCTATTTAATTCTCTGTAGTCAACACACATTCTGTCGCTACCATCCTTTTTTCGCACTAGTAATATGGGACTCGCAAAGGGCGAATTACTATCTCGAATGATGTTATTATCTTTTAGATCTTTAATCAACTTCTTGACATGATCACGTTCAGCTGGAGCCAATCTATAGGGCCTTCTCTGAACTATTTTTTCTGGGTTCTTTAAACGAATAGTCAGTTCGCCTGTAGTTACTTGCGAAACTGCATTGCCAGACGTGAACATTTCAGAATAAGATTGTAATAAATTATGTAACTGAATTTTAATTTCGGGACTTATATCAGGGTTAACATCAACCATGTCAAGATCAAATTCCTTTTGAATACAGTTAATATTGTAAGAATTACGACAGACTTTAACGAAATCCTTTGAAAAAGTGACCTGAATTCCCCGGATATCAAAAAGATTTTGACCAAGTAAAACATCATACTGTATGTATCTGTCGGGAACTAGAACAAATTCCAATTCAATATTGAGGCCATCAATACACACCATACATAATTTTGTACGTGATGAACGAAAAGAATTGTCTCCAACGCCTCGCAAAATAAGACTTTTATATATGATCCTACCCTTAATAGAATCGCCTATACTTTCGCGCATAAGAGAGCATTCCGCACCACTGTCTATCAGGCACGAATAATCGCGGTTTTCGATTTTGATTGAGTGCAAGTTTTTATTACTCAAAACTAAACTATTTACGTGAGACAACTTTTCATCTTTCGCGTTCTTATTCAAGCGTTGAAAACAGTTTTCAAAAGTATGCCCCCTTCTATTACAAAATGTACAGGTGTTATTTTTAAGGGGCTTTGATTCAGCAGGTTTGGAACTGTCAGAAGTAGAAGCTGAATTCTTTTGAGGACCGCGATTAGTTGAGCCTGAGCGGCAATCTTTCTGTAAGTGACCTAATTTGTGACATTTGTGACAACGCCTAGATGCTATATCTGAACTAGGAACGTTTTTAAAACGCTTAGATGGAATAGTGTGATCAGACTCTTTCCCAGGCCGTTTACGCTTATATGAATTAAGACTTTGAATTAGCTGTGGCAAACTTTTTGGTGTAAGTCGAAGCAAATCAGAGCGAATACGGAAGTCAGACATACCCGAAATAACTGCTTCGACGAGGCGTTGCTCAGTCATCTCCACGCCAATCGCCTTCTTTGCCAACTCCCATTTTCGAGTTGCGTACTCAGCTAGGCTACTGGCTTGCTCACTGGTGTATTCCATGAACTGCGTTAGGTCATCGTAGTAACGGGCTTCATCTGCAAATGTTTCAATTAAACCTATTTTAAGTTCAGTCCAGCTAGTTAAAGATGAATAATTGCGACGTGCCCACTCAGCGGCTCGTCCGCGCAAATTTTTCCGAGTTAGATTAAGGATTTCTCGGTCAGTAAGCTCATATTCGGTTTTAAGCTCTTCAATGTTTCGGCACCAAACTTGTACAGTATCGGTCCGATCATCGGGATCAAATGCAGGTACATAAATATGTTCAAGACTTCGCATCCGCGGGGTAGGCCGCACATTTGGTGGATTGAAGGCCTGTGCGGTGGTACGGATTAATTGCGTCATCATTTCCTGCATCATATTTTGCATATAATTAATAGGTACAAATTCTACTGTCCTTGTGTCACGACCATCCGTTGATCCGCCAGGAACAGTACCGCCGTTAACTTGAGACGCATTTCTGTGGCCAGTCGAATTATGCGGTACTTCTTGGCCCAAAATTGGTGATGAGCACCCGGAGGTAGTCCGCCTTTGAAACACCGGCGGTGGTGGCGTAGCATTTGACACGCCATGGGGCAGCTCAGCGTCGGCCATTGCAGATTCATCAACGTTCATCTTGAAAGACCTGAAATCAATCATTCGTAGGCGTAGTTTATGTTTTCCTATCCCACTTCTGATGTGGGAGAAATTAGTAATAAACAACAGTAAAAAGACAATTTAAATATTCATAACAATTTATTAAGTGAATTTACCAAAATAAGCATATTTACTAATCACTACGAATAATTAGACAGATATTCTAAAATACAGTAATACAGACAGATATTCATAAAGCATAAAATGATTATAGCATCACATCGAGATAAATAAGCAACGTAACAGCATTTTCACAATATAAATGAACAGTATTACCTGACAGTTCAGAGCACCGTTGTGCCGTGTCCGCAGTCGAACAACTTCTGATCCGTCGACAAGTGTGCGCCCCACTTTCCTACTACGATTCGGTAGTAAGTGGGGGTAGCAAGAAGTCAAATGCAATACTTTCATAAAACGGAAGTTGATTAAAAAAAATACATTAAACAATTTAAAATCTTAAAAATGTCTTCACTCTCACAGATATATCTTCGAAAGTATTTGTTTTATAAATTTTTAAACTGACATGGTCACTAACACTAGAATTGAAACTTAAAACGGGATATTAATTTAATAATGAAAAACATGGTAAATATCCCGTTTTAAGTTTCAATTTGTTTTATATATTAGTTATCTACTCTTTATAATGGAAAACGAGACTGTAAACGACCCCTTAGGTGTCTCAACCCTAAAATCAGTCTTCTCACTTCCTACCGACTAACGAAGAAGTCATAGCAAAGCTGCTTGAATAAAATATGTGAAAAAAACATTAAGTGGACACAATGTTTTAATTACATGAAAATTTTTCACGAAGAAAATAGACCACCCGAAGGCGACAACGATCTACTTTTTCACGTGAAAAATGGAGTTGGAACAAAAAATAGTGCTCTTGATAAATTGAATAAAAAGTGTATGACAGGAGCGCCTCTCCTGGGCAGGTGACGCGGCGTTGGAACGGTTAATTACTATGAAAATTATCCTCCCTTATAGAGGAGGGGGTGAAAGTGGGACAAAGTGCCTTTACGTTTAAATTTTAGGACTTGAGAGGTGTTTAGTTTTTAAAGCGCTTACGTTTGCTCGTTTATGAAGCAAGCCGAGTATAGAACATTTTGTGCTAGAAAATTACGGATGAAATCTAAGCATTTTGCTGACTACGGTTATTCAGTGAAAGAGGAATACAGGGTGAAATTCAGAAATGCGGCTGTAATTTTAGTTGGGAAGATAGGAAGGATGTGTCTTGTCAGGCCAGTTACGTCGTTTAAGTTGAATTCACAAATCATAATAGAACGCGAACTTAGGATAAGACATTTTCAAACGTAAATTGTGCAACATGTATGGGTTTTCTTTTCAAACTCCTAACAAAGAAATACTAACATCATTAGTACTCAAAACGGGATATTTACCATGTTTATTAGTTTTTACGAGTTTCCGAAATTTCGACACTTGTAAGCGCCATGATCACGGATAAACTGTTCTAATGATGTTACTAGTAACCATGTCAGTTTAAAAACTTGTGTAAAGAATGACTATGTAATTCAATAATTTTAAATTTTCGATCTCAGTGAGACGAACACGGTTAAAAATAAAATAATTACTCCGTCCGCAATTCTTATTTTACAAGTCCATCTAGACAGTAGTTACATAAAAAATCCATTCGTTTTATTCAAAGAAGAGTTCAATTAAGTAGGTAAACAAAAACGTCTCGATCTTATAATTGAACTATAAAACGGTGAGCCGCCATTAAAACTGAATGGCAATAAAATTTGACTGGCCTGATCCTGCCAAGATTGACGCCGTGTGCCACTTCCACGGGACTATTATTTAAACAAAAAGCGTTCTAGCGTTAACTCAATAAACGTATAATTTATTATTCCGTTCATATAAGTTAGTACCGATTTTTTTCTTGTGATTAATTGTATCAATTATTGGAGAAAATATTGGATTTGATTTCAGTGAGCTAATTTTTGGTTAGGTTAGTTAGTAACGTCCTTTTATTCTCGAAGGGGTAGGCAGAGGTGCATATTACGGTACTTAAAGCCGCTATACAATGTACACCCACTTTTCACCATTTGTGTTATAAGTCTCATGCAATAGAGGGTGAGCCTATTGCCATATAATGGACACTATTCTAGACTCCGTGCTACTACTGAGAAATTTTCGAAAAATCGAAAGAAGCCCAGTAACACTTTGCCCGACCCGGGAATCAAACCCGAGACCCCTTGTCCGGCAATCGCACTTACGACCACTCGACCAACGAGGCAGTCATTTATTTTTCTTGTGATTAATTAAATTGTATCAATTATTGGAGAAAATATTGGATTTGATTTCATTGCGTCAATTTTTAGGTCTACGGTCTACTGTGTGTTGATCTAGTCCATTTTTATTTTAACAGACAAACGATGCCCGCACTAGGCTGTCAGCCGTATTGGACATATCCCTTTGACGGCCAGTGACGAAACATGTGTCAAAAGTAAGTGATTTCAAACAAAAACATTTGTTTGCCAACTATTTGTCGAGTGGACGCGTCCCATAGAAATTGTCAAAAATATTCAACCTCCTTTTGTCCGTCTCTCGAGAACTTCTCATAGTTGTTCAAATAGTCAACAACTGAATATCAATGTATAAAAGTGGATTTAACAGCTGAAAATAAAATTGTTGGCTTTCAATAAAGATCTTGTCTAGAACCTATATGTGGAACCATTTTTGTTATTCCAACCCATATCATTGTTTGACAATATTTATCCTGTACTTATCAAGAATTTAAAAGATTTTTGGTTTTTGGGTCACTTAAAAAAATTAAGGAAGAAACTATAAATCTTGTAATAACAGTTGATGTTCTTTTAATTTACTAAAATCACGGTTTACTCACGTATTATTAATAGAGAAAACCCTCTACCATCTAACTAGCTTCATCATGAGCAGCGTGCGCAAACGCGCGTCTTATATATTTTAATTAAATTAAATTAATGAAATTGAATGGACATGAAATTTATTTATTTGCAATTTAGTTAACTTAGTATGTCTCACGATGTTATCTTCATTAAAAAAAGAATGATTTTAAAAACAAATCTCATAATTCGATCTCATTAATACAATGTAACGTATATTTACAAATTACTCGAAATGAACACAAACCACATCTGTCCGTGGGTAACTGTGTACCACACGTCCGTGCTTGAAGGGAATTTAATTAAAAATAAACATTTATAATACGCGGCCCATTCGTTTCTCTGTTATTTGACCGCGAACACGACAGCTCGAAATTAAACACCACTCCGTTTTAGATATTACTGTGAAGTTTTAGTATGAAGAAATACACAGACACATATTTTGAAAATATGATTTATCATTTAGGGATTTTACAATATCTGTTTTGTCTACTAGTTGTGCTATTTACTTGGAACAGAAAGACGACGATATTAAAAAATATCCCATGCGCCCTTTACCACCAAGTCGAAACATAAACGATACCGATATGTTCTCCACGAAGTACACTAACTGCCGTACTCAGAGACATTTAATGATTACTTAAACTATTCCTTAGTAAAGATTTTGTATCGAAAACAGTCGCTAAGGACTGGGTTAAGTAATCATTAAAGGACTCTGAGTACGGCGGTAAATGGTTGTTTTACTAAACCATTGATAATGTGACCTCTAGTGTGTTATATATACTTTACATTTTAATTTAGATGGCATGAACAAACAAAACAGACAAAAATACTTATGTTGATACTAGTAATTGGTTACTACAGAATGTAATCAAAAGAAGGCAACGTTTTAGCGTCACAGATTTTTTCTGAATGAGATTTTTTATTGCAGAATGAAGCAAGCAACCAATCCCTTAGTTCCAACATCATTAAAAATGGCGACGTCATCCCACGCTATACAGAATACTGCCGCGGTCGTATGCCGCAATAAAATTCGTATTAATGATTATTTTAGAGTTGCTCGTAAATTTTACTGTTCTACCAAAATGTATACGCTATCCGACATATGCGTTTGCCGTATATCAACGTTTTATTATTTTAAACAAATATCTCACCAGCCGATTTCTTTGCAAAACACTAAGAAACACACCTGAACCTATTTATCTAAACACTAAAACATAAATTGCCTTACGAAACTGAAAATAAGCCGTGAATTGAAAATTAATCGGCATTTTCACAAAAAGGCTTATTCTCCTATAAAACGAGAAACGTTTTTCCTTCAGCGCTTAGATATATCTTCGAGGGATGTATTATACGGGGTGCTTTATCTGCCGAATAGAGGATGGGTTAATTTATATCCTCACGGGCTACGGGCTACGGCGTAGCTCGTAGAAGTAGCTGTAGCCGCGTAGACGCTCTACGATGCTACGATGCGTACAACTTTATGTGGTATACTTTGCGAACTCACTCTATGAAATGGAGTTATCTCTATGATTTAGTGACTTAGTTTGTTTGAGGATTTAGATGGTAAGATAGGTACATAATTGCTAAGAAATTATATTCGGACAAAGAGATTGATATGTTGTTATTGTGATGTTAACTACATTTAATAAAGTTACTAAAATTATATTTTAAAATAAGGCTTCTCAATGAATCTAAACATGAACATTAATAACATTAAAACAATTCGTAAATAGGATAATTTAAATAAAATCATTGTAATTGACAGCTATAAGAAGCTACGAAACAAAAAAAAAATCACCACTTTAGCAAGCGAAAAGTGAAAAATTGCTTGTGTAGCCTGGAAAACTAAGTGCTTTTCTAAGAAATTTCGGGACTAAGTGCTTGTAATTTTATAAAAACACAAGATAAGAATTTATTCAAGGCGAGGTAATTTGACGCAGTGTTCAATATCCGTCAAGAGAGAAACGTCGGCGGCACGTTCTCGTATCTATCATACTTTAATACTTTCAACACTCGTAAGAGAGGTATTTTCTCAAAAGTGCGAGTAGACAGAAATATTTTTTGAAAAATAACTGCGGTACCTACGGTTTATGTTCGGCTGTATCAACTATGTTATTCTTATACCTTATTTTTCTTTTTTTTGAGTCCAATGACTGCCTTTTTACCGTATTTTATAAGATGATTCAAGAATAAAATTGTTAGATAGATCGACACCCGCTAAGTATAAGTATGTATCTGCCAGATACACGAAATGGTTTTTATTGCATTTTTAGCTTCAACGTACCTGTATCTATCCAATAAAAAAATATCAAAAAAATTGTAACAGCCGAACATGGTTTTTTTCAGACGCATAAGTATTTATCTGAATTAGCTAGGAAATAAATACAACGTACAAATATGGAAGTTCCAGTTAAATAGTAGTACGCGGGGGGATCGAGACGCGGGGTGCGGGCATCTGCCGCTCGCTCAGTTCTTCGCGGTAACAGCGAGCGGCACGCGCGAGCGGTGCGTTATATTTTATTAATATAGTGAACGCTATAAATTCTTAGTATCGTTAAAGCAAAATGCAATTAAAAGGCGACAGAATCTCACTATGTCACCACCAAATGAGATTTATTCGTCACCTAGACAAGGTAAGTCCTAATGATAATTATTATGGAATTTTAGCCATTCCCGGTGCATAAGTGTGTATCTACGTAGTTACACATTTATACACTGGAAACAAAAAATTCAATTTTAATTGTAAAATGTATCTAGGCACTTAACTACTTATTCCATGGATATTGCGTAAAATATTCGATAAATATTCCATTGAAAAAGTGTGGATGTGGCAGTTAGAGTATTTTGATACATTCTAGGACCGGAGTAAAATTATCTATGTGTTATAAAACAAAACCATAAACCTTTACAAACAAAATTTCCTTGTAAACATAAACTGTACTTAATTTGAAACTCAGTTACCAAATTTCAAACCATAAATCCTTAAAATGACAAAGATATGACAATTTATAATTTTTGCAATCTTAAATTCGCTCTCCTGTAAAATTTAACTTTTTCAGTTACTTACTTATACTTAGGACGTGTCGAGATGATGATTTAAATACAATATTTTAATTTAAAAGAAAAAATATACGTCAATAAAAATTCATACATCTCTAACAGCAATGCTTTGCCTGACCCGAGAATCGAACCCAAGACCCCTTGCCCGACAGTCGAACTTGCGACCACTCAACCAACGAAATAGAAGACAGGAGCACTTATGATTGAGTATTATACAAATGACATAGGTACTACTACTAGTACCAGCCTAAAAGCAGAAACAAAAGAAATATAAAATCAAGTTCAGTACGCTGAACAGGCAAAGAATACAATAAATAAACTTCTATAATAAACTCACGAGTACATGTCCTGAACGTTCCGAAAAAACTTGTTCCAAAACCTATCGGAAAAATTCACACTGCAGAGATAAAATTTTATTTGATATACGTGACTTTTGTTCGTCGGATACCACCGAACGATTTGATACCAGCTTTTACATAGATTTTAATTCAATCCGGTCTATAGTGAGAAGAATATTTTAAGCTAGAACAAAATTGGTATATTATATCAGTGCTGTAACAAAAAGAAAATTTTGAAAACTGATAAGACCACTATCTCACCTGATAGTTAGCAATGATGTTTTTTCCCGAACGACCTACGATGGAGCACGTCTGCCCATAAGCAACCTATTCACTCGGGCCCTGAAGACACCCAGGTTACACAGGAAACACAGACTCTAGCAAAGAATTCCACTCCTTTAGCAGTTCGCACAAGGAAGCTTGAAGCGAAGAGCTTCAACCGAGTGGTGGTGATCTTTTCCTAAAATTTATTTCTAGGTTTCTAGGTACCGTTGAAGGTGGGTCTCATTTTGATAAAGAGTTTTGCCCAAAAGAACCAACTCAAATGTTCAGCATTTGGGAAGGTACACAAAGTCATATTACCAAAAGTTCCACAGTGCCTAAAAATCAGGATGTTCAATAATTGTGGGTTTTAGTAATGACGTATGGAAATGAGAGGTGGTCCCTAACATCTGACCTCCTAGACAGACTCACTGCCAAACTCAGAGTAATTTAATAATTACTTAAACTATTCCTTAGTAACGATTTTGTATGGAAAACAATCGCTAGGGACTGGCTTAAGTAACCATTAAATGACTCTGAGTATCAGTAATCAATTCGATTGGCAAAAGTGCTGCTATAAAAATAACTTCCATTACAAATACATTGGCATTCAAGCTGTTAACATTTCCAAAGCACCTATACAGTTAATGAAAATCAGTCTTTACATTCCAAAGCTAGCCACGTTAGTAATCAACGTAAGACCTAATACAAATTGAGCTTCTTCATGTATTTCCAACTATTTGCCGGTCGATGTTCGAACTCAATGCCTGTAAACCTGACACGGAGTATCAAAGAAATGGAATGATAACTTGTTTGATCAAACTCTTGTGTTCTTTTTTTAAGTTACCTAAGTAAGAGAGGTAATTGTGTTCCGGTCCCTTTTACTACATACATTGGTTTGTTCAAATAAGTGGTTCCAAGTACAGCGAGCAAGCTATCTAAAATTCTTAATTATATATTTTTTGTAAAAGCAATTATGTGTGGGAGAGCCATGCTTCAGCACAAATGGGGCGGCTCAACCGGAATGATACCACGGTCTCACAGAAAACCGACGTGAAACAACGCTTGCGTTGTGTTTCGTGGTGTGAGTGAGGTTACTGCTGCGGTTTCCAATTCCCGATTCCCCAACAACCCTTAAATTCCTACCGCCCAAAATACCGGCAACGCACTTATGACGCCTCTGGTGTTTCATGTTTCCATGGGTGGCGGCGATTGCATACCATCGTTTACCGGCTTATTCCATAAAGAGTGGGATCAAATTAAAGTGCAACACTGAATTTACAAAATTATATTTATTTCAATGTATTTTCCTCGTATTAAAACTTTCACTTGATGTTATCGCTCCATTGTATACATACTCCGTATCACTTAGATCGCTCTCCACACATTTGAATGTTTTATCCATACGAACGGCTTCGGTTGCAGCCCTCCTCTAACCTATAAGTAGGGTGAGTATTCAAAAAAATTCTAAGGACAGAGTATCGATACTTATTTATTGTTCTTCGACAAATATCGACGAATACTGAGTTTATTTTTGTGTTTTTTCTAAAAAGTGTAGCACGACATGTGTATCGTATGTTAGTATGACATTATTGAGTTATTCGTTTTATATTAGGAGAACCAACCAGCTAATATAAAATTGACACGACAGCAAGAAACATGACATGAAGACATGTCAAAATAACTTATTACTTAACCCAACGCATGACAAAATCTATTAAGCTTTGACTGACAATAGAAAACTATTGAAGGCAAATCCTCCGCTAACGTCGGTCACCGGTGACCACCACGGCGTTCAATGTGTTAATGAAACTATAAATATAGAAACTAACTACGGATGAAGATGATATGAAATATCTTCTACGTACTATCTTTTAGGAATACACTGAAAAAAGAACTTTATTTCAAACACCAAAAAATTACACACATTAATCTCTCAGCTCTGGATTGAAGTTAGGTACTTAATCACGACGTCTATTTTATCCCAAAAAAGTCCTAAATCATTGGGCAAACAGTGCGCACACTACAGCTTGGATATAGATACCGTAGACCGAACCCCGCGAGAACGGGCCGGCTCATTGCCAATCCACGATCGTTCGCACCGAACTAAACTAAAGCAGAATTACACTTTGAACGCTCATTAGTTCCACTGATCCCAACAATTGTTTCCCCAAAGATTACCCAGTTAATGTTTTTTAGTGCGAACCGCGACTGGACTTACTAATACTTTTCTTACTTAGTTATCGATACGCTTGCTTCTTATTGGGTTAGGTTGGAATAGAATACCTCATGAAACGAATCTGGTGTATTTTGCTACAACTATATTCATTAATCTTTTTATTTTTTTATGGTATAAGCCTGATATACATGATGGTAAGCGATCCCCACCGCTTGGAGACACCTGAAATACCAGAGGCGTTACAAGTGTGTTGCCGGCCTTTTGGGGGTTAGGTATTTAAAGGTTGTTGGGGAATCGGGGATTGGAAAGATTGGGAAGAAGGTTAATTGGGGCACTGATAACCTCACTCAAATAATGAAACAACGCAAGCATTGTTTCACGTCGTCAAAAACAGTCCTATATTAGGATATAGGACTCAGTTCTAGGATAGGATAGGTCATATACTGGAACAGTTACGCGCTTTACAATTAGTCCTGTGCTATTAAAAACTTTTTGTAAGCAACAATTATCATCAAAATAACACACAAAGTCTAAAATAGTAGATAATTTATTATCACACATCATTTATCTTCGTGGAGCATTTGTTTCGTTATCATCCCTAAGTTCTGTGCTCCCGACACCTCGGCTGAATTTAGTGGTGAAGGTACAAGTGATATACGAGCCCAGGTGTGCCCACAAAGGTCGCTAATTGTACCCTTCTGTACTATGAAGGAGTGTTTTTGCAGCATTTCATTCAAAATACGTATAGTCAGTAAGTAGGTACATATATTTGTTCGTTACTAACTTAAAATTTATAGTCGTGTCTTTAACCGCAAGATCATCACGTCTGATAGTCCAAGGACGGACTATTGGCCCTTTATACAGTATGGAGATGACGCATGTGATTTAAATAAAATATTTCAACGAAAATTAAAAGAAAGAAATTTCTAAACAAAATAAATAATGAAATTAATCAAGTATTAAATTCTGTGGGATCAGCTTATTTTTTCTTGACAGAAGAGCTGTAATGTTGTAGGTTGTCTAGGAATGTTACGGACATGCAGTGCGGCTGTTATAATGCAGTATTTGTAAAGAGTGTTCAAATTAGCTCAAAGAGAATAATGCACCTTTTAGCTTAACTACTGGGCCTATTTCGCTCATTTTTCGTATATTATCAGCTAAGACGATAAAAAATATGTGGTTTGAATTAAGTCATACGAGGTTTTCCCATACGGTATAAGAAGTTAGTTATTAAGCTTCTAATTTATAAATTCATCCAAGTTTATGCACCGTAGTAAAATAAATAACTCGTCAAAGTAACGAGGTGCGCCCGCCAGCATTTAGTTTGAATGCGCCTTTGTAAGAAAAAGAAAATAATTGGAAGCGAGAAAGACCTTAAGCAAATTGAAGATTTTTATACTTTTCTTGATTCAGTGAACTTATGCTGAGGAACTAGAAAACGTGTTGATAGTTCCATTTTAAAAGGAAATCGACCTTTTTATTTCTTGAATAAATTAATTAGAGATAACTTATTTTAATGTTTTTTACCTTAAGAAAAGGTAGGCAGTGGTGCATATATGCACCCACTTTTCAGAACTAGACCCGTGCGTGCGGCGCGTCGCACGCCTCAAAGAGCCATTAGACCACCACAGATAGGGCCCAGTAAGGCTGATACCGACTCGGAGCTGCGGACTGCCTAGCGGGTTACAGGGGCTCTGGCTCGAAATGCAGGAGTAGAAACTGGATAGATTTTAGTCAGCAAAAGTCTGACACTCTCTCTCGCCTCGCCCAAGGCGGAAGAAGTCATTGGATGATTATCAACCCGCAAAAAAGAACACCCACTTCTCATTGGTTATGTTATGAGAGCCATATATTATTAAAGGTAAACCTATTGTTATACACTATGCATAATTCTAAACTCCGTGTTAATAATTTAATTAATGGGACTACTATACTGAGAAATTGCCAATAAATGATTTGTAGCAAATAGCAATATTTCACAAATCTTTATCAACAACTTTATTTTATTTAACCGACTAGTTTCCTTATACTGTTCCTATCGCAAAGAGATAAGCGTTTCCCAAGTTCAGACGTTTCCATGTGGACGTATTATCTACCATCTATCCTTTGACCTTTGGCTACTTCTTGTGAGTATTTTCAAAAGGGCTCTGAAGAAACTATTTAATTCAAAGAATGAAAAATCTTTTTATATTTTTTTCTGGCTATGTCATAATATGTCATGTCTAGCATGTTTCTCTTATTAATCAATCCAAGTCTATCATAAAAAATAGTCAAATAATCTTTATCATACCCCGCTACATATCAGTTAAGTGTGGGAGAGCCATGCCTCGACACGAATGGGGCGGCTCGACCGGAGTGACACCACGGCCTTACAGAAAACCGACGTGAAACAAAGCTTGCGTTGTTTCGTTGTATGAGTAAGGTTACCGGAGACCCAATTGCCCCTCTTCCCAATCTTCTCAATCCCCGATTCCCTAATAACCCAAACCCTGCTTGCTTTTGGCACCTACGTCTCTGCATCATCCGAAAGTTCTACTTGTAGAGAATACCCACGTCATATACAAGAAGGTTTTTAAATAAATAAATAAAACTTCACTCTCTTTAGTCGCGTTTTCTCCCACTTCAGACAGGACCATTCGTTCAAACTTAAAGCAAGCATATTTATAAAGTAAGGTACGAGTAGTAAATGTAAACTGTATGTAGTTTAAAATAGAGACTATATACGGTATCATGCACCGACTGACCTAAGCTCGGTATTTCCATTAGTGACCACTGCAGATCCTAGCTTACAGAAGCTGGGAATATACAGCCAACTCGGTATATACATACTAAACACAATATAGACTCCCTTCGTAGCCTTCGGGACACAATACTCTGTAATGATGTTCAATATAAAGTATCAAGAAAAATAGCTTTGGTTTTGGTATTTTAAAAATGCTCGTGTATAAAAATGTGTAGTAAATATTCTTTATGTTCGATGTTTTGTAAAGTTCTTTGTATGCTTCTATGATATATGGAGGTGTATATCCTGTCTCGTCTTAAAATCAAGAGAAAAGAGTACATATTACTTGTAATGTGTTTTAAAGAATAAAATAAATTCATTTTCAGCACGACGTTTTCACTTACATTTTCAAACCAGAAATCGTCATCCTACCTATTCCCCTTTCTTTCTCTCTCTCTCACACATACTCTTTCTAACACACTTTTGTCCCTTTTATGTATCTTAAGTTCTCACATTGATGAGTGACTTACGATAATATTAAGCTACGAAACAATAACTCGTTTTAATAGTACAGGTACTGCCATCTATTATCATTTTGCAGAACTTTACATAGTACTTGTGTTCAGTACATGTATTTTTACGCTGGTATAATAATTAGATAAATAGATATCCTACAAATCTATCTATACATTATTTTTAAAATATTACAAGTCAGGTTCCAAGTAGAAAAACAGAAAGTAATTAGGAAGAAACGTACTCTTAGTTATGTTCGAATTAAATGTTACTTATTGTCCAACATTATTTCAGACATATTCTCAAAACCATCTTTAACGGTGTAAAAATAGGGTTCCTTTTTATTTAACTGAAAAATTTTCTCAGTGGGAATAAAGTTAGCCGGCTTTATCAGCCGACACCACATTAAAACCAAAGGTGTTTGCCAATTCCCAATAGGTACCTACTTACATATTAGGCTGGCGATATGCAGAGGACTTTAAACCGTTTAAAATAAAAAAAACCGGTGAATTAAATACCAATAAAACGCTTTATAAGAAATGGAAATCAGAAAACCATTAAAAAAACGTTCCCCGCTCACTAGGGTGCTTTTACAAACATACAATTTCACATACACATGACACATAAACCCGAAACAACAATTTGGGGATCACACAAAGAGTGGCTCCGTGCGGCAATCGAACCCGCAGTACGTTGTGCGACAGCCGGTTACCCAGCCACCGCACCAACCAGGTGTGTCTGCACACAAAACTGAATATCATCAATAGTGTCTGATGTAATAATAAGCTCAATACAATGAAGAGCTTTTATCTTCTAGACATAGGCACAGATTCTACAATAAACTCACGACAAAGTATTGTTCTTGATCCACTAAAACTAAATACAAAATTATTAAAAATCCACATTACCCAGTCCTTCAATTTTTAGCAACCCATAGCAGAATCGCAACAAATTCTTCACAGATTGAAACTAGTAATTTTTGTTGCGACGCGACTTTTAGTACGAAACCTAAAATTGGTAGTAAATTAAGATTTATAACCTGCCGAGGGTTGTCGTAAATGTATCGACGGCCTTAAACTGAAGGCTCGGTCCACATATATGTGTTAGGAACGTTATCCGTAGAAAGCAGAGCTAGGCTATAGCTACACTTTGAAGTCCCTTTTTACGTGGTTCATTATGCTTATAAAGTTAAGTCTCCCAGGCGTTTGTCAGACGTAGGACTTAGGTTTCCAATTTTTCTAACTCCGCACTAATTTATGATAATTTTAAATTCGAAAAATCTCTATTGCGAATCGAACATCTAACTCTAAAACCATCTCAGGCTAGACAAAGTAATTAAATTATTTAATATTGATATTCTCAGTATATACATGTATTTTTATTAACTTTTATTTTAGGCACTTTTATTCTTAGAAGTTGCCTGACCCGTCATAAGTAAGAAATACATCCACACATTATATTCTAGGGCATAAGAAACAGGATGTCACTGACCGTGTACACCTTAAATAAGTTGATGGCATTCTCAGGAGCACGGAACCACGGACCACGGAGCTTAGAATTATTTTGTTAATGTTTAATTTTAAATACCAAACGTCATCCTATGACGTTGATAATTTGATAAGGCGCTTCTCGGTCCGAATCTTGCTTGGAAGTGGACGATGATCATTGATGACTACCTATTCTTATCTTAAAGGACTAGACACTAACACTGGAACTCAAGCCTAACCTTGAAGCTGGATTCGGAACTAAACTCGTGTCGATAAATCGGGTCTCGTAAGCGAGAAGGATAATCCGGATGTACGGCGCGTTTTATTAATTGCAGTGAATGTTCCGTCTCTGCAGCCTGCAGGCGTTGCACTAGACGCAGGTCCATTAGGTACGCAGTTCAATGGCCTCTGCTCTGTATACGTTTGTAGATATTTGATTCAATCCCTAGAAGGTAAAAAGGACTGGGTTTTTCTTTGTAATCTGTAGATCGAACATTTTCGGAAATCGATGTTTAACATGAACAAATTGTAATCGATTGGGATTTGTTTTTCAAGTTTCATTTTTAATTTTCTCGAACTCTCTTTTAATAACATGCCATGCTACACTGCGACTTTGCCAGTGATATAGGTTTGGTTACTTCTGGCATCTGAGGTCACCAAGTGGATTGGTAATAATCAGTTGAGGAACAACTGAGTTTTTTTCACCAAAATCCAAATATATATTTTCACATTAATATTATAAATGTGAAAGTTTGTTTGTATATTTGTAGGATGATGTTGTTCGTCAATTACGATGGATGTGGATTGGAATGGATTTTGATGAAATTTGGTATACAAACAAGGTATGAGTTGGCTTGAATGATAGGACTTTTTATCCCACAGTAACGCGGCCGAAACCGGTGGCAGAAGCTTTAAACTATAGTTTCCTGGTATTTTAACAATTTGTTCGGTAAAAACAGAAAATAAATTAAAAAAACCAAAGCAATAGCAACACATTAAATCCAGAAGTCAATAAAAACACCACCGCCAAATAAAGCAGATTTTTAGCCCCACAAATACGAACGGATGAAAAGCAACCAGAATCTCTTCAGTTTATATCTGGCTGAGCGCCGCTACATTTCGAAATATCTCACTTAATTGGCAGGATATGTACAACTAGATACGTTTTCAAACAATACCATCCTCTCTTGCAGAGCCCAGTAAAGAAAATATGGATGCATTCGCTTTGAAACCTCTGTTTTCTTTTTTGTGTATCTGTTTTTGGTTTTCTCACAGCACTTTAATTCCGCTAATTGCCTTGCGCTACGATGAAGTATCAATTGTGTTGAAATTTCAATTTTGGATGCTGAGTTTCTCTTAAAGTGTATTAGTAAGTCTTGGTAGAACTAGTACCAACGCTTGATATCCTATGATATACAGTATACAGTTAATTTTGTGTTGAGACTAGAAATAATGATATTTGATCTCATGATTTTACCAGGGATTGTCAGACCAATTTGCACCTACCGTATTGTCTTCGCAACACCTAAAGGTTGTCAAGAAAGAATGCTTGTGGCATTATGTCCGCCTTTGTACCACTATTGTGCAATAAGTTTAAACAAATAAATAAATTGTTGATTTAGATATCGAGAACAATAATGGATAAATGTCTTAATACAAAGCATACAAATATACCTATACTTTTATGTCTGGTACAAATCCCAATCATAAGTCTTATAAATTCAAGGTTATTCCACTAGACCACAGCTTATTCTCAACAAAATAAGAATCCGTTAAAAAAACTCCATTTCCACAAACGTTCTCGCGATTTCCAAGACTCCTAATTGTGATGAACAGCCCACCTCGGCAGTATTACAGATTTCTTTGCGTAATTTATGTTGCAATTTACTGGCTTTTTTTACTTGCCCTGAGTTTTTTTTTTTACTTGGCAACGTTTTTTATTCGCGCTCCCAGATTTTGGCGCGCGTATTTTATTTTTTAAGGCTGTCAACTTTGGCGGGCTGTTTGTTATTTTTTTTTTATTTTGTTTTTTTTTTTTGTTGCGTAGCTATATTGTGTTGGTTGTGGTGTAGTGAAATTGATATATGTGTTTGATATACACACTACACACCCACTGTACAAATATTTTTTTAGAGTAAACATTTTTTTCTCGTATCTCTATTAATTTATCAGGAAAATAAACTATTCACGTTACTGTTTCAAGAATGAAATCCACAACCAAAATCAACAAGTTATCATATTATAATAAGTAATCACACTTCCCACAAAGCTACAGAACATCAACACAATCAATAAAGAAGGTCTATTTTCCAAAAAAATACATACATAACATCACGCCTGTCTCCGATAGGGGTGGACAGACAGAATGGAACGCCAATTGCCGAGCCGACAAATTCGTGCCAAAGCATGGCTCTCCCACTCTTAAACTTAAGATAACATTTAATTAATATTTTCACGGCATCTATGTAGGAAACTCTGTCAAAGACGTTAATTCATTAATAAACCAGTAAAGTACATCCGTTTACCCGCAAGACTCGGAAAATGACTCTTATGAAAATAACTCGGAAAGTGTGAATTATTTATAGACTTCATAATTCTTCGAAATTGAACTTTTAATTGATTTTCCGACTTCGAGTGCCGACTTCCGGCTTCCGACCACGAAACATAGGTAAGGAGGATTATTAATTTCATTTGTGAATAATTTATGAGTTTTTAAACGAATGTCGTATGTCATTGGGTTTTTTGGATTATTGAATGGTCTGTCGTCTGCACTCGTGTTTGAAATATTAACTTCATTTGTTCACGTTAATGAACTACAGGTTGGTTAAGGTTTTCCAATTTAAGATATTGGTATTATTACTAGGTTTTGCTAATGGGCTTACGATAATATCACAACGTTTCGAATAACTTCATTGACAGAAAAAGAGACAGAAAGGGAGACTCTACTACAAACCACACCCTTGCTTCACCCTTCCAGAAATACAAAATATTAGTAATCTAAAACACCAATACAAGGAGTATCAACACGGGGTTCGAACTAGAAACTCTATTCTCAGTAGACACAAAATATTTATTACTTTTCCCATCTAGTTATCACCTCCCTCATTACCATAAGAAAAGACGCTAATTCCAAGATTTGCAAATCGATCCATCAAAGACAACATAATGAAATCCTTTTGATATTAACAGCATATTATTAAGTTACGTCACCCTAAATGTTGTTCCACAATCCCCGAAAAGCGAGGATTTAGAATCGCGGCAAATCCCGTATCAGCCATAATGGGTGCAAATTTGTGGGGATTCGCGGTGCCACCCGGCGGAGCGGTGCTAAGCTCAGATTTGTTGCTTACCTACCGTATTTTAAGCCCCAATAATAGCATAAACCATATTAAGTATACAATACTGCTAATTAAGCTCTAAGAAACTTGAAGAAACAGTAAAACTGTAAACTGGATTTTCCATGAAGTTCGCAAAGTTTTTCTTTTGACTTCACTTTTCTTTCTCGAAGATTCTCCAAGCTCGGGCATTGTAAGAGTTGAGTTCAGTTTTTCTCACTTTTAAACAGTGTTTTTTTAGTTAAGTTCATAATCTTACACATCATGCCGTAAATTTTCAGTCGCTGAAAGTGTAGGTTAAAGGTATATAGGTACATAGGTGCTTAAGTAAACCCACTCCATGATTTTAATAGTAACTCAAGAGAATTATCAAGAAGTGACTAATACTTAAGTTTTTTAAAGGAAAATAATTATACATCAATTATACATTTGGTCATCTTCAACACTTAACTAAAGTCCTTGCAACAGTCTCACTTGCAAACGTTGATATAGTAATTTCCGCAAATAAATTAAGCGAAATAAAATTAAATTTTAATGAACTTTCGAAGACGTTACAAAAAATATTTATTTGACATGATTCGGAAATGTAAACACAAAAGTACGGAACTGCGCAGGGACGAATTTAGAACAAAAAAAAGCAAATTACATTCATTGGCAGTCTTTGATTTCTCGTTTAGAATTTATGAATAATTCAGTGCACCCTTCATTCCTTCCTTGTTTTCGTGGAATTATTTCTGTGCCGTGTTTTTTTAACTAATCTGTGTTTTTGTTACACGTTGCTTGTAACAACCACGTTACAGGTTGCTATAAATCATGTTTTTAAACAATGACATGTCACTATGTTAGGCACCTATTAGAGCGGTGAGTTATGTAGCTATGCTACGAAGATGTGAAACTATGTGACCGTTTCTATTGATACTAAGCTATGTAACTATGCAAGAAAGATGCGCAGGTGCGATGTATCAATAGTAGGGAAGCCATCATAACACACACTCATAGCACGCATCCGTGCACGCATTTTTCCATATAAAAAAACCTAGCTTAGCTGAGTCCGTTTCCACCAAAGCTAAACTATGTGTATCAATGAATATGATTAGTGGAAGCTATACGCATCCACAGCAACGTACCATCTGGTGGAAAAGTACCCTCAGAATGTGGTAGAATAGATCTATAGTTTTGTTATTTTAGGTTGTTTAACATGAATGGTCTACAAACGTAACTTATAAGAAAACAGTGTATATCATGTATCAAACGAAAAACAATTCATTCCACAACAGAATGCTTTCGACGTAAAAAATTCGAGAAACAAAAAATAACATTTTCAAAAAACACACGTCCAACGAACAGCCTTATCGTTATCATAATATTGGAAAATAACAACGTTAAGTCAAAAATATTCCACCACTTTACTTAACAATACGACCGTATATTTTTACAAATGTGCAGCAAAATAAAGTACGTTTTTACAACCGCCCGCCGCTGCAGTCGGATACCAATTTGCTATAAAAGTAAAAATGTATTGGAATCAAATGAACATATTCGTACTGTCGCGCTAGTGCTGTAACAAATATCGATATAAAGTATCGACATCGTAATGCGATTTTAATGCAGCACTACGGAGCGGTTTGCGGGCAAACGGTGTTTGTGTCCTACTATTTGTCCGACCTTATTAACTTGAATGTGGGTAAAATAAGTGGGAGTTTCTGAATACTGGAAATATAAGGTATTGGAAACATTCGATTGCTTTTTACAATATTGAATAGCGAGAGGCACCTACCTACTTGTCGAATAAGAAAGTGTTTTGAATAAAAACTGTATTTTTTGCAGGTTAAATAGACACAGGCTCCTTGTATAGTGTTTTACAATATAAGTAAGAGAATGGAAAATATGTAAAACAAGAATAGTTTATTTGTCCATTCTATCTCAATATAAGATGAAGCTACATTTTCGAAATTGCAATATGAGTATCATTTTCAAAGATACGTTAAAAAACAATAATATATTTGTGTTACTTTATAAAAACGAGCTTCTAATTACTCAAAGTAAATAAACAACTAGTTTAATAGACAATTAACTTTCATAGTCATAATATTTGAATTCGAACAAAAAACCAACTGGGTTCGCGGCCACAAATCAAGTGAGCCTCCGACCAGGAGTAGCGGCGCTTGGCTTCACAATAAAGGGAAATAATCACCGTCCCACGCACAACGCTATGCCAGTAATGAATGAAGTTATTGTTTTGTTGATGCCGTTATAGACCTACGGATAGCCGGACCGTGCCTGCCCTCAATAGCCCCGTGAATTGTGGCCGAACCGTAACGCTACAGAACTTCCTCTTTGTGCTTTACTTTCGCGGAAGAAATATTTTATGGCGAATTTGAGGTCCAATAAAGGTAGAAGAAGTGTTCGTTATAAATCTTAGTGTTTCGGATTCTTGTGATAGTTCCCAGGTGTGGCGGTAACTAGGTAGAATTGTTTGCCACTTACAAGTTGGGACTTGTGAATTATAGTTTGTATTAGTATTGTGAAAAGTTGCGGTTTCTGTTACGTTCGCTTCTATTGTTTTATCCTCCTGTGTCGGTTCGTTCAATCAGAAATGTCTATCTACCTTAAAAAGGGTCACACAGTTTTAGAAGAGTAGAAACTATTACACAAACTATTACAAGAGAGATTTGGTTTTGAAACACGATAGTGCCTTTAGTTCAATCGGTTTGATATTGTTATTGGTTTCCAAAAATAATATGTTTTCAATTATGTTCAATAAAATTGCACTTAGAAGTCCAACGTAACTGGGATATCTAATCGGTTCGTTAAGACTTTGTTGTAGTCAGAGACGAAATATGTTTTCAATTTAATTTCAATACAACTTAACCTAATCATCAAAGAAATAAATCAGTATCTAATCACAAATTCTTTGCAATATATTTTAACACGGACTAATAAAACACATGCGTAGCATTCAACAAAACAAATGAATAAATAAATTTATATAAACGTAATATTTTACAAACAGAGGGGCGTTGCTGAATAAATCAAGCTGACTGAATGGGCCTAAATTCGGCCCTGTGCTAATGACGGTCTGAAAAATAAAACGGCTTGCCGCTGATTTTTTATTATTAGAATAAATTCTATTATTCTTTCTTTCAGTACTACCTATTTAGTGGTTGTAGACGCGTAACCAAGTCACAGATACAACTAATTCCTAGAAGATATCTTTTTAATAAGGTAATACCCATTTCTGTGAACTGTCTCAATTCAATCCTACGATGATAATGATGATAATCAATCAATAAGTTAATTAAAAAATCATAATATGAATTTTTAGAATTTAAACGTTGCTCTCTCATGACGTCATCACTACGTCAGTAAACAAAAAGTCGTCGCGAAGAATACAATTTAAACTATCAGCATCAACAGCACTCGAACGAATGACATTGACAGGACGCACGCGTTGTTTACATGAAGCTATGACATAATAACATCACAGATAAAAAAGTGAAAACTTTAAAATGAATTGTAAAATTATTTGATTCTATTTATGACCGGTACTGAACCGGGTTCATTGGTGTAGAAAGATATTTTAACATAAACTTTAGTGTCAGATGTTGACTCTGTTAACATATTTAAAATATTTTTTTAATTATTATGTTATCGGCTTACTCACGTAATGTTTTGACGATTAACTCGACTAGTTTCAAGCCATGCAAGTTAATCGTCAAAACATTACGTGAGTAAGCTGATAACGTAATAATTAACTTAGTAAGTCTCACGAGAGTATAATAAAATCATATTTTTTTTTTAAAGTACCTTGCTCCAAATTTTGTCCTTAAGGTGACTGAATATGTTTTGGCAAATAAAATCATTTGATTTGATTAGAGTTACATTTTTCTCACAACCAACGAAACAATGTAACCAAGAATTATATTGTGAACCTGATTTAAAAAGAGTAACGTATGGAGTTTCTTGCTCGTTCTTTTCTGCTCTAATAGAAATAAATGATTTTGACTTTCATATTGAAAATACCATAAAAAATAATGGTAGCATTAAACAAATCGTCCATATTACTCGCGACCATTCAACCAATAAGATAGGCCTTTGGGATTAAGCTCTACAAATTAACATGGATTCGATGACACAGGAATTGGAACACAGTGTTGTATATGACAGAAAGCTACATTTCACAGAGGGACGGCGATTTAATTCCAGCACAAATTAATTACAAATTAAATTATCTTTTCAATTGGACTCTTAACTGCTTTGTCGGGTTTTGTGCATTTGCAAATACAAAAGACATGCTTTTACAAAAAGCATGCTTGTTACCATTACCAATGCCGCTCATGGACGCCCGCAACACTAGAGGAGTCACAGGTGCGTTGGAGGCGTTTTAAAAAGCTATACGTTCTTTTCTTAAAGGTTTGCAGGTTGTATCGGTTCGGCAACACCGCGGACGTACCTAATACCGTACCGTTGTTAATGAGTTTAACTACTATATTACCGGTGTAATTTAAGATTTCAACTGCACTCTAAATATACATTAGTGAGAATTTCTGAGCTGTACGAAATTATATATTTTAGTAATGAATTATCATTATAACTATTCGTGAATTCTTGTAATTTGCGAAATCTAAACCAAGACTCCAATAAAGAATAATTGACACTAATGCCTCCTTTTCCATGAAAAAACTAACTTCAGAATGATTATCATATTTAATAATGGATCAGGATTCCGCAATTTGAGCCAAAACAACAAATTCAAAAACTCTTACATCAAAAACGCTATAATATAAAGGCTAAATATAGAAATATTAATAAGACGGCATCTTCCCACGGCTTCATTATTATTACAGCGCACTTGTAACTCTGCCTACCCCTTCGCAGTACATGTAATATCACGGCGCGGCCGCAATATTCGGGCACTTTCAACGAGACTTGATTTATAGCCCACACGCCGCGCGCTACCAGGAACAACTAAGATTACATTATTGCACAAAATTCTAGAAATTACAAGCTTTGATTGAATATTCTTTCCTTGTGTGATTGGAACTACATAAAGAAGGTAATACAACTAATTAAACTCATTAATTAAAATTATTCCTCATTAATCAATAAAAATATGTTTTCGAGTTACCTACTAAATTATTTGCCCGTTTCAAAATCTTTTATTTTTTTCATAATCTGCATATAGCAGGTACCAATATGTGATCTGTACTTTATTAGCTTATTTAGACACCAGTGACGTAAAAAATCAAATGTATTTTTTAAGTAAATCATCCATTTGCTAACCGCTTAAGGCGAGAGGAGAGGGAGTGTTCGACTCTTACTGACCAAAAACAACCCAGTTCCTACTCCTATTTTTCGAGCCGGAGCCCTGGTAAACCCGCCAGGTGGTCTGTAGCAAGTTTAGAAGATGCTACTACCCACACTACCCAACATTGGCTGGTCGCAGTTTTAAAATAATATTTGAGTCTGTTTAGCATATTTAAACTTTCTAAGCCATAACCCTCCTAAAATTCGCAGCTCTATGTAAGTGGAGTAAGTGGCTGAACTTACTAACTTGCTATATAATGGAATGAGATAATTTAATGCTGCGCCACTGCCCTCTGATACTACTATTATGTACTTACTATTCACACTTATTCGCTTTGTGTGATGTGATATATTGTGGTCGTTGGAGTAATTCAACAGAACTTTTGTATAAACCTTTTCTCTTGGTAAGAAAGTGTGAACTGTTTTCGAAGAATTGCCCCGACCGCCTAGCAAGAAATCTCGTGAAGCAACGGAATGCCTAGCGGGTTACCGGGGTTCCGGCTCGAAAAGCAGGAATAAGAACGGGGTGGTTTTTAGTCAGTAAGAGTCTGACACTCCCGTCTCATCCAAGGCGGGAGAAGACATTGGATGTTTATCGCCGCTCAAAAAAAGGAATATAGTGAAAATTATCTTAAGATTTTTTTCAAAAATATTCAGTCTGTAATTGTATTCAGCATAATAATATGGCAACAATGGTAACAACTTAACTATTTTTTAAAAGAAACATTTTTATTTTCTAAGTAACTTTTTTAGACAAAAATACTGGCGAAACTAGTGTTATATGTCTACTTCTGCATGTCTTAAGGAAATAAAAGGCGTTTTGCTAGTCGTATATTATTTACGGACAGAACAATCGGCTGTAGAACTTTATTCGCGCCATTTTAAGCGAATCAGGCAGAAACACAGGCATAAATCTAGCCCCTCAGAGACCAGTGCGAACAAGTTGCAGTGAATGATTGCATCAGTTTCCCTGCATCACTCACTTGAACAGACAATGCACCTGGAGAACTGACGAGTTGAAATAAATCTTTAAGTCAACGTCTTTTGGTGCTATCTATCTCTATTTTTATATCAGAAAGAGAAAGGAGATTGTAATAGAAGAGGATGCGAAAAAGAAGTTGTTGATAATGGGGCAGATACATAAAACACCTAAGTAATGTACGGTTTTCTTGTAACTTAACAGGCCTTTTTTGAAGGGGAGAAAATCATCCAATGACTTCTCTCGCCTTAGGCAAGGCGAGAGGGAATGTCAGACTCTTACTGACTAAAAACCACCCCGTTCCTACTCCTGCTTTTTGAGCTGTAGTCCCGGTAAACCCGCCAGGTAATCCGCAGCTCCGGGCATCTTTTGATTTTTCTTATTTGAATCGTTTATAATCTTTGTATTTTTTGACAAATGGTGTTAGACAGGCCTAGTTTTCTAATGTCTAGACATAATATTTCAGTTCAATTCCTAGAAAATAAAGAAATAGCACAGTTTCATAATTAACAATAAACAATCCGTTAACAACAGAACACTAACACAGTAATTATATTCAACAAAGTTTCGTTGAAACCACTAGAAGTAATTCAAGCAAACATGACAATCCTTTTATCCAAGGTGTGCTACATCAAGGAGCCTACAGTATCTTCATTACAATTGAAACAATGTGAATTATTCACATTATGTTGTATTAAGTTGCTAAACTAGTATCCCGCACTATCCCATCTAACTTTGTTCGTGCTAAATCCCGGAGGCAGACAGTCCCGCGCTCCGGGGCCCGGAATTACGCTCGAATCCCGCTGTTACGTGATTCACGAATTCTTGCACAAACGTAATGAAATCTGGGGATAGTTTTAGACGTGTTGAAAAAATACCGGCGAAGGAATGACAGGAATATACGATGTAGTGACAAAGGGTTAGCGGTGTATGGACAGATGTAAAAATCGATGAATAGTTTTCGATCGAATTTTATTATTTTGAAATCCCAGTGATCCATGTTAAATTATGTTTTATACCCTATAGAAACTGCAAATGGAGTTTGCTGCATTGCAAGTGCGTTGGCTGATGAACGAAGGGGTGAAATTTCAGTTTTGTTTTTTTTGGTAAGAGGTTTATTAGAATACCGATTAACTAACCTATTTCCATGTCTCTATGGCGTTCGACTCGCCGTCTCGCCACATAGGACTCATATCATTATTTAGCAAAGTCTAATTGTAAAATTATTATTATGTTTGTTCTTTATTTATCACGGGATCACAGGGTCCCGGACCTTTGGAAGGCGTACGAGAGGCCAAAGCCAACTCGCAGAGGCCCATTGAACAATTTTAATTAAAATGTAATATTATTCCTATTAAACGAATGGATAAAATGACTGTAAAGTTTGATCATTTTTATGTTGACCGTTCACACCAAATAAAACATCTTTAAAGAATTCAAAATGTAAGTTTGAAAACACAGATATTCAAAGGAGTGCCGATAGATTTTCAAACTCTTTGCTTTTGTGAAAGAGTGAACCGTAACATTTATTTGGAATGGATTCGTATCTATCTTTTGCAAACAACTGAGCACCGTTGCAATGTGAAATTGCAGAATTGTTCAATACCTAATATTTTTGCAAAAATTCTTCATGACAATTTGATCTATTTTTGTATTTGTTCGTTATTATGTCTTATGCGTTTTTACTATTTGCGTTAAGAAGATTCCAACACCGTTTTCAAGTGTTCGCCTTTGTGCAGTATTTTCTTATCTAAAGGTGATTTACCTTACACTTGTGAAAAATGGTTCTTAAAAACTTTACTAATAAGGTATACAATTTTAAATCAACTATTCAATTATAAGTAATGTTCAAAATTATTGTTTTAAATACCAAAGTACTACTTGCTTCTGTTTTTTTTTATGGATTAGTCGGCAAACTAGCAGACGAGTCACCTGATGGTAAGCGATTAACGCCGCCCATGGACACCCGCAACACCAGAGGAGTTACAGTTGCGTTGCCGGCCAAAATATCCAATTTTATAATCCTAATCTAAAAACAGACCACAGTCTATTGTTATACTTAGGTAACAATTTGTTCCACAAACCGCACGCCGCCATTTTGAATTTTCCGCCATTTTATCTCCGACGTAAATATTTAAATACGTAACACGGATGATAACATAAATAGTACAAAGATACGTAAGATCCGTAATGTATTAATGTAATTAATTCGTTTGCGGTAGACAATAGTGCTAATTTGTCAAGTATGTCTCTGCCTTTACATTATTATTAGCGTGTAATGAACGCGCCCGTAACGTCATTTGTCATTTCCCGCGCTTTCCCGCGTTTACGTTACGCAAATTAATTAATTATCTGTGGCGCGAAAAAGTTTTTGTTACGAATGTTATATTTATCTAATGTTCAAATGTTTTTAGCTTTGTTCGATTCTTATTGTTATTATTTTGGGTTTATACCTGCTAAAGTAGACAGAGGATTTAAAATAGATCCCATTTTCGCAAATTCATCGCAAACTATAACAAGAGTGTATTCTAATTTGCAAATATCTCCACAATTTGAATTATCGACAGCACGATTGGAGCGGTGGCTGGGCAACTGGCTTCCGTGCAATGTGTCGCAGGTTTCATTCCCGAAGCAACTCTTTGTGTGATCCACAAATTGTTATTTCAGGCCTGGATGTCATGTGCATGTGAAATACATATAGTATGTTTGTAAACGCTCCCACGACACAGGAGAAAACCTTAGTGTGGAGCGACGTTAAAAAAAGTCGTAATATTTTGCCTATTTCAGGTGTTTTGTCGGTTATTCCTAAACAGATTTAAAAATAAATTATTAAATTTTAGGGAACAGAGATTAAAGTTCTCTAAGAAAAGGAGGATCCTCCGACCAGGCGAGGTGATCATGGCTGGCGGGCTTTCTGCCCAACTGTTGTTCGTTGGGATTTTCTATCCGTGTTAATTCGCATGTAAACTTCATATGTGCGATGCAGGATATTTAGGACGTCATCCATTGATTTGTTCGTCGATAGTCTATGTGCGACTTCTGTCATCTGTCACTTGTCAGGTGTCGCCACAAAATTATTAAAACGAATGTAAATTACAGTCAATTCATCATACCAAAATGTATTTGACCTACATGTATAACATAGAATATTAGTCCCAAACTAAGTACTAGCTATTTCTAGGTCTAGGTAGGAGACACACCGTGTTCTCAATTAGTGCCAACTCGAAGATTTATGACTAAAACTTTACAATTCTATAGCTAATTTATTACCACAGGTAGGTAACCTAAAGTAATTTATACTAAACTAGGTCTTCCATGCGATATCACTCTATATTCTGTTTAGATAAGCAGTCTTTCATGAATGCCTTAATTAGTGTAGTGGTTGGAAATACAACTGCCAAATAAGGCAACCTTAAAACTGATGGTGCAAATAGTCGGGCTGAACGATCTGAGATAAAAGAACTTAAAGGTTTAAGGGAAACATACGTAATGAAAAGTAAAACAACATTATTGCTTCCGGAGGCCTTTCCCAATCCCCGGTTTCTAACAGCCCTTAAATTCCTAACCCCAAAAGGCCGGTAAAGCACTTGTAACGCCTCTGGTGGTTCGGGTGTCCATGGGCGGCGGCGATTGCTTACCATCAGGTGATCTGTCTGCTCGTTTTCGACTTACACCATAAAAAAGGAAATATACGTGATGAAAACTACAACAAAATTATTACTTACATAATGCAAGGTGACAGGAACAAAAATGTCAAATAAAGTAACGCCATCTGTTTGGGCACTGAATTAAAAAGTTTCGATCATCATAATCCTTAACATGCATGCATACTCAATGTTTGTTAAACATTGATTATATTCCCTGAACTTGAAATCCAGACAATTTACTACGAACTCGACTCACGAAAGAAAGTATTTATTTTTTTATAGCCGTTCGGTTTGAATAACAAATAACGGTTATTCGAACAAACAACCGCTCAAGTAGCTTGATAAATATCTTCGTTTAGACAGTTTTATCGCGTCCGCCTTTTACTTTAAACCTTTTCTTTCCTACATTCATCATTTCACATCATGAGCAATAGACTCGAACATTAAACTACTTGGTCGGTCTCAGACCTTGATCGCACGTCACGCCTTTTTATCCCCAAAGGGTTAGGCAGAGGTGTACATTACGGCACGTAATACCGTTAAACAATGTACGCCCACTTTTCACCATTTGTGTTATTAGTCCCATGTAATAGGGAGTGAGCCTATTGCCATATACTGGACACAGTTCCAGACTCCGTGCTACCACTGAGAAATTTTCGAAAAACCGGAAAAAGCCCAGTAATTATACTTTGCCCGACCAGGGAATCGAACCCGAGACCCCTTGTCCGGCACTCGCACTTGCAACCACTCGACCAACGAGGCAGTCAGACCTTGAACATTGGGTGGTTAAAATAGTATTGGCTATTTCGATATGTAAAATTTTCATTAACGTGGTTTATGAGCTTGACGTTTGATAAGGCCTTGGCTTGTTTAAAAGGGACTTTTGTCTGCTGAAGACAAAAATCTATTGTGAAAAGAATTACCGAGAACTTGACTTAACTGGATCACAGGTTATCTACTATTTATTGGTGAACACAGATCTCAAACTATATTGAATGCACGGTTGACTGCACGGATGACGCGGTGGTTGGGCAACCGACTGCCGTGCAACATATAGCGGCTAAACCCACGACACAGGACACACACAACACCAGAGGCGTTACAAGTGCGTTGCCGGCTTTTTGGGAGTTAGGAATTTAAGGGTTGTTGTTCTGGAATCGAGGATTGCGAAGGGGGGAATTGGGCCTCCGGTAACCTCACTCACACAACGAAACACAACGCAAGCGTCATCACTCCGGTCGAGCCGACCCATTTGTGCCGAAGCATGGCATAGTATGGGGTAACGTTAATTTATTAAAACATATATCATAAAAAATCTGCTTTCGAGTTACATTTGCTAAGAAATCAGCCTAGAAACCCTTAAACCTGACTTATTAAACAGTCTATTTATAGAAGACTATTTATGGAATGAAACCTAAATGTAGGTACTTAGGTACTCTATCTTATTGTGATTCCAAAGTTGTTTTTAAGCTAAAATGCTTGTTGAATTATCTACGCTTAGAAAGAGCAATTACTTAGAGACCGTTCGCATCATTTGTTATTCTAGATTTCTTTAACTGGAATTACTATTTATTTAGTAATTTACTTGATTTAATGGCCGTAAACTGGTCAGTCTGGTTGAAACGATAGAAAGCTATTTATTTTTATAATGTTATAAGGGTTATGATTGGTTATCCGGAGCTGCGGACAACGTAACAGGTTACCGAGGCTCTGGCTCAAAGCAGTAGAAGGAACGGGGTGGTTTTTAGTCATTAAGAGTCTGACACTCCCTCTTGCCTCACCCAAGGAGAAGTCATCGGATGATTTTTCCGCCTCAAAAAAAAATGGGATTATGACTGTTTCTTTTAGCAAGTGCTGTGCAAGGGGTCTCGGTCTCAGTTAGGTCGGGCAAAAATCATCAACTGAAGATATTTGGGATTGTCAAAAAATGTATAATAGTGTTTTTATTTATTTATTAAATCTAACCTAAAAACTACCATTACAGGATTCCCCAATGCGATAGAAAGGCCATAAAACTAAGTTTAATAAATAGTTAGAAGTGTATATGCCGTCGAGAAATTAACCTCTCGTATGCCGTATATAAGACAACAATAGAAAACACATTGTGTCTCGCGTGGATCCACGTTCCAAACATACGAAGGGTTAAAAGCTATGATACTATGGTAGATCGAAATCGTAGGTCGAAGTAAAATTACATCATCATCAGCCTGTTCTCGTCCACTGCTGGACATAGGCCTCTCCAATGGCACGCCACTAAGCTTCAGCTCTACGCATCCAACCACTAAATAAAACTTATTAAAATTGCCAAATCTCCTGTGTGAAGTGGGCTCAAACTCAAGGTTTAATATTGGAACTTCTGCATTTTCTTTCAAAATTTGCATGCCGCTAATGGTAAATGTGCTGAACTTACCATATATATGTATTTAACACCTGTATTATGTACCACATTTGAGCAAATAAAGATTTTTCATTATTATTATTTTCCATATGTTTAACCAAAATTCTCTATAATTACATTTTTAAATACTACTTATAAAATACAAAATAAAATAATATTTAAAAATATAGCGGGCGATGGTCCGAGCTACCGGTGGTTAGGGCTCCGAGAGTACTGCCTTCTGCATCAGGCCCTTGATCTATACGCCCAACCCTAGCCTCCTAAGGCGGTTATTATTATTTATTATTATAAAGCAAGTCTCGTATACTCCCTGTATTTCGACCTTCGCTTTCCACCACCAACCGCATAAACATCCAACTCCACACAATATGCACGCAAGTACCATAAATTCGTTCACCACTGTGAACACCCTGTGTAGTACGATTCTGAGAAATTGTCCTTATACTGACTGAAAGCGTAATAAGTTGCTGTTTACTTATCCTATGTTTTAGATATTAATATCGTATATTCTTAGTTATGATAAAGTATATACTAGTAAATAATATTAAAATTATATTACCTATTGACCAGAAACCTTATTTTAAATCGAACATTTACAGTATATACTGTGACATGCCCTTGATTTTTCTTGTGGTTTCAAATCTACACCCTGTATATGCAATATCACGCCTTTTATCCTCGAAGGGTAGGCAGTGGTGCACAACTAAACGTTTCTTGCGAAACCTGCTGCCCATAATGCACCAAACTATGGAATTAATCACTGAATAATCTTCTAAGTATTGGAATGAAAGTGACATGCTTTTTAAAACACGTCTTTTAATTTATATCCAACCATTACCTTGCACACAAACCCTGCAATAAAAAATAAATCAAAACAAAAGCAGAAACTCATATAAAATTCCTACTCTTGGTTCATAAGAGGAATTTTCTTTAGGGAGCTATGCAAAAACTTATAACAACATGAATGAAAATGCCTTTAACGTTCGATAGAAGCGTGCAACACTTTAGAACATTTTAAGGACCCAACACACCTACAGGAAAGCCGTCATGCCTTCACGTCGCAACACAATCGCACAACTTTTTCGTTACAAATGAATTCCTTTCGCAGTTTGCGCGTGACTGGCATGAACCACCCAAATACGCTATTGTGGCGCCCTCGCACAATGTGTAGTTGGACCCTTAGCAGCTTATTGTACGAACTCATGTTTCACACACGCGATTTTGGCCTCAAATGTAACGTGAATAATGAACGTTTTCCTTCGAAACGCTTAGTTGGATGGAAAGAAAATTCCGTAAAATCATTTTGTTCGTTGTTAGAGCTGTTGCATTGACTTTGTGTGTGTAGTGATGCTTTTGTTTTATTCTGATTAGCTGGTTATGACAGAGTTCCAAATTAGTCGGATGTTAATCGATATCCAACAATATTTTCATTGATAGCAGCTTCTTAAAGATTAGACATCCACTTAACTCTAACTTGACCTTTGATATTGTATTAAAAGAAACGTGACATGATTTTTGTTCTACTTAGTGGCAAAAAATAGCCCAAAAAAGAAGATTTTAGAAGCTAAGCCAATATAACCGATAGAGATAACAATTACGGCGCTGTCTCTCAAAAAGGACGTCAGTTCTTTACGAACATAGTTATTTTGGAGCCTCGTCACTACCCTTTCAGTAAATGGGTCAAGCTGTCGGCTATTCAATGAATATTGGCGCAAGTGACGAGCGCAATAGGCCTCTGTTTACACTCGCTACAAAATGGCGGCGACATGAATCAGTTACATCATATGTAACGACTTTACCGGTCATATTTACCCATTAATAAAGGGTAGAACACTGAGAACTAGGTTAATTATTATTGTCACATAGATTTTGATAATTAAGTATATAACACGACGCGGCAATTATTGCGCTGCTACTGATACTGCTCAGTAGCAGCGCAACAATCGTGTGTTTGCGAATGCTGCTCACGAATATGAGCCTCTAGCATGGCTTGAAGCCGGGGCGAAACTCCACTGCCGCGCCAAATCAGTGCGTGGCGGGACGAGCTCCGGCGCGATCTCATGGCGGAATGGCAGCAACGACTGTCGCAACCGAGGGCTGGGCTCGCTGTCATCGCAGCGGTAAGTCCCCTCTTTGAGGAGTGGCTAGAGAGGCGCCACGGCGTCCTCACCTACCGCCTGACGCAGGTGCTTACCGGACATGGGAGTTTCGGTAGGTTCCTGTTCCTTATTGGGCGGGAGGAAACGCCCGGGTGTCATCACTGCGAGGACCGCCCGGAGGACACGGTAGAACATACGGTGGCGGTGTGCCCTGCATGGGCTGAGCACCGCCAAGTCCTCAGGGATGTGGTCGGCGACGGCGACCTCTCGCGCCCGGCACTGGTTCAGGCCATGGTGCGGAGCGAGAGGGACTGGGATGCCGTCTCCTCTTTCTGCGAAGCAGTCATGCTAGCCAAGGAGGAGGCGGGGCGCGTGAGAGAACAAACCTCCTCACGCCCCAGCCGTCGCGAGAGACACCCCGGGCGTCGGGGATCGCGGGACGATCTCCGGCCACCGTAAGTGCGGGCCTGCGGGCGGCGAGTAAGGGTAGCTCACCGCCCGAACAGAACCAGACCCGTGCGTACGGCGCGTAGCGTTCCGCGCGCGCCTCAAAGAGCCATCAGACCACCACAGATGGGGCCCAGTAGGGCTGATGCCTGATCCGGAGCTGCGGACTACCTAGCGGGTTTACCGGGGCTCCGGCTCGAAAAGCAGGAGAAGGAACGGGGTGGTTTTTAGTCAGTAAGAGTCTGACACTCCCTCTCGCCTCGCCCAAGGTGGGAGAAGTCATTGGATGATTTTCCCCCCTGAAAAAAAAAAAAAAAAAAAAGCATGGCTTGAAACTAGTCGAGTTCCTCGTCAAACAGTTACGTGAGTAAGCCGATAACATATAATAATAAAATTAATTTAGTATGTCTCACGAAAGTTACAATAAAATTACTTTGATTTTGATAATTAAGCTATTGTTAATCACAATTAACAATAGCTTAATTATCAAAATCATATATTAATGTAGGAGAACATCACTTCAATAGGAATGGACCAGCTCGACCATAATGATACCACTGCTCGACCACAACATCACAAAAATCCGACCTGAAAGAATGCTTGCCGTGTAAGAAACTTTTTACTTCTTAAACTTCAGCATCTCTTTGTAAGCAATATTTGTTTTCATTGAACACGCCAATAAACAATCAGACGTATCACCTGATGGTAAGCAATCGCCGCCGCCCATGGACACTTGAAACACCAGAGGCGTTATAAGTGCGTTGCCGGAATTTTGGAGGTTAGGAATTTGAGGGTTGTTGGGGATTGGGAAGATTGGAAAGGGGGATATTGGGCCTCTGGTAACCTCACTCACATAACGAAACACAACACATTATTTCACGTCGGTTTTCTGTGAGGCCGTGGTATCACTCCAGTCAAGCCGGCCCGTTTGTGCCAAAGCATGGCTCTTCAACACTGACATAATATCACAGCTTCACAAAAATCCGACCTGAAAGAACACTTGCGCCGTATAAAAAAATCTATTTCTTTACCTTCAGCATCTCTTTTTAAGCTATGGTTAATGTAAATTTTCTAGCTCAGTCAGCTCAAGCCTCTGTCTTCTAGCTCCTTGCACCATACCACCCTAAAACGTCTAGCAGCTAAACAAAGTGCTCTTGACTTGTTTGGGCACAAGTTGAAACATCAAACGTCGAACGCAGACCTTAGGTCCCTGAATCGTTCCTACACTATGCACTGCCGTAGCAACATAGTAACATACGTCTCTCTATATATCTTGTATTGAAGGAAATGGTATGTTGTATGAAGGATAGAGCATAGATTGTTAGAAATAATAATATAATTTGATACATTAACCATTATCATTAGACTATTTTCTAAGTAAGTACAACGATCGACAACGGCCTCATTCGGTCCAAAAGATTAGGTTAAGTAGGCAAAAAGTTGACCAGTAACATTCCTGAATCAGATAACAATAGGTATATCGATTTAAGGGCTTTTTACAAATCCTTTTTTATGGGGAGAAAATCATCCAATGACTTCTCCCACCTTGGGTGAGGCGAGAGGGAGTGTTAGACTCTTACTGACTAAAAACCACCCCGTTCCTACTCCTGGTCTTCGAGCCGGAGCCCCGGTAACCTGCTCTGTAGGCCGCAGCTCCGATTCGAGCATCAGCCCTACCTTAAAATAGTTTCTCAAAGCATTTCTTTCATTTCCATTTCAAACATCAAACGTTTCAATCTTGCCTACTTCAATAGATCAACGCAGATAACCATTCAAATGAAATACAGACGGGCAACAAAAGCAATTAAACGTTCCAATTGGCCGAAGAAACTTAAAATCGATTTACTATCAATTTTCCAATACTCGGCATGATAAATAATGGAATTTGTTAGCGAGAGGCCTTATTTATTCTTTACTAAGCACTTGGTAACTTCTCAAGTCTGCTGAGTAACGGCTTTATGAAAACTTTGCTTTAATTAATTTGATAGAGTAGTATATTATATAGAGTTCTCTTTTTTTATATGGTGCCCCACACTAAGATTGTCTCTTTTGTCGTATGTGCGTTTACAAACATACGAGTCCACATGACACCCAGACTCGGAACATTATTTTTTTGTTTGTATCATAATTGTTTTTTTATTTCTTTTGATGGACTGACGATTTGCCGCTATCTCACCTGGTGGTAAGTGATGGTGCAGCCTACGATGATGCACGTCAGCCCATGAGCAACCTGTTCACTCGGACCTTGAAGACACCCAGGTTATACCTATCAGGAAACACAGACTCCAGCAAAGAATTCCACTCCCTAGCAGTTCGCACAGAGAAGCTTGAATCGAAGCGCTTCGTGCGAGTCGTGTATTTTATTTCAAATCACAATCGAAATATAATTTGAAACAGCACTACCAACGGAATAAAATACACACACGCTCCACGGTCCAAAATACACTTCTAACATGCAAAAGTTAGACAATGACTGTTACATTTAACTGGAAATAAAACAATCAGTGAATGGGCCATTCGGTACGCTTTTAATAAAAAAGTTTGGGCCTCGACCGGGCGATCTAACGAATGGGCTTCACGTGCCTTTCAAAACTTGTGCCCAAACCCAGTTTGAAGGTGCATACGTTATGTATGTACGCTGCAAAGAATGAATAATGTAACACCTGATTTCGGTGACGAGCTGCGCAGATACAATCTTATTGTATACATTTTTCTTCATATTTTGTACCTGTATTGTGACGTGATTTTATAGTAAGATTGCGCTAATGACCATTTTTTATGGTATAAGCCGGTACACGAGCTGACGGATCACCTGATGGTAAGCAATCGCCGCCGCCCATAAGCACACGAAACACCAGAGGCGTTATAAGTGCGTTACCGGCCTTTATAATTTAAGTAATATAAGGCATATTCTAAAAAAATACCATAGTACAATGTGTAAAAAAACGCACGTTCAGAAGTTTTTTTTTTTTTTTATTCGACAAAAACTAATGCTTGACTACATCCCACCTGATGGTAAGTAGTGATGTAATCGTTGATGGTGAGGCGCACTAGTTTCTTAAGAGCCTATTCACTCTAGACTTGAAGACACCCACATTGTAATCCTAGAAGTGAACCTAAGATTTCGTAGTAACAAATTATAAAGAATATCGACAATTTCATTTACAGGACTTACCCACTTATAGTATCTGAACGAGCAGTTAATTGCTTCGCACTTAAAACGGTCGTTATTTCTATTTTTAACTCTCTTAGGTACTATTTTATACTTCTCAATTGAGTAGGAGTTTAAACGTTGTCGTAACTATAACTGATTTATCTTTTACTGTAATTGAACACAATTTTAATTAAACTATATACGGTAACGGGTGGCCCTTAAAATTCCTTCAAATCTGACTCAAAAATTAAATATTGATATATTATTTTAAACTATTTTTTTCACCTTGACTTTGGCTACTTGATTACCGTACCTAAAGTAAAATAGTTGCATATGACAAAATAAGTTCCTAAATATCAATCTTATCTATAAATAAATGCGCTGCGTCGTGAGAAAATAACAAAATCACATCTATGTTTATAACTTCCACAAATAATTCAAGACCAAAATTAACCAATTCGGTCCAGCCGTTCTCGAGTTTTAGCGAGACTTATAAACAGAAATTGATTTTTACATATAGAGATTCCTTATAAAGTCAATGATTATTTATAAAACAGAACAGAAAAACTATTAAAACTAAATTGTACACTACATGTTTTTGCAAATTTCGATAAAAAATACACAAACGATTTTGCCTACTAATTCAAAACGAAGGAGGCGTGAATATCAACAGTAGGAACTTTAAAATAGGCCAAATATGCTAGTAATGGCACGGCACTGATTTTAGGACAAATTACGACACACGTCTTTGCTCAATTGACTCCTACAAACATCCAAGATTTGTGATAAGTCCATATAATCTGCTTCTTTCATTCATTCATGGACAATGTGACGTCATTGGTAGGGCATCTTACGCCCACTAGGACACAACTACATATTTCCGTCTCTTGATTCATAGTACTTTGTATAACGGTAACTATTTTAATAAAAAGGAGAAACGCTTTAATGTACTAAAGTATTTGTTTAACGTAATGAAGTCAAGGTTAGGTTTTTTAATTATTCTTACTAGCAACATAAAGTCCAAATGTGAGTTAATTTTACGGAAAAGCTTCTTAATATATTTATCTTAGCCATCAGACCACCACAGATGGGCCCAGTAGGACTGATGCCTGATCCAGAGCTGCGGATTACCTAGCGGGTTTACCGGGGCTCCGGCTCGAAAAGCAGCAGTAGGAACGGGGTGGTTTTTAGTCAGTAACAGTCTGACAGTCCGTCTCTCGCCTCGCCCAAATAGAGAAGAGTCATTGAATGATTTTCCACCCTTAAAAAGAAAAGTATACTTATCCTTAGTCATCATCAGCCCTCACTAGACACCAAGTAAACCACTGAGCTCAGTTAAGCAGAAGGGCAAGTCCTTCAAAATACCGTAACCTCTTATTACAATATACCTAGAAAAGCACATTACAAACAGACTCATTTGTACAGCTCCTTTAGAGATTAACAAGAGTGATATACGTTATATATTTGTATGTATATATGTGTACAAAACCACGGTTCAAGAGCAAAGATCCCTTTAATTCATATCACGAGCCCTCTGGTCATTTAAAATGCTATTTAATATAGCAAATTAAAGACGAGAACGCCCAAAATTTTGAGGTCAACGGACTCCTGTCCTTGAGACTCTTTAGCTCAAAGAAACGTTAGTAAAGAAATATTTGGCTTTATTCAACAAACAAGATATATTTGCTCTATTAATTAACGTTTTAGTTACATCTAGAGTACCTCACTGGTCATTACTTTACAAAAGGATTCAGTTACATTTTTTTCTAAAAGACGGGGCTACAAAGTTTAGTATTATACAAGGTATACTTTTTTAGACGGGAAAATCATCCAATGATTTCTCCCGCCTCGGGCAAGGCGAGAGGGATTGTCAGACTGGTCATACTCTTACTGACTAAAAACCACACCGTCCCTAGATAGTCCGCAGCTCCGGATCAAAATATATGCACTCAAAGTCAAAGTCAAATCATTTTTTCCAATTAAGCCATAGGTACTTTTGAAATGCCTACAAATAAAGGAATAATTTTTAATCTGTCATTCTGTCCGTCAATAAAGTTTGGTGCTCTTACTTATGTACATATGTATGTCTATACCATTAAAAAAAGTACTTACAAGCGTGTTACATCATAAACGCTTAAATATTGAGATAACATATACCTAAAGACTAAAGTACTCGAAATTAATTGGATTCCATGTTTCGGGATCAATGTAATCCTATTCTTGACCTTGGTACAATAAGCGTTAATTGTTTAGCTCGGCGTATTGACGGCATCGCTTCTATTATGGCGGCTTACGGTAACCTCACTCGCCCTGACCTCAGAGCAATTGCGGGAATTACAAGTACGTGTGAGTAAGGACGAGGATCATATGAGTAATGGATACTCTAGACTCTAGATACTTTATTAGGTAGAAAATATATGTTGTTGTACCAAAAGCTGCGATTTTTTTGAGTATGGATTTCAATTGGAATGAAATGGATTCGTTTAAAATTAGTTAATGAAAAATTACCTGTAGTGGTATGTAAGCTAATGAATGTGTGTATTTAAAAATGGTTTCTTATAGATAAATCACTTATATAATACATACTTGCAGATAGAGGTACAGATACCTACATTATATTAAGTAGATTAATCTTAATTACGAGTAAATATTATGTTATCGACTTTCTCACGTAACTGTTTGACGAAGAACTCGACGAGTATGAGCCTCTAGCATGGCTTGAAACTAGTCGAGTTCCTCGTCAAACAGTTACGTAAGTAAACCGATAACATAATAATCAATATAGTATGTATGTATCTCATTGCACTATTGGATTAAATAAAAAATGGAAAACTTTGGTCTGTGCAAATTTTGTAACACATTTATTTAAAAAAGTTAATTACACTATTACTGAGTATTACGTACATTTTTGCTTGCATAGAAAACAATTAGTAGCTAAAGTATTATACTCTTACACTTTACACTTTATAAAGCTGATAAATTACTATGATTGGTTTAAAAAGTGTTGAAAAAAACTAACAATTACTTCTAGCGATCCCTTTTAATAATTTTCTCGAAAATCTGAAGGGAGATGTGTCTAAAACTATAAACAAAATCACAGGTACTTTGTCTCAAAATCTTAATTGTTAATACTACATTAATTAAGATAGAAATTACGCTAATTATATTTAAGATTCCCTTAAGCGATCAGACGTGAATAGATAATATAAAAAGCTGTTTAGCTTACTGAAAATGTATTTCTAATGTAACACGCTGTTATATAAAATACAGCGAATTATACGATACGTTTCGAGTTCGACATATTTTTCAATAAAATAACTTTATGAAATAACACCATAAATTAATTATTATGTTATCAGCTTACTCGCGTAACTGTTTGACGAGGAACTCGACTAGTTTCAAGCCATACTACAAGGCTCATATTCATGAACAGCATTCGGCGACACGACGCAGCGAAAATTTCCAAGGCTACTGTTACGTGAGTAAGCCTATAACATAATAATTAATTTAGTATGTCTCGCTAAAGATTATAAATAATATAATAACACCATAAATATTAAAATATTGACAAAGATTGCTAATCAACAATATTTGTAATGGGTAGCTCTATGTCTTATTAATTTCTGAGTTATCTAATAAATCACTATATACTTAGTACCTAAATGGACCTATTGATGAATTAGTAGAAATATATACAGATATTATATTTATGTATATAATACATCTAATCTGCTGGCTTAACTACGCCACAGCTATGCGACGTCTTCGCCATTAAATACAGGGATTTATCAGAAGCAATGAGAATATTGTTATTATTATCAAAAGCCATAGCTCCAATCAAAGGGAGATTAGTTACTTTCTCAATCTTTGAGTGGATTATATTCTTTGAAAATATAACTTTGTAGATACCGTCTAGCCACCACGCGTACACTTCACCGTCCAAGTCAACAGCCAGACCTCTGAAAAAAGCGTTTTTAGAAAGACGATGCACCACCTTACCCTTACTAACAAACAAGCCTAAATTGCTTAAGAACACAATAACGTTAACAGTGTCCTTTTCCACCACCACAAACTTCTTCACAGTCCAATATTCTAGAATAGTCTTGAAGTAATCCCCCTGCTTAACAATGATCCCTTTGTCATCATACCGGACGAAGTAAACTTGGTTTTTGTAAAACACATTCGTTATTGTATCGCCGCGACTGCTGTATGACGCCATTTGGTTGTTGTTTGTATCCAACACGAATATACCATCGCTGCCTCCGAAGTAAATTTGTCCATTAGCCTGATCTATGTCAAACGTCCCCAGATTAAGGATCTGACTCCCAGTGATGATGCCATGGTAGCTAAGGTCCTCAAGTTTGACGAAGCCAGTTTTGTAATATTCTTCGTCTTCGAATACTGGTTCGAAACTGAAGTAAAGCATGTTTTTGGATCTAAGGAGGTCCATTTTGTTTATGACTACCTGTTTTCTGAAGGGAGCGTCGAGATCGAAGAGGTAGGACATGTTGTAACACGTTGTGTTCATTAGAAGGCACGAGGGACATGGTGGCTCCGTCTCGTTTACATCGGCGGCCGCGGTCACGGCCAGCAGGAATATGAAGATAATCATGGCGGAATCTGTAATAGAAAATACTGGATTAAAGTTTTTTTTTTTATGACACAAGCCCGCCTCACAACCTCCCTTGCCGCTGCAACTCCTGTAAGCCAGGATCTACAGTAGATACAACCATGAAAACAACGGAACACTGAAGTCCGGCGCGTCCGAAAGACATGAATAATTGTCTTGGATCCCGCAACGAAATAAATCAGAAGATATTATTATAGGAGAAGAATGAATTAAGGTCAGGAAAAGGTAGATACTAGATACGCGTATTTTTCCTAATAATAACTGCGTAACACCTACGCAATAGTACATATCTGTATTCTACACCCTATAATTCCTAGTTATATCATTAATCATATTATGTAAAAAGAAACGAGCTAATTATCTTACATCTAGACTTTACGCTGGTAGTTAGAATTTTAAAACAAAACTAAAGAATAACACTTTTTTAATGCTGAAATTGAAATTCAGACCGCCTCATAATACATTTTTAATCAATGTGTTATAGTTCCCACAGTTATTTGTAATAATTTAATATTTACCTATACATAAACCTAACTGATCCATGATAAACCTTATTTTTTTTAATTATTCATATCATTCACATCAACAGCCTATAAGTGGCTACTGCAGACCAAAAGTTTCCCGCACAGAAAAGATTTGAACATTAATCACCACGCGTTCAATGCGGGTGGCGATCTAAACTTATAATCAGAAATTCCTCACGATGTTTTCCTTAACCGTTAATCAGTGGCATTAAACCTCCAGCATGTATAATATTCAATCAACAACAAAATTAAAAATAATTCAGTAACACAACACGTCATATATTTTTTAGAAATAAATAACCATTCAGTTTCGACCACAACACAGAAACATCATGCCTACATTATGCTAACAAAGTAAACAAACTTCTGAATAGGTTACATTTAGTGCCAAAACGCCACTAAAGTTCCAACTACGTGACAAAACGTTGTTTATTTGTATTCGCGTTGACCTACATTTCAGAATTTATTTGCTTTAGATATTTGCACGGACGAAAATGCTAAAACACTGAAAAACTTCACTCTTCTATGTCACTTGACAGACTTAAAAAATCACTACAGACTTAAAACTTACAGAGAACTTTTATTACCGTAAACTAACTCCTCGTTTTTTACAGAACAAAGCACTACATAGAACGCGGGAAATCGCTAACATTTATACACTTTAAACTTCGTAACTAAAAACCAACACAAAATGTATTATACCTCTCTATTCCTCGTTCACCACAACTGATTCAAAAAATTGGAACAAATCGAACACACATCGACATCACTATATTTTTTTTAAAACGTTCACATCACATCGTTCGCATTTTAAAATAAAGTAACGAATGAAAAAAAAGTTGAGAGCAAATACGGGCCAAGGCTTGAATAGCGGAAAGCTTATGAACGAATCTAGGGCGCTTTGTAGTAAGATCGATAATGTCACGCGACGTATACTCATTAAATATTAAACGCTATCAGTGGAATTAGAAGTGCACTTAGCGCATTGAAAACTGTGTCACCGAATGGAACGGGGGATCGATTTATTGCGCCCTTTCTTCCTTTCTTTTTAGGACATTGTTTTAAGTGTATTATTTAGGAGTTCGACTGTAGAGGGTCGCTTTTACGTGACATTTCAACCGCAGAATCATACGTTTAGAATGATGGTGCTTTTCCACCAGAGATGTGCTATGCTACGTTGCTGTGGATGCGTTTGGATTCACATAGCTTAGCACTGGTGGAAACAGACTCAACTACGATATATTTTTTATATGGAAAGATGCGTGCTATGGATTTGTGCTATAGATATGTGCTATGGTTGGTGTTAACTGTTGAAACCCAATTTGTTTAAATTCATTTACATAAAATTTTCATGTACCTACTATTTTTAAATAATAAAGTAAAAGAACGTTCGAGGAGGCTGTGCGTGTGCGCGGGGCGCGGGACGCGAGGGGGTTACGGTCGTCAGTGTGATTGATGCAACGGGTCAGCGCATACATGTACAGCGTCCTCGTTCGCGACATTTCTAAGTTCTTTACGTGGTGGTTTTCTTCATTTACTCCCCTACATTCTGGTCATTCGAGCCGCATCTGCTGGACCTTATGTTTCATACTCCACGGAAACAGCGAGCTATGGTGAATACACGGAGCACAGCGAAAAAAACAAAGAACTTCATGGGGAAATGTCAAAGGGCCCTGAAGGCATGGAAACTGCTGTTGAAGAAGGTTCCAGGCTACCAAACACTACGAGTGACTGTGACGAACAAAGAAAGGACATAAAGTTACAACCACCCTCAATGTCAAAATCTCGGTCAAAGTCCACGTCGTCATCAGTGTTAGCTAGAAGAAAAAGACTGGAATTAGAAGCAGCAGAAGCTAAGGCAAAAATACAAATGGAAATAATCGATAAAAAGTTGGCGGCCGATTTGGCCGAGCTAGAAAACGAAGAATACAGTTCACAATCGGAAGGAAAAGAAGAAGAAGATTATACACAAGTTGCAGTGGAGAAGTGGCTGGACCGGAGTCATCGCGAACTGGAAGCCGAGGCTGCTCAGCCGCAGGATACTAATCTGGGCGACCATGACCTTCCGCTGCCGTCGCTGGCGCAGCAAGCAACAGCCCCAGGGGGCACTGATGGAACAGTTCACTTGCTGGCAAGCGCCCTCAAGGATCTGGCCGCCGCTACCACAGCTAGCGGATCGCATGCTCAAATGCTGAGCCGATTGAGTACACCTAAAGACTTACCTGGTTTTGGAGGTGACCCGTTGGATTGGCTGCAGTTCAAGCAGGCATACAAAAACTCAACTAAAGTGTGTAACTTCAGCAATCAGGAAAACTTATGGAGATTACGTAAATGTTTACATGGAGCCGCAAAGAATGCTGTAACAGCATTGTTAATTAGTGCTACGTCACCGGATGTGATAATGTCTACTCTGGAATTACAATTTGGAAATCCAGATATAATCATCTCTAAAATTATGTACGAGATTAGCAAACTTCAACCGATGACCCAGGAATATCACAGAGAAATAATAACGTTCTCTGTAAAAGTAAAAAACTATGTCGCTGCGGTGCTCGCTATTGGGCAAGATGAGTACCTGAAAGGAACAAATTTATTATCAATAATCCTGTCCAAACTACCTACAGTGCTTATCTCAAAATGGGCAGACTACAGTTACCCAATCATCAGCAGCGGAGACAAGCCAAAACTCATGATATTGTCCGAGTTTCTAAGCCAAGAAGCCATAAAAATATCAAAAACTTCAGTGAGCTTAATATACAATCCCAGTGACTATAAACGTAAACAAAGTGATTACAAAACTCAAACGGTGCTAGTGCAAAACTCTTCGGACAGTAACGTTGGTGACGATAAGTGCCGCTTCTGTAAAATAAATAAACATAAAATAATAGACTGTAAAAAGTTTAGAAAAGCGTTACGTAAGGACAGATGGCAGTACATAAAACGAAACGGTTTATGTTATAAGTGTCTGGTGTCGCGCCATAACCGTGACAGTTGTTCAGCACCCGTGTGTGACACGGACAATTGTGGACAACCACACCACCAGCTTCTTCACTACCCCAATGGGCGCGGTAACCAACAAAGCGAACCAACCGTTGCGGCAGCCCCCGGGGCGCCCGCCCCGGCCTCGGCGCCGCGGTCTACTGAGGCTGTTGCCTTCATTAACGAAGAGAGTTATAGTCAAGTGTTGCTAAAGACAGTACCTATAAAAATACACGGACCTAACGGAACAGTGAACACGGTGGCCCTACTAGATGATGGTTCGACTGTGACTATAGCTAGTGACGTACTTATGGTGAAGTTAGGTATACGCGGTCGTAAACAAACATTAAAAGTGCGTGGCGCATGGGACAGCAGCGAACTTATGTATGATAGTGAAATCGTGGACTTAAGCGTGTCAAACTGTGACGGTACGATGTTTACGTTGCAAGCACGTACTACGAAAGGACTAAACTTACCTACGCAATTTATCTCGCTTGATAAACTAAAGTGCGGTGACGCAATTAATAATATAAAACACAAATTATGCTATGGACAATGTAAACCAGAAATACTAATTGGCCAAGACAACTACGATTTGTTATTACCCCTGGAAGTCATCAAAGGCAAACCTACGGAACCATACCTAACCCGTACGCCGCTCGGTTGGTGTTTACACGGCCGCGCGTCCTTGAACGTGAACGTCAAATGTCGAAGCAAGCATTCAACTTTGTTTTTAACTGCAACCGATGAATCTCAAATAGAAAATGAATGCACAATGAACGACTTACATGAGGAAGTCCGGCGCTCTTTTTCAATAGAAGCTATGGGAGTAACAGGGAAACCTCGTCTAAACTCAGAAGATGAACGAGCAATAGCCCACCTCGAAAGAACTTCTATCCTAAAAGACGGCAGGTGGTACATCGGCCTGCCATGGAAGGATGAAAATTGTAAGATGCCAGAGTCATTCACCACTGCCTTGAACAGACTGAAAGGAGTTGAAAGAAAACTAAAGAAATGTGAACATTACGCCCAGAGATATAAAGAGAGAATAGACCATCTCCTACACAATGACTACGCTCGAGAGTTGACCGATACCCAAACCACGCCAAGGACCTGGTACCTTCCTCACTTCGGCGTAGACAACCCCAATAAGAACAAACTGAGGTTGGTTTTTGACGCCGCCGCTAAGAGTCATAACTTTTCATTGAACGATTATTTACTAACTGGACCTGACCTACTTATGTCTCTGTACGGAATTATGCTGAGATTCCGCGAGAACAGAGTGGCTGTGACGGGTGACATTCGCGACATGTTCCTAAGGATTAAAATACAAAGTGAGGACCAAAACGCACTGCGTTTCCTGTGGAGAGACTCCCCAGACGATCCTGTCAAGACTTATGCGATGACGTCATTAATCTTTGGTTCGAATTCGTCACCGTTCATTTCACAATTCATAAAAAACAAAAATGCTAAAAGATTCGAAACAAGTCACTCCGCAGCAGTAAATGCAATATATAAGCAACATTACATGGATGATTATATAGATAGCTTGGAAGACGAGTCAACAGCTGTTCGATTAACAAAAGAAATTACATACATTCATAAATGCGGAGGTTTTGAGATAAGAAACTGGAATAGTAACAGCGAGGTAGTGTTAGAAAACTTACCAAAAGAAGCCTTATGTTCTAATGCAGTAAGGTTCAAAGTCGGTCTGCAGGAAGCTGGAGAACGAACTCTTGGGTTAATCTGGTACCCGAAAGAAGATACGTTGGGATTCGATACCTCATTTAAACGAATTCCTGAAAACATAATAAGTGGCCTGAAACGTCCTACGAAAAGGGAAATGTTACGGTTAATTATGTCTGTATATGACGTCTACGGGTTCTTATCACCATTAATGATAAGAGCTAAAATAATATTACAACAAATGTGGAAAACTAGTCTGGGCTGGGATGACGAAATACTAGACGCCACATATGAAAAATGGTTACACTGGCTAAACCTTCTTAAAAAGGTTGGCGATATTCGATTACCTCGTTGTTATCACGCGAGCGTAGGTAAGAGCAAGACGGAGATAGTTGCACCGAACGCACCGGATAGCAAGTCATCGCGGGCGCCGTCGGCGCGCGCCTCCGCTACAAGATTAAGTTATACAAACCTACAGCTGCATATATTCAGTGATAGCTCGACATACGCTATGGCCGCCGTCGCGTATTGGCGCTGGCAAGATAATGATGGTCAAATTAGATTAGCGTTCATTTCGAGTAAGTGCAGAGTGGCACCGATAAAACATACGTCCGTACCACGATTAGAGCTTCAGGCGGCGCTCCTCGCCGCTCGACTTGCAGATACGATAACAAAAGAACATAGAAATATGTTACCACAAGGAAGGTACTTCTGGTGCGACTCGTCGACTGTTCTATACTGGATTAGAAACAATGCTCGAGATTATAAAGCGTTTGTGGCGCACCGGCTCGGCGAAATAGACGAATTGACACAAATAAAAGAATGGCATTTTATACCTACTAAAATGAATATAGCCGACATCGCCACGAGAGATTCCTGCGAATTGGATGTACTACAAAAAGAATGGTTGTATGGCCCCGAGTTCTTGTACGGGGGACAAGAGACATGGCCAACAGACATACAACAGCTGGAGGTCGGCACCGAAGACCTGGAACGGGTCTCTCTCGTCGTCACTGAACAGTACTCACCTGCTGTCCCGGAACCTGAAAGATTTTCATCCTGGCTGCGCCTCCTGAAAAGTACTTGTACTGTATTATTATTTATTGATAAATGCAAAAAACGTACCAGTGCAATCGATGGTGATATGATGAGAAGAGCCGAACGTCTGTTGATTATGCACTCCCAGCGACAGACATTCGCTGAAGACCTGGAAAACCTGAAACAGAAAAAACCATTAGATCGGAAAAGCAAGTTACTCACCTTAACTCCTGTGATTGACGAGTACGGGGTTTTACGCGTTGGAAGCCGCATCGAACAGGCGCCTGGAATATCACCTGAAACCAAATATCCAGTAATACTTGACGGGCGCAGCCACGTCGCCCAGTTGATAGTCAGACACCACCACGTGAAGGCCGCCCACGGAAATCAAGAAGTTGTTGTAAATAATGTGAAACAACATTACTGGATAATTCGTTTGAGACCTACGATTAAACATGTGACCTCAAAATGCATGTTTTGTAGAATAAAAAAAACTCTGCCGCAACCACCCAGAATGGGCAACTTACCTGAAGCCAGAATGGCTCATTTTCAACGTCCGTTCACCTTCTGTGGAGTGGACCTTTTTGGGCCTATGGAGGTGACAGTCCAGTACAGACGACGAGAAAAAAGATATGGCGTTCTATTCACCTGCATGACTATCAGAGCCATACATATCGAAGTAGTGTCGACACTCACCACTGATGCCTTCATTATGGCCTTACGACGCATGGCTGCGAGAAGAGGTTGGCCCCAACACATGTTCTCAGATAACGGGACTAACCTGAGAGGGGCAACAAACGAAATAAAGAAGTCGATTAGCGACCTAGACGAAGAGACCCTAAAGGGAGAAGCTGTAAAGTACGGCACGACATGGACCTTCTCCCCACCTGCAAGCCCACATTGGGGTGGGGCATGGGAACGCCTTATACGTTGCGTTAAAAACTCATTGAAGGTCGTACTGAAAGAACGAGCACCCCGCGACGAGGTCCTAAACACCTTGTTGGCAGAGGTAGAACACATGGTTAACAGTCGTCCGCTGACCCACGTAAGCGTTGAACCGCACTCCGATGAGTCACTGACCCCTAACCATTTTTTACTGGGAGCTTCATCTAACTTACCTACGATCGGCGCTTACGATGATTCCGACGCATATTTACGTAAACAATGGCGCATCTCCCAAAGACTCGCAGATTTGTTTTGGAAGCGTTGGGTGAGGGAGGTGCTGCCAGATATGCGACCTAGGACTAAATGGCATCTGGAACAAAGGCCCTTGCAAGTGGGTGACCTTGTGCTCATCGTCGATCCCGATTCTCCGCGTAATGTTTGGCCGCGCGGTCGAGTGCAGGCAGTAATGGCAGGGAGGGATGGCCGCATACGTGTGCTGGACATTAAAACCAAGACTGGTGTTTTGCGTCGGTCAGCCGCACGTATTGCTCGAATCCAGACGGAGGATGAGTGCTGACGCACTGGGGTGGGGAATGTTAACTGTTGAAACCCAATTTGTTTAAATTCATTTACATAAAATTTTCATGTACCTACTATTTTTAAATAATAAAGTAAAAGAACGTTCGAGGAGGCTGTGCGTGTGCGCGGGGCGCGGGACGCGAGGGGGTTACGGTCGTCAGTGTGATTGATGCAACGGGTCAGCGCATACATGTACAGCGTCCTCGTTCGCGACATTTCTAAGTTCTTTACGTGGTGGTTTTCTTCATTTACTCCCCTACAGTTGGCTTCCCTACTATCGACACATTGCATACTCGAGTTGCGCATCTTCCTCGCACAGCTACTTTGCGACGACGCATCTTCATAGCACATCTTACTCGCACCGTTACATAGCTTAGTATCAACGGAAACGGTCACATAATTTTACAGCTTAGCTTATTATATTCTCGTAGCGTAGCTACATCTCTGGTGGAAAATCACCATAATGGTTGGTTTTATTGTAACTCAACCAGCTTAGGTATTAATTGTTATTGTGTATGTTTTGAAATTGTATTAGTCTTTTTAATGAAAACTTCCGCATTTAATATGCATTTGTAACATTATATTGTGGCGCAATTTTATTATTATTATGTCATTGTTGTCATCAATTCTAAGTGCAACGCAGTTGAAAAAACTCCTTTATAGATCAAAGTCAAAGTCAAATCATTTATTCCAATTAAACTAAGTATTTAACTTAGGTACTTTTGAAACAGATACTATTAAAATTCTTATATGTATATACAGCTACGTAACAATACACTGCACATCACATGTATAAAAAGGCTCAACTAGCTATTACCAAAAACGATGAGAAGATATTATATTTATATGGGCATAATTTTGTAACTCGATCGTTCATTATTTGATTTATTTTTACCCTTGTTTTTATATATATATTTAATTATTGAATTAATGCGAAAATGATATTTAGTATAAGTGTATATATGTGATGAAACTACATAGTTGTATGCACATTATTATGAAAATACCCCACACAAGCATATTGTCTAACAATACTTGTGTTGATGTGTAGCCTGTATACCAGATTATGTTGCTTTGTGTACATATATGTAGTATTTTATGATCCTGTAGTACAAAGAGCATAAAATACACCTCAATCTACACCATTACAGGAAAAATAACCACATTAAGTATTACATTTACATTTTCTAGAATACAAAGTCGAGAGTTACTGCTTAATGCATCATCATTATCTATATACAAACCATTAAAGTGTTTCATTGTTGGATCAGCACAGATATTACGAAGTAAATCTTTAGTTGGACCGTTCTGGAACAATCTCAGTGTAACTTTGTTGATAATAGTTTTTCTTTTCTCCCTATGATTCATTTGTTTTGTTCACATCGCTTTGTTTATTTCTTTGCCGTTTGAGGCGAGATTTAAGGGAGGCTTTTTGTTGTGTTTTTTTATGTTAAATACTAGTATTTAGATACAGACTTAATGATTTACTTTTGAAAAAGTTTCGCCCTTTTTGTCTTGAGGCGTAGCTTCGGTACTAGAGTCGGGCAGTATACAAGAATAAGTTAATATACAAAAATGTCTAAATCTTACGTACGTACATATATGTATGATCGACAGCCCAGGGCAGTCTACTGCTGGACTATGGGCCTCCACTACACAAACGAGGCTTGCCATAATCTCCACATTTTACTTTTTAAGGGGGAGGAGTGGAGAATCATCCAATAACTTCTCCCGCCTTGGGCGAGGTGAAAGGTGAGAAAAGCAAGAATAGGAACGAGGTGATTTTTAGTCAGTAAGAGTCTGACACTCCCTCTTGCCTTGCTCAAGGCGAGATAATATTGGTTTCAGTAAACAACTATGAAATGCGGTTACAAAAATAATTTCAAACTCATTCTGCGTTGTAGATTCCAAGCAGAAAGGATATGCTCTTGTCCTGAACACAGTTCCGGTTTACGGAAGCAACAGCTTTGAAGATATTACATTATTTACGATATTATAATGTTCTATTTAAATATTTTAATCTTTGCTTCTTTAAATCTTACAGGAAAGTTGAAGAAAATTCGCCATTTATGAAGAGATTGGATTTCTGAGTCAATGTACGTAGTAAGTTTAATTTCTTGTATAGGTAGTAACTAGAAACTATGTATATTTTATTTTGTATGTTTTATCTTTCGTGAGACATTAAAAACATTAAAGTAGCATTCCGCGACACACGATGATTGTCGCGCAGCTACTGCTAGCTATTCATGAATATGAGTCTCTAGCATGGCTTGAAACTAGTCGAGTTCCTCGTCAAACAGTTATGTGAGTAAGCCGATAACATACTAATTAATTATTGTGTATTTTGTTTGTTACCGCTCCTCTTTTTAATGTTTTTATTGTTACCACTTCTCAGTACTTAAATTATATATGGTTACCTATTAAGCAAACATCACGTGTTTTTCTCTGAAGTAAGAGACAGAGGTTCTCATCATAGATAGACACAATGTAAACTCACTTTTCACTAGTTTTATTTTAAGACACATATATTTAATTGGGTCTCAACCTGTTATCATTTACCAGGCACAGTTTCAGGCTCCGCATTATACCTACCTGCCTGTACATATATGTACATGCGTAGTGAGACATTTTCGAAAAACTAAATAATCACCATTTTTACCAGCTGTATGCGCCATTATTCCCCGAACTTGTTTTATAACATTTTAACATATTTTCGGTAAAATAACTTTCTTTTATACGATCAATGTCCACCCTTTCGTAAAATTTAATAATAGCTATGTGTGAAATTATACTTTGTTGGTAAATATGGCTCACTTTTTTTTACGTTCGAAAACCGTGTCGATGAAAGCACATCGTCCAATGAGTTTTTATTGTTGATACGCCGTGAACCATAAAGTACGCACACTAGTATTTTTAAACCAAATTGTAATGGATTTTTGTGTGGATATAACTAGAGTTGGATTTTTGTAACTTATTGATACAACGTACCTATGACTTTACTTGTTTTTTAGGGCACACGTCTTTAATTTAAAAATTTTAAACTTTTTTAATAAGCTAAAACATTCTGGACCATATTGATGAAAATTATTATTGAAATGTGACAATATCTAACGTCATTAATATTTGACACTGCGATGATACATAGGATCCGACAGACGGCGCGCCGTCTGTCGGATCCTATGTAAAACATTCCAAAATCAACAACTACTAATAAATTAAAAATTAATTAAAAAAACATTGTCCAGCGAACAAAATTGTGAATCTAAACCATTCTCAGATCCCCTTGAACACACACAAAAAAATTCATCAAAATCGGTCCAGTCGTTTAAAAGAAGTTCAGTGACATACACACTTACAGAAGAATTATATATATAAAGATAGAGTTTATTAAACCAACGCTGTTTTTTTCTTCTTTAGTACACTATTGCAGTGCTTGTTTTTATTGGAAATTTAACCCTATGCTATTTATTGTATATACCTTATACTAAACGTTTACTGAAAATCGCCATATATTATGTACTTATGGAAATCATGACCAATTGTCCAAATCAAATCAAACCTACTCTCGACAGTCGCACTTGTAACCACTTTACCATCGGAAAATAGCTTTTTTGGTTTATAATTCATTATAGAGGATGTTTTATATTGATTCATAATATTAAAGAGTCATACTCCTTGGACCTACATAAGAATTGATTTATAAATCTCATAAATGTATTTATAAATCCTATGTATTTACTGAAAATATGAGGTTAAAATAAATATATTTTGAAACCTTTTCAAAGTAAGTAATTTTTTTCTAATCATGAAATAAACAACAAATAATTCTCACCTTTATCATTAAAGCGTAAAAATCCAAAATCGAGTGCACATTTTTCACATAGGTTGGCCGTAAAAGAAACAAATGAAATACTAGACAAAAGCAAACGCGTGCTCTCAATCCAATCGGGAGCCACAATGTGTATCGTTTCAAACTGTTACCTTTTTAAATACCAAATTACCACATACGTTACCACCAAAAAGTTAAGTAAACAGAAGGTAAACTTCAAACTAGTTTCACGCGAAAGTAGCCTTTATGACATTTTCCAAAATGTTTTGGAAAATATAGTAACTATTTTTAAACATATTGTAGTGTACGTGCGTTGAAAACCTAAAGTAATTCTAGACTAGACCATATCTAGTTGTTCCTGCCTACACATTTTGTTAAATTAGGTCTAGTAAAGTGACCTAGTAAAATAAAATCTGGTATCTACGACTCTACTGTCGTAAGTTTTAATTGATATTTCTCATATTTTTTAATAACAACCTTATCTAAAATACAAACAAAAATCACGAATTTCTAAAGTCTAATCAAAATAAATTATTAAAAGAAAATTAATGAACCTTCTTATTTCTCTGCATTACGCACAATTAGCGTCATACACACGATACAATAACGTTGCATGATATGGGATTTTACACTAATAACGCTTTATGAATTGTTTTCAGTCGGATTAATTACTGCAATGACCGAAAATAGAATTTGATTGGTTCCATAGCTTCGAATTAAAACGACTTCTCCTCTTCGTAGGTCAATTCTGTTTTAAGATAAAATGATTAAAATGTAAACAATAAAATGTCTGAAGGTTTATTTAAGGTTATTTTGTTCTATATCTGTCTGTTAGGCTATATCCAGGCGCTCTTTGCAAGTTTAAGTCTTCTATTCTTTTTCTTATAGAAGAAAAAGATATCAATGATATATCTTTTTATATGATATCTTTTTCTATTAGGTATGATATTTTTATTCAAGTTTTTTTTTTCTAAATCTCGACCACCAAGCAACACTACCTACTAATGGTGAAATTATATGTTATTTTTAACTAAAAAAGTTTTTAATAATGTTAAGGCCTGCGGCGAACGTCTATTCCAAGCTCTATGACGCACATAACATGCCTAGTCCAGTTGCTTTTATACGAAATTCTTATTTATATAACTGAAAACAATTATTTTTATTGTTTACTCCGTTTTAAAATGAACCCCATATCATTACATAACATCCTATAAACCTAGAACTATTTCTCTACCTCGGGTACCCTTTTTTTTGAGGGGGGAAAATCATCCAATGACTTCTCCCGCCTTGGGCGAGGCGAGAGGTAGTGTCAGACTCTTACTGACTAAAAACCGTTCTTACACCTGCTTTTCGAACCGAAGCCCCGGTAAACCCGCTAGGTAGTCCGCAGCTCACTTCAGATACCCTACAGACGGACAGAGGAGAACCTATGATAAATAATACTCACCAATTACCTACGCTACACAAGGGAGTATTATCGTTGTTCATAGTCACAGCATTCCATAAGTAGATACCATGGCTTCTGTCCACCACATACATACCCCTCGGACGCACTGCATGGCCACAGATAATAGAATGACACGGTATCTGCACAAGCTAGGTAAACAAAGCCCTTGGCTGGTCAGAGTCAGATCGGCATTAATTATCGCGTGGGTCAACGTAATTTATCGTAGCACTGTCAGCATTTTGAATAGACCGCAATCATACACCAATTAGCATAGAATTTTGGTGTGGTTGTGTTGTAAATGGGTACACTATCCAAATTTAAGTCTTATTTCAAACTCAGTTAGGACTACTAATGTTACGAATTATACCTACAAATAATGATAGGGCTGATGCCTGATCAGGAGCTGCGGACTACCTAGTGGGTTTAACGGGGCTCTGGTTCGAAAACCAGGAGTAGGAACGGGGTGGTTCTTAGTCAGTAAGAGTCTGACACTCCTCCTCGCCTCGCGAGAGAAGTAATTAGATGATTTCCCCCCCTCGAAAAAAACTCCTGCGTGGTAATTAACTTACTGAATAATCCAGTAATCACACCTTTGACCATTAAGACAACAAAACTGAGCAAGTAATTGACTATCAATTAGGAAAATTAAAAAATCTTCATAATTTGCCCATTTCAGACACGACACTGAAGCTTTCACCAAATTATGATACCACAAACCTCTCTTAACAACAATGTAAAAGCATTTTAATAGAAAATAAAACAGGCTGCTCCCTAAAAATGACGCCCTAAAACAACGGAATTGTTCTTAATATTCTAATTGTAGAACACGACCATAACACACAGAAACACTTAGTGAATTGGCGAAAAGCAAATACAATTATATTAAATTAAACACGGTTTTAATCTCAATATCTTGTTTGAAGAAAACACGCGCCTAATGAATTCCACGCGGTTGCCTGCGGTTGCTAAATACGCGAAGAATTTACTTATTTCGACTAAAACCTTAGTAATTGCTTCGGTTTAGTGGTTGAAAGTGACGTCATGGAACATGAGGCTTGAGACCACAGCATTCTTGTTATTTCTATATTCAACCCTATTTAAATATACCTAGGTACATATTTCAAACACCATTTGTCAAGAAATGCATAGATTGTAAACGATTCAAATAAGAGAAATCAAAGGCTGTTGATGCCCAAAGCTGCGGACTACCAAACGGGTTTACCGAGGCTCCAGCTCAAAAAGCAGGAATAGAAACGGGGTAGTTTTTAGTCAGTAAGAGTCTGACACTCCCTCTCGCCTCGCCCAAGGCAGGAAAAAGTAATTGGACGATTTTCCCCCCTTAAAAAAACTACTGAAAAAAGTAAAACTTTTTTAAAGCATCGATTCGTTGTCTACATACCTGCTACTACAAATAAACTTATTTCTGTAAGTTTTACATAAAATGAAGTTCTATTCTAATCCATGTCAAGTAAACCGCATTTCTTATGGCCCAACCGCTACCATGCCCTCTGGTAGGCCATTTAAGAACCTTTGATGTGCGACCCAGATCCAAGATTTTTGCATTTTTCATCGCGCATCACAGCTTTATGAAGCATCACCATGTAAGTAGAGACTCTTTGACTGGTTTCATTTTACGCTGATAACGATTTCACTGGAGGCACGCTTATTTTTCTTCCTCTTTGCTTCGTATCTAACATTTTACTTGAATTGGAACTTGACACGGGATATTTACCATGTTTTTAAATTTTTATGAATTTCCGATATTTCGGCACTGTTGCAAGCGCCATGATCACGGATAAACTGAAAAACATGGTAAATATCCCGTATCAAGTTCCAATTCTAGTGTTAGTGACCATGTCAGTTTAAAAACTTATAACATTTTACTTATTTTTTTTTTATGGTATATGCCGCCTAAGGACACCAGAAACACCAGAGGCATTACAAATGCGTTGTCCGCCTTTTGGGGTTAGGAATTTAGAGGTTCTTGAGGAATCGGGGATTGGGAAGATTGGGACAGGGTAAATTGGACCTCCGGTAATCTCACTCACACAACGAAACACAAGGCAAGCGTTGTTTCACGTCAGTTTTCTGCGAGGCCGTGGTGCCTCCATGGTCACTCCAGTCGAACCGGTCCATTCATGCCTAAGCAAGACTCTCCCTGAAATACCCATTCAGCGAATCCGAGCCTTCTACGTACCTATATCATCAGTGTCACTAGTACCTTTATTTTTTTGCATCAATATCAAAATTGATATCTAGTCTTCAACTCTAACATCCTCATTTCACGAAAATCATTGTCCAAATGATCAAAGAACAGGTATAACGCCTTTTTATTATTATTGCATACCACGTCCCATAACCCAAGCGAGATATATTACCAAAGACATCCGCCATATTACTTTTGGCGATCATCAAACCCAAGTATTTGAACAAAACCTTTACCTGGTCCATGTGAGGTTGCTCACGTACACGTACAAATAAGTTGGGCCCAAAAGTTACGGCGTACGTTACTTAGATTAAATAACTTGGATACTAAAGGAGGCAATATCTGTCCCGTGGAGGAGAATCGCAATTAATGACGTTTGTTCCGCTCAAATTTTGACTCTTGTGACGTCGTTGATGTTTTTGGTGTAGGTATAGGGGGTTTGATGAGGTTTTTTTAATGGAGGAAGTAATAGGTACTTGTTTTTTCACTTTGGGGCCAACAAGGGTACCTTTTAATTTAATAGGTTCTTGTCCAGCGAAATCGTACCCTTAGTACGAGTTTGCTTTACGTTTAAGGTAATCGAAACGAGAGAATAAACCAACTAATCGGAGCGCCGAACGCATTCTCCTTTCGATAAAGCAAACTCGTACTAAGGTTACTGATCTGCTTAATGCTTTCTCCTTCAGAATACTTAATGCCAAACATTAACATAAAATTTTGTTTGATCAAAAAATCGTTTTCCCAATCACCCCTACACTCACACATATCTGCTACCTACTATTTTTAGTTAGCTATAACACCAAATCCCTTTTGTCACCACTAAGCGGCCGCAGGGAAACCTTGAAGATAACTTGAATAAGGCTGAAAAATTGTGTCCCGATCAACCGGCACTCAAAGCCTGCCCAACAGATTGCTAACATCTATCAACTAACAGTACTTTGAAAACCTTTTTACGAGCCTTTTTTCAAATCCCAAAGATAAGTTACCATTGAAGTTTGTCGCTGGAAAGTGACTTTTTCACGATATCATTGTGTGTGAAAACTGTTGAAGATTTTGTCGTGATAAACATGAGTTTATTTTCCTTTTGAAGTAGGTCTGTACTTAAATTAAGGACTTACTATTTACAGTTTTTGTATATAAGCCAATTAATTGGCTGCCTCGTTGGTCGAGTGGACGCAAGCGACTGCCGGGCAAGAGGTCCCTGGTTCGATTCCCGGGTCGGGCAAAGTATTGCTAGGCTCTTTTCGGTTTATCGAAAGTTTCTAGTAGTAGTAGCATGGTGTCTGGAATTGTGCTCAGTTTATGGCAATAAGCTCACCACCTAGTACATGGGACTTATGGTGAAAAGTGGGCGTATATTGTGCAGTGGCATTACGTGCCGTAATGTGCACCTCTGCCTACCCTTTCTGGGATAAAAGGGATGGCGATACTAATTAATTGCAAGGTTTGCCGCAAAAGGCTTAGTGCAAAGCTGTATTGAAAGAAAGTGGGTGGGGAGACCCTTGACAATGTAATAGGAATCATGGCTATAAATAAATTAATAATAAAATTATTTGCTACATCTTTCAGAGAATAGATAACAGAGTGACTATTCTTGTTACACGATAAATTTAAATCTTTCCAAATGCATCATTTCAACAAAACAGACTACCTATATCAGTGTTTACGAATTAATAATTACAACGAAACAGACTATAATAACATCAATATTTTTTGTTTATTTTAACGCGTCATTTACTAGAAACCGCATATCATTTATAGCATTATCTATAAAACTGTAAGAATAAAAACAAGATACATAGATTACATAGCTCCTTAGCACCACAGTCCTTATACGTCACAACACATGTTCATCAGAGTGAGTGACAAGGCTGGGCTGATTGGTCGTGACCTCCCACCTTCGGGGATTAACAGCGGCTCATCAATCGTCGCCGCACGACATGGGTTGACAATACATTTTCATGTCTTCCCAAGATACTTGTAGCGTGACTCGGGAGCTTACATATACATAGCAATAAACGTATAGACGGTTTTAAGAAATATCCTTAACCTCTTGGCTGACGCTGTATGAAACAATAAAAACTCAAGAGCGTCTCGCATAGGTGTACAATTGTATATATCAGAAAACTTTATGTTACTATGCTTATATAGAAGAAAATCAAAATAACTAAACCAATTCTTTTTTATTATAACTTTCGTGAGAAATACTATATTAATTATGTTACCGGCTTATCAGCGCTTATTATGTATGAGCCTCTAGCATGCGCTTGACACTATCAGTTTCTCGCAAACAGTCGTGATAAGCCGATAATCCATTTTTTTTTCAATTGTTCGGCACTAAAATATTTTTAAATAAACCACTAAATAATTGACAGGTAAGTTATATTACCTCTGTAAAGCTGATGTTTAGCTTGAAAATAGGGGCCAATACACCTGATGGTAAGCATCAGTACTGCATGGAAACTCAAAAGTAGAACAGTTGCGTGAATAAGCCTATAACATAAAGTTCTAGGATTTAGTAGTAGACCTAAAACAATTGTAGAACGAATCTGGGAATTTGTAAACAAATATATTAAAAACTATGACCCATAAAGTGTGGTCCCTCAGTTCTCAAAGACGATCAGCCAGATCTCGGAAAGTATCTTATAAAAGAAGGTTTGGTGAATACAGACATTTAGTAAAGAATTTGTAAAGATATCTATTAAATATCAGAGCACAAAGCATTAAAGATAAAAAAAGTATAGCAACTGAACTGTGGTCCCTCAGTCCACATAACAAAGATAAATATTTTAGTGAATATTACTGAATAAAACCGTTATTATTTTACATAAAGTTTTAGTAAAAGTCTTAAAACATATTGTAAAAAGAAATGGATCTTAAATATCGAAGCATTTCGAAGATAGCGATGATTAAAAGTGGTCCCTCAATCCTCTCCTCCACTGACATATAGACACTGCTAGCTGCTAGACGAGAGGAATATCAGAAAGTCTAGTGTACTTAACATTTAGTAATAGTTTTCTACTAAATAATAGATATATAAAATTTTGTATTTCTTACCTCTAAGCTGAGAAAATATTAATTTTTTAATCCTATGAAAATAGGTAGACCAGTGTGACCACAAAATCAAACAAAGTGTAGACAAACGCGTTGGTATTTTAGAAGAGGCAATTACCATCGATGAAGGAAACAGGAGCTGTACCACTTGTGATCACCAATTTAGTTACAATTACGAGCTTTCAAAAATAATTTCATTCGATTTGAGTGGCACTGATAAAAATTGTCTTAGTAATGTTCCTGTTACCGTAACAGTAAAAAACAAAATCCTGGGCGCATCTGAATTCATTCCATCATTAATTCCAAGCGGTCTTGGCCATTACCGATGTCACTGTTTTATTAATGAACGTTTCTTTTGCTACGATGATCAACGTCTCAACATTATTGAAAGTACTGACCAACAAATATACTTACACTCATTAAGCTACGTCCAAATGTCACTTACTTAAATAAAAGTATTTTAATAAGTGATGAGTTAATTTTGTACATTTTTTTCTACTTTTTATTAAATACACATAAGCCATGTAATAAAGCATTAAATTAATCGTACAACCTTGTTTTCGTTTCATCTGAATAATGATGTTATATTAAATAAAGAATAATGTCTACACTTTGTTTGATTTTGTGGTCACACTGGTCTACCTATTTTCATAGGATTAAAAAATTTATATTTTCTCAGCTTAGAGGTAAGAAATACAAAATTTTATATACCTATTATTTAGTAGAAAACTATTACTAAATGTTAAGTACACTAGACTTTCTGATATTCCTCTCGTCTAGCAGCTAGCAGTGTCTATATGTCAGTGGAGGAGAGGATTGAGGGACCACTTTTAATCATCGCTATCTTCGAAATGCTTCGATATTTAAGATCCATTTCTTTTTACAATATGTTTTAAGACTTTTACTAAAACTTTATGTAAAATAATAACGGTTTTATTCAGTAATATTCACTAAAATATTTATCTTTGTTATGTGGACTGAGGGACCACAGTTCAGTTGCTATACTTTTTTTATCTTTAATGCTTTGTGCTCTGATATTTAATAGATATCTTTACAAATTCTTTACTAAATGTCTGTATTCACCAAACCTTCTTTTATAAGATACTTTCCGAGATCTGGCTGATCGTCTTTGAGAACTGAGGGACCACACTTTATGGGTCATAGTTTTTAATATATTTGTTTACAAATTCCCAGATTCGTTCTACAATTGTTTTAGGTCTACTACTAAATCCTAGAACTTTCATTTCGCGAATTCCCAGTGTGGTCCCTCAGTTCACCCACACATGGCTTTCAGTATCGGGGAATTGAGACTTTGGTATCACATGGCAAACTCAACGCAAATGTTACTTCACGCCAGTTTTCTGTATTGTGGGTGCTTTTACAAACATACAAGTTCACATACACATGACACCCAGACCCGAAACAACTATTTGTGGAGCATACAAAGAATTGTTGCTGGAGTCGAGCCCGCTACACGTTGCGCGGCAGCCAGTTGCCCAGCCACCGCACCAACCGTGCTCTCCCATATGAAATGATTTTTTTATCATACTATTCACAAAGCGGACCATACTCCAGATTAATTAAATCCATTTACCACGAGTACTAAGTGCTTATGGGTAATATGTATGTATGTTTCGATTCCCGGAACTAAATTGCGTGTTGTTTGTTATGGCTGGTAGTGTTGAAGTACGAACTAATTGATAAAGGTCGTGTATTAATAGGTTACCATGTGAGTTTAAGTATGTGACAATGTAGTGACATTGATATTTTTCTACTTGCTTCTGCCTGCGGCTTCACCCGTGATCCCGTGGGATAAAAGTAGCCTATGTATTATTCCAGAACATAATCCACCCCTGTTCTAAATTTCATCACGATCCCTTCAGCCGTTTTGGCTTGATTGAGTAAAAAAAATACACACAAAGTCATGCACTTTCGCATGTATAATATTGGTAAGATAAAAACTACACGATTGATCATATAACAACAGGTTTAAAAATAAAACACTCATAAATTTAGCAAGAGTTTAATAAAAAAATGCAAAATAATAAAAATATCTCCAAATATTGAGCCTTAACGCTAGGATATCTGTAGGTTTACAACATCCAAAAATACAAAAATTACACGCACTCACACAATGAGGGTATCGTCTGTGATCATTATATTACATTACATGTAACCTCCTTCGATAAAATTGACAGATGTTTTGGCGCCAATCCTCAATGTCATCTGTTAGAAAAAAGTTCACACATTTCTTGTTGCCTGCTAGCTCTATCAATGTTATCGAAAAAGGATTAGGGAAAAGATTCAACACATCTAACGCCGATTTCACAATAATGAAACAAAAAAAGAAATATTGGCACTAGATTCCCAATTTTGTAGCAATTTTACGTATTACATACATAAATACATTTAGCGTTTTGGACGAAACTATTTTAGGGGTGACGAGGAAGGTTCACGTTACAAAATCAATTTATTGTCATTTCACAACTTTGGTAAGGGATTTAGAGAGCAAATTAATGCAGGTAACACTTTGTGCATAAACATATTTGACGATTTCTTAAAGAACACACAAGTTTTTAGTTTGGTACTCTTGTAATATCTACTGCTATTAATAAACATAGCGTCAATACAATTTTTTTAACGAAAACGAGCAGACGGATCACCTGATGGTAAGCAATCGCCGCCGCCCATGGACACCCGAAACACCAGAGGCGTTACAAGTGCGTTACCGGCCTTTTGGGGGTTAGGAAATTAAGGATTGTTGGGGAATCGGGGTTGGGAAGATTGGGAAGGGCGGATAATTGGGCCTCCGGTAATCTCACTCACCCAACGAAACACAACGCAAGCGTTGTTTCACGTCGGTTTTCTGTGAGGCCGTGGTATCACTCAGGACGAACTGGCTCTCCCACACTTAAAATTGGATATACCTAGCGCTAAGACAAATTACACCAACTTTTCTTAGATAAATATTATCATCATTATTTTGTCTTGGGCGTTTATTGTTAAATTATACTCATTTGTCTATTTAGATTACAAATTCGAGTGTTAAGTCAACAGATATTTTAAAATTTCACTTAACAAAGTATTATCGCTGAGTACACATTAACTTGAATAATAAGAAACCGTCAAATAAATTCTACTTTTGATTTAAAACTCACAAACAATGAGAATTAATAAAATGGTGGTGAGACTGATTAGGGTGTGGTCTGTGTACTAGCGGGCACGATTCGGGTAACAATTTGACACTTTAATATTGGCTTTATCTCATATTCCTATTTGTATCCCAAAAAGTAATGGCATATGTGTATTCTATCCGGAGCTGCGGACTACCTAGCGGGTGTACCGGGGCTCCGGCTCGAAAAGCAGGAGTAGGAACGGGGTGGTTTTTAGTCAGTAAGAGTCTGACACTCCCTCTCGCCTCGTCCAGGGCGGTTGAAGTTATGGTAATGAAATTATCTAATACTATTATTTCCCAAATAGACGAATGAAATTTGTAAACAGATGGGATATTTGTCGCAAGTATTGCTCATGATTATGGGCTCCTGGATGACTTGAAACTAGTTGAGTCAAAATATTAGAACGTGAGTAAGCCATATACCTTATTAATTTATCATGTCATTGGTACGATAGTTATAATACAAAATGAGTTATGGTAGAAATCCAGTCTTACAATATCCGCTCAGCTTATGTACCCGCTGTTACTGAGACCACACCCTCATATAAAATTTCATTTATCTCTTGCTCTTAAAAGATACTGTTAAATATACTTGTTACCAAAGGTGCGTTCTTACTAGCAAACGATATAATGTGGTGATTTCTTTAGTTTGATATGAATATAGTGTGCAGTAGTATGAAGCGTCTGTTTGCTGTCGGTAATATTTTGAACATTTTCCATAGGAGATAAGGTCGGTTTTTGATTGGTTTATTATCTTTTAGTGATTTGTTGTTCAATTATTAACTGTTAGTAAAATTAATTGTACTAGATTAATATTTAATTATTTTGTGTATTTTTAAAATCCCACCGACAACAAACCGCTCAAAATCTAAACTAAAAATATACATAGAAATCTTAATCATAAATTAATCATAAAGTAATACATTTTGAATATATTTTTAAGAATCTTCCCATTTAAAGTATATATTTTTGACTAGTGAATAAAAATTACACCTATTCGTAAATATTTAAGTAAAATACGAAAGCTTGAGTATGACGTCCCTGACTTTTGTCTCACTCTTACTTGGTGAGTGCGAGTGAGAGGACACTACATACATCATACTCGCTCTTGTAGGCCTATTGATGCGCTTTAACTTTTAATTTCATGACTTTAAAGTTTAATTTTGAATGGGAATATTTAATACATACATAATTTAAAAATGAGATTCCTTTTTAATACTAGGTACAAAATCTAGCTATCTAGATATTTCTGTCGATTGGAACAAAGACAGACATTTTCGTAATAGAGAAATAGGGTTGAGACGGTGTAGTAACTTTCGCAGTCTCGCCAAGTCTCATTTTGACTTTAAATAAATATTTTCGACTGACGACGAATCTCGCTGTAGCAGTTACTTCACACATCCCATAAAAGTTTTCAAAATAAAATATAAACTAATACAATTTCAACATATTGACAAGAAAAACATAGTCTTTGGCGTTTTGAGCAAAAAGTGGTGTGTTTATGGCATCAACTAGCGGTACTAAGTCGCGCTTTCATTAGTTACAGATATTTTTTTTTTTCATATACAAAGACTAAGAAGGAAATGCAAGGAAGATGGAGTCCTGTTTAGAATGGGTCACTTTATTAAGAGAGATTTTATAATAACTAGATATAAGAAAGAAGAGATATACTAAGTGCAAGAAATAATAATTTGGTTATCTATTGGAAGTAACTGGGGAATCTAGAAGACTTATGCCCGAATACTCAAACGCTACTCAATTTTAAGACGCTCTCAAATGTAGTTCTGTCACTATCAATTCTTTATAAAATGACAGAGATAGCACGATATTTGAGTACAACTTAAAATTGAGTAGCATTTGAGTATTGGGCGTTAGTTTACAGGCTCCATCTTCAATGTATCTCCAAACTAACTTAGTGATCATTGCAAACCTTTTATTTTCAGTTAAGTAATATATTTAGTATACTTTTAGTCGGTTCTTGTAAATGAAATCATAGATTTCCAATGATCACAAGCCAGTGTTATTTCTAGCAATATTAATGGTGACTATAGAATATCGGTTACATCATAAAATGTCAATTCCCTAATAAGTATGAATACCCTACACATCCTTACATACAAGTATTACATACAAATCATACGTATATTCAATATTTTTCGTTATTTCATACATAAAGTAAATACGCATACGCAATATAAATAAATGCATTTTATGGCAAAATGTAGGAATGTTGCGCTGACCTATTTGTTTAATAAAAACTTTATGCGATAATCGAGTTTGAAATCGATACGAAATGTATCGATACTGAATGTATCGACACTGAATGTATCGATATTGGATGTATCGATACTAAATGTATCGATTGGAGTTTACTGACAATAGTCGACTAAAATTTGTGTCCTTTTAAATGGAATTTTGAGCATTTTGCTAGTAATTATTAGAACAAATTGTGGGTCAATAATAAACGCGTTAAGTGAGCATTATGAGCATGGTTGGTTAAGTTTTGGTCGAATATCAATGAGATCACGAGTTTAGCATTACAGCAAATAATTTATCAGCAGTGCGGCGATGAGAATGTGACTGGCCGTGAGCAGTGACTTGATATTTTAATAATCATTCCAATTTGGAAATGGGAGACGTCTAGTAAGGAGCTTTATAACAACCAATTACAATTCTACCACCAAAATTGCACTGACCGATTTCAAATATAAGATATCTAGTTCAAATTAAATACTATGTCTATGTTTCCCCATTTCGTCGCCTCGCGGTCAATTTTTTATCCCGAAGACTCCCATTTTCAAATCTGAATGTATATTTTGACAGTGGACTTAAAAACTATAATCAGTACATATTATTGGACTTATGCGCCGACGTATAACACTAGGGCTCTACATTACCACGACTATTTGATATCTAAGATTAAAATGTAAAAAATGGGATCCACTGGAAAAATTTCTATAAAATATTTTGAAATCCCAAGTTTATTGTTAGGTATAAAAAGTTAAATTTCGTTTGCGAGGGGTGCTATTTCATTGTTTTAGATTTGACGGTACGTATAGAGATAGGAATAATTTTCAACAATAAATAATTCATACTACTACCGTAACGAAGAACTTGCATTCTTCTATGCAGGTCTATATCTTCGGATTTGACTAAGTGAATAACTGTACTGAGTTCAAATGTTAGTTAACTTATCATTTTCTATTAAAAATACTTGCCGTTCCGCCTTACTTGTACTCCTATTGTGACAATTTATAAACTAAACAAGTTTTTCATTGTATCATACATTCTTTTTTGACATCTTCACATATTTAATTGTATTTTTATAACAAAATCATTATCATATCTGAAAGTATGCTTTAAATACACATTAAATTTTCAAGCAAATATCTATATTCGTACCGCCAAAATCAGTCTACGGGCGATCAGTCGTTGTACATATAACGCGACCGATTACGGGAGCCTCTAAATAACACTACAAGCTAGAGTTGTTCAATTGCACTTGATTTAGTCGGGTTACCTTTCACTGATCCCATTCGGATTCGTCGACACCTTCCATACTGTCTTGCTCCAGTTTCAAATTCATCTGCACTTTGGCGCTAATGGATTTCATTATCTGGGAAAGAAAGATTTTTTAAAATACTTTGTTTACAATAAAGAGAAAATTATGTCTTATTTTCCTTCCCGACACTAGTATTGCCCCACACTGGTATTTTCTCCTGTGTCGTAGGTGTGTTAACAAACATAAAAGTACACATACACATGACATCCAGTCCCGCAACAACAATTTGTAGATCACACAAATTCTGCGTGCAGGCATTGAACCCAATTGCAGTCAAATATTAAAAAGACGTCAAGTTTTACAATATTTTTATAAGACAGATAAAACTTAATCAAATTAAACATACATATGACACCAAAACCCGAAACAAGAATTTGTGGATCACAAAACGGGTTGGTCCGTGAGAGAATCGATCCCGTTGCACGGCAGCCGATTGTCCACAGTTATCGAATCAATCAGCAGCAAGAAGCATAATGTTCTATATAGAATAGAATCAGGCGTTACTTTGCGGAAATCCATGCTACACTAACAATACAATAAGATTTTTAGTTTTGTATAAGCGGAATTAAAACTAAAAATCTTACTGTATTGTTAGTGCTCATAATGTTCTGTCATTATTTCGACTGCACGGTTGGTGCGGTGGCTGAGCAACTGGCTGCCGCGCAACGGGTAGCGGGTTCGATTCCCGCACGGAGCAACTCTTTGTGTGATCCACAAATTGTTGTTTCGGGTCTGGGTGTCATGTGTATGTGTACTTTTATGTTTGTAAACGCACCCACGACACAGGAGAAAATCCTAATGTGGGGCAACGTTTATTTAAATAAAAAAATACTCACGCTGTCCTCCTTAGCCTTGGTATCCTGCGGGACGTGCGACTTGATGAGGTCGGGCTTGGGCTTGGTGGCGGCCGGCTTGTCGCGGGCCTCGCGGGACACGGGCGACGCCGCGGTATGCGCCGATACTAAGGAAACATACGTCATAATTATAATTCTAAATAAAATAATTAATACTAGCTTTTGCCCGCGACTTCGTTCGCGTGGAATAGTGACTTCCGGCAAATTTTTGGTTTTAACCACATAGTTCCCGATCTCGCGGGATCTCTTCAAAAATGAGATGTGGAAGATATTCCAGGGAACTCTTCAAAAATCAACATAATGAGCTCTGCGTTTGAATTTAATAGATGTATACTCACTTAGGGCATTGAAAAAATTGTTTAAAAACGGACTTAAACTAACTTAAAACTAAAGAAAGCTACGAATTACGAATTTATAACAATTAAAAAAGAAACTATATTACAACCTATCCTCTATGCTATAATAACCAAGCTTAAACTAAATAATTTAAAAGAAACGACTTAAATCTAATCTAATTAATTTATAAATTAGACTTACAATTTTATTAAAAAAACTAACTACAGTAACTACTAATAATCGATATCAAACTAAACCTACGTTAAATAGTTTAACCAGAAAACCAGGAAAACCCAACAAATAAACTTATTAATTGACAAATACAACGAAACCAATTTAGAATATACGAAACAGCAGGACCACTACAGACAAATAATCATACGACAGATAATACACTTTTTCTACGATAGTACCGAAGCGCTCGGCCGATACCCAACCAAATGAATGTAACGAAACCATAGCGCGATCTATTTCGATCCCAACGCCATCTATCGAGGATAAAGACAACTTGGATTATTTATTTATACTCCGTTCGGGCATTTTCTTTGTACTAAAAGTTTAATTATATTGATATTATTTTTTTCATACCTTTTTACTATTTATTTACTTTTTTTCGATGAATTAAAACAATAACATGAACCGAAGTCGTGTAACGATCGACATAGAATTATCTATACTCCGTTAGAGCATTTTCTTTGTACTAAATGTTTTATTATATTGATATTATTTTTTTCATACCTTTTTACTATTTATTTACTTTTTTTCGATAAATTAAAACAATAACATGAACCAAAGTCGTGTAACGATCGACATAGAATTATTTATAAATAATTTATTTCTTATTTTTATTTTTTGATTTTTTAAATAAAAATATATCTATGTCCTTTCTAAGGTTCTAAACTATATCTGTACCAAATTTCAACCAAATCCGTCAAATAGTTGCGGAGATTAATGGTATAAGCATAGAATGTTCGACGTGATTCTTTAATTTGACATAACTTTTTTATTTATGCCGATTGACATGAAACAAACACTAAATGTAAATTTAAGCATCCCACAATATATTCGTGAAAACCGCATCCAACTCGGCCGTTTCTGAGATTAGCGCGCACAGACGAACAGACAAACAGACAAACAGACAAACAGACAAACAGACAAACAGACAAACAGACAAAAAAAAAGTTAATTACATTTTTGGGTTCGACATCGACATAACAATAACCCCTGCTATTTTTTTTATTTTTATTTTCAATGTACAGACAGCACTTTTCTACGATTTTATTATATGTATAGATATGCAGCTTTCGGCCATACTCAGAGTCATTTAATGGTAACTTAACCCAGTCCTTAGCAATTGTTTTCGATACAAAATTGTTACTAAGGAATAGTTTGAGTTATCATTAGATATCTCTGAGTGAGGCAGTTACTCTTATAACTCACTCGTTTGATTAAAGTTTTCGAAACTAGTCTGTTATATTATGCTCGACTACTTTCGAACAACACTGGAGCTTACAACAATGAACTCCAAACGCAACAAAAGACGTCGCGCAATAGATTTCATTTTAATATATTTATATGCAATATATTTACTATGTTATCCGACAGATCACCTGATAGTAAGCAATCGACAACATAACAGGAGTTATAAGTGCTTTGTCGACCTTTTGAGGGTTAGGGATTTGAGGATAGGGAATTCAGGGATTGGGCAATTGGTTCTCGTATACTAGATGCAGGTAGATAAGTAGTCCGGAGCTGCGGACAACGTAAAAGGTTACCGGGGCTCCGGCTAAAGTATTAGAAGGAACGGGGTGGTTTTTAGTCAGTAAGAGTCTGACACTCCCTCCCACCTCACCTAAGGCGGGAGAAGTCATTGGATGATTTTCCCCTCTCAAAAAAAAAAGGTAGTAGTACTGACATGGCTCCATGCCGGGCGGCTGCAGACTGACGATGCGCGGAGTGACAGGGTCCCCGTGTAACCAGGCGCGGGCGCCCTGCCACGCCTCCCATGTCACCAGCGTCGGCGGGAACAGGTCGTCTTGGAACAACTCGCTCTACAAACACATATACACATCTTTAATTTTATTGTAACTTTCCTGAGACATACTAAATTAACTAGCTACTTCCGCGCGGTTTCACCCGCTCTGCTCGGTTCCTATTGATCGTAGCGTGATGATTTATAGCCTATAACCTTCCTCGATAAATGCGCTATCCAACACAAAAATAATTATTCAAATCGGACCAGTAGTTCCTGCGATTAGCGCGTTCAAACAAACAAACAAACTCTTCAGCTTTATAATATTAGTATAGATTATTATGTTATCGGCTTACTCACGTAATGTTTTGACGAGGAACTCGACTAGTTTCAAGCCATGCTAGAGACTCATATTCATGAGCAGCATTCCGCGACACACAACGCGGCGATTGTCGCGCTGCTACTCTAGCATGGCTTGAAACTAGTCGAGTTCCTCGTCAAATAGTTACGTGAGTAAGCCGATAACATAATAATTAATATACAGAACTTGTTACAAACGAACCAACATTTCAGGTATTGCTTTTAGAATAATTTACACAACTTTTTATTTAAACAGAAGTCAATAAATTATCGTAGTACTTTCCTTTGTAGCAAAGATGATGACGAGTTTAAAATTCGAGTTTATTTATTTTTTCTAAATGTCGAAAACACTTTTATGAATTTTGTATAAGATGAGTAAACTGTGATGTATTTGCAACGTCCCCAAAGGAATAGGCAAAGGTTATACATTACGGCACATAATGCCGCTATACAATGTACACCCTCTTTTCACCATTTGTGTTGCAAGTTCCATGTAATAATAGGGGGTGAGATGTACTTATTTCTTTTAAATTAAATAGCAAAATACGATTTACTAATACTTGCCTTTATTCTGGGTACGGTGAAAGACAAAGGCTCGACTGTTCCATTAGTCAGTCGTAGAGCTCTTGCAAATTCCACCTGTAAAGAGCATAGAACATATGTAGTTAATATATGTATCGTAACTAAGCAGTAGAACCTTATATCATTATATATCTCTCACATTATCCTCTATTTCATTGTCTGGACTTTAAAAGAGACTATGACATCTGAGTTTGTTTCGGCATTTCTTCTCAGAGTAGTCGGATAGGAAATGCCGGCCTCATCTAGCTATTTGAAATATTGACGTGGTGGGAAGTGTTATTTTATAAACTACTAGCAAACCCCGGCAAACTCCGTTTCACCACCAATGATTACCCTGTTTTCGTGCTTTTCTCTTGAATTTTTTCTTGGATTTTCTTTGCTATAAACCTCATGGAGCACGAAACCTTTTCAACGAATGTAAAACGTAGAAATCGGTTCGTGCGTTTTGGAGTTATAACGTCACGAAGGAAAACCCGACTTATTTTTATATTTTATATCCTATTTACAGAAATAAATATCATTTATCATTATTTATCATCATTATGACATATTTTGGAGGCGACCTTACCTTTTCAACAGCGACTAGATTCTTCTGCAGGAAGGCGATCCCTTGGTGCAGCGTGGGCGAGCGGTGGTGGGACAGCGCGCACAGGTGGGGCGCCTCGCTCGTCACCTCGTAGCAGTAGATCGTCGAGTCGCCCTAAGGACAAACACTCTTTATTGTAACTATCTTGTTTCCACAGTATAACATTATAACATTTAATGTTATTTTAAGCTATTCTTACAGATTACGTGACAGATAATGAAATCAGATGGAAGACTTTCACAATCTTTTCTTTTTTTTTTATTAAAAAAAAACGTTGCCCCACATTAGGATTTTCTCCTGTATCGTGGGTGCGTTTTACAAACATACAAGTTCACATACACATGACACCCAGACCCGAAACAACAATTTGTGGATCACAGAGTTGCTCCGTGCGGGAATCGAATCCGCTACCCGTTGCGCGGCAGCCAGTTGCCCAGCCACCGCACCAACCGTGCAGTCATCATCATAATCTGACTGGAAAGACGCGAGAGTCTACATTTAATAGAGATTACGCACCAGCGTTCTCCAGTAAATCTAAACTAGGGATGGATGCGATCTCCAACTCGCCAGCCAAAAGAGGAGGTTATAACAAACCCCTGTTATGTAGAAGTTTTATAGTCCAGGAGCAGACTGTCACGTGTTGCTAATAATTACAATGATAATAAAAGCTGCCTTACCCGTCCTGTGAGGAACAGAGTGCCGGAGTCGTGGTCGATGTGTATCTGCAGTATGGCGGGGGACACGTCCAGTCCCACCGTGCACACGGGCGCAGACAGGTCGCTAGCCTTGTATAGCAGGATCTGACGCTCTGATACTCTGTCGAGATGATTTAGATGTTAGCATTATTTTGCAACGGTTAACTAAAGGTCCACCATCATTGAAAGAATTATGCTAGTTTCCAACTAGTCAAATTCAATACTTTTTTCGAATCGTCTAAAACGATATTTTCCATGAACTTTATATGAAATACTCTATTATGACGTCATCAGATTTTTACGTCAAATAGCACTTATTTTGAGAAATTTAGTTAGAAAAAATCTAAAATTAAGTAGTTCATCAAATTTATGAATGAGAGTGTGATTAGTTTTAAATATTTTATTGTATTGATAAGTTGTAATAATTTATTTTATACTACACAAATATTCTTCGAAATTCGAATAACTGATTATTTACTTTTATGGCGAGGAGGGACAAAGAAGCAGACGGATAAGCTGATGGTAAGATCGTATAGATCCTTTCTTTCTTTCTTTCAATTCTACCTCTAATAGCCACATCATAGATCAACTTTTCTTTCTTTCCAAGATAGTATGAGAGTGTACTTACTTGTCGAAGCCGGTGACGACGAGATGCGTCCCGTTGAGGGCCCAGACGACGCGCGCGCCGCGGCTGCCGGCCGGGCCCGGCCCGCTCGCTATCGGCTCCGTCGACGACCGGGGCTTGTACACCTGCCATGCACATAATTAAGTAAATTAAGTTAAAAACGTGTATAATAGTAGTTTTTGTAGGGTAAAATCTGTTAGATAGTTCTGATAGAAAAATGAAAAGTAACATATGGCCGAATACTCAAACGCTACTCAATTTTAAGACGCTCTCAAATGTAGTTCTGTCACTATCAATTCTTTATAAAATGACAGAGATAGCACGATATTTAAGTACAACTTAAAATTGAGTAGCGTTTGAGTATTCGGGCGTTAGCCTCTTTGAGAGGGCACGAAACAAACGCTACATAACCAGCTACGTTTTAAAAATTACTTTTATTGCTTCTCCCTAAGAAACTGTAGTAAAAAACATAGGTTTTAACAAACTAAAAATGTCATAGAAAATTAAAGGCACTTAATATGCTTGGGTAAGAAGTTTCGACTAAGCAATAAAGTTATCAAATAAATCAATTTAAAGGTAAAGAATTAAAAGACTCACCCTTATAAGTCCATCTTTGCATACAGTAGCCAGATACTCTCCACAAGGTGACCAGTCCAACGCGAATATCTGATCGGTGTGGCCAGTCAATATAATGGCTGCCACGGGAGTCTCCGGGTTCAAATCCCAGATCTTTACACTCAAGTCGTGAGCCGCAGTGGTCAGTAAATCTGACGCGGTCGGGTGGAACCGTATTATGTAGATCTTGTCCGGGTGAGCCGAGAACGTACGAGCCGGCTCGTTGGTTGATTCTTGTAGTCCTGGAGTGTGAAAATATAAGTGTTGAAATAATTTAACGGTTGATTTTTAATCAATGAAACTATTTAAAATGGAAAAAAAATATTATATGGGAATCTAAAAAATGGATATTGAATTAAGAGTAAGATTACTGCAATATTACTACTACTAATTATACTATAACCTATATATAAAAATGTGTAGTATTTTTATAATTTTAAATGTTATTTTGCTTTTTGTATATTATAAGTAGTTTAAAAATATAATTTTAGAGTATTTTAAATAAATCTATGAAACAAAATAAAATGAGCATTTAAATTGACTGAAAAATTAAGGTCTTGACTACTTCTGAATGAGTGCCAAATTACCATCTATATAGTTGGATGCTTAACACTGCGCTGCAGACTTAATTTGGACATCTTTAGCTCAAACAAAGGCACAAAATGAAAATGAATAGCACAAAAAACTCACCGTCTTCAGGTATGATCCACTCGCGCACGAGTCCGTCGTCGCAGGCGACGAGTAGACGCGTGGGTCGGAAGGGGTCCCAGGCCCAGTCCTGCAGCGGCGCGGGGTGCAGCAGCGCGGGCACGCGCGGCGCGCCCGGCCCGTTGCGGGCCACTGCGACACGGGTAGCCCCCGTAGGTAGCTCCAGCACGCCGACCCGCCCGCCGCCGCCGCCCAGCGGGACCGCGCAACGGTAGCCGTTCGCTGGAATATCATCGTATATGTTATTGCGATTCTAAATATATATGTACTATATATACTATACAAATTAAAAGTACCTTTAACCGACGAGCATGCATGAAAAGACTGATGACTGTTGATGCAGCGAAAGAAGTGTGTAAGAACCGTGGCAATTGGCGTTCCATTGTCTCTGCCTACCCCCATTGGAGACAGGCGTGAGGTTATGTATGTATGTATGTAAATATATACTGAACCTGTTTATTAGGTAGGTATTGCGAGTATGGGGGTGGTTTACCGAAATCACAAAATGTTAACGGCGTCATTATCCTCAACCAAAAGTTAGGAATTTTGCCGTATAGAACACAAAATTTGGTTTCAACAAATTAAACTGTGACATTGTTCTCAACCAATCCAATAAAAATAAGGATGATAATAAGCTACCGCGATGCTTAATAACGCAGGAGATTAATGATTTGTTAAATAAAAGTTAGTTTTTTTGAAAACTCACCCATGGGTACTGTGAGTGTAGGTGTGAGTGTAGGTGTGAACGTGGGTGTGGGTGTGGACGTGAGGGTGAATGTGGGTATGAGTGAAAATGTTAGTGTGAATGCGAGTGAGTGTGAGTGAACGTAAGTGTGGGGTATAAGTGTTAGCACTATGAATGTGAACACTCTGGTTGTGGATGTATATGCGTGTACCTGTTGATGTTTTTTTTTTTGAGTATAAATTATTTTTTTAATTACTTTATTTTTAGTAATAGACTAATGAAAAATAAAATTATTTATAATATCCTCACCATAGAAACCGTTGCATTCCCCAGATATCTGTCTGCTAATGTTCTTGATATTCTCCAACTGAGTCGACTTATGGCCAGGAGTTCCCTTCAAGTGGCGGAATTTCGATACTTTGCCTGTTGAACACATAAATAGATTTATTAAACATAAATCTCTTTCTTAACCAAACCTAACCAATCTCTCGGTAGACTTGCTTACTAGAAAAAAAAATTATACATTTCTATGGAGCCTAAAGTCAAAATTCAATTCTATAGATTTATGTATAGATTTATTGAAACATATCGTAAATAAACTTTATTCATAATTATAATATAATATCTATTAGATTATAATACGATTCTACGATCTATTAGATTATAATAGATTATAATACGATAGATTATAATATAATAGTATTAAAATGTTCTCACCAAATACAGTGGAGGTCCTCTTTGTAGTGACATTAGGTACCGAAGCCCTCTTATCTTCGCGGTCTGGACTTTTGCGGGATTTCAGCGAATCTCGACGTCTGAAACAAATTAATAATTAAATTTTACTTAAATATTAATATTAAACTCCAAATCTCGAGTTGTAGGCCTGGATCAAGCAAAGGATTATTTGGGGATTTCGGCATGGACTGCATACGCAATATAAATTTTTATTTTCTGTCGCGAAGGGAAACCTTCAAAAGGCACCTAGCTTTTTAGGCAGAAAGAGTGAGGTAAAAATCCACACTCACTAGGAGATTTTTACCTCACTAAAACCACCTCGATGGTCACCTTCAGCACCGATAAGGGTCACCGTGTCCTCTAGTTAGACCTTCGCCGGAGCCCCGACAGGATTAGGCGTCAAGGCGATTGCCTCCTTGACACCTTATATGCAATATACCTATTGCAATAGTCTTATCCCCTATTACATAATTCTCATAAGAAACTGGTGACAAGTGAATATTACACTTCTGCCTACCCCTTCGAGCACAAAATTGAGATTTTTTTGTTTTACCTAAGAGGAGCGGGCGACGGCGGTGTATCGGACTCGACGGCGACGCTCACGGATCTCGACTCGTACGCACGACGACGGTCAGCTATTGACTGGGCACCGCTAAGGAAAACATTTTTATTAGTATAAAATCAATGCAGTGCAAACTTATAATAAATATTTTTTTAGTCAACTAGTTAGCATTTTTATATCTCAATAATGTGAACAAAGTTTACCTGGTGAAAATATATGGACAAAAGTGGGTGAATAAGTAATTGGGGGTAATTGGGTATAAGCAATTAATAGATGCTAATAATTGGGTCTAAGCATTTTAGTATTAGCATAGATGCTAATAATTTTTGAAAACGAAAAAGACTTGTATCTGTACAAATCTCGCAAGATTGGGCGTCAAGCAGAATCTCACGAGATTGAATTCCCTACTTGTAACATGCATGTTACGAAATAACGAACATTGACTTTTAACTACAACAAATCTCTAATATAAAAACAAGTTGGGTTTTCCTTCCTGACGCTATAACTCCAGAACGCACGAACCGATTTTCACGGTTTTGCATTCGTTGGAAAGGTCTCGAGCTCCGTGAGGTTTATAGCAATTTAAATTAGGAAAGTTTCAAGAGAAAAGCAGAAAAAGAAAGGAAAATCATTGGTGGCGAAACGGATTTCGCCGGGTTTGCTAGTATAATATAACTGATTACACGAATACTTACTCAGTATTTTCAAACATTTTCCTTCGTTCCGCTGTGCTTGGCGTCTTCGGGCGGTAGCCGGAGTCAGAAGAATTCACCTCTTCTTCTAAACTCGTGTCCGACTTGCCATTTGTGTATTCTTCTAAATGTTAAAATTAGACGTTTTAATACGAAACATAAAGTAAGATAAATTATTACATTTCTAACTGTAGATTTGCTTACTGGTTAGTATTAGATAGGTATTATACAAGTTCACTAACTTAACTAACTCGTTCAATTCGAAACAAAATGATAAACAATCTAAATCTTTTTACATTGACTGCCTTGTTGGTCGAGTGATCGCAATAGCGACTGCCGAGCAAGGGGTCTCGTATTCGACTATCGGGTCAGGCAAAGTATTACTGGGCTTTTTCCGGTTCCTATTCGAAAGAGGAGCACGGAGTCTGGAATTGTGCCCAGTATATGGCAATAGGTTCACCCCATATTACATGGAACTTATAACACAAATGGTGAAGAGTGGATGTGATTTATTTATTTATTATTTATTTATTTATTTATTATTTATTTATTTATTTATTCATTTATTACACTATGGAAGACTTACAGCTATATAAAAACTTAACAAAAGAAAGATTTTATAAACAACATAAAGCCAATTACAAGTCCTCATTACAAGTTCATTGCATAGCGGCATTACGTGCCGTAATGTGCACCTCTGCCTACCCCTTCAGGGATAAAAGCCGTGAGGTTGCATCCGTTTTTCAATCCCACCACTCAACAAATGTATTAAAATCGTCAATGGTTGGTAAGTAGTATAGTACCGTACCTTTATTAGGTGCGATTTCCACATCGCTAGTGGGAGACAACGACTTGTCTTTCTCTTCGCTGCCGTCCTTGGCAGTAGGCGTCGATGTAGCAGTCGGGGTAGTCGCCTGGCCAGACACTGGAGATGATGCTATGAAATAATAATAATAATTTCTTTTAAAAAACATAACCCTCCTTCTGGCGCAGTCGGGTAACAAATAACGTAGCCACAATAGGATTTTCTCCCGTGACGTGGGTGCGTTTACAAAAGCTACACATGCATATAACACCCAGACCCGAAAGAACAATTTGTGGATCACATAAAATGTTACTCTGTGCAGGAATCTAACCCGCTACACGTTGCGCGGTAGCCAGTTGTCCAGCCACCGCACCAACCGTGCAGTCAATTATTATGGCTTTATTTACTATGATGACTGCCTCATTGGCAGAGTGGTTGCAAATGTGAGCAAGAGGTCTCGGGTTCGATTTCTGGGTCGGGTTACTATTATTTTTTCGGTTTTTCGACCATTTCTCAGTGGTAGCACGGAGTCTGGAAATGTGCCCGGTATATGGCAATAGGCTCACCACCTATTACATGGGACTTACAACATAATTCGTGAAAAGTGGGTGTGCATTACGTGCCATAATGTACACCTCTGTCAACTTCCGGGGATTAAAGGCGTGACGATATGTATGTATGTATGTATTAATTTCTAGGAACGGTATATATGTTTTATTTTTAAGACACCTTTAATAAGAGAATCTTACCTGAATCAGATTTGGTGAGTCCAGGCACAGCTGGCACTGAGAAGACTTTATCGAACGAGAAATCTTCGTTGCCAGTAGCCGCTGAGAACGGCTTCGGTCCAAGACGAGGCTATTTAAAAAGCAAATTGTTTAAGATACTTATAATACAAGATAAACATTTGCTTATACCAATAGAATTTACTTAAATATAAATATAATAAAATAAGTTCAAAAAATAAAACACGCAAAAATAACAAAATAATCAATTAAAACATTTAAACAAAAAAAAACTTAAATAAAATGAAATCATAAAAAAACTGCATCACATTGTCAAAAGAAAGCAAAAAAATAAACAATAAATAAACAAAAAAAAACCAATCCAATAATTTACTAAAATATCGTAGCTCAAACACCCAAACACTACGATGTCAAACATAACTGGAATTAATCATTTTAACTACTTTTTTCATTATTATCATTGAATTAATCTTTCAATGCAAGCATCATACTCACACCACAGTCGATGAAATGCCAACCGTATATTAATTAAATAGCCGAATATTTTGAAGCTAATCTCTTAGTGGCAAAACCATGGGATCTCCTATCAAATCTATCAACAGTCCTCAAGCGAAACTATGTACTGAAATCTTGCACAAAAACACAAAACAACAACTCTACACTTCAAACCACAAACCTCATGTACCTTGTAGCCAGACCCAGGTACTGTTGTAGTCCTAGGCTTTGGTTTGGGCACCTCCGAATGCTCCTCCATGGACCCTGGCTCCGAAATCGAGGATCTGGGCATCGGCTTTGGCACCTGAACAGGTACCCCGTTAATCAAACTGTTACTCCTCGATAGAGAAGACTCGGTCGACTCCGTACTATCAGTTTTCTCAATGGTCTTTTCGGTCTTTTCATCGTTGTCCTCGGTCTTCTCAGTCTTTTGCGGAATAACGTCTGGTTCGGGCTTCTCTGGTTCAGAATCAGTCTTCTTCTCGTGACAATTATCGTGACCGTTATCTGTAATCTTCTTGTGGAAGCCATTTGTCTCTTTCTGATAGTCTACTTTGTTAGATTTCTGTCTTTCCATGCCCTTAATAAGGTCTTTTACGTTGACAAAGTCGATTCGGTCTTCGTCTTTTGGTTCTGGTGGTGGTTTCGTTACAGTTTTCACAGGTTCTTCGATCTGAACTGGTGCCGGCGCCATCTTCTTCGAATCGGTCTTCTTCGGTGGAGGCATTGCCAATATAGCCTTAACCATTTCTTCTAAATTCCCGCGGTGAATCTAAAAGGAGAATGGCTAATTATTTACTTGTAACTACTAATATAAAGTACGAAAAATATACAAATAGCAGTACTTACGTAACCCTTTTAAGCCCGCAATGTTAAAAAAAAAAACAAGCACCACTCAAAAATAACTAATAAAACTGAAAATAACATAAATGATCACTGAATAACAAGCATCTATAACTCACCTTTTTCTAAAAAATATAAAAAATATCCCACTCATTCACAAAAAATATAAAAAACACCATGGGTTAATATTCCATGTAAACCATAAAGAAAATACGCAAAACACACCACTTTAAATGAAAATAAAAAGGCAAAAAAAAAACTTAACTTAAAAAATAACATGCAAAAAAAATCTACGCAACAACCAAAATTTAGGCAATACTCTCGACTTACTTGTCTAACTGCCGTACTCAGAGACATTTAATGATTGCTTAAACTATCCCTTAAAAATGATTTTATCCTGAAAACAATTGCTAAGGACTTAAGTAACCATTAAATGACTCTGAGTACGGCAGTTATTTATTTCTTTATTTTCTAACTAAAAGACTAGATGTTTGGCTTCGCTAAATGCTTACTAGAGAGAATTTTGACATAGGCTCCATACAAAATGTGTTAATAGTATATTAATTTATATAAGTACTTAATTACATCTCTAGTAAGCACATAGATAGGTTGATATTATGGAAAATGGCTTTAAAATAAATGTTTTCTTTTAATATCATGTTTACACCCCAAGTAAAACAATATTAGTTTTCCTAAACCTCTTGTATCATATACGTAATTAACTTATGACATGGAACCCAATCGAATAATAATAATGAAATGATAAATCACCTTTAATTCAATTTTTATACAATAGGGATGATGACGGGGTATGAAAATTAAAAATCTATTTAGTCCGTCAGTTAGGTAATGAAAATATATTAGACACGTATTTATTTATTTTGTCCTAAAAGATACTATAGAGACATACTTAGATAAATCGAATCAAAGTTTGGGATTGGAAGCAAATACGTCATTTCTATGCATAAAACGTACTTAGAAGTGACATCAGGCGATATTTCAAATCAATATAACGTGGAAAGTACCTACTTGTTTCCGTAAGAAAATAAAAAATACTCGTCTAATATTTTAAAATTATCTAAAAGACGGACATTAAAATAAAAATTAGTCATCTACTCTATTCTTTCTCAGACACAAATAATATAAAACAGTGTTTGTTGCCTTTCACTTATTTCTGAAATTCTGATACCGTTAGGAATAAAAACAAATTATAATGATACGTTTTTATATGGACAGACACTGACTAGAATCACTTGGTGATGAAATGACTTTTATTTAGTATACAGGTAAGAAAATAAAGATTAATTCTGTACTGAAACAGTAACTACTGAGTCGACAAATTATTATTATTAAAGACATGGTTTAATTTTTTATGAAATAGGGGTCAAACGAGCATATGGATCACCTGATGGTAAGTGATCAACGTCGCCCATGGACACTCGTAACACCAGAGGCGTTACAAGTGCGTTGCCGGCCTTTCAAAAAGGAACATGCTCTTTTCATAAAAGCAAATTACACCGAATTACCTATATTCTGTGTAACAAAAGCTACTGTTTCCACTCTAAGTCCATCTTTATTTTCTTACCTATATACACAATAACTTCGCAGATAGTCCCTGCCCAGGCTCCCAAAATGTCATATCCGTAATTACTGTCATGCTTTTTTACCGCCTTAATTTTTTAGTTAGGACACCATGGTTGCCCGACCGATTTGCGCAGCCAAGTATGGTCGACATCAGAGTAGTACGAGTTTGTTTTACGTTTACGTTTAAACTATGGCTATGGGTCGATTTGGTAGCTGACTTCTACTTACTATATAAATATATTATTGTTTGCGCACTGGTTTAGCGACAATGGTATCCTAATAAAATAACGCTCCGATTTTCTATATTTCATAAAAATGGGATGATAAAACGATAGTATTTAACAAAAAATCCATTAAATAAAAACAAAAATCTATAAATAACTCATGCACAACAATATTAAAAGCGAAGGCTTTTGAACATTACCTACATAGTACTACCTTATCTCTATAACTGTCATTGACACATTGTCACAGAGTGCAGTTGAATTGGTGAGCATTAATTTAAGCAACTCGACTGTTAACGTAAATTGTCACCTCTCGCAGGCAAATTTAATAATAATATTCAGAAAAACATATCAGTACCTTATTTTAAATTAATGCCTACATATTCAATAAGGGCTACCGTTTTTGTGTTCACTAGAAAGGCAATCCCTGTAATTTTTCTATTAAAGAGGAGAGTAGAGATTTCTAGGTGTTAATCTCAAATTCGGTAGCCCTCACTATTCCCTATAGTTACGAACGTTTACGCAGCGTGGTTGTCATACAAACTTTCAAGTCCAAATTCATGGAAACAGATTGAAAACAGATTTTAATTAATTGCTACTTATACGCAAATATCGTTTAAGCGAGCAGTTACGCTTGATTTTAAGTTTTGTATGAAATCTTAACGCTATCCTGTTCTGACAATATTTATAATAAACTTCTTAGATCTTGTTATAATGCGTATGAGTACCAACTTACCAAGTTTTACTAAAATCAGTTTACTGATAAAGTTTATTTGAAAACTCGCGCCGAGTAAACGCTCTTTTTAGGTTGAAAACTCAAACTATAATATACTACTAAGATATACAGTACACTGTATTGTGATTGTGACTGACCTGTGTGCCATTATTAGCGTCTGGGTGCAAAGAAATGTTGGGTACTGGATGGTCCTGGTTATCGAGCCACATCGGAGCACTGAGGTACGTCACCGAGCCAGTTGTATCAGGGTACAAGTCTGCGTGGTAGTCGCGATAACTCTGCCGAACAAAAAACATACACTATTATTAGAACTTATGACGGGATATTTACCATGTTTATTCACTTTGGTGAGTTTCCAGTTAATCCGTGATCATGGCGCTTGCAACAGTGCCGAAATATCGGAAACTCACCAAAGTGAATAAACATGGTAAACATCCCGTCATAAGTTCTAATAATAGTGTTAGTGACCATGTCAGTTTAAAAACTTATAAAAAACATACATACCATCATACCTTTTATTTCGCGGCGCATTATGCAAATTTGAAGATGTATGTTATACGTTTGGCAACACGACAAAAATCGCACATAGACTATCGACGTCATAAAATCCTACATCGCACATATGAAGTTTACATGCGAATAAATGTGGTTGGAAAATCCCAACGATCAACAGTTGGGCAGAAAGCCCGCCAGGTGTGGTCACCTCGCCTGGTCTGAGGATGCTCCTTTTCTTAGGGAACCTTAATCTCTGTTTCCTAAATACGCAATAACAAAACACTAAGTACAACTCTAGACTAGATATTACCGAGTTCTATTTTAGATTCAATAGATAATTATTAGAACTTATGACGGGATATTTACCATGTTTATTAATTTTGATGCGCTTGCAACAGTGCCGAAATATCGGAATCTCATCAAAATAAATAAAAATGGTAAATATCCTGTCATAAGTTCTAATAATAGTGTTAGTGATCATGTCAGTTTAAAAACTTATAAATTGAATAGATTATCCTGTCCGACTTGGGATCGAAATCAGAGGCCTTATGCTCTGTAGTCGCGCTTTCGACCACTCGAAGAATATATTAGGTAATAATATGGACAACATACCTTTCTTGGCACTTGGTACATAATAGGCACGACCGAGGACCCGGCCAGTTGTAGCACCCTGTTCACTTCGCCTTCCATCACGCGAAGAGCTCGCTTCGGTACCAAGCAAGCACCCTTAGTTTGTTCACCTATTACAAAATAATTATTTACAAATATGTATCTACTTTTGTAACTAATATGTTTTCTAAGTCCTTTTATCTATTTACTATATATAAAATACGGCTTACTTACGAGCGAAATTAATAAATAACCGATCTTGACCCAAAATCTTTATAGATGAAGTTTAATAATAAATCTTTATTTCAGAACAAATGTCCATACAGAAATTATAAAAAATTCAATTAAAAATTACAAAGATATAAGGGAAATTAGACATTAGAATTTTATACATCAAACAGTTACAAAACTTGAGCACGCAAAAATGCTTGCAGAATATTTGCGTCCTGTTTAAGTTTTGACATTAATACTATTGGACTTCTGTCACAAACTGAACTCGATCCTATCCAGAGGTTTTGGATTAATTTCAGTTATTATCTAAGTTCAGAAGTTAGTTTTCATAACTATCAATAGTCAGATAACAATCTATGATGTCGTAGCTGGGCAACCGGCTGCCGTGCAGCGTGTAGCGGGTTCGATTCCTGGATTACACGGTGCAGCTCTTTGTGTGATCCACAAATTGTTGATTGGGTCTGGGTGTCATGTGTATGTGAACTTGTATGTTTGTAAAAGCACCCACGACACAGGAGAAAATTCTAGTGTAGAGCAGTAATAAAAAAAAGATGAGTCAGTAAACTCACCAGAATGCCTCAATCCTTCAATGAGGTAAGGTTCCCTGTCCGTAAGCTCCATGTACAAGATTGTGGTATCTCCCTTCCCAGCTAGGAACAGCATGTTGGTATCAGGATCGAAGAGTGGCATCAGGATCCCAGTGGAACAGTCCAGCTCCAAGGTCTTCTGCGTTTGTGATAGGTTGCGGATATCACGGATCATTATCTGACGGAGACGGGCTGAATCGAAACCTGGTGGTAAAAGGATAATAATTTAAGAACATAGACTACCAACATACCGAGAAGTGACGACAGAGTATAATACTGTATGTGATCATGTAACATACTTATTTATTAATTTAACATGGAAAACCAACAGCTATAGAATTTGAATAAATAATGTGGTATAATGTGACAAAAAGCCAATTATAGATTTTCCCGAATAGCAGGAGAAAATACAAATGCATGCCAACAGATCTATAAACTGTTAAAATGTTAAATATTAGTTATGATAATCAATCACATATTGCTGCTCAAATTAACCGCCGCACTCAGAGTCAATTAATGGTTACTTAACTCGGTTCTTTGCAATTGTTTTCGGAAGAAAATCGTTACTAAGGAATGGTTTAAGTAATCATTCAATGTCTCTGAGTACGGCAGTAATACATTAAGCACTGTATAGGTATTATGAATTAAACAACTGACGGTTCAGTTATCTGCGCGCCACGACGAGTTTTGTATTAAATGGGTCAAAAGAAAACTTTACAGAGTTTATTGAAATCATTGCTTGCCCGCACAATATACGAATAACTCCTATACATACTTGGTTGAGGAAGAAGAAGACTAATACTAACGAAAAAGGCTACCAGGTGCCTTAGTCTGCTATAACAATTGTGTCAGAATTGTCGATCACTGATCAGTGCGAGAGGTCCCCAGGTTCCTGTCCTAGAAGTAAATATCTGAAGAACTTACCAGTAGTCAATATTCTATCCTGATCTCCGAGCCACACAATCCTGCTGTCTTTAATGTTCTGGTGGCTGTTGGCTACATCCACCACAGCGGTGGCCGCCCTCGGGTCTATGATGCGCACCTTCTTGTCTTTGCAAGAAGTCGCCAGCAACTTGCCATCCTTCTTCCACGAGGTAGACTGTATCACCTCACCGTGGTCTCTGTTCACTGTTAGATGTTTAAGGAAAATTATTACAATTTTTAAGGAAAATTATTAAAATTACGTTTTTTTTTTTTTTCACTCAAACGCACCCCCGAGGTATTCCTCGAAGCGCAACTGTTTTGAAGCGCACCTCTCCAAGCGCACCTATTTTATTCCTCGAAGCGCACCCGTTAGTTGCGCTTCAAGGAACTATTAAAAATATTAATTTTTATTTCCTCGAAGCGCACCTATGTTTTATTTTCGACTAGAGAGGGGATGCTAACTGAAACTGTCGATAATAAGATATCGATAATCTGATACACGTAACGCTATCTATGAGCAAATAAGGTTAAACCTTTAAAAATTGTTTCTTGTCGATGTATGACATCGCAAAATGAAATGTTCCCCTTGAAACCCCTTTATACAATAGTCAAGAACTCTGTACTCGTCGACCATAGATTGTTTTTTTTTTAATAATGATCCTTATGAGTGGCCATAGACTTCAACCGAAAGTATTAGTATAATTCTTTTTTTTATGAGACATGCCGGCAACGTATTACCTGATGGTAAGCAATCGCCGCCGCCCATGGACACTTGAAACACCAGAGGCTTAACAAGTGCGTTACCGGCTTTTTGGGAGTTAGGAATTTAAGGGTTGTTGTTCGGGAATGGGGATGGGGAAGATTGGGAAGGGGGTAATTGGGCCTCAGTAACCTCACTCACACAACGAAATACTATTTCAATTGTTGAAATCTACAATACCTAATATGGAAGTAGATTTTTATAAAGGCGACTTTGAGGAAGCCGCAATCAGTGCTTTTCTAGCAGTGTTTCCAAATGCAGTTGCAAGTGGGTGTTTTTTTCATTACAAACAAGCGCTTCGAAGAAAATCTCGGGAACTAGGTTTATCCAAAAGTATCCTATTTGTAATTGTTAAACATTTAATATGGAAATAAACCATCTGTGATATTTTATTATATTTAATGGTGTGTTTTTTTTTAATGTTTACTTTACACTGTGTATTAGTTTTAAGGTTTCTCACTGTGTTTGCAAACTAGACTGATTTAATAGCGTTTTTATTATTTAAGAAAATGAAAAACTTGACAACAAAACACATCTGTAATTACGATAATAAAAGTCGTTGATTGGATTCAAGCGGAACATTTCATTTTGCGATGTCATACATCGACAAGAAACAATTTTTAAAGGTTTAACCTTATTTGCTCATAGATAGCGCTACGTGTATCAGATTATCGATATCTTATTATCGATAGTTTCAGTTAGCATCCCCTCTCTAGTCGAAAATATAACATAGGTGCGCTTCGAGGAAATAAAAATTAATATTTTTAATAGTTCCTTGAAGCGCAACTAACGGGTGCGCTTCGAGGAATAAAATAGGTGCGCTTGGAGAGGTGCGCTTCAAAACAGTTGCGCTTCGAGGAATACCTCGCACCCCCGTCTTGGATTTTCTTCTGTGTGTCAGGAGAGTTGAGGAGATGTGTCTTGGGTGCGTTTACAAATATACAATTTCGCATATATGTGGATCACACAAAGCGTTGCTCCATGCGGGAATCGAACCCGCTACACGTTGCGCGGCAGCCGGTTGCCCAGCCACCAATCGTGCAGTCAAAACAACAATCGAAACTCTCTTACATAAACGCCAAGTTTTTCGTGATCTTGTTATCTTTTTAAGGCATATTTTCGTATTTAGTTTAGCGTTTCACTGAGTTGCGCCAGTCGTGGTAACAAACAGACTAGTGACTGGTTTGAGTTGGTTCGTTTGTAGTACCAAACTTTACCTACGCAGTAATTCTTTTACCGTACAGGACAAACCGCTAATATGGGGTAAAACTTCCCGTAAACTTACCAAAAGCCTCTTTCTGCTTAGTAAGGTCCCAAAGAGCGAGTTCATGGCCGGAGGCGACGTGTATCAGACCATCAGCCACCGGGTGAAAGCCAACATTCTCAACGCGACGCTGCTTCTGAGACAACGTACACTCCGGAGTCGACAGCGACTCCTTCAAACCTTCGGGCGGAATGTGCCATATTTTTACCTAGAACCAAATAATATTTGAGTAATAAATAACTATAGTAAGATATACTAATTACCGGAGCTCCGGACTGCGTAGGTGGGTTACCGGGGCTCCGGCTCGAAAAACAGGAGTAGGTAAGGAGTGGTTTCTAGTCAGTAAGACTCTGACACTCGCCTCGCTCAAGGTCAAATAAAAATAGACATACTAATTAATTGAAACAAACGGTTTAGTGAACTCATTAATGCGCTACTAGTTTCAACTCACAGCGGGACTCATATTCATGAGCAGTGTGTGAATTGAGGCTGATGTATGACAGTAGACTCGGTACGTATAAAAACTTCAGATATTTATGGCTCTTTTTTTTGGGTACCAAACTTGAACAGGTTAACCAATTTGCAGGAGATATTATGCTGCACAAGTCAAATAAGTGTGCAAACACAAGTGCGCTCTCTCTCATGGTTTGATGGGACGGCAATCCGACACGACCGGAAAGAGATCAGGTGCAGAGACGATTTAAAGTGCCTTCCGAGACACGGAACAAGCGACAATCAATTTATAATAGACGTAACTTATGACGACTCTTTTTAGTTTGCAGTCATAACACTTTTATTACTACAAGTGCTGTTTAACTTTCTTACCACGTCAAATAGGCATGTTTCCTACTAGTCAAATTCAATACTTTTTTCGAAACGTCAAAACGATATTTTCTATGAACTTTGTATGAAATACTCTATTATGACGTCATAAGTTTTTGACGTCAAATAGCAGACTTATTTCTAGAAATTTAGCTAGAAAAAAACGAAAATTAAGTAGTTCATCAAATTTATGAATGAGAGTGTGATTGTTTTTGAATATTTTATTGTATTGAAAAGTTGTAATAATTTATTTTTGACCCAGTCATTATCCCTATTGGTTGGTTCATAGTAATGGAACATGTAACTATTCTATAAAAGGTAGTCATATTTTTACTATCCATAAAACCTTTTTTTTACATTTAATAGGTCGAAGTTTGGCCGCTATCTCGCCAGATGGTAAGTGATGATGCGGCCTACGATGGAGCACGTCTGCCAATAAGCAACCTACCTACCACTCGGGCTTTGAAGACACCCAGGTTATACCCATCAGGAAATACAGACCGACAAAGAGTTCCACTCCCTAGCAGTTCGTATAAGGAAGCTTGAAGCGAAACGCTTCGTGCGAGTGGGTGGTATTTAAGACCTTAAACGTAAATGGTGAACAGTAAATCATAATAGACAATCCGTTCAGTCAAAAGGGAGATAAGTGCGCCTATTGTATGTTGTCGTAATTAACCCATTGCAATGAGCAACTACCTAGGTACTTATATGTATTTGTAGAACATTTTCCTGTTCCCTTACTAGTTTACTACGTCTAATAATAACAACGCGATTAAATACATCTACTGCATTTGTTTCTAATTGGTAATGTTTATAGACACTACGACGCATAACAGAAAAAGATGAAGAAAATTAAAATGATTTTAATGTAACTATGTATTTTTTTTTAGTACACTATTTTACTATTTTTTTTATGGAACAAAACTATTAGCGTTAGAACTTAAGACGGGATATTTACTGAAGAAAATTCAAATGATTTTTATGTAACTACAGCAGGACCTCTTTAATCCGAACCCCCTCTAGTCCGAACACCTCTGTAATCCGAACCCCCGACCCGAGTCCGCGCTGTCTTGCTTTCGCCCGCCAGTTACTTTCAAAATACTGGATTTCTTCAAAAATGTTGAATAAAATATGTAACGTTTATAGATTAATACAAATATTGTATTATGTATGTACCTATTATGTAGTTTTATTCGCAAAAAATACCTTTATCATCTATATCCCTATAATCCGAACGCTCCACCAATCCGAACGGGGGCTAAATTTTCAGAGTTCGGATTAAAGAGGTCCTGCTGTATATATATTTTTTTTTAGTACACTATTTTACTATTTTTTTTTATGGAACAAAACTATTAGCGTTAGAACTTAAGACGGGATATTTACCATGTATGTATTTTATGTCTATGAGTTTCCGATATTTTGGCACACATTCATAATGCAACAGTATCGAAACATGGTAAAAGTTCTAATGTTAGCCTTAGGACGTAGGTTTTAGTTTATCAAGTGTTGAAAATATCTCTTTTCTATTTATTATTTTCCAAATGAAAGGCATGCCTTTAGTATATTATTCAAGTGACATATACCTTATACTACAAACAAAATATTGAAGAAATTGTAACATTTTTGTTGTACTACGTACTCGAGTATGCGTAATTATCAACCATGCATTTACGGTGCAATAAATTAAATAAATATCTTTTATGGCACAGTGAACTTTGCCAAACACTGGAATCAAACCTCTTGCTCGATAGTCATACGTTACGCTACTAGTAACACCATGATCGGAATTCGATCAGGAGGACATTATCGCAAATGTGTTCTAAAAGTATTACACCATAGAAATGTGCCATTGTGCATCCATGACATATGTTATCTGTGGTACAAATTCCGTGTACGAAAGATAAGTGCGCCATTTTATCTACTCTATATTTATCACTTTTTATAGAGGTACACAATAAATTATTACATTTCATTGCATTCCTATTACTAATGGTTTGAGCACTTGTTCACATATACCTATTCATCTTTATTTTGCTTATTTTTTTTCAATCTTCACCAGATTTATTCGTTTTCAGAATCATTGTGTATTTCTTCAAATCGTTAAGTGTATAATTTAGATGCATACAAGATTTTTAACATACTTGTATATGTACTTGCTGTTCTATGAATATTATTAGGATATTAAGCCCCACTGTGATAGAGAAATGTTATACATTATTAAGAATTTGTGTATGATACAAAATCTAAAGAAATTAACTAAACATAATGGTTATTAACTCATATTAACGAAGTATACTGAGAAAAACTCTACTAGTTTCAAGTCACAGAGGTAAGCCCAGGAGCAGTCTTCCCATGTTCATGCATTTTTAGTTAATTTAGTATGTCTCATGACAGTTATCTGAAGAAATTATTAAAAACAGAGTAATTATTGAGTTAACTAGTGAAAGTGCAAATAAAAATTGACATCAGACACAATCCTTATGTTTTTGCTCATATCATTGAATTGCAAATTGACAAGTCTGCTTATACTCTTATAAAAGAAGTGTACATTTTATTATAGCCATCTAAAGTCTGAACATTAAAAGAAATCTTCAAGTCATCATAGCTAAAATATTGCCGTTGGAAAGTCAAAATCTAGTTTCCACACTTCAGCGAATATTTAGGTCTATGTTAATGTGTGCACATGTACGGAGCAAATATCATCTTGAGCCAAAATATTTTTAAAATGTTGCTGTTCATATGTACTATATGTAGTTAGGTCATTGGCATGGTCATATTCCCGTTTATAAAGGATTTAAATTAAATAAAATATTGATAAATTTCTTGAATATCTATCAGTATGTTACATTTTTTAAATCATTATAAGTGTATTAAGAAATGGAAATAGTCTAGGATATTTTAAGGGTTGTATGTACTTAGGGATATTTTATTTATTTAAATTTTTTATGCAAACATGGCTTTTCTTTTCAGAGTTAAATGTTATTGTTTGACCATTCTGATAGCAATTTTTAGAGTAATAGCCAATATTTATTAGTTTTTGACAAAATTAAGACAAGTAAAGTAACAGATAAAAATTAATTAGTAGCCCTGCAAATACATCAGAATACTTTTTTAAATGGCACAGATAAAGTAATGATATCAAAGACAAGAACAGTTGAATATTAGTAATGGTGATGAAAATATGAATTAAACAATGCTTACCAAGGAATCCTGTGATCCTGTGAGCAGCAAGCCGTCATGGAAGGGTGAAAACTCCATGTCAGTTATGGTGTCAGAATGAGCATGCAGCAGAGGCATTGTCTTGCTCTTCCTCCCGCAGTCATCCAGGGGAAGCACAGCCATGCTCGACCCAACATGCTCCCAGTTGAACGCCATGAAGGCAGCAGACGCACAAATGTTGTTCCCATAAGTCTGATATGATCCAACACAAATGTCCCGAATACATGCCTCTGGCTTAGGCACAATCGGTGCCGCATTTTTATACTTAGAGGCTTTGAAACGCCAAGCCATGATTATCCACTTTTTAAAAAAAGTTTGTCAGTCTTTAAATTTGGAATGTATGAGGTGTACTAGTCTGAAACAATTTTTTTATCAACATTTTAATCACCAAATACTTTTTTATAACTCAAAAGCGACTCTTACATTAAGTTACGGTATTTTAAGCCGAGAATAAGTATTTCACTTACACTAATTACATTTCTAATTAGAAAAAATCAGGCTACTTAGTATAGGTAGAGCATTTCTTTGTACCGAAATCACATAGAGAAATTGTAACAGAAAATACGTTTTTTTATAAAACTTCTATGATGAGTCTAAATATAGAATGAAATTGCTTTACAACACCTGAAATTCCTGAATGGAAAAGTACAAAATACCGTAAAAACACCTTTTGTTTTGAATAACTTGGCCGGCTGTCGCACCGGAAACTCTTACTACAGTTAATGAGGCAGGGTTTTGGGATACAGTTACATTGTCCATTACTTTAGTTATCGTAATAAATAAATATTATGTTCGACTACTTACCTTATCTGGTAAAAATTACTCAGAAATTCGATTTCCGCTAGACACTCCCCCTAAACGTCGGCCATTTCAAAAGCGACATTAGAGTGGATCGATAAATAATATAAACATCATAGTCGATGCCTACCGATGACATTTCAGAAAAAATAGGTGATTATTTAAAAAATCCAATTCCTATGAATTTTAAGTTTTCTTTGATTATTATTACGCAATTGCACTTTATTTGTATATTTTTATATTATCATTAACCGATGATTTTGTCTTAAATCGGAAGTCGAGAATTTTTGTTTAGTCGTCACCATTATTTTAGTAACTTTTTACAACACTACGCTCTTTGAACAGCTGCTCTGTTTCGTTTTACGCAGTATTATTTGGAAGTTGCCTTAATTATTTTTCTTTTGTATTTAATGTTTGTATACTTGTGACAGTTTACTATCCAAATATATTAAACTTTCGCCCCTAATATAATTTTTTCCTTATATGTCGTGGGTGCTTTTGAAAGAATCGTACCATGCCGGAATTGAACCTGCGACACATTGTGCAGTAACCAATTCTCGAGCCACTACGCCAATATGCATTTTTGCAGTGTTATTGTTATTATCGAAATCAAGCATCATACATGAATTAGATTATTTTGACTCTTGCTTCGGGCACAAGCACTGTGTTCCTATCAGTAACTTGATTTTGATGAAGCAGTAGGTAAGTGTATGTAGGTTTGGAACCCGCTTTCGTCTCATGAAAACAGAGAGCACTAGAGTTTTTGCACTGACTGTTGACTTAATAAGTTAGGTAAAAAAAAAAACAAAACATATATCCAAAGTGATTTATTATATTCCGAGTATTACAATAATTCAATTTCTTTGGTGAGGATTAATTTCAATATAATTATAATCAATGTAATATGGAGAAATATTTATTCAATTAGATATTTCAGATCCAATAATAGTGCAACCAGCCACAAATCAACATTAAACTGTATCGGACTAATACAACATTGTACAAAAGCATAGAAATACGCAATTCATAACATGATTTAAAATATATTTATGTATGTTAATCAATAAAACATAGCAATGTCAACTAGGCAAGTGTGGCCGACAAAAATAAACTTTATATTGCACAAAATTACGAACAACATGAAATATATAACTTTAATATAAAAAATCATTTAAAACATCAAGTGCATTATACAGTTACGTGTGATGTTTAGTATAAAAAATTAACATATAAAATTCCAAAATGGGCACCTACAACAAGAAAATAAATATAATCGTTTAACACTAAGTTAAAATTAACAATTTACTAAAACACTATTATGTAGCTTTTATGATAAACTAGCAAAATTAATAAATGTACAATAATATGTATGTGTATCGTAATATCTAGTCAAATTCTATTACAAAATAATATATTTTTAAAAGAGATCACATTATTAACATTTCTTGAATGAATAAAAAAAATATGTAGAAAATACAACAATTTATTCCAACTATGCATTTTAGGAATGTAACAAATACTGATCTTAGTCTATCATTCATCAACATTTTTCTCACAAAACTGTATTAATTTATAAATGAAATTGAAGTTGTTGCTTATTTTAAGGGAACATATTCACATAAATGTATGTAAATGCTAACAGAACGAACATTGCTATTAAAATTATAGAGCAAAAGATAAAATTTGAATCTAACGACTATGACAAGTAATAAAATTCACTACAACACGAGAAAACTTCCATGTCCATGTCTACACTTCAATTTCATTCAAAACATGCATATTGTCCTGTAGTAAGACAGTCTCTGATTCTGTAATTCCTGTGACTATCAATTCTAACATTAGAGTACATTAAAATCTAGGTAATCGTCTACAAAATAGTATTTCAGTAACATTACCCTACATTATCTAGTAACCACTCCGAGAGATGTTCTAAGCCCTCTCACATTGTGTAAAAATGCTTCAAAATAATACTACAATCTTTTAAGTGAAATAAATTAATAATAAAATAAAATTAAGTACAATATCAATACTGGATTCATTATCATAATTCTTTGACTTTACGAATTTAAAACGTAAATTAAAGTTCTAAGGAACATGGCATTCAAATGATAAAATGGATCAATAATAATTAAACGAAAATATTACTTTGCAACATTTTTACGAACAATTTGGGCAATAGGTACTAATTTATCATATTAATAACAAAAGTTGCAAACAGCAAAATCGTTTACTACATTGATACAATGTCATGACTATCCTGACGTTACTAGCGTAGAACGAATCTTTGTCAGACATCAGACAATTGATTTACAACGTACAATTATCACTAATTACATCTTAACATGATTTATAATATAAACCAATTAACTCCACGCTACCTTCCTTGACACGAAGATACGATATAATTTGTTGAACTCGTTTTTATTCTTAATTGTAAATCAATCTAAGAACTGATATTTAATTACAGATATTGATTTTAAACGACTAAATCCAGGGATAAGCGTAATCGATTAATCGACTAAATTATTAATGATTTTAGTCTTTCTCTATTGTCACAACAGTTTTTGATCTCGTATTTAGTTATTATGCCTGCCGATTATGATTGATGCCTTATTTAAATCTACAAACAGTTTAAGGCTGTCGTTGCGGTAATTTTAATATTAAACGCGTGTCATGTACCATGTTAACAATATTATGCATTTCTCGTATTAAAAAACAAACCTTGATGTCTGCCAAAGATTTAACCAATCTACGCCGTCGTCCATTAAACGTTATGTGTATGTGTATACAGCCAATCGCACATCCGTAATAATACTTGGTGAAAGTCAACCTTACTGCTTAGAACATAAGACCTAACACTAAACCATTATAACAGATATACAACCAGCTGTATTTTAGTCGAGTAAACCTATGCTTGGTCTCAATTTTTAACTATAATTAATAGAATTAATACTTGATATGCAATATAATGGTATCAACACTACTTCTACGAATTGACATGAATTAGTGACATGAAAATGACATTATGACAACAAACGTCATGACATTGTGACAACGGCACAGCACTTAAAGCGAGTGGAATGACTTCCGTCCTACGAAATATACGACATGACTGTCGCGGTGTTAGTGAAAAGTATTAATGCTTTAAAACAAAATATACAAATAAAAAATTCTTGTCAGTCCGTCGTTCGTTCGTTGGCAAGAATATAAAAAAATAAAACGATTAATATAAAAAAATCGACTAAAAATATCTATAAAATCGATAGGTACTTACTAATTCGTTAACAACAAAATATCAATTCCTTTTGTCAGTATAGTGACGTGGTATGGAGTTATTTATTAAATTGTATTTATATTGACTTATTTTCAACGCACGAAAATATTATGTACTTTTAGCATATTCTTTCCACAACCCATTTAAATGAAAAAAAAAAGAAAAAAGATTAATGCAACATTCAATTTAAATAAAAGTGACGAATACGCCTCAATCCCTCAAAAATATACTATTGCTTGCATCTTAAAACCTACCTTTAGTAGAAACTAATAAAGTCTCTTTTCAAAAACACCGCAGCAGATTTTAACTATTTTAATATCAATGAGATAAATTCGTTAAGTTTACGAGCGTAGACAACACGAACCGTCACCTACCGACGTTGTTTTTCCGTTGATCGGTCCTAAGCTACCGTCATATTTCGGCAACTCCTTGCATTTTGCTTGCTGGAATAAGAAAAAAATTGATTAGTACTTTAAAAATAACTACATATAAGGTGACGAAATAAATGTTTCGCCTACCCATGCAAGGGGTATTATTTAGGAGCAGTAATATGTTAAATAACCAAACAAACCACATGAAGAGAATAAATTAAAATAAGAGGCAGCCAGGGGATGCTGTGACATCCCCAACTGAAAAGAAAGACCTAAATAACTTCATAGGTAATTTACCGATAATATTCCATCGAGAATTACCTGATTATGAAAAAAAAAGAAACAATCAGTCGTCAACTACACTAACTAGGGCCTGTAAGTAACTAAGTATAATGTGTAAAAATCTACAACATTCAACGATAACCTTCGTACTATTTGCTAAATTATAAACAGATGGAAATTGACGTCTGTTTTACTTTGTTATAATATGTATAAGTCGAAAATATTTACACTTCTATTTTGAGCGAACAATTTATACAATCAAACGTTTATGCCCAATAAATGTTAACACAAACAAGTCGATGGTCCATGGTAATGTAATTATTCACGGCATTTTAGGTTTTTAGCGAAACTGAAAATAATTGTGAGAATTTTATCGGTAAAGACTTCCAAGAAGACCATTTTTGTTGAATAATATTTCTAATGTCTTAATATTCGTAACGTAACGTCACGCCTTTTTATCCCCAAAGGCGTAACGTTACGTTGTAGAGCTGAACATTATGGCACGTAATGCCACTGTACAATATACACCAACTTTTCACTATTTATGTCAGTCTCATGTAATAGGTGGTAAGCCTTTTGCCATATACTGGCCAGAATTCCAGACTCCATACTACTACTGAGAAATTTTCGATAAGGCGAAAAACACCAGCAATACTTTTCCCGACCCAGGATTCTCCTTCCCTCAAGAGACCTCTTACCCGGCAGTCGCACTTACGACCACTCAACAAATGAGGCAGCCTCTTAATACTCGTAACAAAACGTGGAATTTGTTTTTTTATCGCGTGGTCATGATTTACGAGTCACCTAAACAATAGGTTGCAAATCCATAAAAACATAATAACTGTGTAGATACAAGTTTTCCTTTATACGCTACGCCTTGACCTCGGCTACTTGTAAAAATCCTCGCTTTTCTCACTCCCGTTTCGATTTCTTGAATCATCTCTACATCTGTTTAGGTTTTAGCTAAACAGTGCTATTTGCAGAACACTTTTAAAGCGAATGATAAATGCATGTTTGTATAAAAAGATTGGGTAAACTTACTTCCATGAGTTCAACAGCTATTTCCATAAATAATCGCTCGACATTTTCAGCTTCTTTAGCTGATGTCTCTAAGAAATACATGCCGTGGCGCTGTGCAAAGTCTTCGCCAATGTGCCTCGGTATCTCCCTGTCTTCCCGATCAGTTTTGTTACCTGAAATTGCATTATAAGATTTGAAAAAATAACCAATTATATCCAGAAAAAAATAGTCTCTTTTGATGTATCGCAATAAGAATAAAAATATTAAATAATTTTATGTAATAAAATAATTACATACAAAGGCATGAAATTAGGCAGAGAACTTAACATTTTAATGGGATTATAAAAAAAAAATAAGTTCTCAGTATTTGTTCATAAAAAACTTATATTAAAAATAAAATAATCTTAACTTAATCATCATACCTATTCATCGAATAAGTAGATTATGCTACATTTTAGGATTTAAGGCGTAATAGTACTTAGAGGTTTATGAGTCATCACCAAACAAGATCGAATGGCTATTTAAGGCGTGGGTGACCGCCTACGACCTCGCTCCCTGTTACCCTCATATGGTATTGAGAGTATTGTTTTATTTAATTTATAAAAGTACTAAGTAATTGAAAATTTTGGTAATATACCTTTTCATCAATTACTTATCATAATTTTTTGGAAATCAGCGTCTCAAATAGATTATGGATCGAATATAGACACACTACTGTCTAAAACCTACTCCTTACAAAAATAATAGACCATTAAATAACAACATTTAAACATATGAAAGTTACAAAACAACATGTCCTTAACCCCAATGGGCCTCATCAAATTGATCACTTCCAGCTATGGTTCGAAAATTAGGGTCAAATGAATCAATAGCTTCACTGACAAGTTCCTGTATAAGGTCATGTCAACTGTGCAGTGACCACACAAGGCCTTGTAAGACAATTTACTTTCTCTTTTTAAATCATTACAATAATTATGCCAATTGAATACTTTCATTCCCTAAGGATTGATTTAAGCATTGGAGCATTGCAATTTATTATGTAAGCTGTATAACTTCTACGAGTGTTTTAATAAAAAATAATAATGATTTATTTTCATTATGAAACAAATAAAATAAATTATTATGAAATACAGTTCTGGAAATATTCAAAGTCCATTTTTTTTAAAGTAGCTAAAAAGATGCAAATTGTACTTATTTGTTTCTCTCTATACCTGGCATCAGGGAAAAGTAGATGTGTTATTGAATGTGATTACCCCAGCATAGTGGGTCACATAGATTGGGTGTCACACTGATTGGAACAGGTATGGAATCCATAACAAGTTGCCCAGCAGCCAGTTATTCAACCACTACTAGTCAACATGCTAGAAATATCTTTAATTAAAAAATTACTCACCAACTAATATCCTAAGAACTTTATTGTTGGCATATTCTTCAATTTCTCTAAGCCAATCAGGTAGACAGTCAAACGTCGGCTGGCAAGATATGTCATACACCAGTATCAGAGCATGAGCAGATCTGTAGTAGCTCTGAGTAATTGAACGGAACCTCTCTTGGCCAGCGGTGTCCCATATTTGCAACTAAAAGAGGAAAACAAAAATATTTTTTACTTTTTGCATATAAAAGCAGCTTGGTTCATTAGTTGTTAGGTACTATAAGTGTAAAGAAAAAAAAATGGGTACAAGTTTTGGTATTTGTAAAAACACCTTCTCAGTAAATATTTGATGCCCTGGAATGTTATTATGACTCTTGTATGGTATATAAATTAGGTTCCATGTATGAATTACGAAAATATAAATTTCATAATATATATATATGACATAGTATATAAATTACAAATCAGGCAATAAGGACTAAAAGGAAAATCCACCAAACCATCTAAAAATAATATCAGATAGGTAATAATTAAATGTGATAAAGTACATTATTAGATGCAATAATATAAAATTTTATAATAGGTACATGTTTAATTTATGAACAGCAAACTTTGTCACTATAAATTAGTTTAATAAATAATTTTTGAACATAAACTTTCTCATTTATTACAGGTCTAAACAAATAAATACTGAATGACTTAATTACTGGCAACTTGGTGTGAAGTTCATTGTTTTTAATTTTCTTTATAATAATACAAGGGCATCACTGCACAAAGGATTATTTTTTATAAAGAAAACACAAATACACACTCTAAACTAGTAATTGTAGCTCTAAAATGATGCAATAGATGCCATATTTGGTATCAGTGTTAAAGAAACTCACCTTCACTTTCTCACCGTCCACTTCTACAGTTTTTATCATGAAATCCACTCCAATCGTAGCACCCTGGCCAGGTGGAAAAAGACCCTGAGTAAAACGACGTACCAAACATGTTTTCCCAACTCCTGCATTCCCAACTAATACTACTTTAAATAGAAACTTATAATCCTCCATAACGAGCACCAATTCACATTTGTCGCGAGAAAAAAATAGAATTCTTTAGGTATTTAGTAATCTTCACCTCTCACTGTTACGCTTTGATGAATAGAACGTCTATTACATTACGATAAATCACTGATATTTTTATCAAATAGATTATTTTGCGATCACAAGTTCATTACGATTAGATAGTGAAATCGACAACCGTATTGTCAAATCAATTCTACAGCCAAAACAATGAGAAAGAAAACTCAAGAGCGAAAAATATCGACGTCGTTCAAGTAAAATTGTTTTTGGCTTTTGCTTTTACGAAGAACGTTAAAAGCTTGCGTCACTTATTATATTCTAATTTTGTTTATCATCGTTTTAACTTTTAGTAACCATTTAATACAACGAAATTATTTTATAAGTTTGCTAAATATTACCAAAGAGTAAAGGTATAAGCTGCAAATAATTCAATTTTATTCAAACTATACTTACGTTTACATATTCAGCTAGCAAAACTTATCGTAAACTTACTTCGTAAACAGCAATGAATGTCAATTTTTAGTCGATTTTAGGTGAATCGATACTATTCAAAAACATTGCAACACAACACTACGATGCGACGCTTAATAACAAAATAGTCCAGAGTTTGTTTGTTTGTTAGTTAGTAAATTGTTGCTTAATTTAAAATAAACACGTTTGTTTTGTTTCTTAGTTTAATTTTCATCTAGTTTGACGGTATTACGTTTATCTTTGACAGACCGTTAGATGACTTTGATTGATGTATTTAGTGCGTCCAAGTTGTATTCGCGGGTGTATATGCGTGCGGTGCATAAAGTTTATTCGGTGGCGTAGCACGTATTTTGTTTGGTTTGCTCGAATTAAAATTCTTAGAACTATGTCTAGTATAAATTATACTACCCGTACCGAGGGACAAACTAAAATAAATACCATAATATGGACAGTGCCAAATTTTATCATACTGCTGGAAAACAAAACTAAAAGAGAGTTTCGCACCGAGAAATCTAAGGATCCCTCTACTGATTTGTCTGAATCAAGATTTCAATTGAAGATGCAATTCTTAGGAAGAGATAATGACATCATAGAAATCTACTATCTGTCTCCAACTCCAGTATTCTTGAAGTCTATCCTAACCATATGCCTGAAACGTTTCGAAGAGCGATCGATAGTAATAAAAGAGTATCACACTGTTCAGGCAAATAAATGGCAGTACTTAGCAACCCTATTCAAACGAGACATCGCCAGTTATGATGGCAGAGACATATTCCTACTTAGTGATGGCAGTTTGCGACTTAAATTCCAGTTTATGGTGACTAATGATATTAAAGTGGACCACTCGAACATCCCTGAGGCACAACTGAGCAATGATTTTGAAAATTTACTAAACAATGGATTGTTTTCTGATGTCACTATGAAATCTGCTGAGGATGTTGAATATAAGGTGCACAAGGCTGTGTTAGCGAGCCGAAGTGCAGTGCTCAGGGCACACTTTGAACATAATACTACTGAATGCTACACTAATGTTGTTGAATCTCCATTAGAGTCGGAGGTATTGAGAGAAGTCCTGACTTTCATATACAGTGACAAAGCTCCAAGGGTAGACGAAATACCAGAGAAGTTGTTGGCTGCGGCAGACTATTACCAACTAAGCAGATTGAAGAATCTCTGCGAGGAAGCTTTGCATAAGAAACTAACAGTGGAAAATGCCATAGAAACTTTACAACTGGCTGATCTTCACTCTGCTAATGCGTTGAAGCAGCTTACCCTGGAGTTCATAAAGGATGGTCAGGCAAAACTAATAACCAAGACTGAAGGTTGGAATAAAGTGAAGTCTGTAGAACTGATCAAAAGGATTTATGAATACATTATGACTGATGATATTGATGCAGATATTAAGTAGTTAACTATCTCACTACAGAAGATTTCTATGAGATTAAACTTGACAATTGTTGCTCATATTGTCTTCATATTTCCAAATTCCTGACAGATTGTAGTGCATTCCAGCTTATGTGCGAGTGTGTGTGTGATTAATGTTTTAAATCTTAATGGCAATTAAGATGAACTTGTCCTATTATCATTGTTCTTATTAATGCCAGATTGTTATTAGTAATTATGATATTACAATGACTAAATTCTTAATTATTTTGCCATTAGAATTTAAAAGAAAAATTGTAATGTTGAGGGCGTTAAATTGGACTGTAATGAATGAATGTAATAAAGTAGCATATTTAATTTTGAAATATTTATTACAATTTGATTAACATACAATTATCAATGTCGGCTAATATGGTAACGAAATTGGTGTAAACATTCCTCTAACATTTAGTCTACTATTACAAATGTTTTGTCTATAATTATTATGATCTCAAGTAGGGTGCAAGTTTTGTAGCAAATCTAAAATGATGTCAATTAGGTCTTTAAGTTATCAATATAAATCTCATTTTATATGTTTATGTATACAATATTTTGAGAAGTGTGTAACAAATAAAATGTCTTATAGACAATATGACAAGATATTTGTTTCTTTTCATTCTCTATATTATTTTAAAAGCTTACTACGTTATATATTTGGTAATACAATAGTATAAAGGGCAAAAACTCTAAAAATTTGTTAAGTAATGAGCAGACCCTAGTCTTAATAAGGATATTCAACTCATTTTTAGAATGTTTGCCTTTGCCTTTACAAAGGTACGATTTATATAAATCTAAAAAACACTACTGTACTAGTCCCTAAATAACTATAGTTGCCTAAAATTAGAGATGAGTATAAACATATTTGCTCAATGCATTGGTACATAAGTAAGTACTTAGATCAGTGGTTCCCAACCGGTAGTCTGCAGACAAAATGGTCTGCGATAAAAAAAGTATACAAGACTACACCTCAGCCCAAAAAAGGAAAACAACTAAGAGGTGCAACTGATTACACTAATGCAAAATAGAGAGTAAGCCCACACGAAAAAATTAATAGTAGTTGTGATCCCTAACATAACAAGAATTATAAAAGTGGTCTTTGACCAGAAAAGGGTTGGGAACCCCTGTCTTAGGGAGAAAAGATTGCTCAACATAGCAAATCAAATAAATACTTATAAAAAATTTAATATTACAATAAATAATTATCTCGTACGAGTATCACCACTGTCGTTACCACTGTCCGTTTCACTCATAAGATCACTGCTGTCGTCATCATCATCATCTTCCGAGTCGGTGTCACTATTACAGTATGCTGGGTCTCTGTTACAGTTGGCAAATAATTCATCATCACTCATGTCCCCTTGTGTGTCATCAAACTCTTTAGGCCAAACATTCTGTTCTTTATAATATTTTATAGAGTCCTTATTCAAAACTTTGACTATTTCAGCTTTTACTTTGTCTCCTTCAGGTATCGGTTCAACAACGATAAATGATCCCCGTCGCACCCAAATGTTTTTTCTGAATTTAGTAGGCATTGATACTAAGAATTCTTCACCAGATGGATTAATTACCTAAAAAAGAAAAATTTTACATAAATAAAATTATTTATTTTATAGCACACCTCATAATTTAACTAAATTAACTACTTAGAGAAGTGTACAACTGTCACAGCCAGATAAAACGGTTATATTTTTCTTTAAAATAACTGCCTCACACTAGGGTCTCTTGTTGTCTCCTGTGTCGTGGGTATATTTACATACATACACATGACACCCTGACCCGAAACAAAACCTAATGGACCACACAAAAGGATTGAGCCGTGTGGGCGCGGTAGCCGATTGGCCAGCCACCGCGACTACCGTGCAGTCAACATGTACTAAATGTCTCAAATTGGCAATGCTATACATATATAATTATTAAAATTGAATAGCTTATTCAAAACTAGGTATTGGGTACTACTTTTAATAATTGTAACATTAACTGATACTGCATGCAGTTCTTGAAATCCTTCCTATTCCTTTTTCTTTTAGGAGTACTACTCTACTAATCTGCTCTTATTTTAAGTAGTATTTAAATCTGAATTTTTGTGGATTTTAAAATTAATATATGGAATAAAATTAATAATAATTATTGATAATGTAGTAATTAATTTGAAAGTCACGATATAAGAACATTAAACCAACATCATTGGTTTAATTGGTGCTTTGGGGATGTGGTGGTCCAGTGATTTAAGACGCCAACTTCTTATGCATGAGAGCACGGGTTCAAATCCTACCAACGGCAAGTACCACAGTGACTTTTTCTGAGTTATATGTACTTTCTAAGATTATTTAGACACCACTGATAAACTGTGAATTTCAAGTATGTGAGAAACCCTGGGCTTTATAATTTCTAATCATAAATTTGAATTCGCCAACTCGCATTGAGCAAGAGTGGTGATTAATGTTCAAACCTTCTTCATGTGAGAAGAGGCCTTTGCAAAGACTACTATAGTATACTGGCCTTTGGTCAGCAGTGGCCACTTATAGGCTGATGATGATGATTGATTTAATTGATGACACAAGATGTCCACTGCTGCACATAGACCTCCTCGATGACTTCACTAATTATTTTATTAGAAAATTATCACATGCCAGCTACAAACGTGTGGCTACACTCACTGTTCGGCCCCTATTGATCGTAGCATGGTGTTATATTATCATACATATGGTTCTCTTCAATAAATACACACAATTGTGTGTTAAATATTCAATTATATCCAATATTTACAGGGAATAGCGCATTTAAACAATGAAATTTATAAGAAAAATGTTTCCTAATAGAAACCTGAAAATATATACTGATATCTATTGGTATAAGTATAGATATAGATTTATATTTATTATTTATTTATTTATTTCATTTCCACACAGGTAACAATATTATAGACTAAGCCCCACAAAACCGTTGTAATGGTTTGACTGTGGGGTCGCTGAATCTCTAAGTTTCTATATATAATCCCACCCAAAACATAAATGTGAAAGGCTGCCAAGTTCGATAATATTGGAATGCTTCGCCTATAAAAGAAGTGAGATCTAAATAAGTACCAAGTTCCATACACAGACCTCAGTTAAAAATGATATAACAAGTTGGCAAGTTTTCACACACTTTGTTATAAACCTACTAAACGCAATGAGTCAAGTATATAATTTTCTATTAAAACTTGCCAAGTTATATCATTTTTAACTGAGGTCTGTGTATGGAACTTGGTACTTATTTAGATCTCACTTCTTTTATAGGCGAAGCATTCCAATATTATCGAACTTGGCAGCCTTTCACATTTATGTTTTGGGTGGGATTTCATTTATTTTTGTAAAGTTTATTTTCTTTTTTTCTTATTTTACTTTACTTTGACTAAATACAAACCTTCGTAACGAATTTTAGGTCGGTACGACCATTGGAAGATATAGATAATTTTTTTGTTTTAGTTCCTTAGGGGTATGAATTTACACCTTCATTATTTTTAAAACCGACTCACACTTGGCCATTTTCAGATTTTTTCCTTTACCTTGACCTAAAGACCTACCTCCATGCCAAATTTCAAGTCAATACGACCATTGGAAGTGGTCTAGGTTTTTGATGAGTGAGTGAGTGAGTGAGTGAGTCAGTCAGTCAGTGAGTGTATAGTAAAAATAGCGATTTTCTGACGTCAATATCTCAAGACCTACAATAGGTACATTAATGAAATTTTGTATTTTAGATAAGTAAGTAGATCTCGACAGATACTAGAAATTTCATATGCGTAGATAAAATAGATTTTGAGTTATAGGTGGGTCGAACTTGGCCCGAAATGGTTCGTGTAATATAACCCACGGCCGGTGTGTCGGTTTTTTTGCTCGAACTTGGCGGACACACTGCCGTGTGTCTAGATATGAATTTCTTACCGCATGTAAATTATTTCCCCTATTCTTGGTCACTTTCACAATGCTCTGGTTCTCCTTAGGGAGCTCATCATCATCCCACGTATTTTCATTCATGACGTGCTTTCTTCTAGTCACTCGAGACATTTACAAATAATAAAACAAAAAGATACACACCCCTAACTAAAAATTGATTGTATTGATTTTTTATTAAGGCTTTAGTGTTACTTTAATTTACAACTAAAACCCGTCGCGAAAACTGAAATAAGAACGAAAACAAAGATAGCGTGCATCAGCTAGTTACACTAAACACAGAATCACTCTTTATCTGTAATACTCTTAGGACAAAATGGAATCTTCTTTATCGAATATCGATCGGTTCTCACAGAACAGAGTGCTACGCTCGCTATATGTCAGTATACGTATAGTTGTAGGTTATGTAGCGTTCCAGATCCGAATATTGCTCTGGTTGAAATTTTATGCATATCTTTCTTCTCATTCGATTTTTATTTTCTCAAATGTTTTATGTCGTAGAATTATTTTAAAAAATAATTAATATTCATATTATCAAGACTTACTAGACTTATGTTTAATCAAAATATAATGTTTTAAGAATTTGAAATTGATGCACTGTACGGATGTTGTAAATTCCGTAAATCCTTTGTATTTCTATTTCGCTAATGATATAGAATGCAGACTGCCGGGGCTGGAACTAGTCTTCTGTGCTGAAAAGTATGTATAAATCTCAACGCATATGTAGGTATGTATACATTGTGCATCGCTGCATCGTATCTATAGGTGGGTACTTTTTCATTGATCGTTCCGAAAATGACTTACCTATATGTTCATTTCACATTATGATTTATATCAGTACATATATTGTTTGATTAGAGCTTGATATCGAGTATAATGATGCAATATATCACCCCGGTAGTACAGTTATACTTGTAAAAGTCATTAACGTAGGTAACTCTGGAACTAATGAAATTCAAGTTAAGAAAAAATTCTACAATGTCAAGTTTTTACTGAAATGGTAGCTTACATTGTGGAACTTCCCTAAATTGAGCTAAGTAAATGGATTTAATAGGTAAGTACCTCTAGCTACAGTTTAAAACATTTGGCTACCGTGTTATACCTGTGTGAACATGCCACCCGACTTTGGAAAAATTGGTTTTTTCAATGGTTTTTCGAAAGATTTCGATTAGTAGTGGATAGGTAGTGAAGCTATTTTCGTTAGTAGTAATACCGAAAAATTTGAAAAAAGTAGTTAAAAAATGTCATTCCCCAAAATTAAAAAAAAAAATGTTTTTTCCGGCTGTTTCTCATAAATGAACGTTAGTAGTGGATTGTAGTGCAATTTTATTCGTTTGTAGTAAAACAGAAAAAAAATTCTTTTCAGAGTATTTTTTGAAAACGATTTTTATTACCTAAATACTGTTTCAAGGCATATACGATTACTACAAACGTTAAAATTTACTAAAAAGGGTTCGTAGAGGTTAGTAGTAAAAGAATTTTCGATAGTATTAAAGATACATGTTGACTAAAAGCACTTGAGATGAGTCAAACTTCTTTTGGAGCGATATTTACGGAATAAAATCTGTTTGACGATAAATACAACTACTACAAATGTTAGAAATGATTAAAAAGGGTTCGTAGAGGTTAGTAGTAAAAGAATTTTCGATAGTAGTAACGATACATGTTGACTAGAAGCACTTGAGATGAGTCAAACTTCTTTTGGAGCGATATTTACGGGATAAAATCTGTTTGAAGATAAATACGACTACTACAAACGTTAGAAATGATTAAAAAGGGTTCGTAAAGGTTAGTAGTAAAAGAATTTTCGGTAGTAGTAACGATACATGTCGATTAGAAGCACTTGAGATGAGTCAAACTTCTTTCGGAGCGATATTTACTTTTTTTTTATTTATTTTTATTTTTTATATCCTGCCACTTAGCAATCTGTTTCCAAGAAACAATAATCTAATATGGTGTCAGATTTTCATCGGTTAATATCTACAGCTGAGCTGAGCAACCATTATTGCCATACTCATCTTCTGTCCGCAAATCTTATTGCTAGATCTGGTATACTATTTCTCTTCAGTCAAGAGAATCTCACACTGCCCACTCCCCTCAACTCAGCAGCCAGTTGATTCACATGTCGGTCTAGTCTAATTTGATAATTATTGCTGTATGTCTCAATTTCTTCTTTCACTGTTCGCAGGTTCAAATCTAGGTTAACATATCGATTGTTTATGTACTGAGGAATATTAAACATGGCTCTCATTGTTTTACTTTGGAGAAGTTGCTTCAGCAAAGTAGCGTCAATAAGATCGTAACCAGGGCACTTGCCTTCCTATCGGCTCAGTTGCACGCCGATCGAAGTACAGTACGGACCTCTCTGGGACGTGAAGTTTTTCTGAGAAGACCCAAACTGAGTTATCATCATGAGAACAACATCTGTGACATCAGCAATGCTGACGTCACACTTTTAAAAAAATCACGGAGGTCTCTCCTTCGTCATATTAAATTATGAGATATGACTGATCTGAGATCCACCCCATTTGTCATTTTTTTTACAAAAAATAAATGAATAATTAGTTTTCAATTAAAATAAAACGTTAAATTCGTAACGATTTTGCCAATTTTAATTTAAAAGAAATATCAGGGAAATTAAATGGAACATTAAGTAATTAAATACCATATTTTATTATAAAATATTTATTGTAAATTGTCTAACAATTAATTTTCAATGTCAACAAATGTGCCAACAAAATTGTACATTTCTCTAATTAAGAGATTTGCTCCAAATCTTTTTACAATTCAACATAGCTAGGCTTCTTATTTCTGATCCGGAGCTGCGGACTACCTAGCGGGTTTACCGGAGCTCCGGCTCGAAAAGCAGGAGAAGGAACGGGGTGGTTTTTAGTCAGTTCGCCTTGCCCAAGGCGGGAGAAGTCATTGGATGATTTTCCCCCTCAAAAAAAAAAAGGCTTCTTATTTGTAAACTTATAATAAAAACTTAAAATAACTTATAATAAATTAAAATGACGAATCACTGCTGCGCCCACTATCGGTGTCCGTACCCCACTCCGAGTCCGTATCATACTCGGAGTCCGAATCCCACTCCGAGTCCGTATCACTTTCCGGCTCCGCATCACGCTCCGAGTCCGTCTCCCACTCGTCTGTATCACTGTTGTCACTCATATCACTGTCACTGCCATCGTCGTCCGATTCACTGTCACTAGAGTGATGTACATCAATATTATTCCCCATCTCTACCCTATTATAATAGTTAATGTTTACAAGTAAGGGTATTCCCTTACTTGTAAACATTTACTCGTTATCATCATTTGGACTCATGTCGTACTCGTTACCACTGTCACACTCCATTATGATCGCCAGGTTCATTGGCATTTTCATCCAATTCGACATCACTAACGGATTCCTCCTCAATATTATTAACGTCTTCCAATAAGTCGTGATAATCATAACGAAGATCATCCAACTCATTCTCATTGTGATCTAATTCAATATCACCAAACACTGGGTCTATATCTACGTTTTCAACTATGACGTCATCATTATAATGAAGATTCCTAAAGTGCGCAGCAAGATGGCCATCATTACTTGGTTCCTGATTGTTGTACAACTCAATTGGGAGACTCATTTTCTAGGATTTTATTTTACTTTCACTACTTCGGCTTTATACGGCTTCTTCAGGTATGGGTTCAACAATTATGTATAACCCATATGTTTTTTCTGAATTTTGTTGGCATGGATGCTAAGTATTCTTCACCAGATGGAGTTATTACCTAGAAAAGAAAAAGTAAACATAACATAAAAAAAAATAAATTAATTTAAACATTTAAAATTAGAACAATTAAACTTACGAACTATAAAAATTAGGGCAATGCAACATTAGTAGATATATTATATATATTGTGCTGAGTGTAGAGGGTGGATGTGTGTGTGGAGTGTTTGATGACTATGGATGCGTTATGATTAAGATAGGTGTAAATAATATTATATACATAATATATATGTAGCTCTCTAATATTTAAACTAAGTATTAATTTATTTTGTAGGTTTAAGTAGACATTCGGTAGACTCGTAATTGAGATTTTGAAGCCATGTTTTCAGTTTATTCTTGGATTGGACTTTATTAAGAGGATAGATTAATAATTCTTTGTTTATCTTATTGTATAGGTGGGAACCCAGAAAACCGTAAAACTGCTGTGTCCGACTTGTTCTACATCTAGTTACCGTGCAAACCGCTGCATTCCTTTTCTTATTTTCCGCTGCATTTGGATCATACGTCAACTCTGCGTGTGTTTTTAATATTATATTTAAAAAGAACAATTGCCGAACTGTTAGCACCCCACAGTGTTGATATAATTCAGCGGTAGGATACCATATGGGTAGAAAGCTGCTTATCTTAAAAGTGCTTCTCTGTGCTCTCTCTAACTTTATTATGGTTGTTTTTGCGGCCCCACCCCATGCAGTGAAGCAATAGGTTATAAGGGATTGACACAAGGCTAGATAAACCATCTTCATTAAAGAAGTTTCGGCAATGTGGCGAATGGATTTGAAGATGTATATAAGTTTCCGAATCCTAGACGTTAGGGCATCAATTTGGTTATGAAATTTTAATTCTTCATCAATTATAACTCCCAAATATTTTATAGTGGTTGTTCTTAATAATTGGGGGCAGTTACATGATATGTTGTCAGAATTACGGTTACAATTATGTGAGATAATGCGCTATGCCGGGGGGTCCTGTTTGTTGAGTGTGAACGTCATGTATTTTGTTTTTTCGATATTTAGTGTCAAAATATTATTATTGAGCCAATTGTTAACCAGATCAAAGCCATTTTGAGCATGCCTAAACACTTCATCCCATGAGTCCCCATGGAAAAGCAATGCCGTATCATCTGCGAAAGTGATTATTTTGCCGTTGATAAGCCGCATATTACATAAGCTATCTATATAAACTAAAACCAGTGTGGGCCCTAGTTTGCTACCTTGTGGCACGCCATATTCTATAGGAAGTTCATCACTTATCCAACCTTCAACTTTCACAACCTGTGTTCGTCCTTTTAGGTAGTCCGCAAATAGTTCCAAAGGTACCCCTCTAACTCCCATTGCCTCTAGTTTTGTTATCAAGATGGGGATTGAAACCGTGTCGAAGGCCTTGGCTAAGTCGAGAAAAATAGTCAGTACCCTTTTTTTATCGAACTTTTAGATCATACAGCTTGATTAATTATATATTATCATCAGGTTTAGGCAATGGTATAAAGAATTTAGAGTTTGAGATATCGTAAAATCTTAAATTTATACTATTTTCTAATAGTATTAAATTGTGAGATCTCTCTGATCTGAGATCCACCCCATTTGTTATTTATTTTTAACAAAAAATAAATGAATACTAAGTTATTTAATGTAGTCTTCTCAAAACTTAATATTCAATTAAAATAAAACATTATTTTTATAGCATTTTTACCAATTTTAATTTGAAAGAAATATCAGGGAAATTAAATGGAACATTAAACAATAAAATATGATGTTTGATTATAAAATATTTATTGTAAATTGTCTAACAATTAATTTTCAATGTCAACAAATGTGTCAACAAAATGGTATATTTCTTCAATTAAGAGATTTGCTCCAAATCTTTTTACAATTCGACATAGCTAGGCTTCTTATTTGTAAACTTATAATAAAAACTTAAAATAACTTATAATAAAAACTTAAAATAACTTATAATAAAAACTTAAAATAACTTATAATAAAAACTTAAAATAACTTATAATAAAAACTTAAAATAACTTATAATAAAAACTTAAAATAACTTATAATAAAAACTTAAAATAACTTATAATAAAAACTTAAAATAACTTATAATAAATTAAAATGACGAATCACTGCTGCGCCCACTATCGGTGTCCGTACCCCACTCCGAGTCCGTATCATACTCGGAGTCCGAATCCCACTCCGAGTCCGTATCACTTTCCGGCTCCTCATCACGCTCCGAGTCCATCTCCCACTCGTCTATATCACTGTCATTACTGTTATCACTCACTGTGTCACTATCACTTCTATCGTCGTCCGACTCACTGTCACTAGAGTTATGTACATCATTATTATTCCCCATCTCTACTCTATTATAATAGGCAATGTTAATAAGTAAGGGAACATCGTTATCATCATTTAGACTCATGTCGTACTCGTTACCACTGTCACACTCCATGTCAATATCAGCGTTATTATGATCGCCAGGTTCATTGGCATTTTCATCCAATTCGACATCACTAACGGATTCCTCCTCAATATTATTATCGTCTTCCAATAAGTCGTGATTATCATAACGAAGATCATCCAACTCATTCTCATTCTGATCTAATTCAATATCACCAAACACTGGGTCTGTATCTACGTTTTCAACTATGACGTCATCATTATAATGAAGATTCCTAAAGTGCGTAGCAAGATGATCATCATCACTTGGTTCCTGATTGTTGTACAACTCAATTGGGAGACTCATTTTCTAGGATTTTATTTTACTTTCACTATTTCAGGTTTATACGGCTTCTTCAGGTATGGGTTCAACAATTATGTATAACCCATATGTTTTTTCTGAATTTTGTTGGCATGGATGCTAAGTATTCTTCACCAGATGGAGTTATTACCTAGAAAAGAAAAAGTAAACATAAGTATTTATTTATTTTATAACACCCTTCCAATCCCTATAGTATAGTAATTTGTATGAAACCTAACCACGGCAAATACCAATGTGACTTTTTCCTAGTGATATTGGCATTCTAAGAGAGAAAAAATTTGTGAGGATACGTACGTTCGTACAAATGAGATCAGTGAAATGGGTTAATAATTGTAACATATCAGAATTATCAAAAAATAATTAAATTGAAGGATTAACATTTAAATTTAAATAAAAATTAGATTAAAAATAGAAAATAAATTTAAACATTTGAAATTAGAACAATTAAACTTACGAACTATAAAAATTATGGCAATGCAACATTAGTAGATGTATGTATATTGTGCTGAGTGTAGAGGGTGGATGTGTGTGTGGAGTGTTTGATGACTATGGATGCGTTGTGATTAAGAAGTTGTGTAGCTCTCTAATATTTAAACTAAGTATTAATTTATTTTGTAGGTTTAAGTAGACATTCGGTAGACTCGTAATTGAGATTTTGAAGCTGTGTCTTCAGTTTTTTCTTGCATTGGACTTTATTAAAATGATAGATTAATAATTCTTTGTTTATCTTATTGTATAGGTGGGAACCCAGAAAACCGTAAAACTGCTGTGTCCGATTTATTCTACATCTAGTTACCGTGCAAACCGCTGCATTCCTTTTCTTATTTTCAGCTGCATTTGGATCATACGTCAACTCTGCGTGTTTTTTAAATATTATATTTAAAAAGAACAATTGCTGAACTGTTAGCACCCCACAGTGTATATAATTCAGAATAGTATGGGGAGAAAGCTGCTTACCTTTAAAGTGCCTCTCTAACTTTATTTTGGTTGTTTTTGCGGGCCCACCCCATGCACCGATGCAATAAGTTATAAGGGATTAAGTTAAGAGGGACACAAGGCTAGATATACCATCTTTATTAAAGAAATTTCGGCAATGTGGCGAAGAGATTTGAAGATGTATATAAGTTTCCGAATCCTAGACGTTAGGGAATCAATATGGTTATGAAATTTTAGTTCTTCATCAATTATAACTCCCAAATATTTCATAGTGGTTGTTCTTAATAATTGGGGGCAGTTACATGATATGTTGTCAGAAGTACGGTTACAATTACGTGAGATGATGCGCTAATGCGGGGGTCCTGTTAGTTGAGTGATTTTGTTTTATTCGTATTTAGTGTTTATTATCTAAATTGTAAACCAGATCAAAGCCATTTTGAGCATGCCTAAACACTTCATCCCATGAGTCCCCATGGAAAAGCAATGTCGTGTCATCTGCGAAAGTGATTATTTTGCCGTTGATAAGCCGCATATTACATAAGCTATTTATATAAACTAAAACCAGTGTGGGCCCTAGTATGCTGCCTTGTGGCACGCCATATTCTATAGGAAGTTCATCACTTATCCAACCTTCAACTTTCACAACAAATGTTCGTTATTTTAGGTAGTCCGCAAATAGTTCCAAAGGTACCCCTCTAACTCCCATTGCCTCTAGTTTTGTTATCAAGATGGGGATTGAAACCGTGTCGAAGGCCTTGGCTAAGTCGAGAAAAATAGTCAGTACCCTTTTTTATCGAACTTTCTGATCATACAGATTGATTAATTACATATTATCATCAGGTTTAGGCAATGGTATAAAGAATTTAGAGTGTGAGATATCGTAAAAGCTTAAATTTATCCTATTTTCTAATAGTATTAAATTGTGAGATCTCTCTGATCTGAGATCCACCCTATTTGTTTTTTTTTACAAAAAATAAATGAATACTAAGTTATTTAATGTAGTCTTCTCAAAACTTAATATTCAATTAAAATAAAACATTATTTTCATAACATTTTTACCAATTTTAATTTGAAAGAAATATCAGGGAAATTAAATGGAACATTAAGCAATAAAATATCATGTTTGATTATAAAATATTTATTGTAAATTGTCTAACAATTAATTTTCAATGTCAACAAATGTGTCAACAAAATTGTACATTTCTCCAATTAAGAGATTTGCTCCAAATCTTTTTACAATTCGACATAGCTAGGCTTCTTATTTGTAAACTTATAATAAAAACTTAAAATAACTTATAATAAAAACTTAAAATAACTTATAATAAAAACTTAAAATAACTTATAATAAATTAAAATGACGAATCACTACTGCGCCCACTATCGGTGTCCGTACCCCACTCCGAGTCCGTATCATACTCGGAGTCCGAATCCCACTCCGAGTCCGTATCACTGTCCGGCTCCGCATCACGCTCCGAGTCCATCTCCCACTCGTCTGTATCACTGTCATTACTGTTATCACTCACTGTGTCACTATCACTTCTATCGTCGTCCGATTCACTGTCACTAGAGTTATGTACATCATTATTATTCCCCATCTCTACTCTATTATAATAGGCAATGTTAATAAGTAAGGGAACATCGTTATCATCATTTAGACTCATGTCGTACTCGTTACCACTGTCACACTCCATGTCAATATCAACGTTATTATGATCACCAGGTTCATTGGCATTTTCATCCATATTTGATTCTTCTTAGGTAACTCCTGATATATATTTGCACTTATAGGTAATAAACACAAAACTCAAACTCCGAAATAAAGATAATTTTTCCTCTTAACGTGTTGATTTTAAAAGATTAAACTAATATTTGTAACGCCTTTATATTAATTTTACTCTTTTGTAACAAGAACAGTAGAGAGCGTGCAATGCGTGCGTCAGCTAGTAACGCTCAGCACAGAATGAACTCATCGCACAGAAATGCTATGCACGCAGGTTCGATGACGTTCCAGCGCCAGGGTTGCCAGTTGTAATTTTATATTATTACCAGTTGAAAAAAAATATAAGTATATATTACTTCGCATTCTATTATTATATTTTTTTTATTTCAAGTATAAGTAGTTGTAAAATTGATTTAATATAAATATTAATAATTATGATATTAAAGTAGCTCTGCTAAATAATTTTAAAGGAAATATCATGTTGTATCTAGAAGTTGACTGTGGTGCACAAATGTAACAGATTATTTTATATTTCAGTAATAATTATTAAATAGAAACAAATAAGATACATTTCATAGCTTAGTCAACGCCCCCTGAAGATGAGTTAATTGACTTCATACGTTGATGTACCTACTCGTTTATAATTTATGTATTTTTGTAAATGTGGTGGTGGCCAGGGTGTTTGAGAAGCCGACAAACCCACCCGGTTCGAAACCTACCAACGGCGAAATACCAAAGCGACTATTTCCGAGTTATTACATATTATACTGGGCTTATAATTACTTACATTTAAAAGTTTGAAATTACCAACCCGAAATGAGGAAGTGTGGTGATTTATGCTCAAACCATCTCCGTGGGAGAAGAGGCCATTGGTGAGCAGTCGCCAAATATAGGCTTTAGATTTGATGTGTGATGTGATAGGTATTTATTTTATACAACTTTAAAGTAATGGGCTCTTTTTTAGGGGGAAATCATCCAATGACTTCTCCCGCCGGTAGGAAAAGAATGACCTGACTGCTGTACTATACTGGTACTTTTTATATCTGAATTTCATATTAATTGCTGATTAGTATACATTTGTGACAAATTATTGTTCTAAAAGTACTATACAGTCTGGCTGGTTCAAATATCGTTGATTTACGGGATAATTACCACAAGAAGCAGTACCTATTTATAACTAAGTAGGTGCCTAAATTTTAAGACAATTAAAATTTAAAGCCAATTAACAGACAATTAAGTATATTATGTATCATAATCCTTATAAACTAATTGTATCTATATTACCTATAAGGGTTTTAATTTTATGTTCGACAAAGATCTACTTAGCAACAAATAATATTGTAAAGTCGAAATGAATCTTACAATATGTGTGAACCAATATGTATTTAAAGTATAGCAAGCATTCACACGCTTACAATAGAAATAACATTTACTGGTATTTTCAAAGATAATGTGCTTTTGTTTCATTTACTAACAAGGCTCCATAGATGGTCTGTCGAAGGTGGTGCGTGGTGTTATAGCAGCTTAGAGATAAGGGTTGTAAGATAAGCCCATTGTTTCTTTAATTACGTCTTTTTAATTTTTAGGAACAATAACGATCTCCTAGTACTTACCGTAAGTATCTATTGTACCTATATTGTGAGTTAATTGACACTTATGACTCCAAATGTGGTTTTAAAATGTGGCATTATATGTGGTATTAAAATTTAAACCAAAAGGCATAGTAACTATTTTAGCTGTTCTGATTACAAAAACGGCGTTCATTTAATTTAGTCTGGTCATTAATTTTGTTTAAGTACAGTAGAAGCTCTTTATTCGTGGGGTATGCGTTCCGTAAATATGCCGCGAATACAGAAAGCGTCAATATGGAATGCTAATTTGTATGGGGTTATACGAATACGTTCCCAGATGACGAAATAAGGTTTAGGCAATGGTTTAAAGAATTTAGAGTGTGAGAAAGCTTAAATTTTATCCTATTTTCTAATATTATTAAATTGTGAGATCTCTCTGATCCGAGATCCAACCTATTTGTTTTTTTTTACAAAATTAAATGAATTATAAGTTATTTAACGTAGTCTTCTCAAAACTTAATATTCAATTAAAATAGAACATTATAGAGCCTTTCGATAATCCGAATTTTACCAATTTTAACGGAGCGTTCGGATTAGAAATATCAGAAATAAATTAAATGGAACATTAAGCAATAAAATATCATTTATTTGATTATAAAATATTTATTGTAAATTGTCTAACAATTAATTTTCAATGTCAACAAATGTGTTCAGCAAAATTGTATGGCAACTTTTCTCAGCGGCAGTTCGGATTAATTAAGAGATTTGCTCCAAATCTTTTTACAATTCAGGGACATAGCTAGGCTTCTTATTTGTAAACTTATAATAAAAACTTAAAATAACTTATAATGTCAACAAATTGCCAAAAAATAACTATTTCTCTAATCAAAAGAAGCTTCTTAACTTATAATAAAAACTTAAAATAACCTATAATAAATTAAAATGACGAATCACTGCTGCGCCCACTATCGGTGTCCGTACCCCACTCCCAGTCCGTATCATACTCGGAGTCCGAATCCCACTCCGAGTCCGTATCACTTTCCGGCTCCGCATCACGCTCCGAGTCCGTCTCCCACTCGTCTGTATCACTGTTATCACTGTTGTCACTCATATCACTATCACTGCCATCGTCGTCCGATTCACTGTCACTAGAGTGATGTACATCAATATTATTCCCCATCTCTACCCTATTATAATAGTTAATGTTAACAAGTAAGGGAACATCGTTATCATCATTTAGACTCATGTCGTACTCGTTACCACTGTCACACTCCATGTCAATATCAACGTCATTATGATCGCCAGGTTCATTGGCATTTTCATCCAATTCGACATCACTAACGGATTCCTCCTCAATATTATTAACGTCTTCCAATAAGTCGTGATGATCATAACGAAGATCATCCAACTCATTCTCATTGTGATCAAATTTAATATCACCAAACAGTGGGTCGGTATCTACGTTTTCAACTATGACGTCATCATTATAATGAAGATTCCTAAAGTGCGCTGCGAGATGGTCATCATCACTTGGTTCCTGATTGTTGTACAATGCAATTGGGAGACTCATTTTCTAGGATTTTATTTTACTTTCACTACTTCGGCTTTATACGGCTTCTTCAGGATGTGTGTGAACCTGGCAGATCATTGTCCAGCAGATCAAAAATAAATGCGAGTTCTTTTCGCATGCAGCTGAGTTCTACAGTTCGTGATAGTTTTTAGCAATAGTTCTGACGTTTTTACCCTGAAAAAAGCCGTTTGACAAAATGATCTGCTAACTTCCCGTAGCAGATCATTTGGCAGCAGATTAAAAATAAATGCGAGTTCTTTACGCATGCAGCTGAGTTCTACAGTTCCTGATAGTTTTTAGCAATAGTTCTGACGTTATTACCTTGAAAAAAGCCGATTGACGAAATGATCTGCTATGGGAAGTTAGCACATCATTTCGTCAATCGGCTTTTTTCATCATTTGCTATAGATCACAATATACAGATAGGAGAGTTCTCTTACGAATTCAAAACAAAAAAAGTTCTAGCCTTTGACAATTATTTCTAGCGATGAAAAAATATTTTCCGACTGTTCAACTCGTCTATCATGATGTGCATGACGATTGTAACGGAACTCCATCGCAGAATTCGATTCCAGACGAAATATACCTTCTTTATTGACGCGAATCATTTTTAAAACCTAGAACTCTTTAGTTTCTTGTGAATTTGTACCAGAACTCCAACACAGAACTCGATTCGAGTCTAGAACTCACGTCCCAATGCTAGCAGATCATGATAGACCGTTGGAAAAGTCGGAAAATACATTTTTGATCGATTGAAATCATTTTTAAAACCTAGAACTCTTTAGTTTCTTGTGAATTTGTACCAGAACTCCAACACAGAACTCGATTCGAGTCTAGAACTCACGTCCCAATGCTAGCAGATCATGATAAACTGTTGAAAAAGTTGAAAAATATTGTTTTCAGCGATTCAAATCATTCTTAATAGCTAGAACTCTTTAGTTTCTTGTGAATTTGTACCAGAACTCCAACACAGAACTCGATTCGAGTCTAGAACTCACGTCCCAATGCTAGCAGATCATGATAAACCGTTGGAAAAGTCGAAAAATACATTTTTGATCGATTCAAATCATTCTTAAAGGCTAGAACTCTTTTGTTTTTTTATGAATTTGAACCAGAACTCCAACACAGAACTCGATTCGAGTCTAGAACTCACGTCCCAATGCTAGCAGATCATGATAAACTGTTGAAAAAGTTGAAAAATATTGTTTTCAGCGATTCAAATCATTCTTAAAGGCTAGAACTCTTTTGTTTTTTATGAATTTGTACCAGAACTCCAACACAGAACTCGATTCGAGTCTAGAACTCACGTTCCAATGCTCGCAGATCATGATAAACTGTTGAAAAAGTGGAAAAATATAGTTTTCAGCGATTCAAATCATTCGTAAAGGCTAGAACTCTTTTGTTTTTTATGAATTTGTACCAGAACACCAACACAGAACTCGATTCGAGACAAGAACTCACGTTCCAATGCTAGCAGATCATGATAGACCGTTGGAAAAGTCGGAAAATACATTTTTGATCGATTGAAATCAGTTTTAAAACCTAGAACTCTTTAGTTTCTTGTGAATTTGTACCAGAACTCCAACACAGAACTCGATTCGAGTCTAGAACTCACGTTCCAATGCTAGCAGATCATGATAAACTGTTGAAAAAGTTAAAAAATATTGTTTTCAGCGATTCGAATCATTCTTAAAGGCTAGAACTCTTTTGTTTTTTATGAATTTGTACCAGAACTCCAACACAGAACTCGATTCGAGTCTAGAACTCATGTCCCAATGCTAGCAGATCATGATAAACTGTTGAAAAAGTGGAAAAATATTGTTTTCAGCGATTCAAATCATTCTTAATAGCTAGAACTCTTTTGTTTTTTATGAATTTGTACCAGAACTCCAACACAGAACTCGATTCGAGTCTAGAACTCATGTCCCAATGCTAGCAGATCATGATAAACTGTTGAAAAAGTTGAAAAATATTGTTTTCAGCGATTCGAATCATTCTTAAAGGCTAGAACTCTTTTGGTTTTTATGAATTTGTAACCAGAATGCCAACACAGAACATCGATTCGAGTCTAGTAGTAGAGTTAAGGTTTTAAAAATTTTCAAAATATGCCAAAAATGTATTTTCCGACTTTTCCAACGGTCTATCATGATCTGCTAGCATTGGAACGTAGCTAGACTCTAGAAAGACCTCGAGTTCTGTAAAGTGGACTTACTGGTACAAATTCATAAGAAACTAAAGAGTACTAGCCTTTAAGAATTATTTGAATCGATCAAAAATGTATTTTCCGACTTTTCCAACCGTCTATCATGATCTGCTAGCATTGGAGTGAGTTCTGGACTCGAACCGAGTTCTGTGTTGGAGTTCTGGTACAAATCTCACAAGAACGCCACTATAGACCTAGCCTTTAAGAATGATTTGAATCGATGAACCAATATTTTTCAACTTTTTCAACTTTATCATGATCTGCTAGCATTAGAACGTGAGTTCAGACTCGTCGAGTTCTGTGTTGGAGTTCTGGTACAACTGTCACAAGAAACCGAAAAAGTTCTAGCCAAGAATGATTTGAATCGCTGAGCGGACAATGATTTTCAACTTTTTCGACAGTTTAAATCTGCTAGCATTACAACGTGAGTTCTAGACTCGTAGTCCTGTGTTGGAGTGATGGTACAAATTCAAGAAACGAACGAGAATTCTAGCCTTTAAGAATGATTTCAATCTGATCAAAAACCCACCCGACTTTACTCCAACGTTATCATGATCTGGCGCATTGGAACAGTGAGTTCTAAACTCGCCAATCGAGTTCATGGTTGGATCCTGGTACAAATTCACAAGAATAAAGAGTTCTAGGTTTTACCATGATTCGCGTTGATAAAGAAGTTATTTTATCCAGTCTGGATTCGGATTTTGCGATGGAGTTCTGTCGCAATCGTCATTTAATCATGATAACGATTGGCATTCAGGAAAATACTTTTTTCATGCTATGAAATAATTTTCATTAGGCTGAATTTTTTACTTCGGAATTCTTCAAGAGGAGTTATTATTTATTTATTTTATAACACCCTTCCAATCCCTATAGTATAATAATTTGTATGAAACCTAACCACGGCAAATACCAATGTGACTTTTTCCTAGTGATATTGGCATTCTAAGAGAGAAAAAATTGTGAGGAAACGTACGTTCGTACAAATGAGATCAGTGAAATGGGTTAATAATTTTAACATATCAGAATTATCAAAAAATCTAATTAAATTAAGAAGGAAAAACAATAACCCCAGTAGCTACAATTTAAAACTAATAAACATTAAACTAAAGTTAAAATTTAAGCTATTAACAACTAAAATATCTAAAATTAGAACAATTAAACTTACGAACTATAAAAATTAGGGCAAATGCAACATTAGTAGATATATGTATATTGTGCTGAGTGTAGAGGGTGGATGTGTGTGTGGAGTGTTTGATAACTATGGATGCGTTATGATTAAGATAGGTGTAAATAATATTATATACAATGTGATAGGGTTGGGACTTCTAACCCGTTAAGGCTGAGTACTACATCTAATTTTATCGACAAAAAAAAATATGGGGTGTTGAACCCCCAAATTGAAAAATAGTGATTTTTTCGGTAAAAATAATTCACAAATGTTATTTTTTCTCACCAAAACATTATCAAACATATGAAAAAAGTAATGAATTAGTTAGCCAAGGTTATTAGCTACCGTTTGTCGTTTTTTTTTGTTTCTACGACGCATACAACCTTTGATATCAAAAAAAGTAAAAAAAATATAAAAATAGCCATAATTTTTAGGGGGAGGGGATTCGACCCCTTCGATCCCCGACTTTTGTCCATAAAATTAGATGTAGAACTCAGCCTTAACGGGTTAGAAGTCTCGCCCCTATCACATTGTATATGTGTAGCTCTCTAATATTTAAACTAAGTATTAATTTATTTTGTAGGTTTAAGTAGACATTTGGTAGACTCGTAATTGCGATTTTGAAGCTATGTTTTCAGTTTTTTCTTGCATTGGACTTTATTAAGAGGATAGATTAATAATTCTTTGTTTATCTTATTGTATAGGTGGGAACCCAGAAAACCGTAAAACTGCTGTGTCCGACTTGTTCTACATCTAGTTACCGTGCAAACCGCTGCATTCCTTTTCTTATTTTCCGCTGCATTTGGATCATACGTCAACTCTGCGTGTTTTTTTAATATTATATTTAAAAAGAACAATTGCCGAACTGTTAGCACCCCACAGTGTTGATATAATTCAGCGGTAGGATACCGTATGGGTAGAAAGCTGCTTACCTTTAAAGTGCCTCTCTGTGCTCTCTCTAACTTTATTATGGTTGTTTTTGCGGCCCCACCCCATGCAGTGATGCAATAAGTTATAAGGGATTGACACAAGGCTAGATAAACCATCTTTATTAAAGAAGTTTCGGCAATGTGGCGAAGGGATTTGAAGATGTATATAAGTTTCCGAATCCTAGACGTTAGGGCATCAATATGGTTATGAAATTTTAATTCTTCATCAATTATAACTCCCAAATATTTCATAGTGGTTGTTCTTAATAATTGGGGGCAGTTACATGATATGTTGTCAGAATTACGGTTACAATTATGTGAGAAAATGCGCTATACCGGGGGATCCTGCTTGTTGAGTGTGAACGTCATGTATTTTGTTTTTTCGATATTTAGTGTCAGAATATTATTATTGAGCCAATTGTAAACCAGATCAAAGCCATTTTGAGCATGCCTAAACACTTCATCCCATGAGTCCCCGTGGAAAAGCAATGCCGTGTCATCTGCGAAAGTAATTATTTTGCCGTTGATAAGCCGCATATTACATAAGCTATTTATATAAACTAAAACCAGTGTGGGCCCTAGTATGCTGCCTTGTGGCACGCCATATTCTATAGGAAGTTCATCACTTATCCAACCTTCAACTTTCACAACCTGTGTTCGTCCTTTTAGGTAGTCCGCAAATAGTTCCAAAGGTACCCCTCTAACTCCCATTGCCTCTAGTTTTGTTATCAAGATGGGGATTGAAACCGTGTCGAAGGCCTTATCGAACTTTCTGATCATACAGAGTGATTAATTGCATATTAACATCAGGTTTAGGCAATGGTATAAAGAATTTAGAGTGTGAGATAGCGTAAAAGCTTAAATATATCCTATTTTCTAATAGTATTAAATTGTGAGATCTGACTGATCTGAGATCCACCCCATTTGTTATTTATTTTTAACAAAAAATAAATGAATACTAAGTTATTTAATGTAGTCTTCTCAAAACTATTATTTTCATAACATTTTTACCAATTTTAATTTGAAAGAAATATCAGGTACATTAAATGGAACATTAAGCAATAAAATATCATGTTTGATTATAAAATATTTATTGTAAATTGTCTAACAATTAATTTTCAATGTCAACAAATGTGTCAACAAAATTGTACATTTCTCCAATTAAGAGATTTGCTCCAAATCTTTTTACAATTCGACATAGCTAGGCTTCTTATTTGTAAACTTATAATAAAAACTTAAAATAACTTATAATAAAAACTTAAAATAACTTATAATAAAAACTTAAAATAACTTATAATAAATTAAAATGACGAATCACTACTGCGCCCACTATCGGTGTCCATACCCCACTCCGAGTCCGTATCATACTCGGAGTCCGAATCCCACTCCGAGTCCGTATCACTGTCCGGCTCCGCATCACGCTCCGAGTCCATCTCCCACTCGTCTGTATCACTATCATTACTGTTATCACTCACTGTGTCACTATCACTGCCATCGTCACCCGATTCACTGTCACTAGAGTTACCAACTTCAATATTATTCCCCATCTCTACCCTATTATAATAGGCAATGTTAATAAGTAAGGGAACATCGTTATTATCATTTAGACTCATGTCATACTCGTTACCACTGTCACACTCCATGTCAATATCAACGTTATTACGATCACCAGGTTCATTGGCATTTTCATCCATATTTGATTCTTCTTAGGTAACTCTTGATATATATTTGCACTTATAGGTAATAAACACAAAACTCAAACTCCGAAATAAAGATAATTTTTCCTCTTAAAAGATTAAACTAATATTTGTAACGCCTTTATATTAATTTTACTCTTTTGTAACAAGAACAGTAGAGAGCGCGCAACGCGTGCGTCAGCTAGTAACGCTCAGCACAGAATGAACTCATCGCACAGAAATGCTTTGCACGCGGGTTCGATGACGTTCCAGCGCCAGGGTTGCCAGTTGTAATTTTATATTATTACCAGTTGAAAAAAAAATAAGTACAGGGTGATGAGTTATGGGCAGAAAACAAACGACTATATAGGATGACCAGGGATTTAATATGATAAAGGTAAATATAAGTATTAACTAGTTGCCGGCAGAACACAGAAGAAAGAGACAACATTATAAAGTGACGTTTGTACAGAAACATCAAACTCAAATGACATAATAGTTTGCGTTTACAAATAGAACTTCAACACTCGCCCTTAAACCAATACTATTATGTTTAACAATGGAACACAAAAAATCAAACATTATATGCATACAGAAAAATAAAGGTAAACTTCTTACAGACCATATTATATTCCTTAACAAAATCTTATAACAAAAAAGTTTATAACTTAAAATAATTTCAACTTTACACTAAATTCAACTCTGTTACAAACTTGACATGTGATCCACTTGACAAAGGTTTTGTCAGTATGTCTGCTAACATTTCTTTCGTACACAAATATTTAACATCAATAGAACCTTTAGAAACATGTTCTCTAATAAAATGATGTCTGATATCAATGTGTTTAGTTCTAGCATGAAACATTGAATTCATACACAATTTCTGTGCTGACTGATTGTCATTAAAGATTGTGACTTTGAAAGGTTTTTGGAACAATTCTTCCAAAAATTTACAGAGAAATAAAGCCTCTTTACAGCTATCAGAGAGACACATGTATTCAGCCTCTGTGCTCGATAGAGCTACAGTGCGTTGTTTCCTACTCTCCCACGATACTATAGAATTACCTACCTTGAACAAATATCCTGTGTAGGAGCGTCTGTCATCGCTACGTCCCCAATCAGCATCAGCATAAGCAGTGATGGTTAGATCACCTTTACCAAAAGTTAATCGTAAGTCCTTTGTACCTTTTAGGTAACGAAGAATTCTTTTAGCTGATTTCCAGTGAACTTCCGTAAAACAGTTGTTATATTGACTCAAATAACTTACGGCGTGCGATATATCAGGTCTTGTGCCAACTGCAATATACATTAGGGATCCTATTAGACCTCGATAGTCGTATTTACTGTTATCAGTAAGTTTCTCAGCCTTCGTTAGCTTAATTCCTGTTTCCATGGGAGTAGATGTAGGTTTACTATCTTCCATCTTATACTTTTGAAGAACTCTTTCTATATAATTTATTTGATCAAGAGTTATACTGGATTGAGTTTTTGTCAGTCTCATCCCCAAAATATGACTTGCTGGTCCCAAGTCTGTAATTTCAAATTCCTTTTTAAGTTTTTCTTTAACTAGAGTTCGCTCTTGCGAATTTGGAGTAGAGAAAAGTATAATGTCATCGACATAAAGAGCTATTATTATAAATTCACTCTGTATTCGTTTATAATAAACACATGGCTCTGAAGTAGATTTCATAAGTTTACAAGTTTCACATAGGACTTTATTGATCTTTTCATACCAAGCCTTAGATGCTTGTTTCAGACCGTAAATTGCCTTATTAAGTCTGTATATCTTATTCTCTTTTCCACTAAGAACAAAGCCTTCAGGCTGCTCCATGTAAACGACTTCCTTGAGATCGCCATTCAAAAAGGCTGTCTTCACATCGAGATGATCAATGTCCATATTGTATTGAACTGCAATAGCAAGCAATGTGCGCAGACTGGAGTATCTCACAACAGGTGAAAACGTCTCCTCATAGTCAATGCCACGTTGCTGGGTGTACCCTTTTGCTACTAATCTTGCTTTGTATTTTAAGAGCTCACCATTAACTCCATATTTCTTCTTGAATACCCATTTACATTTTATTGGCCGCTGTCCTTCTAAGCGGTCAGTAACAGTCCAGCAATTATTAGTAATAAAAGATTTATACTCATTTTCCATTGCTTGTCTCCAATTCTCAGCTTCCGGACCAGATAGGGCTTCTTTCACAGTCAGCGGCTCGCTTGCGACTCCGTTCATGCCAGCGATATGGAGAGCCGACAGCATGGAATCATCATCCTCGTCTGTCTGTGTACTAGAAGATGTGCTTTCTTCTTCCTCATCTGGAACGTAAGATTCATCCGCAGCAGCATTTGATGTAAAGCTCTCATCATCACTCTCAGAATCATTTAATGTAATCGTACTAATTCTCTGTTCCTCTTCTGTTAGTGGTGATAGTTCAATGATGGATTGATTAAGCAATTTATCATCATTTGACACATTCATAAACTTATTTTCAAAGAATGTTACATCTCTTGCTTTTATACACGCTGTTGGATTATCAGGGTTTATTAATCTATAGCCCTTGCTCTCTTCACAGTAGCCCACAAATATTAATTTCTCTGCCTTTGGATCCAACTTTGTACGATTATGTTTTTGAGAATATGCAATACAACCAAATATACGTAAATTTGAGAGTGATACCTTTTTATTTGTCCACTTCTCTTCTGGTGTACATCCCTTGACTGCGATGGTTGGTGAACGATTTTTGAGATAGACGGCTGTGTTAACAGCTTCAGCCCAATATCTCTTTTCAAGGCCAGCATCTTGTAACATGCAGCGAGCTTTCTCGAGTATGCTCCTATTAGCCCGCTCTGCAATGCCATTCTGCTGCGGGGAGAAGGGTATAGTTGTTTGATGACTGATACCATTCGCCTTCAAATAATTCTGAAAAATTAAATTAATATATTCACCTCCATTGTCACTACGTATTGCTTTTAGTTTTTTATCTGTTTGCTTTTCAACTAAACATTTCCATTCTTTAAATTTATTAAAAACCTCATCTTTTCTTCTCAAAAAATAAACAAAAGTTTTCCTACTGAAGTCATCTATGAAAGTTAAAATATATCTGGATCCGCTAAAAGATAAACAAGGCATAGGTCCACATAAGTCTGTGTGAACTAATTCTAATATATCAGTGGCTCTGTTGAAACTTTTCTTAGGGAAAGGTAACCTTGTTTGTTTTCCCATCACACATGCAACACATTTCTCAAAATTACTATTATTAGAATAAGTAATACCAGTAGCCATACCTTTATTCAAAAACTGCATGCTTCTATGGTTAAGGTGCCCCAGACGACGATGCCAGACTTCCTGTGAAGCCATGCTACATTGCTGTGTCACTAAAGCCTTTTCAGTAGTATTAGTAACATCACTACTTGAAGTAACACCTGACTTTGTTTCAGTAGACTTTTCTACTAAGCTGCATCGTATGGGAGTGGATTCAACAATATCTAGCTGATATACACCATCACAAAGTGTAGCAGAGGCCACAACTACCTCACCGTCATATATTTGACAAATGCTAGAACTAAACACCACTTTAAAACCTTTCCTAACCATTTCACTAACTGACAACAAGTTTGCTGTTAAGTTTGGTACAAAATAAACATTAGATATTGTCTTTACATTACCATTTTTCATTTGTACATGAACTGTCCCTTGTCCAGCAGTTAATAACTTGTCACCATTTGCTACTTTCACTTCCAATGTTTTATCACTCACAAAATCACTCATGACTGATCTGTCATGACACATATGGCCTGTTGCACCACTATCTATGTACCATGATGTACTACTGATGTTTGCTGAAAGTGCGGTAAGTAATGCTTTAGAATTATCTGTATTTGTTTTAGGATTCTTCTTGTTCACATTCTTTGGACAATCCTTAATAAAATGTCCCGTCTTCCTGCACTTGAAACAACAAGGAGGCCGCTTGCGTGCAACTACAGCTAGAGCACTCTCAGTCTTGTCATCTCTTCTGATATTTTCCTGCAATAATTTCCCTTTGACTATCTCGCTTGACAATTTTAAATTTGAATTTTCCATTGCCATAATCAATGGGTCATAGTCCGCAGTGAGACCACTCAAAATGATGACTGCTATGAAGTCGTCTTCCAGAGGCGACCCTATCTCGCTTAGCTGTTGTGCCATTTCAGTGATTCTGTTCAAGTATGCTTCCATGTTCTCGCTGTCAGACAGTTTGGTCGCGAACAACGTTCGTAATAGACCAAGTCTCCGGCATAAACCCCTGTCCTCGTATGCTTTCTGCAAATTTGTCCAAGCTTCGTGTGCAGTCTTCGCGTTTCTAATGTGTGGTATCGCTGTTGGCTGTACATTCAATGCAATTTTTGCCAGCGCTTTAAGTGCTTTCTTGTTATCCTTGCCATCGTCCGATTCAACATAGTCCCATAACTCTTCGTGTACCAAAATCATTCGCATCATGAATTTCCACGAGCTATAGTTCTCGATGCCTTTAAGTTTCTCAATAGAAACAAAATTTGAACCCGACGAGGCGGCCATGTTTTCGTCTTCAGTGAGAATTTTCGTATCTCAATGAGCCGGTCACAGAACGCGAAGTACGTGAAAATATATTGATATTATTCATTAACAATATCCCTGGGCCCATAACCTGATGAGTTATGGGCAGAAAACAAACGACTATATAGGATGACCAGGGATTTAATATGATAAAGGTAAATATAAGTATTTACTAGTTGCCGGCAGAACACAGAAGAAAGAGACAACATTATAAAGTGACGTTTGTACAGAAACATCAAACTCAAATGACATAATAGTTTGCGTTTACAAATAGAACTTCAACACAGGGTATTTCAACAAGAACTTTGTTTTTTAAAACAAAATAAAATAAAGAATTTGGTGGAAAATGAATAAAAATTTTATTGTATTAAAAAGAGAAAAGTTTGACAATTATGAATGAAAAATTATATCTGACAAATGTCCACCAGGACCACGCCGACAGATGCTGATTCTTTCATCAAAATTTTTAATCACTTTCCTAACAATCACACTTCCAGACCACACAGCACACCTCACAGGGACACGTTGAGCATGCAAAGGCTTCTCAATAATTGCTTTAGGATTTTCAGAAGCCCAAATGCGGCAATTTCGCTTATTGACATACCCTGACAAATGAAAATGTGCTTCGTCTGAAAAAATGATTTTTTGAGAAAAACCAGTAGGTTGTTCTAAGCAAATCTACGGCGATTTGAATGGTCGGTCAGCTTCAATTCTTGCACCAGTTGAATCTTGTAAGGCTTCAAAGCCAAATCCTTTCGCAAAATTCGCCATGTTGTGCTTTTGGATAACCCCAATTGTTGAGAACGTCGTGAAATTGATAACTTTTGATCTTCTTCAATACTGTGGCTCACGGCAGCGATGTTTTCTGTTGAACGACCAGGTCGAACACGTGTTGGTGTTGGCACATTTTGTACCGAGCCTGTCAACTCAAATTTCGCGACCAAATTCTTGATAGCGATCTCAGAAGGACCAATATGTTGCCCGAAAATATCATGAATTTTACGAAATGTAACTTTAACAGAACGACCATTTTCATAGTGAATTTGAATTATTTTAATGCAATTTTTGAGCGAAATTGAATTCATTGTAGCATTTGCCAAAGCACCTACTACGAATACCGCCAAAAATTAAATGTCAAAAACTGCCACGTTCTTGGTATTGCTCTAATTAAAAACAAAGTTCTTGTTGAAAAACCCTTTATATATTACTTCGCATTCTATTATTATATTTTTTTATTTCAAGTATAAGTAATTGTAAAATTGATTTAATATAGATATTAATAATATAATTTGATTTTAAAGTAGCTCTGCTAAATGATTTTAAAGGAAAATATCATGTTGTATCTAGAAGTTGACTGTGGTGCACAAATGTAACAGATTCTTTTATATTTCGGTAATACTTATTAAAGAGAAACAAATAAGATACATTTCATAGCTTAGTCAACGCCCCCTGAAGATGAGTTAATTGACTTCATACGTTGATGTACCTACTCGTTTATAATTTATGTATTTTTGTAAATGTGGTGGTGGCCAGGGTGTTTGAGAAGCCGACAAACCCACCCGGTTCGAAACCTACCAACGGCGAAATACCAAAGCGACTATTTCCGAGTTATACATATTATAATGGGCTTATAATTTCTTATATTTAAAAGTTTGAAATTACCAACCCGAAATGAGGAAGTGTGGTGATTTATGCTCAAACCATCTCCGTGGGAGAAGAGGCCATTGGTGAGCAGTCGCCAAATACAGACTGTAGATTTGATGTGTGATGTGATAGGTATTTATTTTATACAACTTTAAAGTAATGGGCTCTTTTTTAGGGGGAAATCATCCAATGACTTCTCCCGACTGTAGGAAAAGAATGACCTGACTGCTGTACTATACTGGTACTTTTTATATCTGAATTTCATATTAATTGCTGATTAGTATACTTTTGTGACAAGTTATTGCTCTAAAAGTATGTCTGGCTGGTTCAAATAATGCGTTATCGTTGATTTATGGCATAAATTACACAAGAAAAATAACACAAGAAGCAGTACCTATTTATAAGCTAGACTAGCAAACCCAGCGATATCTGTTTCGCTACCAATGATTTTCCCTGTTTTCTGAATATTCTATAAACCTCGCTGAGCTCGAGACCTATCCAAAAAATGCAAAACGTTCGTGCGTTCCGGAGTTATAGCGTTAGGAAGGAAAACCCGACTTGTTTTTATATAATAGATAAGACGATTAAAATTTAAAGCCAATTGACAGACAATTAATTATATTATGTATCACCGATATGCGTATCTAGACATTACAGAGCGTTATTTTTCTAGTTAGCATAGTACATTCCCTGTTTGGCAAAGGTCTCTATGACTACCTACGATCTGTTTATAAATTCATGTTACATATTATATTAAATTGATATTACATAAATATGAAGTTTGGGCCGACTTTCTTGAACCCCTCCCGAAACTAAAACCTGGCTACGCCTATGTTATGTATCATAATCCTTATAAACTAATCGTATCTATATTACCTATAAGGTTTTTAATTTTATGTTCGACAAAGATCTACTTAGTAACAAATAATATTGAAAAGCCGAAATGAATGTTACAATATATGTGGACCAATATGTATTTAAAGTATAGCAAGCATACACGCTTACAATAAAAATGACATTTACTGGTATTTTCAAAGATAATGTTCTTTTGTTTCATTTACTGACAAAGCTCATAGATAGTCTGTCGAAAGTGGTGCGTCTTTTTAATTTTTAAGAATAATAACGATTTCCTACTTCTTACCGTAAGTATCTATTGTATATTGTAAGTTAATAGAGATACTTATATAATACTAATCATATAGATACAATAGTTGATAAATCAAATAGAATGTTATAAATAGAAATACTAGACAATTTAAATCAATAGCAGCATTAAAAGTTCTTTACTATGCCCTGGTACGTAGCAACATTGAATACTGTTCCGCGGTGTGGTATCCTATGTATCAAAATAACATTCAGCGTATTGAAAAAGTACAGAAAAAAATCCTAAGAAGACTATCTGTCATCTGTGGTATACGGCATACGGTGAAAGATTATAATGATAGGCTGGAGCATTTTAAAATGAAATCCTTGCTTTGGCGCAGAGACTATTGTGGATTAGTATTTTTATATAAAATTTTAAACTGTAGATTAGACTGCCCATCTTTGTTATCACCAATCCAAATAAAAGTCCCAAGATCTTCCGCGAGATTAGTTAATTATACTCCATTCGCCACGAAATATACCCGAAATAAATATGGCAGTAACGCACCTCTCACCTATACTCTCAGAAAATGTAATGACATTTATAAGAAACATGACATTGATATATTTGCAAGTAAAATATATGTATTTAAAGAGCCATTTATAGTTTACCCAATCTTTAGTTTTTATTTAGTTTTTATAATGTTTGTACTTAATTTCTTAATTTTTTAAATTGTTTTATACTTATTGCTTGAACGGTCTAAAAATTATGTTGAGCCTACCTTTAATTTAAGAGCATACACTAACTGTTGTTTCCCATATTTTTAAGATTGTCTGTATGTTGGTAAGCCTTAATAAATAAATAAATAAATAAATAAATACTTATGACTCCAAAGGTGGTTTTAAAATGTGGTATTAAAATTTAAGCCAAAAGGCATAGTAACTATTTTAGCTGTTCTGATGACAAAAATGGCGTTCATTTAATGTTGTCTGGTCATTAATTTTTTTTAAGTACAGTAGAAGCTCTTTATTCGTGTTATAGGGGTTATAGGGGATACGATCCTAGATGACGAAATAAAGTAGCAAATTGTAGATAAAAAAATGTTTAATTGAACTTTCTGATCATACAGATTGATTAATTACATATTATCATCAGGTTTAGGCAATGCTTTAAAGAATTTAAAGTGTGAGATATCGTAAAAACTTAAATTTATCCTATTTTCTATTAGTATTAAATTGTGAGATCTGACTGATCTGAGATCTACCCCATATGTTATTATTTTACAAAAAAATAAATTAATTATATGTTATAATCTTCTCAAAACTTAATTTTCAATTAAAATAAGACATTATATTTGTAACGATTTTGCCAATTTTAATTTAAAAGAAATATCAGGGAAATTAAATGGAACATTAAGTAATTAAATACCATATTTGATTATAAAATATTTATTGTAAATTGTCTAACAATTAATTATCTATGTCAACAAATGTGCCAACAAAATTGGTGTATACATTTCTCTAATTAAGATATTTGTTAAAAATCTTTTCACGATTCAACATAGCAAGGCTTCTTATTTGTAAACTTATAATAAAAACTTAAAATAACTTATAATAAAAACTTAAAATAACTTATAATAAAAACTTAAAATAACTTATAATAAAAACTTAAAATAACTTATAATAAATTAAAATGACGAATCACTACTGCGCCCACTATCGGTGTCCGTACCCCACTCCGAGTCCGTATCATACTCGGAGTCCGAATCCCACTCCGAGTCCGTATCACTGTCCGGCTCCGCATCACGCTCCGAGTCCATCTCCCAGTCGTCTGTATCACTGTTGCCACTCATATCACTGTCACTGCCATCGTCGTCCGATTCACTGTCACTAGAGTTATGTACATCATTATTATTCCCCATCTCTACTCTATTATAATAGGCAATGTTAACAAGTAAGGGAACATCGTTATTATCATTTAGACTCATGTCGTACTCGTTACCACTGTCACACTCCATGTCAATATCAACGTCATTATGATCATCAGGTTCATTGGCATTTTCATCCATATTTGATTCTTCTTAGGTAACTCTTGATATATATTTGCACTTATAGGTAATAAACACAAAACTCAAATTTCGAAATAAAGATAATCTTTCCTCTTAAAAGATTAAACTAATATTTGTAACGCCTTTATATTAATTTTACTCTTTTGTAACAAGAACAGTAGAGAGCGTGCAACGCGTGCGTCAGCTAGTAACGCTCAGCACAGAATGAACTCATCGCACAGAAATGCTTTGCACGCAGGTTCGATGACGTTCTAGCGTCAGGGTTGCCAGTTGTAATTTTATATTATTACCAGTTGCAAAATATATATATAAGTATATATTACTTCTCATTTTATTTTTTTTTTGTTTCAAGTATGAGTTGTAAAATTGATTTAATATAAATATTAATAATTATGGCTTTAAAGTAGCTTTACACTATAATTTTCAAGGAAAATATCATGTTTTAAGAAGTTGTCAGTGGTGCACGAATGTAACAGATTCTTTTATATTTCAGTAATAATTATCAAATAGAAACAAATAAGAAACATTCCATAGTTAAGTCATCGCCCCGAAGATGACTTAATTGACTTCATATACCGTTGATATTACCGTTGATAAAATTAAAGGAATGGAACTCAATTTTATATAAATTGCCAATTAGTGTACGTTTGTGACAAATTATTGTTCGAAAAGTACCTACTTCTGGCTGGTTCAAAAGATTTGTTATCGTTGATTAACGGGATAAATAACACAAGATGCAGTACCTATTTCTAACTAAGTACCTAAATAAGACGATTAAAATTTAAAGCCAATTAAGTATATTATGTATCATAATCCTTATAAACTAATTGTATCTATATTACCTATAAGGGTTTTAATTTTATGTTCGACAAAGATCTACTTAGCAACAAATAATATTGTAAAGTTGAAATGAATCTTACAATATGACTGTGTGAACCAATATGTATTTAAAGTATAGCAAGTATTCACACGCTTATTATAGAAATAACATTTACTGGTATTTTCAAAGATAATGCTCTTTAGTTTCATTTACTAATAAAGCTCATGGATTGTCTGTCGAAGGTGGTGCGTGGTGATATAGCAGCTTAGATATAAGGGTTGTAAGATAAGCCCATTGTTTCTTTAATTACGTCTTTTTAATTTTTAGGAACAATAACGTTTACCTAGTACTTACCATGAGTATCTATTGTATATTGTAAGTTAATAGACACTTATGACTCCAAATGTGGTTTTAAAATGTGGCATTAAAAATTAAGCTAAAAGGCATGTGACTATTTTAGCTGTTCTGATTACAAAAACGGCGTTCATTTAATTTAGTCGGGTCATTTATTTTGTTCAAGTACAGTAGAAACTCTTTATTCGCGGGGTTTGCGTTCCGTAAATATGCTGCGAATACAGCAACCGTCAATATGGAATGCTAATTTGTATGGGGTTATAGGGGATACGTTCCTAGATGACGAAATGAGGTTTAGGCAATGGTTTAAAGAATTTAGAGTGTGAGATATCGTAAAAGCTTAAATTTATCCTATTTTCTAATAGTATTAAATTGTGAGATCTCTCTGATCTGAGATCCACACCATTTATTATTTTTTTTACAAAAAGTAAATGAATAATAAGTTATTTAATGTAGTCTTCTCAAAACATAATATTCAATTAAAATAGAACATTATTTTCATAATATTTTTACCAATTTTTATTTGAAAGAAATATCAGGGAAATTAAATGGAACATTAAGCAATAAAATATCATATTTGATTATAAAATATTTATTGTAAATCGTCTAACAATTAATTATCAATGTCAACAAATGTGCCAACAAAATTGGCAACAAAATATTTCTCTAATTAAAAGATTTGCTCCAAATCTTTTTACAATTCTACATAGCTAGGCTTCTTATTTGTAAACTTATAATAAAAACTTAAAATAACTTATAATAAATTAAAATAACTTAAAATGACGAATCACTGCTGCGCCCACTATCGGTGTCCGTACTCCCCTCCCAGTCCGTATCATACTCGGAGTACGAATCCCACTCAGAGTCCGTATCATACTCGGAGTTCGAATCCCACTCCGAGTCCGTCTCCCACTCGTCTGTATCACTGTTATCACTGTTGTCACTCATATCACTATCACTTCTATCGTAGTCCGATTCACTGTCACTAGAGTGATGTACATCATTATTATTCCCCATCTCTACCCTATTGTAATAGGCAATGTTAACGACTAAGGGAATATCGTTATTATCATTTAGACTCATGTCGTACTCGTTACCACTGTCACACTCCATGCCTTTATATTAATTTTACTCTTTTGTAACAAGAACAGTAGAGAGCGTGCAATGCGTGCGTCCGCTAGTAACGCTCAGCACAGAATGAACTCATCACACAGAAATGCTATGCACGCAGGTTCGATGACGTTCCAGCGCCAGGGTTGCCAGTTGTAATTTTATATTATTACCAGTTGAAAAAAAATATAAGTATATATTACTTCTCATTCTATTATTATCTTTTTTTTTATTTCAAGTATGAGTAATTGTAAAATTGATTTAATATAAATATTAATAATTATGATTTTAAAGTAGCTCTGCTAAATAATTTTAAAGGAAAATATCATGTTGTATCTAGAAGTTGACTGTGGTGCACAAATGTAACAGATTCTTTTATATTTCAGTAATAATTATTAAATAGAAACAAATAAGATACGCATTTCATAGCTTAGTCAACGCCCCCTGAAGATGAGTTAATTAACTTTATACGTTGATGTACCTACTCGTTTATAATTTATGTATTTTTGTAAATGTGGTGGTGGCCCGGGTGTTTGAGAAGCCGACAAACCCGCCCGGTTCGAAACCTACCAACAGCGAAATACCAAAGCGACTATTTCCGAGTTATACATATTATACTGGGCTTATAATTTCTTATATTTAAAAGTTTGAAATTACCAACCCGAAATGAGGAAGTGTGGTGATTTATGCTCAAACCATCTCCGTGGGGAAGAGGCCATTGGTGAGCAGTCGCCAAATACAGACTGTAGATTTGATGTGTGATGTGATAGGTATTTATTTTATACAACTTTAAAGTAATGGGCTCTTTTTTAGGGGGAAATCATCCAATGACTTCTCCCGCCGATAGGAAAAGAATGACCTGACTGCTGTACTATACTGGTACTTTTTATATCTGAATTTCATATTAATTGCTGATTAGTATACATTTGTGACAAATTATTGTTCTTAAAGTACTACATATACAGTCTGGCTGGTTTATATGATGTGTTATCGTTGATTTACGGGATAATTACCACAAGAAGCAGTACCTATTTAAAACTAAGTAGGTGCCTAAATTTTAAGACAATTAAAATTTAAAGCCAATTAACAGACAATTAAGTATATTATGTATTATAATCCTTATAAACTAATTGTATCTATAATACCTTAAAGGGTTTTAATTTTATATTCGACAAAGATCTACTTAGCAACAAATAATATTGTAAAGTCGAAATGAATCTTACAATATGTGTGAACCAATATGTATTTAAAGTATAGCAAGCATTCACACGCTTACAATAGAAATAACATTTACTGGTATTTTCAAAGATAATGCTCTTTTGTTTCATTTACTAACAAAGCTCATAGATAGTCTGTCGAAGGTGGTGCGTGGTGTTATAGCAGCTTAGAGATAAGGGTTGTAAGATAAGCCCATTATTTCTTTAATTACGTCTTTTGCATTTTTAGGAACAATAACTTTACCTAGTACTTACCGAGTACTATGAGTATCTATTGTATATTGTAAGTTAATAGACACTTATGACTCCAAATGTGGTTTTAAAATATGGTATTATATGTGGTATTAAAGTTTGAGCCAAAGGCATAGTATCTATTTTGGCTGTTCTCATTATCATTATCTCAAAAACGGCGTTAATTTAATTAGTGATGGTTAACTCGAGTACCTAACCCGAGTCAACTCGAGTTGGGCGTAACTCGATTCCACTCGAGTTGAATTCTCTCTGACTCGAGTTCGAAAACCGAATGGAACCGACATGGAGCGAAGTTTGCCGATAATTAATTTGAGTGAGACTATAGTAATTTCGTTCACTGATATTCATTCATTACGCTTCACGCTTAGAAGAAGTTTATTTTAGTTTTTTTTATAAGATTTTTGTTTTTTGTCAATAACTAATTGTTAGTTAATTGCTGGGAAAATATTTTTATTTTAATTTTAAAATCATTTGACATTTTCCTTTATCTAGCACCTAAGATAAATATTTAAGACAAAAATATAAGCATATAATTTAAGTAAGGAAAAATAGTCTTTGTGATACTGATTATCTTATTTTCTTGAAAATATTGTGATTACTAATTATTAAACAATTATGAGCCTGTAAATGTACCTATGTACATACTTGCATCATAATGTTAGTCAGATTTTATTTTAAAAAGACTGCTATATAATTTCATAGTTTAATTGGTAGTAAATATTAGTTTTAATTAAAATTCGAGCCAAAAGTACTTAAATAAATGATTCGATTTCAAACAATAACTTTTTCTTTATTTAGTAGGCATAACTCTCCCGATACATTATAAATAAGTATGTAAAAAAATAAAGAATTGAAACATATAAAAATAAAATTTGCCTGTTCCAATTTTTTCAAGTATTTACGCCAAGTTGAGGGAATAATTTGGAAAAAGCTCAAAAAACATTTACTTGTCAATCCAGTTAACTCGAGTTACGTAATTCGAGTTCAACCCGAGTTACATGGATTTTAACTCGAGTTAAATCGAGTTTTGTTTTTCCCGAGTTGGCACATCACTAAATCCAATTAAGTCTGGTCATTCATTTTGTTTAAGTACAGTAGAAACTCTTTATTCGTGGGGTTTGCGTTCCATCAATATGCCGCAAATACAGAAACCGTCAATATGGAATGCTAATTTGTATGGGGTTATCCTAGATGACGAAATAAAGTAGCAAATAGTAGATAAAAAATGGTATAAAGAATTTAGAGTGTGAGATAGCGTAAAAGCTTAAATATATCCTATTTTCTAATAGTATTAAGTTGTGAGATCTGACTGATCTGAGATCCACCCCATTTGTTATATTTTTAACATAAAATAAATGAATAATAAGTTATAATGTAGTTTTCTCAAAACTTAATATTCAATTAAAATAAAACATTAAATTCATATAATTTTTACCAATTTCAATTTGAAAGAAATATCATGGAAATTAAATGGACCATTAAGTAATATAAATACAATATTTTATAACAAAATATTTATTTAAAATTGTCTAACAATTAATTATCAATATACACAAAAAAATGGCAACAAAACATAAGAGAGAGATTAACGTAAGAGATTTGCTCCAAATCTTTTTACAAAATTCTACATAACTAGGCTTCTTATTTGTAAACTTAAAATTAAGATGATGAATAACTGCTGTGACCACTATCGGTGTCCATACCCCACTCCGAGTCCGTATCATACTCGGAGTCCGAATCCCACTCCGAGTCCGTATCACTTTCCGGCTCCGCATCACGCTCCGAGTCCATCTCCCACTCGTCTGTATCACTATCATTACTGTTATCACTCACTGTGTCACTATCACTGCCATCGTCACCCGATTCACTGTCACTAGAGTTACCAACTTCAATATTATTCCCCATCTCTACTCTATTATAATAGGCAATGTTAACAAGTAAGGGAACATCGTTATCATCATTTAGACTCATGTCGTACTCGTTACCACTGTCACACTCCATGTCAATATCAACGTTATTATGATCACCAGGTTCATTGGCATTTTCCTCCATATTTGATTCTTCTTAGGTAACTCCTGATATATATTTGCACTTATAGGTAATAAACACAAAACTCAAACTCCGAAATAAAGATAATTTTTCCTCTTAACGTGTTGAAAAGATTAAACTAATATTTGTAACGCCTTTATATTTATTTTACTTTTTTGCAACAAGATCAGCAGAGAGCGCGCAACGCGTGCGTCAGCTAGTAACGCTCAGCACAGAATGAACTCATCGCACAGAAATGCTTTGCACGCAGGTTCGATGACGTTCCAGCGCCAGGGATGCCAGTTGTAATTTTATATTATTACCAGTTGAAAAAAAATATAAGTATATATTACTTCGCATTCTATTATTATATTTTTTTTATTTCAAGTATGAGTAATTGTAAAATTGATTTAATATAAATATTAATAATTTGATTTTAAAGTAGCTCTGCTAAATAATTTTAAAGGAAAATATCATGTTGTATCTAGAAGTTGACTGTGGTGCACAAATGTAACAGATTCTTTTATGTTTCAGTAATAATTATTAAATAGAAACAAATAAGATACATTTCATAGCTTAGTCAACGCCCCCTGAAGATGAGTTAATTGACTTCATACGTTGATGTACCTACTCGTTTATAATTTATGTATTTTTGTAAATGTGGTGGTGGCCCGGGTGTTTGAGAAGCCGACAAACCCGCTCGGTTCGAAACCTACCAACGGCGAAATACCAAAGCGACTATTTCCGAGTTATACATATTATACTGGGCTTATAATTACTTACATTTAAAAGTTTGAAATTACCAACCCGAAATGAGGAAGTGTGGTGATTTATGCTCAAACCATCTCCGTGGGAGAAAAGGCCGTTGGTCAGCAGTCGCCAAATATAGGCTGTAGATTTGATGTGTGATGTGTAGGTATTTATTTTATACAACTTGAAAGTTATGGGTTCTTTTTTAGGGGAAATCATCCAATGACTTCTCCCGCCGGTAGGAAAAGAATGACCTGACTGCTGTACTATACTGGTACTTTTTATATCTGAATTTCATATTAATTGCTGGTTAGTATACATTTGTAACAAATTATTGTTCTAAAAGTACTATACAGTCTGGTTGGTTCAAATATCGTTGATTTACGGGATAATTACCACAAGAAGCAGTACAGACCTATTTAAAACTAAGTAGGTCTATATTACCTATAAGGGTTTTAATTTTATGTTCGACAAAGATCTACTTAGCAACAAATAATATTGTAAAGTCGAAACGAATGTTACAATATGTGTACCAAAAACTACTTAAAGTAAAACAAACATTCACACGCTTTCAATAGAAATAACATTTACTGGTATTTTCAAAGATAATGTTCTTTTATTTCTGTGGCGGATGGGGTGCGAGAAAATGAAGATCGTTTAAAAATTGAAACTGGGTGAGACTCAGTGCGGCGGGATGCGCGGGCGCGCGGTCACTTGCGCGCGTATTTCCGCGGTGTCGGTCGGATGCGAACTGGTCGGAGGGGCGCGGGCCGTGTCGAACAAGCAAGCGCCCGCACGCCGCCGCCGTGCGGGCGACATCGAAAACTAAGTGACCGCACGTGATTGGTCACACCGCGCTGATGCACCACAGATATTTAATAATCATAATAGAATCATACAAGGGGTATCAATACAATAATAAAGTACAATAAAACTTTTACATTTGTTACAATAGGTATTAATTAAATTATTAATTAATTATATTAATTAAAATAATATAGAGAAAATAATATTAAATTATTATATTGACGGGCGGGCCGCTTCACCATCGCTAACATTCTGCCCCTTAGTGTTGTCATGGCAACACTCATCACCAAGTAGTAAAGCTATTCTCGATGCCGGACGTTTTAGTATACCGGATTTAGTTTTTACATCTACTATTCTTACCCGTCCGTCAGCTCCAGGATAAACACTCTGCACTATGCCTTTTGGCCAGACATTCCGAGGTGAACTGGGATCTACTACGACTACAAGGTCACCTACCTTTAGTTGTGCTCCTTCACGGTTCCATTTTTTGCGAGGTGCTAGAGTAGGCAGGACTTCTTTGACCCACCTAGACCAAAACAGATCTGCAAGGCGTTGCGCAACTCGCCATTGCTTTCTTAATTGCAAGTCTTGATCGTTAAATATACCTATATTAGGCAAGTTGGAGGACGATCCTAATAGGAAATGATTTGGCGTTAGAGCCTCGGGGTCTCTAGGATCCACTGAGACATGGGTTAAGGGACGTCCATTAATCATATTCTCTACTTCACATAAAAGGGTGTTAAGAGTCTCTTCCCTAGGGGCGCGCTCTTTGAGAACTACTTTTAGCGCTGTTTTCACGCTCCTAATTAGTCGTTCCCACGCACCTCCCATGTGGGGGCTGCCAGGGGGAATGAATTTCCACTCTACGCCTTTGTTGACCGTCTCTGTTAATAACTGTTGGCGGTTGTCAAGTAATTCTTTATAAGCCCTTTTCATTTCCGTATCAGCACCCCGTAAGTTCGTTCCATTATCGGAAAACATCGTGCGTGGCCAACCTCTACGAGCGGCCATTCTACGTAGTGCCATAATCATCGAATCGGTTGTGAGGGTCGGAACTACCTCGATGTGAACGGCGCGTACTGTGAGACAAGTGAACAGCACACCGTATCTGCGAACCCTCTGTCTACCGACTACCACTTCCATCGGCCCGAACAGGTCTACCCCACACATTGTAAACGGTCTATGATGATGCATGAGTCGACATTCGGGTAGATCTCCGAGGCGTGGAGTCTGAGGTAAGGCTTTTTTAAAACGGCAAATTAAGCATTTTCTGGCTACAGAACGTACCGTAGGTCTTAATCTAATGAGCCAGTACTTCTGTCGCAGCTCATTTACTACCATCTCGTTGCTTGAATGCGCCGCGTTTACATGGTAATGGGCCACGATAAGCCGTGCGATATGGTTTTGTCCATCTAAAATAATAGGGCATTTAGTAAACTGATCTACATCCTTCGATTGCCCTATACGGCTACCTAAGCGTAATAAATTATTTTCATCTATTATCGGGGTAAGTGAACGTAAACGACTATCTAATTTAACTTCTTTATTTTTGCTAAGTAAGTTTATATCATTTTGAAAGGATTGTGCTTGTGAGTAACGAAGTAATAATAATTCCGCTTTACTCATTAATTTTTCATTGATCGTATTTATTGAACTCTTTTTACATTTTTCAATAAATAATAATACTGTCGCTGTAGTACGCAACAATCGCAACCATGTAGAAAATCGACTTGGTTCGGGAACAGGTAAGTCACATAATATCATATTATTATTATCTTGAACGGTATTTACTTTTTCTAATATTTCGTCACTAATTATTTTTGTTTCAGGTCGCTGCGGCCAACAGGAACGCGGTTGGTACAGAAAGGACGGTCCGGAAAACCATTCAGAGTCACTGCTCAATACGTAATCATTATTTTTTGTCCCCAGGTCCGCGACGTTCAAACCAGTGGGTACATAGTGCCATTCGTCCGACTTACTCAACTCGTCGATTTCCCCAAGTCTATTTGCAATAAAAGCTTTATATGATCGACAATGGTTTTTAATCCAATGTAAAACGGTAGTTGAATCGGTCCAATAATATACTAAGTTCGGTTGCAAACGATGTTCTTTCTTAATACTATCAGCTAATTTACATGATAACACGGCGCCCTGCAACTCGAGGCGCGGCACGGATATCGGCTTCAACGGGGTAACTTTACACTTACTAGCGATAAACGATACGGTTACGCGTCCATCGTTGCTTTCAATAACAAAGCTCCATAGATGGTCTGTCGAAGGTGGTGCGTGGTGTTATAGCAGCTTAGAGATAAGGGTTGTAAGATAAGCCCATTGTTTCTTTAATTACGTCTTTTTCATTTTTAGGAACAATAACATTTACCCAGTATGTACTTACCGTGAGTATCTATTGTATATTGTAAGTTAATAGGTATTGATTCCTCCAAATTTGGTTTTAAAACGTGGCATTATATGTGGTATTAAAATGAAGCCAAAAACCACGGTAACTATTTTAGCTATTCTGGTTACAATTCCTGTAAAGAAAATTGAACGATGTGGCCCGGAGGTTTCAGATGCCCTCATATGAGGATGCGCTTCTCATTCATGATTTTATTATTCTGTGGTGCGGGCTCGAAACCTACCAACGGCAAGTTCCAATGAGACTTTTTCTGAGATATGTATATGTATGTACTTTTTTTAAGATTAGTAGACACCATTGACAAACGGCGAAGGAAAACATTGGAAGAAAACTTGGGCTCATAATTTCTAATTATATGTTTGAAATTCCCAACCCGCATTGAGCAAGCGTAGTGATTAATGCTTAAACCTTTTCTGTACGAGAAGAGGCAATTGATCAACAGTCGCCACGTATAGGCTGTTGGTGTGATGTGATGCGAAAGTAAATAGGACTATATAAACAGAACTATTGATAAATCCATTTATAAATAATAAGAGAGTATGTGTATCACCGGTATGTGAATTCAATTAAGTCATTTTCAGGGCGATGACTAAAATATATGTATAAAGTTTTCTGCGATGCCAATTCGTTTTACCTCTTTCTTCTATTATTAATAGTGAAAAGATACAAAAAATCATGTTTTTAAAGGAATATAATAATATTTTCCTTAAAAATTACAATACTTCGAGTTACTCTTAATATCATAATAATCCTTATTATTATTATTTCATAAATCAAATTCAAAACATACTAACACTTGAAAGAGAAAAAACCATAGAAAGAGAGGTAAGATATGCATATAATTACAATAGTACAATATTCTGGAACGCCACCGAACCTACGTGCGTAGCATTTCTGTGAGCGGAATTCATTCTGTGCTGAGCGCTACTAGCTGACGCACGCATTGCACGCTCTCTGCTTTTCTTGTTGCAAAAGACTAAAATAAACCTAAAGTCGTCTTAAAGTCAAGTTTAATTTTAGAATCATTACATTAAAAGGATTTTTTTTCTTTTAATCATCTGAAATCTTTAGTTCGGAGTTTGTGTTTTGTGTCTATAACTTGCAAACATGTCTCGCGTAACTCGAAGAAAGCACGTAATGGGTGAAGATACGTGGAGTGATGATGAGCTGCCGAAAGAGAATCAAAGCATTGTCAAAGTGTTGAAAAATAGAGGAAACAATCTACATGCGGTAAGAAATTCATCTTAATTATTATATGAGAATGTGGTTAATTTACTGATTGGAAAAATGTGTCACATTCGTGATTAATTGTTCACTTTTATAAATTAATTATTATTTATTATACTGTAATTGTCTGAAAATAAACTAAATACTAATGTTTACTTTTTCCTTTCTAGGTAATTACTCCGACTGGAGAAGAATATTTAGTATCCATGCCTACAAAATTCCGAAGAAACATATGGGTGAGGAGAGGCTCATTTCTCGTTGTAGAACCGATACCAGAAGGAGGCAAAGTAAAAGCGGAAATTGTGAAAATAATGAACAAAAACTCTATAACATATTATAAAGAAAAGAAAGTGTGGCCAAAAGAGTTTGACGACATTCAGGAAACAAGCGATGGTGATGATCATTATGAGGTCTACTATGTATTTGAAGACAACAATGAAGATGAAGAGCCGATTGAAAGTGAATCGGATGACGATGACTATGATGACGTTAGTACTGACAGTGAAGCGGAACCGTGGGATTATTCGGAAACGGACAGTGGGCACGACACTGATGAATAATTTTTAATATTGTACATGTTTATAACTATTTTCAAGGTTTTGACCAAATCTTTTCCCACTAGATTCTTATGGACCAATGCATTTGAGCAATGTTTTGCTTAATCTTACCTCAAATTTGAGGCAACTACGGCCCAATGGCAAATGCACCGGAGTGTTCTTATTTGTGTAAATCCGTTCTTTGGAAAGACAAGGGCAAATATTCTAAAACTAAATTGAATATCCTCTATGTAATCCTAGAGACTAGTGTTCTCAATATATAACTAATTTTTAGAGTTTTTGCCCTATATATTGTTGTCTTACCAAAGATGTAGCCATGTAGTACATTTTTAAAATTTTGTCTCTGTAAGACATTTTCTTTATAAAATATTGTAATAAATATTTTAAAATAAAATATGGTATTTGATTACAAGTTAATTTGACTTCCCTGATACTTCAATATGTCTTTTATTAAATTTATTTTGGCAAATACGTTATGAAATTAATGCTTTATCATAATTTAATATGAAGTTTTGAGGGGACTACATTCTAACTTATTCATGTCATTTAGTAGGTCAGAGATATTTTATATTTCAGCACTACTAGTGAGAATCTAGTGTTACACAGCGCATTATAAAAATAAACAAAAGCCAGTGGTAGATTTCAGAATTGAGTACTCAGGTAGTACTTATATTGTAGGCAATGTTTATGTTTACGTAATTTAAGTAATGAGAAAACATCAAGCTTTACCGCTATTGTTCAAGATGCAAGTCTTCTAATGTTATTTGTAAAAAATCATAAACTGAATTTGGTGTACCTAAAGAATTTTAATAAAAGATGGTCAAGTTTGGGAATGATGTGTTTGTACTCGTAGCATCAAGTTACATTTTAAAACGATTAGACACAATAGAATTTTTATATCCTGGATGCGTTATATAATGCAAACTTATGTAGGCATTTGTGGATTGCGGAAGGAGTCGTGGGTTCGATTTCCACACGGATTTGTTCCACACACAGCAGTCAGTCACACAGCCACTGCACCCACCGCAACCGTGGGGCCACTACAGCTCATTAATACGTATATCATACTTCACACTAAGATTTAGACTTAGATTTCAGCCATGATCGTCCCACTGCAGGGCAAAGGCCTTCACACTTTCACAGTAATATTATAAATGTGAAAGTTTGATTGTTTCTATGTATGTCCCTTAATAACGCTGAAACTACTGAACGGATTTGTTGAAATTTGTTATACAGACAGGGTATGCTGACTTGGATGATAGGATACGTTTTATACAAAGCCACTGGCAGAAGCTATTCGTCAATATTTTATACCCCGCAACTGACTTACCTAGACTAAATTAACTAACTACGCTGCTTTTGTAGTCAGAACAGCGGAACAGTTGTACCATGGCTTGTGGCTACATTTTAATACCACATATAATGCCACGTTTTATTACCACGTTTGGAGTTAAAAGTATCTATTCACTTTACAATATACGGTTTCATATAGTAGATAGTAGGTACTGTTCCTAAAAATACAAAGGACGTAATTAAATAAACAATGGGCACCCTTATCTTTGAACAGCTATCACATCACACACCACTTTCGACAGCTTTAACAGCTTCATTTGTCCCATTACTATTATTACAAGAAGGCAATACCTAGAATAGGTATACTACTTAAGCACTAAATTTTGAGACCTACCTCAACAGGGTAGATGTCAATTTTTTATTTTAATGCCAGTCTTGTAGATAATTTTAAAACATTAGACAAGTATTTTTTATTTTTTTACGGAAAGAAATACTTTTGTAGATATATTGATTTGAAATATCGCGTGACGTCACTTCTATGTACATTTTATACGTAGAAATGACGTATTTGCTCCCACTTCTAAACTTTGATTCGTTTTATATAAGTATTGTTATATTATATGACAAAATAAAAAAATACGTGTCTAATACTTTTTCATTGCCTAACTGACGGACTAAATAGATAATTAATTTTCATATCCCGGCCCTATTCTGAAGGGCATTTATTGTAGTGCGCCGAGTGTAACGCTAAATTCTTACTGGTTATTGCTTAACTAGCAAAATATCCCTGGCTAACTCAATTACTTTAATAAGTTAGAATGATAGAATGTAGTCTTCTCCAAACTAAACATTAAATTATGATTAAAACATGAATTTCATAACGAATTTGCTCATTTCAATTTAGGAAATAAGTATTGAAGTGTCAGGGAATTAAACAATTCAAATGTAATAAAATGCCACATTTTATTAAAATATTGATTACAATTATTGTACAAACAATTATCAATGTCATGAATTTATCTTCTAGATAATATTATAAACAATACATAGTTCTTTTTCACTAGATTATATAAAAAAAATATATAAAAATTACAATAAAAAGTAAGTAAAACGGCCACTGTTCTAAAAGTTAGATCTAATCACTAGAATTGTACAAGAATGTTCAGCTCATTGTGTAAAGAAATAATTTATATAAAACTTAAAAACAGTACAACACACACTATTTCCTAAAATAAAAAAAAAATTGCTGAAATTCATTGCATAAGTGTCTAGTGAGAAAAGATTTGCTCTAAATCTTTTTTAAAATTCACCACCACTGTCCGAGATTGAACCTCTGGCCCTGTATGTGTCGCCATCACTGCTGTCATCCGAACTACTCTCACTAAAAGATATCGGCCTTCTATTACCACATGGCTTAAATAACTCGTCCTCATCATCTTCTTTTATCTTCTCTTCAAACTCTTTTGGCCACACATCCTTTTCTTTATAATATTTTATAGAGTTTGCATTCAGTACTTTGACTACTTCAGCTTTTACTTTTTTTCCTTCTGGTATCGGTTCAACAACCATGAAGAAGCCTCTTCTCACCCAAATGTTTTTCCTGAATTTAGGAGGCATGGATACTAAGTATTCTTCTCCTGTTGGAGTTGTTACCTGGAAAAGAAAAAATAAACATTAGTATTTATTTATTTTATAGCATATTTTTTCATTTCAAAATCGTTACAGTTTAATAAGTAATGTGTAAAATATTAACCACTTTATCACATATAATAAATAATACTATTATATGTGATATGGAAATGTGCCCGGTATATGGCAATGGGACTTACTACATAAATTGTAAAAAGTGGGTGTACACAGTGGCATTACGTGTCATTATGTGCACCTCTGCCTACCCCTTCGGGGATTAAAGGCGTGACGATATGTATGTATGTATGTAATAAATAATACTAATATGGACTTACCGCATGTAAATTGTTGCCCCTGGTCTCCAACACTTTCACAATGGTTTGATTCTCCTTCGGTAACTCTTCATCACCCCAAGCATTTTCATTCATTACATGCTTTTTTTTATTTACCCGAGACATATTTGCAATTCGTAGACACAAAACACAAACTCGAAATTATTACGTATTTAAAATTTATTTTACTCTTTACGAGAGCGTGCAAAGCGTGCGTCAGCTAGTAACGCTCAGCACAGAATGAATTCTTGTCACAGAATTGCTATGCACGTAAGTTCGCTGGCGTTCCAGCGTCAGAATATTGTACTAATGGCAAGTTTATGCATATCTTACTTCTCTTTCTAATATTTTTTCTCTCAAGCATGTGCGTTGTAAAATTGATTCATGCAATAAATAATATTAAATGTTACCGAGATTTTTAAGTAGCTCGATACAATTTAATTTATACATTTTAAAGGTAAATACCATGGTTTCGTTTCACACTTGACATTGATGCACGGATGTCATAGATTTATTTGTTTATTACTACTTCATTAATAATTTCCCCAAAAATGACTTTATAAAGACCGATTAAGATACCTACTCTATTATTATTTGGGTATTTTTCTATAGGTAAATATTTTACAGAGCTTTGAAGGTATGGACTTTGGCCTGGTAACTGGTAGACTTCTAATGCACAGTATAAAGTATGGTTTCATTGGGTAATTAATAAATACCTATAATACCTAAATACCTAAAATAAATACCTATACCTATAACCACTGTTGTAATTGGTGCAGTGGCTGGGTGACCGGCTACTGTATATAAAACAATTCCGTGCGGGAATCGAACCGATGATTCGTACCGCGATGTTTGTAGGTACATAAGGAATCCTCAAATACCTATGTCGATATAATAATATGAAGTCTATAATACATATATGTATAGTTAATCCGTGATCATGGCGCTTGTAACAGTGCCGAAATATCGAAACTCATACACATAAATAAACATGGTAAATATCCCGTTGCAAGTTCTAATGATAATAATATAAAGTATGTCAACGCATCCAGGATAAGAAAATCTCTTGAGTTTGATCGTATTATTATGTAGAAGAGATTATAATGTAAACGTTTTGATTTTTTTATGATTTTTAATTTTTTTATAAAATATATTATTATACAGCAAGTATTTTTTTTAAATCTTCTTTATTTAAGCGATTTTTGTACACCAGTCTATGTACACCAATTTTGGCCAGCCATGTGGCCAAAGATGGAGAAATTCATAATTTTGTCTCCATTAGTAGCCACCTTCTAAAAACCTCACTTCAGAAACATATGGCGACAAAATAACTTTAGTTTCACTTAGACAATATATTCTTCATGTAGTATTAACATCTAAACAATAAGCAAAGATTTAAAAAATTAAAACCAAATCCTCACCCGCTCGCCTTAGCCTTTTTGTTAAGATCTTAACAACTTCACCCTCAACTAAAAAGAATGACTTGTTGCATCGAAGTGAAGCTTGACACATTAAAGCTGTCAACGGTATCAGTGTCTAAAATATTCAATATTTTAAATACTGTACATCACAGAGTAATTTATTTGTCCATGCCTTAGTTATAAATAAACGTCGACCCATTAAAAAAAAAAAGTAAATATTTGAAGGCCCAAATGGCCACAAAGGGGTCGATGGACACAACCGGGTCACTTGCCCTACAACAAATATATATTTTCATTAGATAAGGCATTCATTTTATTAAGAAAAACATTTCTATAATTTTATTTTAAATATACTTACTAAATAGATATCAAATTATATCGACAATTATCACGACAATCGATACTGCCATAATTCGATACTTACTATAATATTCTTGTGGTGGTAACTTCGAAATAGTTTTTAGCGGATACCGTTATTTATTACATACTCATATTAATTGATTTACTCATAAGCTTCAGAATAGTTTTGTGGCAAATTATTGTTTTAATAATGTGTCTTGTTTAAAAGACGCGTTATCGTTGATTTATTTACGAAAACGAGATTTATAACATGTTTTAGAAAACTGTAAGTATTGAATTGAATGAACATTTTGTGAATTGAAGAGTTAATATGCGGTACCCATGTGTTTCATAGCCTAACTAATTACAATTCTTTTAAGTAAACTAACCATATCTGTTTTATCATACTAACATTATAAATGCGAAAGTTTGTATGTTTGTTAGCGCCAAAACGGCTTAAGAATGTGTAGATTATGATCTGAAATAACATATAGGTTACTTTTAATCACACGCGAACGAACTCACTGATATAGAAGATAGAAAAGATTATAATTTTATATTGAAGAAAGGAAATATTAAAATATATTGTTCCTAGGTAGAAAGATCTAGAAACAAAAAATATTAAGCCATGTGCTCCCACGCCTTCAAAAGCAAATCTCTTTTACTGGTATTTTAAACAAAAGAAAGGCAAGAGCATTACCTGTACTCTTTTGTTTCGTTGCCATTTAATATATTTTTTTGTGTAATAAAACTGTCGAAGGTGGTCTATGGTGTAATGCTTAGAGGGTACGGATAAGGGTGCCCATTGTTTCATAAATTTTTCAGAAAGACCTGAGTCCTTTGTATTTTTAGGAACAATAACAAAATCTTTATTTTATGGTGGATTATAAAACAAAGACTTATGGCTCCAAATGTGGTATTTAAAAATGGTATTATACGTGGTATTAATTTTTCCTTAAGTCAAAAGTACTTAACTGTTTTCAATAGGAATGATGACGGGGTATGAGAATTAAAAATCTATTTAGTCCGTCAGTTAGGTACTTAAAAACGAGGAGCATAATCATCGATAATAGCCCACGATTCCCTATATACGTAGGTATACATACTTTCTTAACGCATCGGCCGGCTACGAAAATACCTAACGTAGCCAGATGGCTACGCCAGCTACATTTCGTAGTTTACCTGCTACGCTGCCTTGCTACGAAAAGTTACGTAGCACAAAAATATTATGTAGAATGAATGAAGTACAAAATAACACTTTCTTGTTTGCAGGTCGTGACAATCTATTGCACATAAAATTCTGATATTTTTTTCCTACATTATTCAAGATTGTTTTCCTTTGAAAGAAATTGTCTTGAGATGGAAACGTTTTGGCGCATTGTGGGCAATAATTTTCACTCGGTAAGCAATCCTAATAAATACTGTATGTATCATTGCTATAGTCACTTACCTATAGTTAGGTAATGATCTAAAGTAAACAAGTTAAACCAAATCCATTTTAGTTATTACTTGTTATAGAGTAATCAGAATAACTTAATGTTTTGTTCTATTATGTTATGGGCCATGTGTGTTATAGTACCCATATTTGTATATGGTTTTGGGATAAGAAGAAGTATCTACTTTTAAAAAGACTATATCTATGTCTATAGTCTTTTTGATTTTGAATTTCTTCGCTCGTTTTGATTACCTACAGAGAAACTAAAAATGCAATATACATATATGCCAATAATTTAGATCTCGAGCGGGTTAAACAAAGTATGGCTATTTTGTGAGATGGAGGTGATACTAAGCTTGGTGTATAACCATAAGCAGGCTCTTCAAATCTTGCGTAGTAGGTACTTTAAGGAATCCTTTCTCCTGGCTAACTTTCTAGTCAAGTTAGTCAGAAATAATTAAGATTTTTAAATGCTTTTTTCTTTTTTTTTTCAGATTTTGGAGACATCTAGAGTCGTATTAAGGCAAACTAGGCAAGGGCATAGGGCATCTGGTTGAAGAGATGCGCGTAAGCATATAGTGATGGGGGCGCCTATGAGGTGTTTTCGTAGGGCGCTCTCTATATTCTATCCGTCCCTGAAGACATCCATGGCGGTAAAGTTTATAAATGTACTACAAAAGCATAGGCTTCTTTATTTAAGAAAACATGTAGACGATTTGGTTCTGTAACTGTAAGTCTATATTGTTGTTGAATTATAAATAAATAATAGTACATAGATACTTGTAGATAATGCCTATGGTATTGATGCCTGAATACTCGAACGTCACTAAAATATAGCCGTTAGTAAAGTCCAATTTAAAATAATCTAAAATCGTATAACAAACAAAACGTCATGAAATTTTGTATGTTGTACATATTTATTTATTACTTATTTAAGTTTTTATTTCATTGTAACACATAAACTAAACCATTAAAGTTACACAGTAAATAAAAATAACTATTAAAACTAAATTAAATGATTAAAATTAACTTATATGCTAATATAATTAGTTGTTTAAACTAAAACAATATTTCCTGCATTAATCACTATCACTAGTGTCCGTTATCACTACTGTATCCACTATCATTGTCGGATTCATTGTCCACTAAATAATTATTATTTTCGTCGAAATCAACTTCTTTGTCACTATTATTTTCGTCACTCTCGTTTTGTTCACCTGCATCGTTATTTTCACGATCTGGATTAGGCTTTCTTTTTATTAATTTAATAGTTTTATGTAGTTAATTTTGTAATTAGAACGTTATTCAATAATGTTACTAATATTATAAACTAGCTTCTACCAGCGGATTCGCTCGTATTCCCGTAGTATAAAAGTATCCTATCATTCAAATCAGCTCATATCCTGACTGTATCCCAAATTTCAGCAACATCCATTGAGTAGTTTGAGCATGATTGATGGGCAAACATCCAAACAAACTGACATATGGGCTACTTTTTATTCCTCGGGGCAAATCCGTTGGCAGAAGCTATATTATTTGGTAACAGAAACACTAAGCGTGGTATTTTCATTTTCATACTACTACATACATACAGACAAACAAACAAACACACAGAGACAAATAGTTTTCTCTCCCTATCCCCGCTATGAGAAAGAGAGAGAAGACTGTATGTCCCTGTCTCTGTCTTTAGCCATATTTTGTACCTGTATCCCCACTCTTGGGCATCCCGGCTTGAGCACTCGGTTCCAGGATGGACACAAAATTTCATTCCTGTTTGAAGCGTAGCATCGTGCGGTCGTGAAAACAGTGCTCTCTAAAAGTTATCGTGGGATTGTGCATAATAATTATTAAGTTTTGATTTTTTTTTAATTAGTTATTAACTTAGTATTTTTTACGTTTTAGTTTGTATATAAATTAGATTAAAGTTATGAAATATGGACCAAGATTTGTCAAATAACGACGAATTCTTGGTCCGTTTTCTAGCCGAAATGCTTTTAGTCATTGCGATTTATAGGATTAGGTGTTTTATAAATATTAGGTATGTTATAGTAATACATGTTATCCCTAATAACGAGTTCCAGTTAGAATGGAACAATGACAGTGAATCGGAAAGTGAATATGACACAGACAGTGGGTATAGTACTGGTGATAGTGACTAGTGTGTGAACTTTATTTAACAGTGACTTAATTTTGTAGTGACAATATTTAATAGTGACAATATAAAAAATACATAAAAACTACTAGTTGTAGTTTAAGTAATTATAGTGAAAAGTGCCTATAGAAATGGATTTTAATTTAAATAATTTAAAATTATTTTCTGATGATGTATTGGTCCCACAGACATACATAGCTGTTGGCCTGATACTGAAGAAATTGAATTAAATTAATTTTAGTTTTTTATATCGACAAGTTATTTTTAAGTTTGTAGTAATATTTTAATTGTATTTAGTTTTTATAATTTTCTTTTAGTAAGTAGGTAGGTTAAGTTATTATGTATCTTTTAGTATTTTGGATTAGAACTTAATTAGCATGTAAGTAGTTTTTAACTGTTTAATTTAATTTTAATAGTTTTAGTCTTAATTATTTGTTTGTAGTATGCACTAAGTAGCTACCTACTTAGTGCTACAATTTCATTATACAATATGTTTTTACAAAAAGCCGAAGACGGCTGATGAATGGCTGATCAAAAAGAATTGTTCATTCACAATTTTTGTTAAGATTTATAAAAGCTTAAGAACTATGTATTAGTAACTTGAACATAACACAGAAATGACAATCAATACCTACAACAAATAATCTAAAATCATATTACAAACAAATAATTAAGACTAAAACTATTAAAATTAAATTAAACAGTTAAAAACTACTTACATATCTACGTACGTACCTGTTTGTACGTAGTTATTTTTACTGAGCATTTATTAATATTTTTATGCAATTGTAAGCGTAAGAACCGTTTGAGACCGCCTCTAGAGGCAGTAAGCTACACCAGTAGCTTACTGCTACACCACACTTCTAAGCTACTAGTAGCTTACGTTCTGCCAGTTGGAGTATTGGAGGACCATCGTGGGGTCGTGGAAACTGCTGAACTAAGGCCTTCTCCAAAGCCCTCCACATCGGCCGAGAACTCGCTGCTTGCATACATTGGCTCCACACTGCCTCTAGTAGCTGACGTTCAGGCAGTTTGAGTATTGGAGTGACATCGTGGGGTCGTGGAAACTGCTGAACCAAGGCCTCCTCCAAAGCCCTCCACATCGGCCGAGAAGTCGCTACTTGCATACATTGGCTCCACACTGCCTCTAGTAGCTGACGTTCAGGCAGTTTGAATATTGGAGAGACATCGTGGGGTCGTGGAAACTGCTGAACCAAGGCCTCCTCCAAAGCCCTCCACATCGGCCGAGAAGTCGCTACTTGCATACATTGGCTCCACACGGCCTCTAGGAGCCTACATTCTGCCAGTTTGAGTATTGGAGTGACATGGACCATGTTCGTGTACTGCTGAACCAAGGCATCCTCCAAGTTGCCATCAAGAAGGGAAAAAAGGCCTCCTCCAAAGTCCTTTACGTCGCATGTATTGGCTCCAAATGGTGCCAACTGACAGACTCGGATCCAGACCCGAATCGTGATAATAACGATGCAGGTGAACAAAACGAAAGTGACGAAAATAATAGTGACGAAGAAGTTGATTTAGACGAAAATAATAATTATTTAGTGAACAATGATAGTGGATACAGTAGAGACAATGGACTGACTAGTGATAGTGATTAATGCAGGAAATATTGTTTTAGTTTAAACAACTAATTGTATTAGCAAATAAGTTAATTTTAATCATTTAATTTAGTTTTAATAGGTACTAAAGACTGATTTTTGTAAATAAATTAATTAATGTATGTATTAGCCCGTAAGTTAATTAAATTTTAATGAGTTTTTATTTGTAATAAGATTTTGGATTGTTATATTTTAATTATTTGTATTATTTTAGTCTAAATATTGTTTTACCTGTATGTTACTAATATAGTTCTTAAGGAATATTGTTACTAACAAAATGTATGGATATGTAGGTAATTCATGTCTTTTTTGGACTGATATTATTGTAATAAATGTTTTAAATTTAAAAGCTATTTATTTTTTTAATATAATACCAACATGACCTACTCATCAACAGCCTTATAAGTGGCGCAGCCTAAGAAGGTTTAAGCATTAATCACCACGCTTGCTCAATGTGGGTTGACGATTTCAAAGTTTTAGAGAACAGAGAGTAATAGTTCCCATAAGGACGATCCAGCGCCGACGGCTTTTTGCCCAACTGTTATTCATTAGGATTTGTGTTGGATGGTGCATTGAGCGAGGAAGGCTATAAGCTATAAAACATCACGCTACGATCAAAAGGAGCCGAGCAGAGAGGGTAAAACCACGCAAAAGTAGCTAGTTTCAAGTATAATTTTACTCCAATATATATTTTAATATTTTTGTCTTCACGCCTTTAATCCCTAAGGGTAAGGGTAGGCAGAGGTGCACATTATGGCACGTAATGCCACTGTGTACACCCACTTTTCACAATTTATGTTATAAGTCCCATGTAATAGGTGATGAGCCTATTGCCATATACCGGGCACATTTCCAGACTTCGTGCCACCACTGAGAAATTTTAAAAACCGAAAAAGCCCAACAATACCTCGTCTGACCCGGGAATCGAACCCAAGACCCCGGCCCGGAGCACAGTCGCACTTGCAACCACTCGACCAACGATGCAGCTAATTTACACTATTACTATAATCAAATGAAAATCATGTACATTTTATTCAAGTGATTTATTTAATTTACATTTGTCTAAAACTTCAAATATGTTCAAAGATTCGCCATTAGGTATCCCGTAGCCTTTCTCTAAGCCGTGTGGATTAGATGGGGTCGTACAGTCGAGGTTCGATTCTTTTCTTAAGACTTGATCAACTTCCACCGCTGTGAAGAAAGCGACTGACAATGGGAGATCATTTATACCAACTCTGAAATGAAATAAAATATTTTTATGTAGAAACAGTTGTAAGTATACCTACTGTTTAACTGCCTTAAGAGCGTTTACTAAGAACGGGCTTTTGTATATTTTTGCCCAAATCCATGGAAATTGTTAACCAGATTTTAATGAAATTTGGTACTAATGCTCAATATGTCAAGGTCGAAAATGGGTATAACTGACTTTTTAGACTATTATATGCACGTAACGCTCTCAACTAGTTTTGATATCGAAGTAAGATTATTTTAAAGCGAAATAAAACTTGGAAAGGCTCATATGAATGGGGCCGTCGGTAAAGAACTAGACGGACATATAGCGACCAGAGAGGCGATATATTAAAGAAGGGCCAAATTAAAAGTACCTAACCGACGAGCATGCATGAAAAGACTGATGACTGTTGATGAAGCGAAAGAGGTGAGTAAGAATCGTAGCAATTGGCGTTCCATTGTTTCTGCCTACACTCATGGGAGACAGGCGTGAAGTTATGTAAAACTTGGAAAGCATTGGTGCAAGCTATGTATTTATTGACGTAGGTTAAATTAAAGCTAGCAATATTATATATCGCTCACCTAGTAATATATTGACACTAGCGGACCCGACAGACGTTGTCCTGTCTACACGTCTTTAATTTGAAAATTTGTCGGATCCAATGTAAAACATTCCAAAATCAACAACTACTAATAAATTAAAAATAATTTAAAAAACATTGTCCAGTGGACAAAATTGTGAATCTAAACCATTCTCAGATCCCCTTGAACACACACAAAAAATTTCATCAAAATCGGTCCAGTCGTTTAAGAGAAGTTCAGTGACATACACACTTACAGAAGAATTATATATATATAAAGATATTTACGTTTTTCATAGTTTACCTGGACTTGTTTAGTTTGTAGTTTACTGACCAATGAACCGTTGTTTTACGTGCGTGAGGGGGGAAACTACAATAATGGTATAATGACACTGGAAACTAGAGTTGTGCCGATTTACCCACTATGTAGATTATGCACTTTTAAACACGTAAGCCATATAAAGTCAATTTCGCATTTTTTGCAGATGTGCCAATATATTACTAGGTGAGCGATATGTATTATAATATAACTATGTATAAATTTACCTACCGTTGTGAACAAAATGCTCTAGTCAGAAGATTAGTTATTTGAAGTGCTAGCGCTGTTTCATATTTGTATTCATCAGAAACTAGATATCGGACCTCATCGTGGAAACTAAGGCAGAACCTGTAAAGAGAATTATTCTTTAATAAAATAACTAAAGATCACGGTTTACTCACGTACATTAATGGAGAAAAGCTCTATTAGTTTCGAGTCATACTGCTGCACTTAAAGACATTTAATGATTACTTAAACTATTCCTTAGTAACGATTTTGTGTAGAAAACAATCCTTAAGGACTTGGTTAAGTAACCATTAAATGACTCTAAGTATGGCGGATAGAGGGACTGACATGATAAATCATGAGCAGCGTAATTTAGTATGTCTCACGATAGTTATTATAAAAATTCTTTATTACTTGGCATGGTAAGACAGGCATAATACGAGATATTTTAGATATACGAGCAAAATAAATAAACATTTTCAATCCAAAATGTATGGAATAAGTTTGATTTTTGTAGTCATTTTTTATTTTTATGTTAGACTGCATGATTGGTACGATGGCTTGGCAACCGGCTGCCGCACAACGTATTGCGGATTCGATTTCCGCACGAAACTACTCTTTGTGTGATCCACAAATTGCTGTATCGGGTCTGGGTGTCATGTGTTTGTGAACTTGTATGTTTGTAAACGCACCCACGACATAAGAAAAAAACCTAGAATTCAACACCTATTAAAAACTTGAAGGAACAAGCGATTTTGGAATAAGATGCATTTATTATTAATTTCTGTTTTAAGTCAAAGAATATTAACTGAAAAGACTCCTAACAATTAACCTAAACCTTTTTTACAACCGTTCAAATTCTTTCAAGCAGGTAAGTAAAGATATTTAAAATATGACCAGGGTACTAATAATAGATAAGTACTTAAACTAAAACAAAACTAATTCTCAGACCTTTATCCACTTTTGTTTCGTTACAATACTTTATGGTGGGTTAAGTCTTTGACTAAACAGATGGTTCCCGAATATTTTTCTTTGGCAAAAATCCCACGTCTTAGAATACTAAGAATTCTTTGTCTTGGTTATTTCGCTAAGGTAATAAACCTATCATCGTGAACAAAAGTCGGCTTAGGGATGAGTATTAGAGTTTAGTGGGTATTGTTTTTGTTTAAACAGGTACTTTACTTATTTATTATCATTTTTTTCATTTAATTTCTATTACCTACTACCTGATTGAAAGAATTTTAAATTAGGTACAAGTACAGAATAGAATTAGGCGTTACTTTGCGGAAATCCATGCTACACTAACAATACAATAGGGCGGTACTGCCATCGCATGCTAAAAAAATACATCTATAAGCGGAATGAATATCAAAAATCTATTGTTTTGTTGGGTACAAGTTTTAAGATATTATTAGCCTGGCACCCATCAACAGAAAAAAAATTGAATTTGAAAATTCAATAAATCATAAATAAATATTATTTATTTCTGTGAATAGGTTATAAATAACACTTTTACACGTCAATTCCAAACCGGAGTGACCCGGAGGTGTAAAACGCCCGCTTCTCATGCATGAGTGTGGGTAGCGGGGTGCGGGTTCGAAACCTATCATCGGCAAAGTACCAATGTGACTTTTTTCGAGTTATATGTGCTTTCTAAGATTATTTAGACACCACTGACTAACATATAAAAGATGACTGTAATAAGTTCACATATACATGACACTCAGACCCGAAATAACAATTTGTAGACCATACAAAGTGCTTTGTGCGGGAATCGAACCTGTTACACATTGCGCGGCAGTCGGTTGCCCAGCCACCGCGCCAACTGTGCCGTCATCCCTGTTTATACCTAAATAAAAGCATCTTTTTAATTAGTTGACGAAGTATAAATCAGAGACAAGAAAATTGTAATGTTGATATTGATTTGACGCTTACTTTAACATTTTTAATTGGCGTTCGTTGTAAAGAAGGTGAATTCGTTTATTATAGGCTATATCATTTTCCCGAAGCTTAGTTATTAAATGAGAAGATTGAGGACGTAGCAAAAAAATCCTGTGGCCGGATTTATTGTTTCTCTTTTTTTTCTTATCCTAAATTATTTTCGCTGTTTACCTGGCCTTAGGTGCTAGATGCGCCATGCTAGCCAGCATGAGATGCAGGAAGTCGGCGGCAGCGCTCTGCACGGCCCAGTTGAGGCGGGTGCCTCCCCACCGACCCTGGGCATGCTCCAGTGCGCGAGACAACCGACCTGATAGGAACGCCGTCGATGGACCTTCCGAGTCTATGAAGTAAACAAAATTATACATACACGTACATATACGACGTGAAACAACGCTTGCGTTGTGTTTCGTTGTGTGGGTGAGGTTACCGGAGGCCCAATTCCCCCCCTTCCCAATCTTCCCCATCCCCATTCCCGAACAACAACCCTTAAATTCCTAACTCCCAAAAAAAGCCGGTAACGCACTTGTAAAGCCTCTGGTGTTTCAAGTGTCCATGGGCGGCGGCGATTGCTTACCATCAGGTAATACGTCTGCTCGATTACCGGCATGTCTCACAAAAAAAAAATCGTCGCGCCTTTAATCCCCGAAGGGGTAGGCAGAGGTGCACATTATGGCACGTAATGCCACTGTAGGTACACCCACTTTTCACAATTTATGTTGTAAGTCCCATGTAATAGGTGGTGAGCCTAGTGCCATATATCGGGCACAACAAAACAAAATTGTCGCCTGCAATATACTTTGTCTTCACTCCTATTCTTACCACGGGTGTATGTAACACTTTTTTTAAGGGGGAGGGGAGGGCAAATCATCCAATTCCTTCTCACGCTTTGGACGAGGCGAGAGAGAGTGTCAGACTCTTACTGACTAAAAACCACCCCGTTCCTACTCCTGCTTTTTGAGCTGGAGCCCCGGTAAACCCGTTAGATAGTCCGGATTAGAAAAGTAGGGATCGGGTGTAGCAGTGACCTCTGAACCTTTTAAATTGTGATCTTAATGCTGCAAAGAGTGGACTATAGTCCAGTAGTCAGTCCAGCTATGCAGCTGTGTTACGAAGATGCGCCGCCGCAAAGTAGTTGTGCAAGGGAAATCCGCAGCTGGAGTATGCGAAGCTCGAGAATTAGTAGGGAAGCCATCTTTAGCACAGATCCATAGCACGCGCCCATAACACGTATCTTTGCATATAAAAAGCACAGCTTATTCCTATTCCTGAAGCGACTGAAGTCGTTATCTTAGCGTTATATATAAAATGTATAACGCTTTAGTTTAATGACTGTAATGTTATACTATTTTACTTTAAATAAATAAATCTAAATACTACATACCAGCAATTTCTTCTAACTTGTTGAACATATCAGATTCAGTGCCTCCGACCCACTTTGGTCTCTCGAACATATCATCTAGTTTCTTTCCAGATATCTTTGCTAACCGCATCGCTTGGTACGAAGTCATTTCTACCACCTATAACAATAGCCATATTTTATTTATCTTACCTACAGAAATGTTATAAATCGACACCAGCAATTTATACTACGCTAACTCGAAATTTGGAAAAAACTTTTTTATGCCAAGTTGCTTAAAATGTGTGTTTACATACGTCAAAAAAAATTGAGAAGAAATATGCAAAAATAAGAAAGTTACAAATCTTATAAAACGCTAAGTAAAGGTACTTTTTGAAATCACTCGATTTATATTACGCCAACTATTATTAGCGGAGTGTGCGCGGGGTTCACTTTGGTCAAAATCTGTGCAACACTGCGCTAACTCATAGTTAGCGTAGTTTAGTGCGTTCATGTGTATAATTGTTCGTTTGTAAAATGAACGACTTAGCGACTTTTACATAGTAAATACTTATGTGTTAACGTATTAATTAGTTTATTAATGGTACGTTGACTATTCTTTTTGTAAGTAAGTACATGTTCTTTATAAAATATTGAAATATGCATCAGATGATTGATCATGCACTACGACGCCCCGTACTACACTACGCTAACGTTAGTTAGACGTGTATAAGATGTAACATTTTTTTGATGAATTACGTTTATATACGGCTAACTTGCGCTAAATCAAAAAATAGAAATAATTAAGGAAATATAAATATGAGATATTACAATGAATAAATTAAATATTAAGCATACCAAATTTCAAAAAATCTTAATTAATGTAAAAGTTATCACGTTTTTCCCTTTAAACGCCTCTACTGTAAAGTACGCTTTTTGAGTTAGCGCAGTATAAATTGCTGGTGTCGAAATATCACTGAAAAGACTGATAACTGTTAATGAAGCGAGTGATCTGTGTAAGAATTGTAGCAATTGGCGTTCCATTGTCTCTGCCTACCCACATGGGAGACAGGCGTGAGGTTATGTATGTAGAATAGAGAAATTAATTGCCAAACTGCACACACCTAGCTGTTTGTCCAACCCGAGAAACGAACCCGCGATAAATATGTATTAGCTTGATATTTGAAGTTACCATTTGTGAAAGATATTATGATACAAACGTAGTTAAATATCGATTGAATTATTTAAACAATAAAGTTCACGACGAACGTTTTAATACGATTTTATCAAATACCAAAAAAAGGTTGGTACCTATACTCGATTAATCGAGTAGAGAAATCGAGTATAGGGAGGTACCTACCTTTAATCGAATAGATAAATCGAGTATAGGGAGGTACCTACCTACCATCACCTACCACTCGATACGTAATGACAATAATACCTGTTCATCCAAATCTTCTTCCATGAAACCTTCCATGTATTGCTTCTTCAGCCTGTAGACGCGTCTCCCCTTGGTGGACGAGAACATCTTAGCCGCCTTACTCTTGGCTTCCGACACCGTCATCGTAGGATTAAACTGTTTCAACAACCTCTCCGCGAAGTTTTGACCAGCGCCTTTATATAAAAAATAATGTTTTGTATTGTTTTTTTTTTTGTTTAAGTATAACGTTGGGATTTTTCCTTGTTTTTCCCCACACTAAGATTTTCTTCTGTGTCGTGGGTGCGTTTACAAACATACAATTTCACATGCACATGACACCCAGACCCGGAACAACAATATGTGGATCACACAAAGAGTTGTTCCGTGCGGGAATCGAACCCGCGACACGTTGCACGGCAGCCAGTTGCCTAGCCACCGCGCCAACTGTGCAGTCAAAATTATACCCATTTACAGTATTTTTAACACATTCGTGGGCAGTACTCTCACAGGTTGCAGCTACTGAGATATTACTTATTTTCGTATATCGCCCCCAGGTATAGTATCACATAATGTGAAAATATCAAATAATGTAGTGACAGTACAAAAGTCGTGAAATTTAGTTTTTTATGTGTTTTGTAAAAAGTCATAGAACAAAAGTTGTTATTACCATAGTAATACAGTCCTGTCAGCTTATTAGTGTTTTACATACATTCATACACACCAACTTACATTGCTAGTTAAATAAAAGCTTGTAACAAAAAATAAGGTTTAAATATACCTATAAAAAATTAAAGCCAATTAAAGCTCACCATATATCCGTGCGTAATTAATAACTTTAGCATGGTCTCGTGAGACGGCGGCCGCAGTAGCGGTCAGTGAATGGAGGTCGGTCTTCCGGCTCTTGTCCCCGGCGAGCACTGCCCAGCCAAAGGCACTGCCTCCACACAAACCCAGGGTACTGTCGCCTAGCAACGCTGCTATCCATAGCTCCTACCAGGATAAAGTAAAAGGTTGAAGTTTTAATATTATAATTATAACATACTAGCTACTTTCGCGCGGTTTCGCCCACTCTGCTCGACTCATGTTTTATACTGTATAGTTTCTTTTGATAAATGAACTGCCCAACATAAAAATAATTATTCAAATCGGTCCAGTAGTTCCGGAGATTAGCGCGTTCAAACGAATAAACAAATATTCGGTATAGATAGTCGATTGGATGTCGAAAGTCGTTGGACACATTAATTGTGTTTTACAAAGCTCGCTCACATGGATCCAGTTTCAAGCTAAACCAATAGATTGCGCGACATCGCCGCGTTATGCGTTTAACGTAAAGCAATACTGCTCATGACTATGAGTCCCAGCGCTAGCTTGAAACTAGTCGAGTTACTTACGTGAGTGAACTGTAACACATTATGTGAACAATACATATTTATAGTACAAAAACATTTTATGGTATGGAAGAGTAAAAAAATGTCTTAGGAAAATTCTCAATTGGCTTACTGCCGCACTCAGAGACATTGTAATGATTACTTAAACCATTCCTTAAAAGTAGTAAGCAAAGGTTTTGTGTTGAAAACAATTACTAAGGACTGGGCTAGGTAACCATTAAACGACTCTGTGTGTGACAGTGTCGTTTGTATTGATATTTGTATGGAATACCTGTGAGTCAACGTCAGCGCCGACGAATTTATGTCCGGGCGGCGCCTGAACCATGGCTCGCAACTCCGAACCGACGCGTTCTTTGTGAGCATTACTCGCCGTCATCCAAGTCGGCTCGCTGGCACTGATAAAATTAAATAAAACTTGTAGGACATACTAAATTAAACTACTTGTTATAATTGTATATATTTTCCGTGCATACTCATATGACTCCACGAAGCGGAATGCTGCTCGTGAATATGAGTCCTTAACGTGACTTGAAACTAGTCGGGTTCCTCGTCAAACAGTTACGTGAGCAAGCCGTTACGTGAGCATTTGATAAAATAAAACTCAATGTTAGTAAATCAAAGATAACTCCATTAAAAAGAGTGATTAGTTGAGTTTACATCTCATATCACTCTATTTACTGACAGCGCAAAAATGGAAGCAGGATACATGTATGTTTATAAATATCATATCAATCTATAGGCAATATCAATCAAATATAAATGTGGGAGAGCCATTCGGAGCTTTAGCTTTATATATTAGATCTTAACCATAGCTCGCAACTCCCAACCGACGCGTTCTTTGTGAGCATTACTCGCCGTCATCCAAGTCGGCTCGCTAGCACTGATAAAATGAAAGGAAACTTGTAGGACATACTAAATTAAAATAATATATTTTCCGGCATAATCATATGACTCCACGAAGCGGAATGCTGCTCGTGAATATGAGTCCCTAGCATGACTTGAAACGAGTCAAGTTCCTCGTCAAACAGATACGTGAGTAAGCCGTTATGTAAGTATATTTCATAAAATAAAACTCATTGTTTTTTTTTAAACCAACGATAACTCCATTAGAAAGAGCGATTAGTTGAGTTTACATCTCATCTCACTCTATTTACTGACAGCACAAAAATGGAAGCAGGATACATGTATGTTTATAAATATCAAATCATTTCGAAAGTATTGTAACTTTCGTGGGACATACTAAATTAATTATTATATCGGCTTACTTACGTAAAATTTTTTGACGAGGAAATGTCGACTAGTTTCAAGCCATGCTAGAGGCTCATATTCATGAGCAGCATTTCGCGACAATCGCCGCGTCGTGTGTCGCGAAATGCTGTCGCGAAATGAATGCAATCTATAGGCGATCTCAATCAAATATATCGGCATTAGTGTAGTTATTGCCCAATTTTTAAAGTTGTTTTATAGCTATAAGTGCTTACTTAGGTACCTTTTGGCCGACAGAACGTTTTGATTTTTCGTATGAAAACGCTTTCAAGAGGCCTACGTTTATAAAGATCTTAGGTTCAAGCCTCAAGAAATGCCTCGTATGAGCGTCCCACAGACGACAACCTGTGGTATTATAGCGCCATACTTCTTCCAGACGCCGCGCAAACCCAGGGGAAGAAACTCGTCAGGCAACCACACCACTTGCTGACTCAGTATACGCTCTCTATTGTTACGCCAGTACGACATCAGGTACGATTCCGTCAACGTTAGTGAGTATCAATAAGGAAAAAAATTAATAATAGACTTTTAGAAATAGAGTCATATAGCAATAATTATCAAAATAAACTAGATCAACGTGTTAATCAACTGGCTGCTGAATTGAGGGTAGTGGGCAGTGTGAGATTCTCTCGAAGCTGAAGAGAAATAGTTACCAGATTTAGCAATGAGATTCATAAAGTTATAATAAGATGAGTATGAGCATAGATGGGTTAGCACAGGGGCCTTAGTTGCTATGTACAATTGTGTCAGAATGGTCGATCATTGATCTAGTGCAAGAGGGATGAAGCTATACATGTTTACCTACATAGCTCCATCCCTATTGCACTGCTCGACCATTCTGACACAATTGTAATAGCAGACTTAGGCCCCAGGTCACTTTCTTCTTCCTACGATCTCCGGCCACCGTAAGTGCGGGCCTGCGGGCGGCGAGTAAGGGTAGCTCACCGCCCGAACAGAACCAGACCCGTGCGTGCGGCGCGTAGCGTTCCGAATGTCGCCGCGCCTCAAAGAAACCATCAGACAACCACAGATTGGGCCCAGTAGGGCTGATGCCTGATTCGGAGTGCGGACTACCTAGCGGAATGTTTACCGGGGCTAACGATAAAATATTTACGCTCGAAAAGCAGGAGAAGGAACGGGGTGGTTTGAAGTCAGTAAAGTCTGACACTCCCTCTCGCCTCGCCCAAGGTTAGAGACGTCATTTTTATGATTTTCCCCCATGAAAAAATTTACATTTAAAAAAAAAAGGCCCCAGGTCAGTTGGAGATAATAATACCGATGAAAATCTGACACCGTATTAGATATATCGTTTCTTGGAAACAGATACTGTCTAAGTAGCAGGATATATATTTTTAAAAATAATAATAGTAATAGACCGAGCTATTTATGGGGTAAAGGGTTAACTTTCATTTGCAATGTATCTATTTATTTCAAGTTTATTGAATAATAGATTCTATTTTGTGGATGTAAAGGTTCATTTTCGTTTTTTGTTGTATTCTTTTTCATGATCATTGGATAACAGGTATTAAGTAGTAAGACTTAAAGTTGTTTTTCGCATGTCTTACCTTCTCGGCTTCATTCCCTTGTGCCGACAGAACGTTTTGACTGAACATCTCCAGAAAATCTTTAGCCAACGGATTGCCTACTTTATACTTTGGTCCATCTTTGTGAGGCAGTCTCAAGAAATGGCAACAGCCTGTGACAAAAATAAACAAAATATTAAAAAAGAACTATTAGAAAATATTATGAAAATTTTATCCGAGACTAGGTATGTAAATTAATTTAAAATATACACGCCAAATATACGTAGCGTCCTTTCGATGCTCATGAGGAAGAATGTGATCGAATTTTTTTATGAGTGATTGAATGAGTAAACCTTTATTTTACGTTAACAGTATGAAATAACTGATGCATTTCTCTCATGCAGTTGAGTAAGACTCTCTCATGTAGTGAGAGTCAGGAGAGTAGACATTTAATAATAGATATTTGTCATAATAATCTGCACGCGGGTATTGTAAGAGCCGCTAATGGGCCTACAATTCAATTTATTTCCAAAAATAATTCACATTGTGCGTGAATTAAAGCTTAAAAAAGAATAACACAAATAAGTAGTAGAGTAAATGCTTACCTTGAACATCTATTCCGGACCACACGCCGAGTCCATGGTACTGATTGGCAGCCGCTTGCTCGTCTTTCTTCTTTCTAGCGTAGTACGCGCGTCTGCCTAAGTCCTCCTGTTCAAATTATAGATACTTAAGCCTTGGTATGTCGGAACGCAGATCTACGCGAGACACAATGTGTTTTCTATTGTGTCTTATATACCGACAGACAAGAGGTTAATACTTTCACACACAACCGATTTCTAAATTAGTGGAGCGCCTGGCGCCTGTTTTTTCATAATACTTTATTTAAACAATAAAAAAATGGATACCACAAAATAAATTTGGGTAAACATTGCAATTTATAGTTTAAAAAACAATATCCCACATCGATCATATTATTTCATTCATTATAATGTCCCAGGCACTGCAGAAAATATCATCGCCCTGCAAATTTCTAATATCGAAAGTCAAAGTCAAAATTATTTATTTCAATAAATCAGGAAGGCACTTTTGAACGTCAAAGCAAATATAATAATATTAAAAATGTCTGTCTGTCGGTCAGTCCTCCAGTGAAGTTACATACTTGAATGACTCGGGCATCGATTGGAAGAGTCACTCTCATTACACAAAAAGTATAAAAAACTCTTACATCAACTTCTTTCGGCAGCGAGTACATATCAGGTTTGAATTCAGAGTCCTTGCAGAATGTTAGAGGGCAGGCTTGCAGGAGTTCTTCAATGGGGACCAGTGGTTCCTCTGCATCATCACTGCGCCGTCGGCTGTAAGGCACTAGGAAACCCCACCCTTCTTCCTTGATGTAGTGGAGCGGGTACCCTTCCCATGACAGGCGAAGCAGCTTTGGTGTTATCTAAAATGGTAGGTTTGATCTCTTGATCTTGGGTTTAGGTTACAAAAATATTATAGGGAAGATTTGAATCTTATTTTTGAGACAAGCCCGACACAACCTGCCTTACCGCTGCAACTCCTGTAAGCCAGGATATACAGTAGATACAAACATGAAAACACCGGAACACTGAAGTCCGGCGCGTACCAGGGAAATTAATGACTGTCTTGGAATTAAATTAATAAATCAAGAAGATTTTACTAGAGAAGAAGATAAAGAAAACGATAGTTTCCAATTAGAATTGGTCTTATCCCGCAATGAAATAAATCAGAAGATATTATTAGAGGAGAAGAAAAAGAAAACGATAGTTTCCACTTTGAATTGAGATATCGGATTCTATTACCACATAAGATTTTGCTTGCTTGGTTTCTGAAGCACCAGATACCCATCTTTAGTAGAATCTGAAACCCCCGCCCCTATTTACCTAGTACCTATGAAAATCTCGTGCTTAGTAGAATCCAAATAGTATTACTTAGTAAAATCGTGCTTAATAGATCCTTCTTACCCAACGTTAGTACGTCCAGAATCTCTGGCTTAATCTGGATTTTTCTTGGAACTAGGGGGGAGGGGGGATATCGGATTTTACTTGGTAGTTACACTTACTTGCATGCTAGTTGTAATATTATTAGCCCCAGGCGACCAGTCGGGATCTTTTCCCGGTTTAGTACATAATTTTCTGTACCACGCCGGATAACCGGGCAAATACGGCCTCTTCACGGGTAAATGTTCACCTAATTCGAATAGATGTTCAAACTCCTTGCTAAGTTCTTCAATTTTTTCCTCATTCTTCTCCGTAGAACAATTTTGAATATCATCTAAACATCGAATGTATTCCTCATTTAAAATTTCAAATTTTGACAGGTCTGGTTTTGCCATATTCTCATTGGACGATTTCGGTGTGACCGTTATTTTAGTTTCTAAGTTAACTGTTTCATTTTCTTCGACTGTTTTTCCTTTTGTAACCTTTTTCTTTTTTGTATTTATCTTTTTTAGCTTTAGATTCTGTACTGACCAATCTTGGTCCCACATCCACAAATCTTTTTTGTAAGAATTGTCGTTGAGCATACTGCAAGCTTCATCGGCTTTCATAGACAATACTTGTCTAGATTCTAATTTTAAATCTTCGAAAATGGTTTCTGCTGAATCAATGTATTGGAGCCAGTTTGAGTTGACTGGTAGATAGGCTGATCCTGTTGAACGAATATGAGTTTTATGTCCTTAAACATAGAGTTGTATACTTATTATGTTCAGTAAAATACAGTCAAGTTTATAGTTACACTCTTGTAGCTTGTAGCAAAGGAAATCAGTGATTAAAATGTAGTTTATCTCTTTAGGAAGAGTTTTAATGACATTGGTCGGCAAACGATCAGACGGATCACCTGATGGGAAGCAATCAGCGCCGCCCTGCAACTCCAGAGGAGAAGCTTTTATCTGGTCGTATAGTGACAAGAACTTACCTAATTCCAGCATACCAGCCAAGGTGACGGGATGAGGAAATCGGTGTAAGAATAAAGGCAGAAGTTCCTTCAACACTTCGTGGGTAGCTACTACGTCATTGGCGCAATACTGCATCAACTCTTGAAAGTTCTCGTGCACGTCTTGCATAGTACCGTCCACGAATATGTCCCGAGTTTGTTTGTCTACCGGCGTACCGCAGTAGAGTTTGTGGACCTGTTTATTTAAATAATTTTACTTAGGTACAACTTCTTCTACGTGAGCGGACTTACAGTGGTTTATTATAGAACAAGGTTTTATAATAACTATACTGCGACATACTAAATTTTATTATAACTTTCATGAGACATACTAATTTATTATTATAAAAACCGATAAGGCTTACTCACGTAACTGTTTGACGAGGAACTCGACTAGTTTCAAGCCATACTAGAAACTCATAAGCAGCATTCCGACACACGACGCGGCTTTTGTCGCGCTGCTACTCTTGAAACTAGTCGAGTTCCTCGTCAAACAGTTACGTGAGTAAGCCAATCTCTATGTATAAAAATGTATTGCTGTTCGTTAGTCTCGCCAAAACTCGAGAACGGCTGGACCGATTTGGCAAATTTTGGTCTTGAATTATTTGTGGAAGTCCGGGGAAGGTTTAAAAGGTGAGAAAAAAAATGTCTGAGACGGTACGAAGTTTGCCAGGTCAGCTAGTAATAATAATTACTGACATTTGTAAATAAGAATTCTTACCTCACTTAGATTGTTGAGTGAGCTAATCTCGATCCAGTCATCATCAGAAGGGTGGGGCTCCTTGTTTTTGGCTTTCAGTACAGTTCTTTGGTAGCTCGTGACTCCGCTGACACATGTATGCATTGACATCGTGTCCATGAACCGCACACCTGTTGTTATAGGAAATTCGACAATCACCATAACACGACACAGGGAATCCTACTGTGGGGCCTTTGATAATGGGGGAGTTTTTGATAATAAACGTATTTTTTTTTGTGAACTTTCGTAAATCGTGAGATAAATTATTTATTTTCTACCGGCTTACTTATGGTACTATTGGCGAGGTAACTGAGTTCAGTTACCTCGCGTTACTAGAAATGAGTTCGTTTCTAGTAACGCTAGCTAATTCATGATCGTATAAAACAATGAAATCAAAGTTTGTAGTGCAATGCTGATCATGACTATAAGCTCATAGTGTGGCTTGAAAACAGTCATAGGAATGGGGTATTAGGCGTATAACCTTACTAACACGGTCCAACACAACGCAAGCATTGTTTCACGTTGGTTTCCTATGAGGTAGGTTTACCGGTCAAACTGTCTTTATCAGCATTAACCGCCAAAATAAAACTGTTGAAGTCAAATCCTCCGCTAAGCGTAGCGGTTAACGTGTTAATCAATATTCTTACTGAATTATCTCTCTACCACATAAAAGTATGTAGTAAAAATGAGAGTGAACATTACCTGTTCTTTCCAACCAGTACTGTTCCTTAATCTTCGCTCTGTCGAATGACACGTTATGGCCGACCACAATCCTATGTCGGTTGAGATCTCCCACAGGTTTCCGACCATCTGTCTCCAAAGGTATCAGGTCATCATAGTTTATATTGTCAAATACTTTATGTGGGTCATCGTTAGCAAGTGGTTCACTTATCCAGCCATACCTGTAAGATTGGAAAATTAAAATGGGGTGGCTATACAACTAATGCTATATATACCAAGAATAATAGACAAATGATTATAAATGTTAAATGATTATGACTGCCTCGTTGGTCGAGTGGTCGCAAATACGGCAAGGGGTCTCAGGTTCGATTCCCAGTTTGGGTATTGTTGGACTTTTTTCGGTTTTTCGAAAATTTCTCAGTAGTAGCACGGAATCTAGCATTATCCAGTATATGACAATAGCGTGATTCCAGGCAGAGGGCGCGATGGGCGCGAAACTCGAGTCGCCAGTAGCAGCGCGACAATCGCCGGGTCGTGTGTCACGGACTGCGCTCATGAATATGAGCCTCTAGCTTAGCTTGAAACTATTCGAGTTCCTCGTCAGTTACGTGAGTAAGCCGATAAATATAATAATTAATTTGGTATGTCTCACGAAAGTTACAATAGCATAATAGGATCACACGCTATCTAAGGTAATAGGTCTCTTGTAATACCCCTATTACAAGGGACCTTAACACCAATGGCGAAAAGTGGGTGTACATTGTGCAGTGGCATAAAGTGCCGTAATGTGCACCTCTGCCCACCTTTTCGGATAAAAGGCGCGACGATGCTATACATTTTTTTTATGAACGCCCAGTGTTGCTCGAAACTAGTTGAGCATCTTCAAACAGTTTTTTACGTCGCCTAACATTTGTGTTTTCTAGTGTCCATCCCATTCTTTGCCAAAGATCATATGAGTAGAGTAAACCATAAGATCAATAAGTGCTATGCTCTGAATAACTCACCATGCATCTGTGGACACTGCACAAGCCAAAGTGGGCCTTTTGCCTGCAGACATAAGGACCTCCACATCAAAGATCAATGCATCATCAGGTGGGCATGGTACTGGCTCTTGAGATTCACCAGAGTATTTTGTCCAACCAGATGCTTTGGACCATTTCTATAAAATTAAGCAATGTTATGTTAAATCAATGAGTACTGGGTTTGTTTTCTGGGATTCACACACAATTAACAAATACCACTGTAGTTAACTCTGTAGTGTAGTGTAACTTAAGTGTGGGAAAACCATGCTTCAGCACAAATGGGCTGAATGAGCTCACAGAGAACCGGTATAAAACATGAGGTTACCAGTGGCCTAAATAATCCCCTTCCTATCCTACCCAATCCCAATTCCCCAAAAAAACTTAAAAAAGTAAAAGTTTCTTCCTAAAAGTCGACTACTCACATATGTGAATATAATTTTTCTAACTAGAATTAAATCTACTTACCTTTGGCATTGGTGGTAACTCACAGTTGGCCAACCTCTTTAGTAATTCTCTATATGGAGCGCTTTGCTGTTCTCCAATATTGTAAAAATGTTCCACAACATCATTTCCTTCTAGTTTAGGCAGTTTTAACTGCACATCTGGTAGATGGCTGCATTTTTTATAGTCTATGCCATGCTTTAGCAGACTGTCTTGACAACTGGAGAGTTGAAATATAAACTTATTTATAGATACTTCTTTTCTAATTTTTATTACAAAAATGTCATGTAAGACCAATGTTGTAGATATTACCTAATTATTAGATACTAGCTTATGCCAACAGCTTTGCCCACATTCCTATTAGATAAAAAGTATCCTATTAGCTAAGTCAGCTCATACCTTGCCTGTGTACCAAATTTCATCAAAATTCATTCAGTTGCTTCAGCGTGATTGACGGACAAACATCCAAACAAACTTTCACACTGTTATATTAAATGGGATGGTGTGATATTGATTAAGTGTGAACAACTTACTTAAAGTTCAGAGAATAGGTAGTTGTGATAAAATCTTTTAATGTGAAAAGAAGCATTTAAATAAAATATTAATAAAAAATTATAATATTAATTAAAAACTTATAATAAAATTTTTATTGACCATTATTATTCCGAAACGTCAGTGTATGTATCTTGGTGTATGAACATACTTAGAGAACTTACTTTTTTTTTAATTAAATAACTTCCACATCTTTGTATTACCTACCTAACTTTTATTTAAATTAGCATTCAAATTAAATTACTGCTGACTGTAATCCTATGAAATATAATGTAAACAAACGTTAACAATAACATTAAGGTTTTGTTTACCTTTTTATCACTTGTGGATCCACTTTCTGACTAGGTTTCTTGAACAGTTGCTCATAGATATTTCTAGATATCATTTGTATATTGACTTCATTAACTCTAAATTCTTCTGAATTACTAGAACTAATATTATGTTCTTCTTTATTTTCTTCTTTTTTAATATTTTCCTTTTTCGTAACTTTTACGTTTTTGAGGTTAACGTTTTCATTTTTATCTTTCTTCTTTTTTATTATAACTACTTCACTGGAAGGCAATATATCACCATAAAATCTTTGAACAGTAACCCGTAATTTATTGGTATTTTCACGGAATAATCTAGCAGTCCTCATTTTAATTATTTTATTTAATCAAAACAAATATTCGCGCCGATCCATGAAACTTGCTTTGACAGATTGACGACAGTGACATTCATTGTTATGTTCAGAAACGATAAAATTTGTTCTATTAAAGTAGGTAATTCGTTTGGAAATAAGATAAGATTAAAATATTAGAATAAGATAGTACTTGGGTGATGAATCATCTTGAAAACACTGATAAGAACGCATTTTCTCACAATACTATGATCTAATTTTTATATGAAACAGGAAATCTATTGGCGCTGAACATGATTAAACAGTTTTATCGACTACAATATTTAATCATATTATTATAATAATGAGATTGGCTTTTTAAACGCATGTAGTATAATTCGTAGTAAAGCAGTAAGCATGGAATAAAAATTCAATGATTTCAGCATGCCAGGTCCAAGAAAGCGAAAAGAAAAGTCGTCTTTAGTAAACAACTCTGTAATATGATTATAACATTAACTCTACAAATAAAAAAATATTGGGCAATTCATGACAAATATCACAGAAAAGTACTGTAAGATTGATGTTATAATTATCTGTATTTAAAATTGTTTTTGCATATGGGGGTAATTAAAAATAACGAATTTTTTGGAAAGTACTGTGCTATAGTTGGGTATGTAAGTATAATTCCTTTTTATATTACCAAAGAACAAAAAAAAACCCTTGTATCTTATAATAATTTTCTTGCGTTATTAAGGAATTTTTATGGTTTTTATTAATTTATTGTATCAAGTCATTAATTGGTAGTTTAATTAATTTATTGTAGAGATAAAAAACCCATTGTATCTGAAGAATATTAATTTATTTTAGTCAAAACAAATACATAATAATAATACTACATAATTTTTTAAAACCTATAATGATTCATAATGCAAAATAGACAACTTGTATAATATAACATAATATGGTGCTTCTTATATCTATGGAATGTAATAAAAATGATTAGTTAGTTCTTAGCTGATAGTCTCCGTTCTGTGTGATATACCGCACCCAAGGCAAAGCTTGATACCCACTCTTCTCAATAATCTTCAGGTACCTTACTTGAATACCAGAAGTTGTAAAGTATGGGATTTCAAACTTAACTTGGATTGGTGGTTTTCCATCAACTTCTTCACACTCGACAGATGGTAATCCAAAGTGAGCTCTCATTAAGTACTCTTTGCCTCCAGGGAAGGATTTAATAGACCAGGTGATAGCATTCTGTTCAGGAGTGTATTTAACACTGCCGATTGTAGTCTTGAATTTTGGAGAGTCAGCATCAGCTGGGACGGGAATTATAATCTCAACATTATTAGCAGTTGAACGCCTCTTGAATTGAGACTTAGCCTTAATCATATACTCTACTCTAGAGTGGGCATGGCGTTCAATGACAGATTCAATCCAAATCAAAGGCTTGACATGAGTGTTCAATCTGTATGACATCAACTCAAACTCTCCATCGGGTGGGATAAAAGAAATTGTCCTGTCATTTTCAAATCGGGACAATCTAACGCACTGATGGAATTTTACATCTTCAAGCTCCACAGACTTTGACTTGCCTCGCCCTGTACTCTCAAATAAGACTTTGTCATTAAGACCAAGACGCAATTCAGGCATACCTGATAAATACACTCTCATTTTAATGGCCCCTACAATCTCACTTCGTAGAACATTACCATTGCAATTAGCCAAAAGGTTAACAGATTCTATGACATCTAAGAACACTTCATTCTTCCTGTACTTGATACCCTCAGACCTCCAAGATACTGCATTTGTGACTGCCATGGGAATACGGGGCTGCATTTCCAGTTTGTGGCCTTCCTGGGTTATGTACTCTTGTAGTATCTTGCTGTCAGTGGTTTGTGGGTATCCAAAGTCAATTAGTTCATCAAGCAGCTCATATATGACCACAAAGTTGTCGCGGATACTTTCTTCTTCCAACTCTTTGAAGTATTCAGTCATCACCTCCACAATTTTGTACAGAAATACAAATACAAGTGCTATGTTAGCATTTTTCTTTGTTGTTGAAACAATGTACAAGTTGTTGGTTTTGATATAAGCGAAGGTGCATTCACTGGTCTGCAACAGAGGAGTGAGCATTCCCTCTTCCTCTTTCTCCATCAGTAGTGGCATGAACTTGTCTATGATGCCCAGGTCGACATCGCCGCGATAATTCCTCGATATGAGGACTTTACCTTTCACATCTAAGATGTATATTGCGGACGAAGACATCTTTTTGCTGAAAAAGAACAACCATCAAGTTATTTGAAGCCAAATAAGAGTTACAATGAACCAATTTTAATTATCACTTCAATCCGTCATTTAAAGTTTTCTTTGTTGAAATTAACAAATGATATGTAAAAACATAGAATCAAAGTAATTAACACTAATACTTACGAAGAATTTCACAATTTTACGAATAAAATATCTACATTATCTTCGGCAAACATACGTGTGAAATAATCTTTTTTTAATACAAGTTGGTATTTGTTAACATTAAAAGCATTTCATTGACAACAGAACAGATCTACGTCAAAAAAGAGAAAGTGATATTTGATTTAGGCTACAGATAGTAAAAATAATAAATCTTACCTGGAATGCTTCAATTCACGACAGCACGACATCGAGTGTTGCTAGAGAAATAGGCAATTTTTCGGAAAAATACTGAAAATCGTTAAATATTGAGTAGAAATATCGAATAAATATTGAGTGTTCTATCAAAATTACTTATAATATTCGAGTATAAACCTAATAAATACTCAGTAATTACTCGATTTTTCTCCTATTTTAGTGTTTACCCGAATAATCGGATCCTAACCCAACTATAAGAGTTACAAACAATAATAAAAGGAACTAAAAATAAAATTTTAAAATTTAAACTACAGTCGAGTAAAATAAGGAATAAGAATACTATTTTAGGTAAGTTAAACTGTTCCAGTACCATAATATTATTTTAATCCTCATATTTTTTAGCACGGTGCAAATTATATGGATGTGATTTATTCTATATATCCTTTGTAAGGAGTCCAATTAAACAAAATAAAAAATAACATTAAATTATGTTACAATTCGGTCGACGTCGAACAATTATTGATTTAATTTATTACAAAAATTCGGAACTAAGAAGCCGATTATTGTATCAGTGTCGCGACTATCCATAATCCATAGACTATAGAAATAATATACCTGGAACCATGTAGCCAACGGCTAATAAGCCAATAACTCAAAACTCAAAGTCAATGTGAACTTGTAAACTCGATTCATGTTTGATTGACTGACAGATGGCTGACTGACGCTTCTATTCTTAATTTTCTGTTTGTGTTGTCTAGCTGTTCAGCACGGCTACGGACATTAATTTTATTTAATGTACCTCCGTTTAATTGTAAATCTTCGATTCCATATAACATAATTGTGTTGCTTTTCTATAGATTCCTTATGAGGCTTTAATTTTAAATAGTACCTGTGTGTGTACAAAGTTTTTTTATGACGAGTGATTATTATATTCATTCCTTTGCTTTACCTTTGACGGTGGGGATACTTTTTCATTTTCGTAAAAGAGTTTTTGTATAGAATGGTTTTATAGTGTTATTGGCTCAATTAATTTGTGCCCGATGTTGATCAATAATATGAATCCTGTTTCCCTAACACAAAGGAATCCACTAGTTTTCTTGGACATTTCTATCGATGGCGAACAAGGTAAGTACCTACTTACGGTATTATCGTAGAAATATTTCATAATTATCTATGTACCTACTTCTTTGTTATGACAAGATATCTTGTGATGTAGGTAGAAACTTGGCATGCGATTCGCTAGACTTGGACTACCTCAACGTAAATGATAGTCGGGTCTATTTTTACGACGCGTAAATAACAACTGATAGTGTTTGTACACACAAATGTTGAGCATTCTATATTCAAACTGAATTGCTTTATTTTTTTTTTCTAATAAAATGTAATGGAAAATTACTTGCAGTGACAATATAAGTATAGGTAAGTTTATTTAATATAGTAAGTACTTACATAATTAAAATTGTATGTAAATAACTGCATAGATAAATACAACAACCTTGTGAATGCAGATTATCTATGTTAGTCAGTATCAGTGTGATAAATGTTTGAAGTGGGTAGCAACATTAAAATTAAATGTATGAATGATCAATAATAATAATTATTATGCTAACTGGGCCCTAAATAAACAGTGGCTGATGAACTAATGAGTTTGTATAACAATTTTAATTGTCTCTGACAGTCATGTGTTACATTGTCATAACTAACTTGTATTATTGTGCCACCTAAATTCATTGAACACTCATTCTATTGTATGCTTTCCATATTTAAATCTTTTATATTAATGGGAATGTGGGTTTTTTATATTAAAAAATTGTCCCATTTCAAGATATTTTATATTAGATTTTTTATTTTATATTTCCCTTTTATATTCAACATACCCATGTTAGCAAAAAATAATTTTACATGCCCCAAACCCACCAAAACTTAGACAACAATAATTTGTAGATCACATGAAGAATTGAGAAGGAATCAAGCCCCTTATTATAGTGTGGCAGCTAATTATAACACCGCTCCACCATTCATACAGTCACACAATGTATTACTTTGTAAAAAGCAAAAACAAGCCATTGTGTGGTTTATGATGCAATAAATTATTACATTCATTAATAATTATTATTTAGGGACATTGTTAAACCCTTAATGCAATGCATAGTTATATTAATAAGGAAAGTAGGTGTCTATGCTTAAAGGGAAAAAATTTTATTGAACTACCTACTCTATCAAAAGTAACAGCTGCTTGTTTGTTTCATAGACATTTGCCTAGCATGTGGTTCAATTCCTAGGTGAAAGTCTGGATGCTTACCGGGGCTACGGCTTGAAAAGTAGAAGTAGGAATGGGGTGGTTTTTAGTCAGTAAGAATCTAGCACTCCCTTTCGCCTCGCCCAAGCCGAAAGAAGTAATTGGATGATTTTCCTACCTTTAAAATAAGGTCAAAGTCTGGATTATTATTTTAAATATTATAAGGGTTAAAAAATCTGGTCACTTTGAGAAAGTGGGGTTGGCGTAGGTGATGAATAACGCTATTAAAACAGTTTTTTTTAATTTTGCAGCATATATTTGCAGACCACTGGGTTCACAATTATTAGCAATGACAAGCAATAATTATTAGAATTACCTAGAATTACATTAACCTTTTGAACGCCACGGACGTTTATAGACGTCTAACGAAATCGTGCCAAACACGCCACCGATGTCTATAGACGTCAAGAAAACGACATTTTTTAAATACAAAATAAATATACTAAATTAAGTTTTCTGTGTTTCTTTTTCCTATTATTTCAAACTACTTTAGTGAAATATTGTAAATTGACACAAAGATATATTCATTATTTGAATTGACAAGAAAAAACAATCGTCAAATATTGCTAATCGAAATCCGTAAAATTGTGTATTTCCCCACGCCACAGACGTCAAGACACGTCAGCTAGTGATGGGTAGGTAAGGTAACTTATATTCCAAATTTATGAAATATTTTATTGAAAGTAGCTTACTATTACTTTGACAATTACTTTTTACTGACAAATATTCGTATCTGAATATTCCTAATGTATAATATTTAAAAAAATGTGGAAAAGAACTTATAATTGATATCCTTAAATCGATAGTTTACTGTCCACTCTCGCGCATCCCTATGTAAGAGCTCATAGACAGTTACCTGTACGCCACAGACGGGAATGGACGTCAAGCGGTGACGTCATTAGCGCTACGGGAGTCTGCTAGTGCTTTACTACATTTATTATTATGATCGGTGGTAATATTAAAATTTGAACAGCAAAAGGACTTGGATGACATAAGTTTGCCAAGTTTCGAAGAATCCGACTAATAATTATATGTAAAACTAGCGACCCGCCCCAGCTTCGCATGGGTGCAATGGTGATATATTATACCTGTATTATACATAAAAAATTGTTTTAAATAATAAAATATTATTATTTTTTATGTACCACAATATCACATGATCACATCCCTACTCGCATGCGAGAAAGTTGTCAAAAGTCGTGCCAGCCACGCCAGAGACGTGTCTTCACGTCGGCGGATGACGTCACGAACCAGATTAGTGATGTACCTTATTATATTATTGATTTATTCGTTTGTAGTTCTAATGTTTGCTTTTAGGTTGCTTAGAACTTAGTAACTGCTGTTTAATGATAGTATGATACCAAATAGGGTCAAGTTAAATAAAAGACCAATGCAACGAATAATATTTATTTAAAAAATATAGAACGAAAAGCACGGATTCATTGGTTATCGATAACTTTTCGTTAAGATGTTGGAATCACTATTTTTTTTGTAGGTTTTTGTACTGAATTTGTGGCTTGGCGTAGAAGGGGCGCCGATGTGTTTACGCTCTGGCGTTCAAAAGGTTAAGACAACACATCACTGGAATGCGGTATTCGATAGCCTAATTCCCCCTGCATTCCCAATTCCTTTCTCGTGTGGCAATAAAAAGTACATAGCAAAATATAACATAACTAGCAACCCGCCTGAGCTTGCATAGGTGCAATGGTGATATGTTATGCATGTATTATACACATCCTCTTGAATCACTATCTATTAAAAAAAAACACATTAACCTTTTGACCGCCAGAGCATAAACGCTTCGCTGTGCCCTCCACGCCAAGCCACAAATTCAACGAAATAACCTTGAAAATATTAGGGATTCCAAAATGTTATCGATAAACCAAAGTGAGTAATAATTTTCGTCTGAATTTTTTTGAATAAACTGCTTATAACATAAAAAGAATATTTATTTAACCTAATCTCCCACTGTAATAAACTTAAGACCACATTAATAGCAACTATCAATAAAATATCAACCTTTTGAGACACAAAAATACATATAAAATTGCAGCAAGTTACAGCACTATTATCTATCAGTTACGCGCCATTGGCATGTATACATGCCAATGGCGCGGGCAACTATCCATTTTTTTAATCTCTCGTTTAGGATTAGGGATGTAGCTGAATAATGTAACTTATCGAGTTAATTTATGTATTAGGTAATCAAATTTGAAAACTGCTAAATAGGTACAGATTTTAGTGATATTATTTATACACTTTCATATTCTTAAAATAGTTGCCTTGTATTTGTAAAATGTCACATGAAACTTAAAAATATAAAAAATCAACAATCGTATTTATTTATTATGCTCATTAACAGCCTTGTAATTGAAACCGTCACGTGAAACTTAAAAATATATAAAAAATCAACATTTGTTTATAATTATTATGCTCAATATCAGCCTTGTATTTGTAAAATGACACATGAAACTTAAAAATATAAAAAATCAACAATCGTATTTATTTATTATGCTCATTAACAGCCTTGTAATTGAAACCGTCACGTGAAACTTAAAAATATATAAAAAATCAACAATTGTGTATAATTATTATTAGTCCGGTCAAATTAGACCAAAATATTAGGGTGAAATTACATAAATTCGCAACAAGCTGAATTTCGGTACAATTGTTCAAAACACGATTATAAACAATAGGTGAAAGTTCCCCATCATTCCCGTGTGTGGAAAAAAAATTATTCAAGGTCAAATGTCAAAAAAATTAGTTTTTCGCGATTTTCAGCAAAACAGTAAGTTTTATCAGAAAAATACCTCAGACTAAAATTGTAGATCATTAAATTATCTATAAAAAATATATCAATACTTTTTTCTTCATTGTTCCAAAGTGGAAAAACACAACACTCATTTTTCCACTTTGGGAGCGTCTAACTTTCAAACGGTTGATTTCGACGAAAAATGGTTTTAGGAACCTTAATGTCTTTATTAAAGACCTATCCATAGACACCCATAACGGATATGTTAGCTGAACCTACAGAGTTTCAACTATGTAGACCCAACAGTTTCGGAAATAAATGGCTGTGACATACGGACGGACGGACGGACAGACAGACATGATGAATCTATAAGGGTTCCGTTTTTTACCATTTGGCTACGGAACCCTAAAAAACGCGTTAAGTACACTAAGTTAAGTACACTAATTAAGCAGTAGGTAACATAACATAATTATTAAGAGAATGACATTATAAATCTATATACCTACCAAAGTTGTGCACTAAGTATATACCTAATTATTTAAACTCGTCATATTAAAATGAGTCGTCTTTATATGAGTACATATAAACTTACATCATACCTACTTGTATCTATATATTTACCCTAGACTGTACTCGTACTTACTATTAAAAAATCTGACATTAAATTAGAATTAACTTACCCCAAAATCATTTTCATTCATTGATTCCGAATCAGAAAACTCATCATCTTCAGTGCCTTCTAGAATGCGCAATAGTTCTTCTGTACTATAAACCTCTTCACTCGCCATTTTTGCAATTATAATGTAGGTACCTACTCGATAAAATATTTTTTGCAACTTCCCCGCATTAAAAACACGGCACGCGCTTACGACGTCACGAGTCCGACATCTATACATGTCAATGGCGCAGAAGGGATTGCATATCGGTAGTATGCAAGGGATGCGCATGATGGGCGAAAAGGGAATGTCGATAATATTGAAAATATAGTAAATATGCTATTATACCCAAGAATTTTTCAGTTTAAAATATAGTATATTTACCTTTTTTCTCAGAGACTAAGGTTATATATATACTTTTTAATAGTTATTACAAAAAATAAGCGAGTCATTTAGCTGAAGTTTTAATATTACTTGAATTACACTACATCACTAGTGGGCATGTATACATGCCATTGGCGCGAGAGAACATGCTTTTTTAGCCGATATTTAAGTTGTTTTTATCAATCAAATATTAGAATAACTATATTGCAATTTTGTTCACTGTGTACAATTATGTAATAACTGGGTATTCAGTTCTTAAGATACATCAATAAAACACGTGAAAGTAATGATTTAATGTGTTTATTTTGTTTTTCTCTGTGATCTGTTTCTTGGCATCTATAGATGTCGGTGGCGCACAGGGCACGCTTGCGCATGACATCTATACATGCCATTGGCGTTCAAAAGGTTAAAATCGCTCTAAAAGATTTAAGCATACAAATTGACATAGGGATGGAGAAAGCGACTTTGTTTTATATATACTATGTAGTGATGTATAGCAATATACCAGTATATTTTTTATCAACGCCAAAATGTCGATTGTCATGTGACCATGTTGTAATGTTCTATCTTTTATGTAATTGTTGTGTTCAATAGTTTCAACAATCAAGTAGTCCCTCATAATTAATGACATACTTCAATAGTTATAATATAGTGTTTAATAAATCATTGCAGATTTTTTCTATTGTAAGCCATTGTTTAAAGATTATAATTAGTTCCTTGTAGTATCTTAATATTACTCGGTTATACCGATTCTCATAGTTAGCGGTTAATAAACCGTTATCGTGAGATTTTTTTAAATATGTTTTTTTAGTTATTAGGTAATAGATATAGTTTAATCTTGATCATGATCATTTTTATCAGTACTTTTGATTTTTTAGGGCATTGATAAAAAAAATATCAACAACTTTGTCTTAGTTAATGTCTTAAACTTATCAACAGAAAATATTAGGTGTGGTTTTTGCTGCATTTGATTCATGTTGCTTTTATATGAAGTTAGAAAGAACATTCATATTATCAGTAGCATAATACGATAATAATGTTTTTACTTCTTCAAGATTCAAGGATTTATTGTAGTTGTATGGATAAAAAACAGGTCAAGGGTATGAAATATCGAACAAATACGCAATGACGCATTCTGTGAATGCAGGACATGACATAATTTATGCACCTAGGCACTATTCAGTGGCACAAGGTCGGATTGCAGGCGACATGACGTAGTAATTGTCTTTGTAGAGCATAATCATGAAATCTGATGCATTACACGTTTATAAGTAAACATCAAACTTGTTCTTGTCGTTTTTTCATCACTACATAGTATAAAACAAAGTCGCTTTTTTGTCCCTTTGTAAGCTTAAATCTTTAAAACTACGCAACTGATTTAGATGATAATGAGGGAGGTTGATATGTATACTACATGCATAACATATACTGTATTTCCAACACCTTGAATACCCCATTTTTTTTTGTTTCAGCTGGGCGTATTGTAATAAAATTAAGAAACGATGTAGTGCCAAAAACAGCGGAGAACTTTCGCGCTCTTTGTACAGGCGAAAAGGGAGTCGGATCCAATGGCAAACCTCTTCATTTTAAAGGCTCAAAGTTTCATAAAGGTAAGGCGCAAGAAAAATGTTTATTTCTATTAGTCCATGATTTTTAGTAACAAAAATAATGATACAATGTACCTGTAATAACAGTGGCACAATATTAACATTAGAACTTAAGACGGGATATTTACCATGTTTATTAATGTCTATGAGTGACAGTGGTAGCGGTGTCGTTAGCAAAAAAGGAACTAGAAAGAGGGTAGACCGATTTGTCTGCTCATAAACATACACCCACATTTACTCCAGTTCATCCGTGATCATGGCGCTTGCAACAGTGCCGAAATATCGGAAACTCATAGACATTAATAAACATGGTAAATATCCCGTCTTAAATTCTGATGTTAGTATTAGTGACCATGTCAGTTTAAAAACTTATATAGTGGCACAATATACTTACCTAGCTTTTTTTTTCTTGATTGCAAACGAGTTTCCAATATAGTTGTTGACTATACTGCCAGTGTCGAGTGGTTGCTGCGGACTACCTAGCGGGTTACCGGGGCTCCGGTTCGAAAAGCTGGAGTAGGAACGGGGTGGTTTTTAGTCAGTAGGAGTCTGACATTCCCCCTCGCCTCGCCCAAGGCGAGAGAAGTCATTGGATGATTTTCCCCCTTTAAAAAGTGTCGAGTGGTGACGGTTACCTACCTAGTTATGTTAATTTCTTTTTGTTTTCAGCGGTTACTCAGTTCATGATCCAAGGAGGTGATATAATTAACGGCGATGGTACCGGCGGTGAAAGTATATATGGGCCAACATTTGAAGACGAAAATTTTAAATTAAAGGTAGGTACATAATTTTTATCTATGTACCCTACTACCTATACCTACATATTTTTATTAAGAGCACAATTTGTTTATTTCGAACTCGATGACAAATTATTATAATATTAGAGGCGGGTTTTATAATAGAAAAGTATTATTAGGCTTTTCACATTTTGAAAACTGTTTAACGAGTCAAGCCCGCTCTAGCAATATGTGAGTTACCTTCTTTTTGATCAACATTCATAACTGATGAAAAATAGATTTTGAACAACGAGCAACGTCACGCCTTTTTATCCTCGAAGGGGTAGGCAGAGGTGCTCATTACGACACGTAATGCCGCTATACAATGTACACCCACTTTTTCACCATTTGTGTTGGGTTGGGAAAAATGAGTTTTATATTTAAAATGTGCATCTTTGTCTACAAAAGATGTGATGTTACCTACCTACATGTACATAAATCTTATATTTAATTATTATGTTATCGGCTTACTCACGTATTGTTTTAACGAGGAACTCGACTAGTTTCAAGCCATACTAGAGGCTCATATTCATGAGCAGCATTCCGCGACAATCGCCGCGTCGTGTGTCAAACAAATACGTGAGTAAGCCGATAACATAATAATTAATTTAGTATGTCTCACGAAAGTTACAATAAAATCAATCTTATATTTTGTTTTTAGCATGACTCTGGGGTACTTAGTATGGCCAACAGCGGTCGGCCCAATACCAATGGTTCTCAGTTCTGCATCACAACAGTCCCGTGCGCACATCTCGATGGTACCAACGTCGTGTTTGGTGAAGTAATGGCTGGTCTTGGCATTGTGAGAGAGATCCAACGTTACGGCGAGGGAGACCTTTGCCGCCCCACGGTGGTATGTTGGTAATCGATGCTTTTTAAAATGTTTATTTTATCATTTCTTCAATTTATTTGTAGACCAGTAATGGCTGAATTTAATAACTGGTCCCAATCTAAAATCTTTATATAGAGGTTCTGTGAAAAATCTACATCGATAAGAGATTTTGGATCTGTTAGGCTATTCTGTAATTGTCAATTCGAAACATTCGGAGTCAGTTCGATCGCGGTCCGCCATGTCATTGGTTGTGAGAATAATCTCGACGAATTACGGACGAAAATGCGATCGAGCTTGTTTGAATTGATAATTACAGAATAACCCAGCTGTTATATGGAGATGTTTTTCATTTCGGCCATTATTGTGGTCAGTCAAACTTCAAAAGAATTTCTACTTTATTGTTTTGTAATAAAGTATCTAATGGCATTGAAAATGTTATTGCTGGCAATCCGATTAATGATAGGGACATATTTTCTTTGTTTGCTTTTATAAAAATTGTTGTTTTTTTTTACTATTTTATTTGTTTGAAATATTGTGTAGTAAGAAAAAACATTGAATTTATGTATTACAGGACTGTGTGATTGAAGATTGTGGCGAGATTATAAATAGTGAATGGGATGTTAGCTGTTGCGATGGTACCGGGGACAAATTGCCCGAGTATCCTGAAGATTACAGGGATGAAAATGTTACTGTAAGTACTAATTTGAATCCCCATCGGTATTCATACAAATTAGGTACGTCAGAAAGACTGAGCAGATCTCGATGAAAGATATAGATTACGTAAGTCTTATATCCATATACTCAAACGCTACTAAATTTTAAAATGCTCCCAAGACTAACTCTGTCGCTACCAATTCTTTATAAAATGACAGAGATAGCACAATATTTATGTAGGTACAAAACAAAATTAAGTAGCATTTCAGTATTCAGGCGTTAGTTGCTGTTTAAGTGTTCATCGTGGCTCGGGTAAGATTCCCGCACGCAATAATTCATTGTGTTATTCACAAATTCGTGTTCTGGGTTTGGGTCTGATATACATATGAAATTGTTTTTATTCTACATTTCAATAGAAATATGTGTGTAATTATTTACAGGTAGAGCAATTAATGGTGTCTATAAGGGATGTAAAGAGCGCCGGTAACAGTTACTTTGGCGAAGCACGTTATAAGGCAGCTATTAGGAAGTACCGCAAGTGCCTAAGGTATTTGGAACATGCGTTTTATAGGATAGATGAAGTCAAAGATATGGATACAAAAGAACAAAGTAAGTATAATCTATACTAATATTATAAAGCTGAAGAGTTTGTGTGTTTGAACCCGCTAATCTCTGGAACTACTGGTCCGATTTGAGTTATTCTTTTTGTGTTGGGTAGTGCATTTATCAAGGAAGGTTATATGCTATAAAACATCACGCTATGACCAATAGCAGCCAAGCAGAGCGGGTAAAACCGCGCGGAAGTAGCTAGTTATTTATAAAATAGTTTATACCTAATCTGAAGTCTTATCTCATTTGGCTAGGATGTTGTGACTTTTTGTATTTCAAGTTTTAGATTTATGATAAAGTCCTACTTATTAAAATGTTAAATACATACATTATTCACAATTTTATCGTCGCTACAATAGGGCAGATTTTTTTTTTTTTTTTTTTTTTTTTGAGGGGGGAAAATCATCCAATGACTTTTCTCGCCTTGGGCGAGGCGAGAGGGAGTGTCAGACTCTTACTGACTAAAAACCACCCCGTTCCTTCTCCTGCTTTTCGAGCCGGAGCCCCGGTAAACCCGCTAGGTAGTCCGCAGCTCCGGATCAGGCATCAGCCCTATTGGGCCCCATCTGTGGTGGTCTGATGGCTCTTTGAGGCGCGCGCGGAACGCGACGCGCCGCACGCACGGGTCTGGTTCTGTTCGGGCGGTGAGCTACCCTTGCTCGCCGTCCGCAGGCCCGCACTTACGGTGGCCGGAGATCGTCTCGGGATCCCCTACGCCCGGAGTGTCTTTCGCGACGGCTGGGGCGTGAGGAGGTTTGTTCTCTCACGCGCCCCGCCTCCTCCTTAGCTAGCATGACTGCTTCGCAGAAGGAGGAGACGGCATCCCAGTCCCTCTCGCTCCGCACCATGGCCTGAACCAGTGCCGGGCGCGAGAGGTCGCCGTCGCCGACCACATCCCTGAGGACACGGCGGTGCTCAGCCCACGCAGGGCACACCGCCACCGTATGTTCTACCGTGTCCTCCGGGCGGTCCTCACAGTGATGACACCCGGGCGTTTCCTCCCGCCCAATAAGGAACAGGAACCTACCGAAACTCCCATGTCCGGTAAGCACCTGCGTTAGGCGGTAGGTGAGGACGCCGTGGCGCCGCTCTAGCCACTCCTCAAAGAGGGGACTTACCGCTGCGATGACAGCGAGCCCAGCCCTCGGTTGCGACAGTCGTTGCTGCCATTCCGCCATGAGATCGCGCCGGAGCTCGTCCCGCCACACACTTATCTGGCGCGGCAATGGAGTTTCGCCCCGGCGACACGCGTCGGCGCGCAGACTGAAGACGCGCGCGAGCACCTTCGCCTCCAAATCCCACGGCGGTAATCCGGCAAGGAGGTTCGCCGCCTCCCCGGAGATCGTGCGATATCCACGAATCACCCGGATGGCCATGACCCTCTGAGACGTGAGCAGCGCCCGAGCTGGCCGCCGCATCAGGTTCGGCGCCCACACAGGGGCGCCGTAGAGGGCCATGGACCGCACGATCCCCGCGTACAACCTCCGGCAGGAGGCATTTGGCCCCCCGAGGTTTGGCAGGAGCCGCTTAAGCGCAGCCCCCGTCCGCTCCAACTTAGGAGCCAAACGTCGGAAGTGTTCCACGAAGTTCCACCGACTGTCGAGGACGAGTCCTAGATACTTCATCGTCGTCTCGACGCCGATGGAAACTCCTCCCGCCGTTATTTGGGACCCACCCGGAGGTGGCGCGTTCCCGCGGCCATGAAAGCACATGGCCTCGGACTTGTGGAGCGCCACCTCGAGTCCCAATTGCCGGATCCTGTCAACAACTGTCGCAACCGCTCTCGCCATTAAGTTGGCCGCCGCCTGGTGCGACCTCCCGTGCGCTAACACTAGCGTATCGTCGGCGTAACATATTACGCCGACGCCGTTCGGGAGGTCGGTGCGCAGCACCCAGTCGTAACCGATATCCCACAGGAGCGGTCCCAAAACCGAACCCTGTGGAACACCGCGCGACATCTCTCGCCGTTTCCATTCGCCCTGGTGACCGGGGTATATGACATACCTGTCTGTCAGGTAGGCCTCGAACAATAGGGTAGATGACTACTTTGTACTTTAATGGATTTTTTAAGACATTAGACACGTATTTTTTGTTTTCTTAGACAAAATAAATACTTTTGAAGATATATCGATGTTCTATCACATGTATGTAAATTCTCGGGTTTATATCAGCGAAAATTGGACTATTTATAAGCATTATTGAAAAGTTAAAATTGACTAGGAAATATACCAATTTTTTTTTACTTAATTTATTATTTACACAAAACAATAATACAATAAATAACAAATAGCAACCAAAAAACCATTAATTAGTACCTATTAAGTCAAATAAGGAGTTAATAATTGTCCAGTACAATAAATGTTAACGATTCTTATCGGTTATTAGGTCAATTAGTACAAATTGTGTGTCGACGGGCGACTCAGTCGAGATAGGGTACAGTTATTCGGAACTCCGCAAATAAGTCCTTGTAGGGCGGTAATAGGGTAGAATTTAGGTAACCATTTTCTGCGAACCTGTATGCCCTAGATCCACACAATGGGGCTCGTTACCTAATATTTTGTCTAGACATATAAAGTATACTAAGTTACCGTAGATTTCTCCCTATTAGGTCCCAGTTTAGTAGGTATAACGAAATTAATAGTTTTCTATGTATGTAATTTCCTCAAAAGTAACTTTTATATTATATTATTTTCGCACATTGAAGCATTTCTATGTTGTATATTTATTATTGCATTTTTTATTTCTAGAAGTAAGTATTAAATTATTTCCAATACTATTCTTTGATAGATATCTTATATAGTTTTTTGCAAGTGAGCAATTTTGAAATGTTATTACGTGATTAGACTTTTTTGGAATAACAACCAAACGAGCATTCATGTACAGCCGCAACATCAGAGGAATTACCGGTCTTTTGGGGATTAGGGATTCAGTATTTGGGGATTGGGGAGAGAAGGAATTAGGCCTCCGGTTACCTCCTTAAATCTTATTAATTCTAGTCTAATAATAGATTGTTTGTTTTATAAATACCTACCTAAATGATGATTGTTTCTTTGCCTACAGTACTAGAAATACGGACGATGTATGTGTCGCAGTGCTACCTCAACATGGCGGCTTGTTACATGAAGTTGGAGGATTATAGGTCAACCGTTCAGTACAGTACTTCGGTGAGTATGTCTATTTTATACAGAGGACGTAGTGCGAGTTTTGCTTTTTACGTTAACGCGATTGAAATGTTATCGCGTTTTGCCTTCTGATTGGTGCGTAATTTGAGCTGTCCAATCAGAGCTCAGGACGTCATAAACGTGTCAATTGTGTTTACGTAAAAAAAACTCGCTCTAGACAACATTCTCAGAATGTATAAAAATAATTATTATCCTAAAGTAATTTTTAGTTGCCTTTACTCCCAGCTACACTGGCTAATAACAATTTTTCTTTAGGTACTCGAAATAGACCCTAGAAATGAAAAAGCGTTATACAGACGCGGTCAAGCGAATTACGCTCTTAAAAACTATGACGACGCTCTCATGGACCTCCGATTAGCAGATAAAGTGTCCCCGAACAACAAGGCTGTGCAAAAACTATTAGATGAAGTAAGATTGACAAATAAAAGCTATAATGATGTTCAAAAACAACGGCTATCCAAATTTTTTCGTGAGCAAAAAGAGGCGTTTATCGAGATCACATGTGAGATCGCCGATCACTGAACTAAGACTGACGGTAGTTATACGTAGGCTTATGTAGACAATACGCTTTTTGAGAACGTTTTGTACGGTCACTGCCGGTGTTGTCAGATGTACTGATTATAGAATGATTTTCGATTAGTTTTTGTATATATTGTTTCCTTATTACTGGATCACAGCTAAATTAAGTCGGAACAAATGAATTGGTAGAGATATTATTATGTTTGTGTTTGATTGGTGGGGTTGTGCGTAATTTTATTTAAAAATCGGACAACATCGGGTGTGTGACCGAATGGTTTAGGGTTAGGATGTTCGAGAAGGTACTAATGTAAATGATGGCACAAGGAATTTTGTAAGAAGAAAAGAGAAGTTGTAGGTAAGTAACTTAAAACATGATTCCATTAAGGGGTCACTTATATTTCTTACTTATGGCCAGTAGCTCTACCATGAGTAGTAGTAGTAACTATTGTTGTAAAACAATAGCTTTTTGTCGAATATGGCAAATCTTTGTTCCATAAGAGGCCGGTAAAGGCATACAAAAAATTTACGTCATCACTATCGACAAATACTATTGCTTCAAACTCATGGTAGAGGTTCGTTTCAGTTTGAAACTGTCGGTTAAAGACGAAAGCCTAAATTTTAAATCAACATTTTTAGTCCTAAACAATGAATTTGACAATCGAAAGACATTTAACTTCCAAATGTTAATAATCACAAATACACAGTTTAAAGAAGATTTATATGTTGAACAATATGTCCTAAAAATATCTGCCACGGTTTTAATAGGAGGTAGTGTTGTGTTTGAAGATTACAATAGTAAATATTAATTATTAATTACGAGTAATTTTTTTCATACAAAAAATCTAAGCTATTTCTTTCAAATTGAATTAACTGTTTTTTTTTTACTATTGTAATCTTCAAACACAATACTGACCATTAAAGCCGTGGCAGATAGCTTACAATTAGAACAACTTGTGTGTAATTTTATTCTTTGAGGAAAAAATGAACTTAAATGTGCTGGACACTCAAGTCATTAAATGTCAGAGGATAGAAAGTAAATATGTTTTAAAAAGATCATACCATATATTTGACCTGGGGCCTTAGTCTGCTATTACAATAATAGCAGACTAAGGCCCCTGGTAATAGTCACTGTACAGACATTGATTCATTCGGTTACTAGAAATAGTAGTAGAATGAGCATATATGGTAGAGTTTAATACAAAAAATAGTCCGAAGTAGCGAACTCGATGTTAGCCGAATACAATATTTTGTACTCAATGTATTGTGATGCAATCAATTGCACAAATTATGTTAAAATGAAACCTTGTGTTCGTTGACAGAACTAATTATAAACGTACCTTGTTGTACAAATATTTAGGCTTTCGTTTCCATCTACCAAAACAGTCGGGTAATTAGGTTATTTATTACAATGATTGGTTTTATTAAATAACGACTGAAATTACAATTATGAATACTATGTATCCTAAAATAGTGTCGTAGTACTATGTGTCATAAGATACGGTTTTTATATCTATATTAAGGCGAAAGAAATTCGTATTATTTTGGTCTCGTCGTTGAATTTATTTAATAGATAATAAAATCACAAATGACATGAGTTATTGTCTCTTAGTTTTGATAAGTATGAGCAAATTATAATGATTTAGTTATAGTTAAGGTTAGTTTAGCTGTTGTACTATGGGACGCCAGCGGTTAGTGTAATAGACACTGATATTATTTTTCTAAAATATTTTCACATCCGAGGGCATAGTACGAGTTTCGTTTTACGTTTAACGAGATCCAAACGCAGTGCTTTGATAGGTTGGTTCATTCGCGCCGGCCAATAAGAACGCTGAACGCACTTTCGTTTCGTTTTCGTTTAACGTAAAGCAAACTCGTATTAAGGAGACGTTTTATTGGCTCTCATCGTTTTAGTTATTAGATGATAAATACGTAACGACAATCAAAATATAGTTGAATAAATCAGAACTTAATGTTATTGTGATAATCATATTTTTTGCAGATAAGTACTATTTAACATTTTTATAGTTTAATCTATTCATTGTTTATGTATACAGGTACACACATAAAAATAAATTCAGACTATTGGCGAATTAAATTTTGTGTGTTTGTTACACAACCTATGTACTTATGTACAGTCAGTACAGCTATTTAGTATGTAGGTAAGAAAATAAAGATTGATTCAGTATCCTTAGTATGAGTTTGCTTTACGTTTAAAGTAATCGAAACGAGAGCGCATTCGGCGCTCTGATTGGTTGGTTTATTCGAGCCGGCCAATAAGAGAGCCGAACGCGCTCTCGTTTTGATTACTTTAAACGTACTGCAACTAAGGGTACAGTGCAGAGACACACCATTGGTGGGTTACTGAACCGACCAATGGTCACAGAAGATATTGCTTAGTTAAAAACTGTATAATTTAGTATAATAATAACTATTATACGCATTATAAATAAATATTTGCTCCTTACAGAGATGTATAGAGTAAAAATCTTTATTTTTCTACCTGCATATTAAATAGCTGTGCTGACTGTACATTACGTTTTACACTACTAGTAATATAACCAAATCATGAAGTTTTAGTTAAATTCTTTATATTTTTTTATACAAACCGAAGTTTCTTGCAGAGATTTTCAGATTCTTAATAGATCAAAATGTAAATAAATGGTAACAATTTTATAATTCCATTTTTATTTTTAGTATTTTTTTTTACTTCTCCATATGTAGGTATACATATTATTATGTATGTATTTGGAATGTGTTCATCATGAGTATGAATGTATACATTTCCTCTGTATAGAATTTTGTCTATACATATTTTGATATTATCATGTCTTCTGTAATACATATGTATCATACATAATTATGTGTCAAGCTTCTCATAATAACTGTAAGTAGTGATTTTTTGTGATAACTGTGACGTTCTTGTGTTTTTATTGAATGTGTGTGAATATGAACTATATCTATCTATAATTATGTATACCATTCATATGAATTACTTGTATTACCCATACCTATGAAATATAAGGACGTAACAAACAATTCCACTTTTTTTTAAAAGTAATATATGGGACGTAAATAATAATAAGTGTTTTTGTGCTTATATCTTATTATGTGGTGTATACAAATCAAATCTTATTTAATTTTGTTGTTTCCAGTGCCTGTACCCAAATGTCACTTAAGCGCTTGTCTACCGAGAGAGTAGAAGACTCAATGTATGGGGATGACACTGACAAATGTCAAAATTTACGTCAAAGTAATCGAAACGAGAGCGCGTTCGGCAGTCTGATTGGCCGGCTCCAATAAGCCAACCAATCAGAGCGCCGAACGCCCTCTCATTCCAATTATTTTAAACGTAAAACAAACTTGTACTAAAGGTACAGTGTGAATAAACTTTTCGTTACTGACTGACGGACAACGCACAATCAGAAGCACTAAAGCTAGGAAGATGAAACTTGGCATGTATGTTCCTTGCGGAGTGTAGATGCACGAAGCGAGGATTAACCTTAAATTCCCACGGAAACGGGAATTACCTATTCATGAGTACGAAGTCGCAGACAGGAGTTTCCCATATAATTTACTTTTCTATTCTATTTGTAGACAAGCGCTAAATGGCATTTGGCTCATACTCGTAGTACTGGATATTGTTTCTTTAGTAGAAAACACAATTTTTGCCATAGTTTATGCCAGTTACTTATTTAAGAAGATACAATACATGTGCTGTTTACAAAAATGGTATGTTTTACTCTGAATAAAGTACCTACATAATTATAATCTATTTGTTTGTCATAGTAACAATGAATTTATCAGAATAAATGTGTTCGGTTTTAGTCATTCGCGCGTGTTTTTTTATGTTTGAATAGAAAAGTATGTTGAATTAAGTTTGGTCATGTAATGTATGGAATACTATTATAAGTAAAACATTCTGGGAAGTTGTCGTTTTGATATTGTATACTCATTATATGAAGGACAATAATCGAGGTATTGGATTTTTTGATAAAATTATTTAAGGCAGAAATTAATAACCTATTTTATTCCAGTGGTGGATATGGATAGATTTTTGACAGCAACTTTTTTTGAGGGGGGAAAATTCATCCATTTACTTCTCCCGCCTTGTGCGAGGGGAAAGTTAGTGTCAGACTCTTACTGACTAAAATCCCGCCGTTCCTACTCCTGCTATTCGAACTGTAGCCCCGGTTATCCCGCTAGGTAGTCCGCAGCTCCGGAAAATGCATACAACCAATGTCAAAAATCGATCCATATTCCGTTTTTGATTAGGTTATTAATTTCAATTGCGGCCATTACTTTAGGTTGTGATATCTAGGTACAGTGAAGCCTATATTTTCAGCGTTTGTAATCGATTTACCTTATTATTTTAATCTATAGCTCTTATGGCAGACATTAATTAATTATCGATGTCGTTCTCAATCCAAAGAAATTTTGACTTATTTTTTTTTTGGCCTTTAGTAGATTTTCAACTTAATTTTTAATAGACGAAGGTTGTAAATCTAATATTATTACCGCTGTCGAGGCTATAGCAGCAACACTGACAATGTTTAGATAAATAATTCAGTCTGAGAAACAAATCGTAAACGATTAAATTTTTTTTTTATTTTAATTAATCCATGAACAAAAGTCACATGATGTTTTTTTTTTATCGTAGATTTAAGTAAAACACTGCCATGCTAAAGTAAATTTAATAAAATGAATAATAATTGGAAAATACAAAATATGGCGAAAGAAAACGGTTTTGTCATTTCGTCAATCTAAATGTGACTTTATTTAAAAATATGAATTGGGTTTAAGTGAAAAAGTAAACAAGTGGTTGAGTTTATAATTTATTTATTTATCTTTTGTTGTTTGTTTATGTTGTATGAGGTTTGGGGTCGGAGATTTTTTTTTTATAGATAAGTTATATTGCTTGACTCTCTTTGCTATCGTCGTTGGGTTGTCCGGACTTTCTGGTTATGTTTTAAACAGGAAAAAATAATCGTAATGATAAAGGATATAGTTGTGATCAACACTTCATTCTTATCCTCTAATACCTAATTACCTTTATATTCCCCCTCTTCTCAATATCCCCTTTCCCTTTCGTATAGACGTGTAAAAGAGTTACATTGTAGCCTATTTGCAAAAATAAATATAATTTATCATTTATCCCCAAATTCCGAATCCCTTAAAGGCCGCTAAATCACTCTTAACTCATCTGGTGTTGTTGTCTTTTGCTCGTGTGTCTATGCTATAAAAAAAGACGTTTAAAATGTATTTGATTATGTAATCCTCGATTAATTATTATATTATTTAATCAGGCAGTCAGTTGAGACAACTGATATATTATGCCAATATCGTATTTGTGTATTATTATTTACTTTTAGGTTTTGTTTCTCTGTCTGTCTGTTACATATTGTGACACGGAGCAAATATCGAACAGGACTATACGGAGGCACTATAGAAAAGGATTTTTTTATATATTTATATAGTCCTGTAGTGGGAAAGTGTGCAAGCCAATATCGTTTCGTTGGTTCGTTTGTCCGTTCGTCAATAGTTAGTTATTTGCATTAAATTGTCTAAGTTGATTTGTCATATAATAGGTACCATAGTGTTCATGGCAATGTATATCATTGATTGACATCTTTTTTTTTAACGTTGATAAGTCTGCTTTTGGCCACCAACCCTCTTACTGCCAGGACGGCAAAGCGAAGATGGAGCATACAGACTTAGAGAACTTCTGATATCATTCGACAGATCGAAGGCTGAATTTGGCTGTAAAACGATAGAATGGAAGAGGGCGGTCTTAGATGCCGCCGCATAGCTCCGTGGTAGAAAGTATAAAGAAAAGTATAAAGATTCGTTTAAAAGTACGTATTTACTCTGACCTTGAAAAGACCCGGGTTGTATTTCTCAGGAAAAATGTCTCAATGTCTTTCTTGGTCGCTCGTCAAAGTTAAAATGAAAGAAAAAGAACTTTATTGTTTATATATTTATAATTTATATTATCTCTTCATTTTATAATTATATAACATGTATATTATCAAATCTGGCCATCCTTTCCTGGAACTCTGCCCTCATCTCAGCCAGCGTTCCATTGACCGCCTCCACTGCCTCTATATTGTTGACTAGCTACTTTCCCGCGGTTTCACCCGCTCTGCTTGGCTCCTATTGGTCATAGCGAGATGTTTTCTAGCCTATAGCCTTCCTCGATAAATGCACAATTCAACACAAAAAGAATTATTCAAATCGGACCGGAAGTTCCGGAGATTAGCGCGTTCAAACAAACAAACAAACAAACAATCAAACAAACAAACTCTTCAGCTTTATAATATAAGTATAGAAGTATAGATGATGTGATAGTAGTTTGATGTTTAAGAGAGCTGACACACTAAACCAGCAGGTAGTCCCTTTCAATAAGTACTTATGGTGTAAAATACTATTTAAAATTTAAAAATAAATAATTATTTTTGGGAGAGACGTTTTCCCTATGTATTTCACTTAGAACACCTCAAAAGTGAATGTTTCTTTTATTTATATAAAGTAATAGGGTTCGGACTTCTAACCCGTTAAGGCTGAATACTACATCTAATTTTATGGACAAAAGTCGGGGGTCGAATTGGTCGTACCCCTCCCCTTAAAGTTATTGCTATTTTAATATTTTTCCTACTTTATGTGATATCAAAGGCTGTATGCGTCGTAGAAACAAAAAAAAACTACAAACGGTAGCTAATAACCTTGGCTAACTAATTCATTACTTTTTTCATATGTTTGATAATGTTTTGGTGAGAAAAAAATAAATTCTGAATAATTTTTACCGAAAATATCGCTATGTTTCAATATTTTTTATTGGGGGTTCAACCCCCATATTATCTTTTTTGTCCATAAAATTAGATGTAGTATTCAGCCTTAACGGGTTAGAAGTCTCGCCCCTATCACATTGTATAAAGTATACCAAAATGATTTTTGTATGTTTTTCTAAATATATTCAAATTTTCGAAGAAAAGTCGTGTTGGTTAAATGAAAAGTTTTAGCTATAATTATTCGAATATATGTATCTATATTTTTATATATTTGTGTTGTAAAAAATGCTTATCCAGCTAAACTGCCCAATGACATGTCAGATCCAATTCGACGTCTTTCAAAGGAATTGCTTGAGCTACACCTCGGAACTTCTTCATTACAAGTTCATTTTGTATGGTGCTTCCACTAGGTCGTCCACGTTTAGCGTCATTTTCTGGTAGACCCAATTTATAGAGGGTTTCAGCAAGTTCTAGTCTGAATGTACCCAAATTGAAAAGGATATAATTTCCTTTTATATCATTTACCTTCTTGAACATAACCCATAAATTTATAACTGCAAAATCCAGCAAATGATAAAATAAGCGCATGGTCTACTTGCGGCTCCTCATTGAGATGTGTGTGAGAATCATATTCGAAGTTAACGAGAGAAACAGTAAGAAGGAAATTATTATGAAATGTGAAACAAATTTAGTAAAAAAAATTGCTAGAAAAGTGCCAGAAAAAAAAAACGTATGTTTCCACTTACCTCGCTGCATTTGAACCACTTACCTCGGTGCTCGGTGAATTGATTCCGTTTCTCTATCTGATTCACTGTCTTCATTGTTTTCTTCTAGTTGGCAACTCGTTGTTATCCCTAATATAACTAAAGTATCTAATTCTATACGACTCATTGAGAAACAGCACTTCCTCTAATAATCGGACCACGAATTCGTCGTTATTTGAGAAATCTCGCTCCATCTTGCGAATTCTAATGTAAACTAATTTACCAATAAGTAAATAAATATTATGTATAACTCTACACTATCACTAATATTTAATTATCACTGCCACTACTATATCCACTGTCTGTGTCCGTTTCACTATCAGATTCACTGCCTCATTGTTCCCTTCTAGTTGGAACTCGTTATATATTACGTTAACGTATCTAATTCTAAACGATCCGATGAGAAACAGCACTTCTCCTAATAAAAAGGACCAAGAATTCGTCGTTATTTGAAAAATCTTAGTCCATCTTTCGAATGCTGTCATCTTATTTATCAGCAGGCAAATCATCCAGAAAATCTGTCAAGTCTCCTCTCAAGAAGTTTTCGTACATTTTCCCATTTAGATTGTCCGGGAGAAGCAAGGTCAAATGATTGGAGATAATGCCCTTCCATACATTCTACTTGCGGCTCCTCATTGTGATGTGATAACGACCTATTAATGAATCTAATAAGTCCACTTGTCCCCACCCATTTCACATTTCAGCTTCTTATTACTATTTAAAATGTCTAAGAATTCCCTCACACTGTCATCTCTTTCTTTTAGTAGTTGATCACACAACTCCTTTGATGCCTTCAGTTCGCTTAAAGCCAGGTTGAGTTTTGACTCCTCTAGGAGAGTATGGGCTTTCGCGAATGAGAATCATATTAGAAGTTAAAGAAAGAGACAGTAAGAAGGAAATAACAATAATAAATAAAAAATGCTAGAAAAGAACGATTGTTTCCATTTACCTCGGTGCATTTAATGCAAGAGACTGATTGAAATTGATTAATGTGAAATTGCTACCGTGAGTTAGAATTGGTTCCGTTTCTCTATCTGATTCACTGTCTTCATTGTTTTCTTCTAGTTGGTATCTCGTTGTTATCCCTAATATAACTAAAGTATCTAAATCTATACCGTATACGACCCGTTGATAAACAGCACTTCCTCTAAAAACCGGGCCACGAATTCGTCGTTATTTGAGAAATCTCGCTCCATCTTGCGAATTCTAATGTAAACTAATTTACTTATAAGTAAATAAATATTATGTATAACTATTCACTATCACTAATATTTAATTATCACTGCCACTACTATATCCACTGTCTGTGTCCGTTTCACTATCTGATTCACTGCCTCATTGTTCCATTCTAGTTGGAACTCGTTATATATTATATTATGCTTACTATAATTATAACTATAACGTATCTAATTCTAAATGATCCGATAAGAAACAGCACTTTCTCTAAAAAGAGAGACCACAAATTCGTCGTTATTTGAGAAATCTCGATCCATCTTTCGAATTCTAATGTCATCTTATTTATCAGCAGGCAGATCATCCAGAAAATCTGTCGAAGAAAGTCGCCACGTTTTCCTCATAGAATCCTCTGGGCACGTTCTTTTTCATTATTGTGTTGATAGCTTTTTTAATATATTTCTTTAATTTCTTATCACTTTCACAAATTAAATCTATAGTCACTGAATTCAAGTCTATACATATGTTATGTTTGAGAAGCACGGGCTGATACCAACTCGCTGAAGAGACTGTTATTCAGACTTGGTGTGATGTTAAGGTTTATCGTTTCTAGTTGGCTAATTTGACTATTGGCCTCATGCAGCTGTTGTTCTAAATGAGCTTTATCATGTAATGTCTGTTCATACTCATGCTACATTGACTGAACTCGTCCCCAACGAACTGGAGCCTATCCCGGGCCTCAATGGCATTAGTGTGTTGAATATGTAACAGCTATTTCACATTTCAGCTTCTGTCTAAGAATTCCCTCACATTGTCATCTCTTTCTTTTAGTAATTGATCACACAACTCCTTTGATGCCTTCAGTTCGCTCAAAGCCAGGTTGAGTTTTGACTCCTCTTGGAGAGCATGGGCTTTGCGAGTGAGAATCATATTAGAAGTTAAAGAAAGAGACAGTAAGAAGGAAATTATAATAATAATATGAAATGTGAAGCTAATTTAGTAAAGAAAAATTGCTAGAAAAGTGCTAGAAAAAAAAATTGTTTCCACTTACCTCGGTGCTCGGTGAATTGATTACGTTTCTCTATCTGATTCACTGTCTTCATTGTTTTCTTCTAGTTGGCAACTCGTTGTTATCCCTAATATAACTAAAGTATCTAAATCTATACGACCCGCTGAGAAACAGCACTTCCTCTAATAATCGGACCACGAATTCGTCGTTATTTGAGAAATCTCGCTCCATCTTTCGTATTCTGTCATCTTATTTATCAGCAGGCAGATAACTCTACACTATCACTGATATTTAATTATCACTGCCACTTCTATAGCCGCTGTCCGTATCCGTCTCACTCTCAGATTCACTGCCTCATTGTTCATTTCTAGTTGGAACTCGTTATATATTATATTACTGTCTTCATTGTTTTCTTCTTGTTGATATTTCGTTGTTATCCCTAATATTACTAAAGTATCTAATTCTATACGACCCGATGAAAAACAGCACTTCCCCTAAAAATCGGGCTACGAATTTGTCGTTATTTGAGAAATCTCGGTCCATCTTGCGAATTCTGATGTAAACTAATTTACCAATAAGTAAATAAATATTATGTATAACTCTACACTATCACTAATATTTAATTATCACTGCCACTACTATATCCACTGTCTGTGTCCGTTTCACTATCTGATTCACTGCCTCATTGTTCCATTCTAGTTGGAACTCGTTATATATTATATTATGCCTACTATAATTATATTATAACTATAACGTATATAATTCTAAACGACCCGATGAGAAACAGCACTTCTCCTAATAAAACGGCCCACGAATTCGTCGTTATTTGAGAAATCTCGATCCATCTTTCGAATTCTAATGTCATCTTATTTATCAGCAGGCAGATCATCCAGAAAATCTGTCGAAGAAAGTCGCCACGTTTTCCTCATAAAATCCTATGGGCACGTTCTTTTTCATTATTGTGTTGAAAGCTTTTTTAATATATTTCTTTAATTACTTATCACTTTCACAAATTAAATCTATAGTCACTGAATTCAAGTCTATACATATGTTATGTTTGAGAAGCACGGGCTGATACCAACTCGCTGAAGAGACTGTTATTCAGACTTGGTGTGATGTTAAGGTTTATCGTTTCTAGTTGGCTAATTTGACTATTGGCCTCATGCAGCTGTTGTTCTAAATGAGCTTTGTCATGTAATGTCTGTTCATACTCATTGCTACATTGACTGAACCCGTCCACAACGAACTGGAGCCTATCCCGGGCCTCAATGCCTTCAGTGTGTTGAATATATAACTGAGCCATTTCACATTTCAGCTTCTTATTACTATTTAAAATGTCTAAGAATTCCCTCACATTGTCATCTCTTTCTTTCACTAGTTGATCACACAACTCCTTTGATGCCTTCAGTTCGCTCAAAGCCAGGTCGAGTTTTGACTCCTCTTGGCGAGCATGGGCTTTGCGAGTGAGAATCATATTAGAAGTTAAAGAAAGAGACAGTAAGAAGGAAATTATAATAATAATATGAAATGTGAAGCTAATTTAGTAAAGAAAAATTGCTAGAAAAGTGCTAGAAAAAAAAATTGTTTCCACTTACCTCGGTGCTCGGTGAATTGATTCCGTTTCTCTATCTGATTCACTGTCTTCATTGTTTTCTTCTAGTTGGTATCTCGTTGTTATCCCTAATATAACTAAAGTATCTAAATCTATACGACCCGATGTGAAACAGCACTTCCTCTAAATATCGGGCCACGAATTCGTCGTTATTTGAGAAATCTCGCTCCATCTTGCGAATTCTAATGTAAACTAATTTACCAATAAGTAAATAAATATTATGTATAACTCTACACTATCAGTAATATTTAATTATCACTGCCACTACTATATCCGCTGTCTGTGTCCGTTTCACTACCTGATTCACTGCCTCATTGTTCCATTCTAGTTGGAACTCGTTATATATTATATTATGCTTACTATAATTATAACTATAACGTATCTAATTCTAAACGACCCGATGAGAAACAGTACTTCTCCTAATAAAACGGCCCACGAATTCGTCGTTATTTGAAAAATCTTGGTCCATCTTTCGAATTCTGTCATCTTATTTATCAGCAGGCAGATAACTCTACACTATCACTGATATTTAATTATCACTGCCACTTCTATAGCCGCTGTCCGTATCCGTCTCACTCTCAGATTCACTGCCTCATTGTTCATTTCTAGTTGGAACTCGTTATATATTACTGTCTTCATTGTTTTCTTCTTGTTGATATTTCGTTGTTATCCCTAATATTACTAAAGTATCTAATTCTATACGACCCGATGAAAAACAGCACTTCCCCTAAAAATCGGGCTACGAATTTGTCGTTATTTGAGAAATCTCGGTCCATCTTGCGAATTCTGATGTAAACTAATTTACCAATAAGTAAATAAATATTATGTATAACTCTACACTATCACTAATATTTAATTATCACCGCCACTACTATATCCACTGTCTGTGTCCGTTTCACTATCTGATTCACTGCCTCATTGTTCCATTCTAGTTGGAACTCGTTATATATTATATTATGCTTACTATAATTATAACTATAACGTATCTAATTCTAAATGATCCGATGAGAAACAGCACTTTCTCTAAAAAGACGGACCACAAATTCGTCGTTATTTGAGAAATCTCGATCCATGTTTCGAATTCTAATGTCATCTTATTTATCAGCAGGCAGATCATCCAGAAAATCTGTCGAAGAAAGTCGCCACGTTCTCCTCATAGAATCCTCTGGGCACGTTCTTTTTCATTATTGTGTTGATAGCTTTTTTAATATATTTCTTTAATTTCTTATCACTTTCACAAGTTAAATCTATAGTCACTGAATTCAAGTCTATACATATGTTATGTTTGAGAAGCACGGGCTGATACCAACTCGCTGAAGAGACTGTTATTCAGACTTGGTGTGATGTTAAGGTTTATCGTTTCTAGTTGGCTAATTTGACTATTGGCCTCATGCAGCTGTTGTTCTAAATGAGCTTTATCATGAAATGTCTGTTCATAATCATTGCTACATTGACTGAACCCGTCCACAACGAACTGGAGCCTATCCCGGGCCTCAATGGCATTAATGATGAAATGACTGTGTTGTATTTGGCATTTGTTTTGTTTTCGTTTGGTTTAAGTTTAGGTTTTGTTGGTTAGACTTTTTTTAAAATGGCTAAAGAAAATCTAAACGTTAATGGAGAAGTTGAAGAATGTACTGTCGTCCCTATTGTTGGTGACGGTGCATGTTTGTTTCGTGCTCTCTCTTATTTAATGTACGGAACACAAGACAGAGCAATGGAGGTGCGTACAGAAATTGTCAAATATGTGGTTAATGACTGGAGCAAGTTTTCAATTATGACCCACGACAGGAATGGTGATAACTATGTAACACCTGACGAATATTTTGGTGATATGATGAAAAATGCTACTTATGGCGGATTGTGTGAACTAATAGCAGCAGGATTAATATTCCCATTTAAGTTTGAAGTTTATAGAAACGGTCTCATATATACGGAATCTGGATCTAACGACTATCCGGTAAGACGTTTACGATTCAGCCAAGATTTGTCCAGTGGGCATTTTGATGCCTATCTTCCCATAGCAGCACAGAAAATTACTCGACGTCGTATGGAGGCAGCTGTAGAAGAACTTGATTTTGGAATTGATACACCTTCGCAATTTAAAGTTGATAAAGGTTGTCAGGAGGTACCTGTTTTAGAGCGTGAACCTATTGTATCTTCAATAAATTATGATGAAAATTTTATTAGAAGTTTATCATCTCAATCTGAGCCTGTGACATTAACAGAAAAAAAAAAAACGTAGGGCAAGGTTTACTAATTACACACGAAAAAATCAAATAAAAAAGGCACAAAAAAAATATGGGCAGACTCTTCCTGAATCCCACCGTAAAGCTGTGTCTGAATATAAGAAAAAAAAACCCTGATGTACAGAGGCAAGCTGTCGCCACCTACCAGACTGCACACCCTGATAAACACAGGCAAGCTGTCGCCACCTACCAGGCTTCACACCCTGATAAACACAGGCAAGCTGTCGCCACCTACCAGGCTTCACACCCTGATAAACACAGGCAAGCTGTCGCCACCTACCAGGCTTCACACCCTGATAAACACAGGCAAGCTGTCGCCACCTACCAGGCTTCACACCCTGATAAACACAGGCAAGCTGTCGCCACCTACCAGGCTTCACACCCTGATAAACACAGGCAAGCTGTCGCCACCTACCAGGCTTCACACCCTGATAAACACAGGCAAGCTGTCGCCACCTACCAGGCTTCACACCCTGACAAACACAGGCAATCTGTCGCCACCTACCAGGCTGCAAACCCTGAAAAACATAGGCAAGCTGCTTCACTATATCAGGCCAGGAATACTGATGTGCATAGAGTGATTCAGTCTCGGTATAGAGAAAATACAATTCAACGTGTTTGGAGAAGCAAGTTGCTTTCGGGTTTGGCGTATGACCCAGATATTGCTTATGGAACTGACAGCAGTGTAGTCTTAGGTTCTATGACGTACAAGTGTCAGTGGTGTAACGCCTTGAAGTGGAAGGATGAGACACCTGGCATGTGTTGTAGCGCCGGTAAAGTAAAACTTGAGCCGTTTAAACAACTGCCTGAACCACTTTACAGTCTGGTTAATGATTTACATCCAAATCATGTACACTTCATGGATAATATCCGAAAATATAATGCCTGTTTTCAAATGACTTCCTTTGGTGGAAAACAAATAAAGGAAGGCGGTTTTTCACCAACTTTTAAAGTTCAAGGACAAGTCTATCATTTAATTGGAAGTATATTACCGGAACATGGGCAGGAAGCACAGTTTCTGCAAATTTATTTCGTAGGTGAAGATGATAGAGAAGCTAATATTCGATGTTCTAAATTTCCTGATTTGAGACCAAATTTAATCAAACAATTGCAGCTTATGTTACATGAGGTGAACCCATATATAAAAGATTTAAAAACAGCCATTGATAAAATATCGCCTTCAGAGTCATTCAAGGTCGTAATACATGCAGATAAAAAACCACAAAGAGAACACAGAGGCAGATTTAATGCACCAACGGCAAATGAAGTGGCTGTTGTATTGGTAGATCAGCATTTTGACCGAAGAGACATCATCCTCGAAAGCCGAAGTAATTCACTTCAGCGTATTAGTGAGATACATCGAGCTTATGACGCGCTGCAGTACCCGTTAATGTTTTGCCGGGGGGATGATGGTTATTCAATCAACATACCACAATGCGATCCCACAACTAAGTTGCCCTTGAAAAAAACAGTATCTGCTGTAAGTTTTTATTCATACAGAATAATGATCAGAGAAGGAGAAGATAACTTTTTGGTTAAATATCGCGCTCTTTTTAGTCAATATTTGGTAGATGAAAGACTAAACTACATAAAAAACAATCAAGCCAAATTGCGTGCAGATAATTACATTCATTTAAAAGATGCGATTGGACGGCAAGATACTGAAGCAAATCAGCTGGGACAAATGGTAGTACTTCCATCATCTTTTACTGGTGGACCAAGATACATGCACGAAAAAACGCAAGACGCCATGACCTATGTTAGACATTACGGTCGTCCCGACCTTTTTATTACTTTTACATGTAACCCACGCTGGAGTGACATAAATGAGCACTTACTTTCAGGACAAAAATCTCATAATCGATACGATATTATTTCGCGTGTCTTTCGATTAAAGGTAAAAAAGGTCATGGATTTGTTGATAAAAGGGAAAATATTCGGTGAAGTGAGATGCTATATGTATTCGACGGAATGGCAAAAGCGAGGTCTTTCGCATATTCATATACTTTTATGGCTTCAACATCGCATCACTCCGGATCAAATTGACAATATTATTTGTGCTGAAATACCTAACCCCGATCGTGATCCTGAGCTTTACGAAATTGTTAAAAGTAACATGATACATGGTCCCTGTGGAAGTTTAAACCGAAATTCTCCATGCATGAAAGATAATTCGTGCAGCAAACGTTATCCTAAGGCTCTTATAAAGGAAACTCAAACCGGTGATGATGGTTATCCACAGTACAGGAGACGTTCTCTGGATGACGGTGGATTTTCTGTCAACATCAAGGATGTTACAATATATAATCGTTGGGTGGTTCCTTATAATCCAGTGCTATTAAGAACATGTAACGCTCACGTGAACGTAGAGTATTGCCATTCTGTGAAATCAATCGAATACGTTTGCAAATATGTTAATAAAGGGTCAGATCAGGCTACGTTTACTTTAGAGAACGGGAATGATGGGAAGGATGAAGTTACAACCTACGCAAGTGGTCGATACATAAGTTCAGCTGAAGCAGTTTGGCGAATCCTTGAATTCCCAATACATGAGCGTTTTCCTCCTGTAGTGCACCTTGCTGTCCATTTAGAAAATGGACAGAGAATTTATTTTAATGAGCAAAACTTGTGCGACAAATTGAGTAGTCCTCCTACAACTACACTCCTCTCCTTTTTCGATTTGTGTAAAGTGGATGACTTTGCAAAAACATTGCTATACTCGGAAGTCCCTGCGTATTACGTTTGGAACAAGCGATCGTTTCAGAGAAGGAAGAGAGGAGTGAATGTTGAAGGATGGTCAGGGGTGAAAAAAGAACACGTTCTAGGTAGGGTTTATACTGTTCATCCAAACAATACAGAATGCTACCATCTTCGAATGCTTCTACATGAGATCAGAGGCCCAATTTCATTTGAAGCGTTAAAAACTGTAGATGGTCACTTACATCCCACTTTCCAATCCGCGTGCAGGGCTCTAGGTCTACTCGAAGATGATCGGCATTTGGATTCAGCTCTTGAAGAGGCAGCCCTTTGTCAAACACCGCATATGATTCGAGAGCTTTTTGCTATCATTTTATTGTTCTGCCAGGCTTCCGACCCCTTATGTCTTTGGGAAAAATACAAAGAATACCTTTCTGAAGACTTTAAGAAACAACTGGAAAGGCAAGGTGAAGTGGATGTAGAGCACTCATCGGACCTGATATTTAACAAATGCCTGTCGGTATTACAGGATGCCGTATTATCATTAGGCGGCCGACCTCTTAAAGAGTATGGATTACCTCAGCCAATTACACCAATACATTTTGAAAATAGAGAGTACGTGAAGGAGACCAGTTACGATACAGTGGCCTTAGAAGACGCAGTAAGAAAAAATGAAGCATCCTTGAATGACGAGCAACAGGAAGTTTACAATAAAATTATCACAAGTGTAGATGCAAATGACGGTCGAACATTCTTCTTAGACGCTCCAGGTGGAACTGGTAAAACCTTTCTTATTAATTTAATTTTGGCCAAAGTAAGAAGTACTCACGGCATTGCCCTAGCTGTGGCGTCGTCCGGCATAGCTGCTACATTACTCGAAGGTGGTCGAACTGCTCATGCTACTTTTAAGTTACCACTCAATTTAATCACAGCCGAGACTCCCATTTGCAACATCTCCAAACAAAGTAATATTGCTGAAGTTTTAAAGAGTACAAAAATAATCGTGTGGGACGAAATAACGATGGCTCATAAAGGTGGTATTGAAGCCTTAAACAGATCACTAAGGGATATAAGGGATAACACAAAATTAATGGGTGGCGTAACAGTTTTGCTGGCCGGAGACTTTCGGCAGACTCTACCAGTGGTGCCAAAAGGAACCAGAGCTGACGAAGTAAAGTCGTGCATTAAGAAATCTAATTTGTGGCCCCAGGTTAATATTCTTAAGCTCTCTAAAAATATGAGAGCACATTTGGGCGGGGATGAGTCTGCTGGTAGATTTTCAGATCTCCTTCTTAAAATCGGTAATGGTGATTTTCCATCGTTTGATGGCATGTTAACCATCCCGGAAGAATTGTGCACAGTTGTTACTACGGTTCAAGAATTGCTGTCTAAAGTTTATCCAGACATTATTCATATACATGACAAGCCTATTGAATGGTTATGTGAGCGTGCCATACTTACTCCAAAGAACGATCAAGCAGCAGCTATCAACGATATCCTGCTCATGTCGTTGGACATTGCATTGGAGTTTCTTGTCGTAAATCTTTCTTGGTTTTCGCGCAAGGGGACAGATGGTGGCTTTGTTGCGAATGGTATTGTGTAGCCAGAAATTATCTTTAGGATCTTTGTTGGGGCTCCTAATCTTTCCCATTGCCAAAGATAATTCATTAATTGTCCTCCGCGAAAATTGTCAATACCTGCGTTTTGGGATCTTCTGATCCCTTCCGGGTCGGCTTCGTTGCTTGTTAGAAAGCTTTGGCCCTCCAGATCTACGGCGGGTTGCTGGCTGAGCTGATGCATTATGTGATAATGTTGAAAGGGGGCGCGCCAGGACTGCTGTCTTCCTCTTGCTGGGTGCGACGGAACTGTTGGTTTACGAAAGGACTCCTTATTTCCTTTTCGCTCCGAAAACCTGTTGTTGATACTTGGGAACACCTGTGTCAGTCCCCCGTTATCCCTCAGAAATGTTCCCAATTGCTTCTCATCAAAAAGATGAGTTGGAGATGGTGGAATGCTATGTAAAGCCGCAGCTAGCAGGTCATTCTTCGATTTATAAGCTCTTCGTCTTGCTTCTATGGTTTCTGCGCAATGAGCGGAAACAAACTGCAGCAGATCATCCGACAAGATCTTAAACTGGGAATCATCAGCTAAAAGCTTACGCAATTCGTCACCCGCATCTGGACATTTCTTCACAATATTATTTAGACCATTAGCCAGTGCCTTCCTCTGCAGGAGCAACCCATGGCTAATAGTGCCGAGCATACCTTCCTGTTTAACAAGGAAAAGAGATGGTTGACTTTTTACAGTTCCGAGCTCTACGTTCACTTTTAAGACACTTAAAACAGGAGCAGCCTGTAAACGTTTTTCGACCTCCTTGTATCGGATCCGGTTCCAGCCTTCCGAACCAAGTCTAAGTCTAGACAATTGATGCCCTCTTTCCTAATCGATTCAGAAGGCTCAGGTATCGGAGGGTCCATCTCTTTTATACTGGGCCGGAATTCTATCTCAGTGGCCGTAGACATTTCTGGACCATTCGAAAACACATCCATATTAGGAGTATACCACGAGCAGCCATCCGACTCAGACCCTGAATTTTCCTCCAAGTCAGAATAGTAGTTCTCCTTATCCGAGTCTAGATCCATAGTCTGAGCCAGACTGGCTGGCTGCTGTTGCTTGTCAATCTTTTCTAATAGGAGAGAAAACATGTTATCCATCTTCTTTTCCAAGTTCTCGATCCTGCTGTCCTGTGATGTTGAGGGCACGGGTGATGTTCGTCTCCGTTTCTGCGAACGCGTAACTTCATAAGCAGATGAGCAACTTCTCCTCTTACGAGTCGATTTTTCCGACTCAGAGAGGCTGCCCGAAAGAATCTTATTCGCCTCGTACCGGGTATGCAGCGAAGGCCGTAATTCCTCCACTGATTGTTTGAAGAGCTCGGTGCGAGCCGCCGATCCCCTAATTCGGTTTGCGATCGAAGGTGGCCCCATCAAGCAATTTGCACCTTATTTCCCGATAGCCCTTTACCGACAGATGATCTGCTTCCGGGTCAAAAGCTCTCACTAAGTCGACTGTGGGGAGGGCAAACACCAGCTTGTTTAAAACGTTAGGTTCCGGTTTCTCCCCGAAAATTTCTTCCTTTGAGGCATTGACTACCTCCCATTGTGTCCAGCCCTTGGGTAGAGACTCTTGCGCCAAGTGTTTGACACGCTCCAAAATCGCCTCATCCTGTTCGGTTTCTCCGCACTCATCCAGCAACTCCCCTAGCGTCGTGTAACCTGCTCCCTGCGCCATCTGAAGCAAGCAACGAGATCGTTACTAAGCTGTCAAGCCAATCAGCGTTAGTGTCCCAGTCGTAATCGACTATAGCCGGTAGACGCAGGTGGTTCATTTATAAGCCCGTTAGTTGTATTGTTCCACAGTCAGGCCACGTCGTTCAATAATCTAGCTGCGCGGATTATCGACTCGAAATTTGAGCCGCGCCGCTCATAATTCGAGCCGCGCCGCGCAGTTAGCGAGGCGAGCATAAAGCTTGCAGCGGAGCGAGTATCTGACATTTATGACAGTAGCCGTATAGCTGACGTGTCGTATAGGACAGATACCTTACGCACCCTGTGGATGGAATGTCCGACAGAGTTGTTCAGCATTGGTTGCGATAGCGAACCGACATGCGAACAAAAATTGCCATGCAATTGCGAACAAAAGGTGCCTCGCGTCACGCCTTCTAAGCAGAACTCACTCACACAAAGGATAAAGTACGTAGGTAGTAAGTATGTGTGTACACTAGGGTAGAGGTAGTTATCTCCGAAAGGTCAAGCCGAAGGCACAGACCTGAAATACAATTAGTTATCATTTACAAAAACTAGAACTTATTACGAAAAGTATTACATGCTACAACAACCACAAATATTACTATACAACTATTCTTATACAATACATAAGATCCTATTACATTACATACATTACACTGGACCTGCAGATCGACCATTATGTAGGGAACGGAGTGACCCAGCCCACAGCGGCGCTGTCAAAAAAAAAAAAACTTCTAGGAATCAATGATTCCTAGAAGTTTTTTTTTTTTTTTTTATAGCGGACTAGCTGCAGAAAAGATATATTTAAAAAAAAGTGTCTAGATTTTGAGGTTATAATCTAACCGTAACAACGTATTCGTTAAATGTAGGTACCTACTTATGATTTTTCATAACTCTGAGTGATTTTTAAGAAACTGAAAAGTAATACTGTATTATAATACCTACCTAGATAATTAGGTACCTATGCAGTTATTTTTCTAAAAAGTGGATGAAAGTGAAAAATTAAAATGCATTTAAACTAATTAACATAAGGTAACTGAATTCTTCATCATCGTGAGGAAACCGGCATGTCCAAGAACTAAAAATTCGAAGACATGTGATATCCACCAATCCGCATTGGGCCCGCGTGGTGGGTTACGGCTACGGCCCATCCCTCTCTTAGAGAGGAGGCCTGTGTCCCAGCAGTGGGAACATTAAAAGGCTGATGACGATTCTTAGCTTATTATGCATAGATTTTTTTAAACCTACAGTCTTACAATATTTATATTTGAATACATATAAGAAATAAAACACGGATTTTAATTTAATATTTATTGTTCTTCGTCTAAATAACGTCTATTCGTCTATTAAAATAGTGTCTAAAAACTGTGCAGGGGGGTTGACATTGTTTTGGTACCTCGCATAACTTAGGTACTGTACGGTAAATAATGGTCAATGCAATTACAGCAATATTCGACAATTGCTTGTCGACCTACTTGTGACGAGTCAACTAAAATATATACAAAATACATTTTAGTACTAATATGACGGCTGTGAATTTTCACTATTCAATTAATCCTTCATTATAAATGACTTCAGTGAAGGGTAAACGGTTATCCTGATTCTGTTGTCTGATCCGATGTCTAATATCTTCACAGAACTGATCTTTGAAATTATCCCATAACTTCAATGTGTCATAAAAGTATGACTACAAACAACTTCCTTAGTTTTTTTGGACACTGTGACAACGAAGCTTCGCTTAAAGTGTTTCCCCAATGGTCATCGTTTTCAAGTAAACCTCGGTCACGGCATGCTGCTTGACACGTCTTTGACAATACCGTTTACAGTTTTAAGGTATGCCAATGAGGTCGGACCGCGTACGTGGTGCAGTAGAATCCTAAGATAAAAACACTCTGATTGGAATGGATGTATCCCGTAGACTCTACCTAAAGCGGCATCTTTTTTTATCCCCGGATGTCTAACTACATCTTCACCACACCTCCTTCTAGTGAATTTATTGTTTGCCCATGTATAGTATTGCGGGACTTCATGATACAGAAGAGTTTTCGCAAATTCATCTTCATTACAGAGAAAAAAATGCCAGTAATGTGGTATTGCGTGGGTTTTGGACAATTTGATGAGCTGTCCCTGGTGTAAAATACACCCTTTGACCGTCCTCTAGATGAACGGCCAAATGCACTACAGTAGGATGCCGCTCGTGAATAGGAAATTCAAATAAGCGCCAGACGGCTTCAGATGTGCTTATGTACCTTCCATTTAAATAGTTTTCGACCTCATCGTGTGATGAGCCTTTATAGCCATTTTACCGCAACCGACAAAAATACAATTTTACAGAAGTTTTTTTTTTTTAATATCTTTAAACAGACGCGTGCTAGTAAGTTAAAATTTCATATACATTAAAGATTTTTAGCCATTACATGTATAACCAAAAAAAAAAACAAAAGAATTATGTATTTATGGCGCTTACATTATTTTTGCTGCCATAATCGAAGGTCATTTTGGCGTTTATGATAAAAATATCTGTTAAAATTATTATGTCTCAGGAACTTTATGTGATAAGTAAATAGATATGTTAAGAGGTTTTAAAGTGAAATAGTCAATATTAATTAAAACAAAATATTTATTGATTTTTTTTGATTGATAAACATTTAAAATAATGAGATCAATCAGATAAAATATTAAAGTGCTTATAATTCTCGTCATTCGATTCGTTGTCGTCAGTTTTAGCCAAAGCATCATGTTACAAAATGTAGGTGAAATTGACATTGTACCTACAAGAATAGTAACAAACACATCAATAATTAAAATCTAACTAGTTTGTCATTTTTCAGTCATCCAATAACCAAAATTAAAATAGGTAGGTACAATACATACTTTAGCTACTGGAGTCGTCATTGTTGTTTTTTGTGTATAACTTTTGGTTTGGTTAACACAGTATTAAACACTATTTCACTTATTATGTTATATTTATTTAACGTTATTATGAGAGAAACTATTTTTAAATCTGTTATTGATGCCATTCGATAGCATCAGCGGGAGTTGAGTCAACTCCCGCTCAACTCAAAATTGGACCCAGAGACCCAGGGTCCAATTTTACATAAATTACGATAATGTCTACAACGGTTTTTATGCTAAGACCCAAATTATCAAATGCATTTATACAATCTGACGTCGTGTCCAATAACTGTTTTATGGTTACCGCTGATTCTGTGTTTATTCGTTTTTGATTGAATAAACGTTGAAGAATTGAGTTCGCTAAATGACGCTTGTTATTATATCTTTGTTCTAACTGCTCCCAACACACCGAGTAGTTTCCCGCCGTTATTGGTATTTGTCGAAGTAATAGTTCTGCTTCGCCGGTCAGACATCCCTTTAAATAGTGAAGTTTTTGTACGTCGTCTAAACCCTTGTCGGAATGTACTAACAATATGAAAAGGTCCCTGAAAACCAGTCCATTCACCGTATCCGCCAGAAAATAAGGTATACTAATTTTAGGCAATCTGACGTTTGAAGATGTTTTAGTACAAGGTTCGCTTAACTTACTGACAGACTTTAATTTATGAATACCATCTTTTAATTCTGATTTGTACGTTATATAAAAGAGAATGGGCAAAAATGTATGGAACTTGGGACCACCCTCCAATAGCAATAAGATGTATGTCGTTGGATAGGGCTTTTCATTTAGAACAACAATTGTTATGACAGTTTTGTTGTTATAGCTGTCCGTTCGGAGTTATAAGACTTGTAAGCTCTGATATAATGAAAACAAAAGAATAATATTTGTTCTAAAGGGAAAGTAATAACACCGTTAATAATCTTTTAAATATTTATTATTACAATTGAATTCCATGATTGATTGCTGTACATTATAAACAATTATTACGGTTACAAAAAGACGAGACGAGACGTTAAAAAGTGAGAAAAGATCGCGGTACCTTATATCTCTCTCTCCCTTACTTTTTTTACCGGGCTCCCCTGTTATCTATAATACCTCTATGGCCTTAATGGCTATCTATAATTACATCATTTAAGAACATTGCAGGCGTATTAAATCCTTCGTGAATCGCATATCCTAAATACCATAATATGGATGTAATGTGTGCACATGTGCCCATCGTTCGCCGTCCAGATAAGCATGTACAATAGTGTTGTACTATATCGTTGCCTTCATTTTGGCTGTAGTTTATTAATATGTAACAATTGTATGTCCTTTGTCTTACATGACGTGATTGAATGCGTCCACACAAAAGCCACACATTTTCCTGAATACCGTAATCAGGCAAATCATCTAACTGATTTTCCCTATATGTTTCTATAGTGTATAAGCCGTTCTGCAGATGCTCGCTGCAATAACTTAAGTTTTAACTGGTATGTACCCAATGCTAATAGAATTATTTGGTTTTCGGTGAGCCTTGGAAAGTTTTCTAGTACATTAGCTTCCAGCCGTTGAAAATCAGTCCTACGGTTATTCAAGCGCTTTCTATCTACATATGTATACAGAAGGTTTGGTGTATCAACTTTACGTCTTATATGATTTAAAAAATCTTCTGCGTGGACGCTGTCTTCGATGGGTACGTGGAAGTGGTTTATAATGCCTGCAGTAATTCGGAAATCGATGAACATGTGAGGCAGCGCTCTATTAAAATACTTTTGCCGCAAAAGCTTAAAATCACGTTTAAATCGGCCGTTTACCACTTCCACTACCCATCGGCACATTGTTACAGCCCGAGCTTCATTTGCTTGTTCTGTAGTTAGTTGTGTCTCACGACGATCTTTAGTTGGTGGCACGTAGTATTCATAACCGCAAGCTTTTATAGACTCCAAAGCATCCCTAAATCCACGGTCCAAGATAAATACATAATTTTCTTGTAGTAAAAAATATAAAGGGTGTTCTTCGTCATTCATGATATCTTGCATGATTTGCGCGTCAGTTTTCGTAGCGGCGAATGGTCCCACTACATCAATAATGTAGCCATCTGAGGCAACGATTAAAAATGGCTTTAACAAGTTTTGATACTTATGCAAGCTGAAATATGTAAAATGAAACTGGTATAGTCCATCAAAAGACTAATACATACACCCCAGAGCAAAATGCTATTAGTGAGCGAATGAACCGGACGACGTCGCTGATTCTCCTTCAACTTACGCAACACCAACAGATTTGTTTTCACTGTATCGAAGGCACTGATCACTTTTACGCGTAATTGTTCAACATCATCGATCTCGTCCGTGCACACCAATCTATTGATGTCTCCCCACAAGTAAAAGACCAGAGGTGTCAAGTCCGGCGACCGCGGAGGCCACGCCACAGGTCCACCACGGCCGATCCACTGGTTGCTAAATCTTTCGTGTAGGTACTCACTTACTTGTCGACTATAGTGAGGGGCAGCACCGTCCTGCTGATATAACAGGTTGCGATGAAGTGCTAGAGGAATGTCATCCGACATATCCTCGACTACGTGTCGCAACAGTTCTAAGTAGGTGACGCTGTTAAGGTGTCCATTTATATAATAAGGTCCAAGTACGTAGTTGCCTATTATGCCAGCCCACACATTTTGACCAAATCGTATCTGAAACGCATGCGGTTTTGTGACATGCGGGTTATGGTCGCGATGTGCCCACCAGTGCTCGTTATGAACGTTGTACATCCCGACTCGAGTGAACAAACACTCGTCTGTCCATAAAATGTTGGCCTCTTGATGATCGAGCAACCAGCGGCAGAATGCAACCCGTACGGCGTTGTCACTCGCGTGTAGGTCTAGCACCTTTTGGAAATGAAAGGGATCTTGTTCCCGTTTTAATAGACGCCACACCGTAGAGTGGTGTACTCCAAACCGTCGACCTGCCTCCCGCGTACTTGCCCGTGGCTCTCGTTGGAAGAACTCCAGGATATCTTCCTGCAAGGCAATAGGCAGGCCTTGGCTGCCGCGACCTTCCGCATGCCAAGGAACGTCGAAGTCGAACTGCCGAAAATCCCGTAGCCTATGGATTGCTGCTAGCATGACGATGTCGGAGGTTGTCGGTTCGGAAACATTTCGCGGAACATTTTGATAGCACGACGCACGTTGTTTCCACTGGTATAAAGGCGGACCATCTCAACTAATTCGACATTAGTATAATAGTCTGTCATGGTGAAAGCACTGATTCTAGGTATTTATAGCAATGGAATTTCAAGGTCACGCGGAACAAATTCACAACTACACCCACTCACGGCAGTGACAAGTACATACTGAACTGAATGCGTGTGCGTTATGTGCGTGTGCGTATGCTTACGGATTCCCGTATTTTCCAAAAAAATAAAAAACAAAATTGCCATTTTTTTTTATTGATTTGGACTGAGAATCGATAGCCGGATTCAAAACGACTTTATTTACTGAAGTTACTAATTACATTGTAATTTTCTAAATTTAAAGATGTTAGTTGATGAGATTGTTTTATAAAATTATAGACATCAGATTACCTGTCATTTATGTACTTTTATTTACCACTTTACATTAACATTTTACATAACATTTCTGGTACATACTTAAATGTCTAAAACCAAATTATTAAATTTATTGATGATATGTTTTGCAATTTTAAAATGCATAGTTAATTTAAAAATACATATATTACATTTCAGGCTCCACAAGCCACCACTAGCTCTGCTGCAGCAATAGAAGGGGCTTTGGCTGTCTGGCCTGCGGACTCACCTAATTTAACGTCAGGAAGAGGTACCATCCCGGCAGCGGTGCCACCACAGCAGGAGTTACCAACACAGCCTCCTCTGTTGGAGGCTTAGCTGTAGGTAGGAGCTGTAGCTCCTCCTGCTGTGCCACCTCTAGTACAACCTCTTCAATGGGAAATACCACTCCCTCCTTTAGTACCCCGTGTACGTTCACGCCGGCGACGCACGGTGGATCGAAAATTAACCGTAGAAGACTTAGGCATGAAAAAAAAGATGAAATTATTTTTTAAAAATAATTGCAGAAATGGATTCTTCTATCAAATAGAATACAATATTGTTCTACGACTTTTAAGTTTTACCTATTATTTTTAATGCTATGAATTTTTAAAGTTATTTTTGTATGAAGAAAAACATAAAATCATTAATAACTCGCAATTCTCCACTACTCTCCAAACACGACTGAAATATTTAAATAGCACGATTTATTCCCTTATTTTTGCATCTAATCCGGTACTGCGATATTTTGCGATTATTTTGGAGTTATACAGGATGTTCGTTTTTCAGGGTGGTCAACAGGTGGAAATCGGAATTCATCAAATTCTGATTTTGTTTTTTACAAAAAGACAATCTTTTACTTTCTGCACATCTTGTGGATTCTTAAGCAAGTGTTCTAATATCTCAGCAATGCCTTGTTTGCCGTTTACTATTAATTTGGAAACAAGCACATGTGATAATTCATCTGAAGATACAGTTGCAGCAATATGATCACCTCGTCGTTTTTTTTGTTTAGGGCCTAATTCAGTAAAAGGTTTTCTAGGTCTTACCTCAGTTGATGTACCAACAGATGCTTTCACTGGAGAAGAAGTCACAAACTGTGTAGATGTACTGGGCACTGACTCGTCGTCATTGTCCACAAAAGCTCTCATAAAATCTGGCCAAGTTATTTCAGACTCCAACCACTCACTGTATTTCCTTTTAAACACTTCCTCCTTACGATTAGCGATTACCCATTTTTTATTAATATTATAACAGTACTTTGCACAGAAATCCTTTAGCTTTTTATCATTATCAACATTTTAATCATTTATTTATCATTTATCATTCATTTACACGAAACATTTTAACAAAATTCACGTAAATCACAGGTTCACAAAGTAAAATAAGGAGTAGGTAGTCCGTATGTAATGGTGGGTAACAACGGACTAACGTCATCATTTGATGTTTCATACCGAGAGCGTAGGGTAATTTCCAACTACCTCCCAATTTTCATAATTTAATGGCCTGCGATTGGTTCACGTCACACCGCATCTACTGATAAGTTTAGACTAAAACCAATGACGTCACGGATGGAGGGCATAATTTGATGGCCTTTGATTGAATATGAATGACACCTGATGTTGCTTTAAAGGCTTGTTTTTGGGCTCTTAAATTAACATCTTGGCAATGTACAGACGCTGTTGCTTTAGCACCCAAGAAATAACTAGTGTCAACATATTTCCCTCCTATACGCACTGTAAATTATGAAAAACTTAAATTGCTATCCACCTAAAACTACTATTAGAATCAAAGATACAACGGCTAATATAGAATTAGGCTCTTTTGGATCTTACTATGCAAAGACTAGCTAAGGTCAATCACAAAAGGCTATACATCAAAATGACCCTAATTAGTATTATTTGTTTTGACGTTAGCTTCGAATCAAGCTAACTAAAACCCCATTAATGTCCATAGATAGCACTGTGGACTTGATTTTGCATGACTCTAGCGTTTTTATGGGTAGCCGTTGCTACTATTAAACTAGTTTCTGGTGATAAGGTTTTCATTGTGCGTAGTAGGAGAAAATGATTCGCACTAATTCTGCATATTGGTGTCGTCCAATTTTTTCAAATTTCTAAAAGAAAACCAATTTAGTTTTTTACAAGCAGATAATGCAATCAAGGCAGAGATTAATAAGCAGGTTTGCGACAGTGATTGGAGACATGGAAATCACACACAGTTTATTGCACAAACCACCTGATAGGGTAATTCAAAAAGCTGTTCTTTAGTGAAACATCATCCCAAAGATGTGACATATGTAAAGCTAGTCCAAAGGAGATGAATGAATTCCCTTTAACAAAAGCTTTGACAAAAAATGTTGATGTCGACTTAACCATAAATATGGACTTTCGTTTTAAACATTTGGATAAGATTCATGGAATGCATTCTTCACATATCATATAGATTAGATTTGAAAAATGGTCTGTAAAGGGTGACAATAAGGCTATTATGCAGAACAGAAAGAAACAATTCAGGACGCGTTTAAATAAACGGGTCTATTAATTGACGTTGTGAAACAGGGTCATGGTACTACCGATGATGGAAATTTCCAAGGACCTTTTTTGAATATAGAAATTAAGCCTCGATTACACATCCTCCATCGGCCTCCACCATCCCCATAGCCAACCAGCACCGCCTTTTTATTGTGTTAAAAAGCTTTTTTTATTGTTAGTAATTGTTATTGTATTACAAGTGCAAAATTATACATATAGTGAACACTAAAATCAAATGACTATGAGAAAGAAAAAAAGTACAGAGAAGTTCCATTAAAATAAACATAACATTTAAAATTAAGTTTTCTTAAAGAAGTTTGTTATAAGTGTTTTTTTCTTCTTATCTACGATTTTTTGTATTTTTTCTTCCTCTTGTATTTGTTGTTCTTCTTCTTTTATCTCCTTTACTACAGTTTCTAGCAGAGATTTTGCCATATTTACGGAAACCATGTCTTTTTCTTTGATTCCGCCCTTCAACATGGCATTTGCATTTTTAATTAATCTGGAAATAATAATTAATTACATTGCGAAATCGTGCATAGAAATAAACACAAACAAACCAATTAGAAACAATCACAAAGCGTGCTATATCTACCTGTCAATTGTCTCCCTCTTAATTTTTTCTTCTTCTCTATTTTTTTTAGCGTTGTCTCACCTTCTTCAATAATCGTCTTAGTTTCTTCGTACTTTCTCTTAAGTTCTTTTTTTCTCTATCAAGTTCCTCATTTCTTTTCTTTTCGAGCTTCTTTATTTCTTCCTTTTGCTTCTGTTCTTCACAATATGTTTTATATCCTGACTTTAGGGCGCATCAGTATTCGACAGACTATGATCATCGTTGCCATAGATATCATTTCTTACCTCTCGAATATAGACGACGTATAAATGATATATGCTTTTTAATGAATATAGCAAATGGCACTATTGACTGCTCTGAGCTTGTTGCTAAGTTAGAATTAAGAACGAATCAACTATGTTTGCGTCAACGTCCACTTATCAACATTCCATTCACTTCTACAAATTATAGGCAAAACGCTTTCTTTGCCAGGAGCGCGTCAAGTTTTAATAACCTATCACGTGAGTTGAGCATTGATCTTTTTTGTACTTCTGCTAGCACAACGAGGCGAATATTAGCCAAACAATTTTTTGAACGAGAATTTAGTTATTGGCGAACAAACTGTAGTGTTGCTATACCTATATAAGTATATGTCTTTGGTTTTCATATCATTTCCATAAATAAAATTGTAACAAGTACTTAGACCTTGCAAAACACTTATTGATAGCAATTATATACTTTTTCAAACTGCACCTAATCTTATAACAATAAGTTGCAAGTTTGGGGATTTCGGGTGAATTGAATTTGAAATATTATTTACTTGTGGAAGCTTGTTATTAGCAATTTAAGTATCATGTATTTTTTATTTATTAGTTTTGTAATTAGTCTGTAAGCTTTCTTAACAGAATAAAATAAAAAAATATATATGCCGTTCTGGCTAATTTCATCAATTCAGGTGTTAAAGGGACTAAATGAGTCTTGTTTTCGTACATGTTTTTTAGTGCCGATTTAACTGTCAAATGCGCATCAAGGGTCCTCTGACACATGTTAGCCCTTTCTGGTGTTAAAATTCTACCCGAACATGAAAAGCCCCTTTCCACATCTGCATTGCCATGCGACAGTGCTAATGCGGCCTTTACAATGTGTTCCAGGTTGGGGAACATTTTTTCTCCGTTATCAAAGGTCCTTTTAAAAATATTGCCCCAGTAAGTTTCAATCCTTTGTTCTTCTTGATTTCCTTTTTGATGTTGCATCAACAAAAGACATTCGTTTGTTAGTGCCGTTTCTTCAAACGCAACCGGCAAAGTGTTTGCAATTTTTAAAAAGTCTTTATGACACGTTTCTGAATTTTGTTTTTTAGGGTTCAATATTGCCAAGTATTTTATTAAAGAATAATCCATTGACGTTTTTGTTAGCAGATGTTTGCAAGCGGCGACGTAATGATTTTTTACTTTGTGTAAAAATGTTACTCTATCACGTTCTTGAGCGGTCTCCAATAATTCTCTGATTGAATCTTCTAGCACAATATCTTGAAGAGGTACGTAATATTTTTCATTTAGACCTTCAACTGACGAAGGCGCGCTTTTTACACAAAACCGATTAAAAATGGTTCTCACGAGTTTCTTTAATTCTTCATGAATCATGTGAACCAATGGCTCTTCACGCTGGAAGAAACCAGTGACTTTCACGAACATCTTTACACTGGACACTACAAACATTATTTCTGCTTTTGCTAGCTTTTGATTGATGAAGTTATAGATGTTTTTAAAGTTTTGGGATGTATTAGTCTGTTTTTTAGGTAGATGTTTAGTGAAATACTCAATTATTGCAGGCCATTGCTCTAAAACGCGTTCAGCAGCAGGCCCCATAGTGAGCCAACGTGAAGAAACGTGCTTAATGAAGCGATGGTTTGGCAAATTTAACTTGTCTTGAATAATTTCATATTCTTCCCAGCGAGCAGGCCAACCATCGAAAAAGTTGTGAATTTGAAATATAAAGTCAGATACGCTTTCACCAAACTCCATCAAAGCCTTAAGAAAGGCATTGTGTACAGTGTGAATGTTACATGTTCCTATATCAGCTAATTTCCGTCTGCCCAACAGAATTAAAGAATCGTTCATCAATCTTGTAACCGCTTTATTCACATTGGGCCCGTCACAGCCTAGCATCAGAAGCCTTTTGCGGGATAGTTGAGCGTTGTCCATTGCTTCATTCAGCTTAGAATAAATATCCTCGGCGGTAGCTTTACCAATGAAGAAAGTTTCTAAATGTGTCGTTATTATCATTTCTTTAATCGGAGACCAATATTTTATGGCCACCTGAAGCTCCTTTTTTGATGCTGCATTGCAGGTTTCATCGAAACATAGCGAAACATAGGAGTCTTTGTAGTCCTTCATCATTTCTTGCCTAAAATATGGAGCTATAGCATCACAAATTAAATATCTTGCTTTAGTAGTAGACATAGAAAAATCTGATGGTAGTGAATTTGGAAACATAGCTGAAAATAGTTCCTTTATAGAATCGCATGAGGGCTCTATTGGAAAATCAGAGACCACCATTTTCATAGCCCACAAAATTTCTGCTCTTGTGGCCCCATCTTTGACACTATATAATTGTACACAACTTCTTTGGCTATTTTCAGGTTTAGAAGTACTTGGTTGTTCTTCGATGGGTTTTTCATTGGGTCGCAAACTTGTCATATGCAATTGAGATGCTGTCAACTTTACTTTACACTGTTCCTTGTGTTTTTGTGTTGATGCGTGTTGTTCGATAGCTTCAAAGCCCCAAGCAATCGAAAACTTTTTAAGACACACAAAACAAAAAAAACCTGTATCACTGTCCTCTTTTTTTCCCCACTCACACACAATATGTCCATTTTTATCTTTTTTTTAAGCCAGTCTTCATTAAATTTGCACTAACCCATAATTACTTGTTTTGATATGTATAGAGATAGAGTCTATTATTTTGTTAGTGATAAATTAAAGCACACACACAGGCAAGGTACACACATTAACAAATCACCAGTATGAAGCTGTAACAAACATGCATGAGTTAAATTACACAAAATTAGAACAAAGAAATACTGATTAAAAAAAAAAATTAGTTAGTATTTTTTTTTAAGTCAAATGCAATATATACTACGTAGATCATCCACATACACTTGGAACAAAAAATTTTGTGCCTAGTGTATATAGAGCATGCAAAGTGCAAAGCAGCCCTCAGATATCATCAGTCATCACTGGGCAAATCGAAAAATACTGACAATACTGACCGATTTTCAAAAATACTGACTTTTATTGACCAGGTCCAAAAATACTGACTTTACTGACTTTACTGACCTGTTTCGGCCCCTGGATTAGGGTTGTCACTGTCATTACAATATGTATGCCTTAAGTGTACCCTATTTCTCCTATATCTGACTTTATTTATATCTTCTACTATGTATGACCAGGGTTGGCAATGTTTAAAACATTTGTTTTAAACATACGTTTAAAACACTGATTAAAACACTACAAAAGTATGTATCACGTTTTAAACATGATTAAAACCAATTTGTTTTAAACATGTTGAAAACACTTAAAAAAAAATCTTTATAAAAGTATAAAGAGTCAACACTCAAGAAATTAAAAACCTAATGGTATATTTTTTTACTAAAGAGTTGGCAACATCGATATTACTAGATGGGATTCCCCTGACTGACAAGCGGTAATGCGGTGAATGAATGTTCATAAAACGCGGGGATTTCCCGGTTCGCTTTTGTTCAGTTAGATAGAACGAAAGCCAAACGAAATCGATCAATTCATGTTTTGCATGTGTAATGTGGTGGACACGTATTTTGTTTACGTAATTGTTTTTGTTCGGCGTTATTAATTAACTATTACAGTGCGTGTATGTGTGGTGTGTTATTTGGAAAAATATGATAACAGGGCGGAAGAAAGACCCGCTTTGGCGGAAATTTATAGAAATTCCAGCCTCTTCGAGTTCTACCACTGGAATTGGCAGAAAAACATTCAGAGCGCAATGCAAGCATTGCAGGACAAACATAGTGGGCCTAATTGCTCGTATGCGAACACATTTGGAAAAGTGTTCAGATTATGCATCTAGAAATTCGAGTTCATCCACTCTTCTCTTCTTCGAGAATACAAATCTGTGAAAATTATTCAAGTGATAATGGTAAGAAAGTAAATAAATGTATATCTATCCATTAACTATTTGTCAAAGATCAGTGAAAAATAATGTCATACTGTTTATAAAATGTTAGCAACATTTTGTAATTTTTATAATCAATAAATAACAATTGTTATTGCCGGTCCCGATACATCCTCACCCATTTCTATTTGCCTATTGATATTTTAAATTATTTTTGTTTGTCTGTTTCTTTTTCCTCCACGCTAAAACAAACTCCCAGCCTAGTTTTTTTTTTTGTTTCAATTATGGCACCGCATACTCTGTGCATATTGCCAGCGTATTTGAATCAAGTTTTTGCCTGTTTTAATAATACTAGGCGTAAAGTAAAGTAAGTCGTCAGTAATTTAGTCAGTCAAGTCTGTCAGATGTTCAAGTAAAGTGATGCCTACTTTACTAAAACGTTTCTAAGGGAGCTTTGGGTGCAACCGGAAAAATCATGTTTTGGCACTGTTATTTTATTGCACAACACTCGCGCAAGTCGCGCACTACATTTAACCTATATCGAACAAAATGCCACCAAATTTATCCGACATAACTCAAAAATACACCAATATTATGAAAATAAAACAAGAGCACCACAATGAATCTTCCAAGTTCCCGCCAAAAACTCTAGACATATTTAAATAAAACTTTATATACTTATATACTTAGTAGCACACACGGCCACACTTCAAGCTATCCAAAACTGTCACATTTTCTCAATCGATTACAAACTTTACGGCCAGTGCACTAAAGTTGAAAATCAATCAGAGAAATTTGACAGTTTTGGATAGCTTGAAGTGTGGCCGTGTGTACCTACATGACACAAAGAATGCAACCTGGATGATTAAAATTCTAGACAAATTATGTTATTTTCTTTTTGTAGATAATAAAGTACAAAATGTTTTGGGTATTTATAAATTTCTATGTTTCTAGGCTGCAATGCTGATGGAATGCAAGTCAATATCAACCCAACAGCTGAAAAAACGAGTCAGGCTCCACAAATGCCGATGCCGACACTGTCGAAGTCTTATTCAGGAGGCTCAATGTCACAATACATAGTAAAAACATCGGAAAAGGAAAAACATAATATTGATATTCAGGTTGCAAAATATTTTTACGCCACAAATACTCCATTTAAGGACTCTGAACATCCAGAATTTATCAAGATGATGCAATTATCTCGACCGGGCTATTTGCCACCAAACAGAAAAAATATAGGCGGAAAACTGCTGGATGAAGTATATGATACCGTAAAATCAAATATGGAAAATAATTTGAAAAGAAAAGCGGTTTGTATGGCTCTTGATGGTTGGAGTACGTAATGATGATGAATACGTAATGAGCCTATTGTGTGTATTAGTGTAACCACTACTGAAAATGAAGGGAGCGTTTACCTCATAGATACAATAGACACTTCTAGCAACAGTCACACTAGTAATTATCTCTTAACTCTAGCAATAGAAAGCATTAAAAAGTGCCAAAGTTTTGGTTGCAATGTACATAGCTTCGTAACTGACAACGCCGCTAATATGGCAAAAATTAAAGGAATTAGAAGATGATCAGATTGGCGATGTTATAACATATGGGTGTTCTGCTCATTTAATTTATTTATTTGCCAAGGATATTGAAGAGGCGGAGATAAAAAGTAATGTAAAACTAATTATTAAGTATTTCAAATATCATCATTTTCCACAAGCAAAGTACAAGGACGCTGGTGGTAAAGCACTTGTACTACCTCAAGATGTACGTTGGAATACATTAGCAGATTGTCTTGAATCCTACGTAAACAACTGGCACTGTCTTGTTAAAGTATGCAGCGAGCACAGATCTGTATTAGATTTAACAATCGTAAGGAAGGTCCAAGATGTTGAGTTCAAAGAAAATGTTGAGAACTATCTCAAAAAGTTGAAGAAAGTAGCCATTGCTCTCGATCTCATTCAGAAAGACCTGTGCGTCCTAAGTAATTGCACACATATATGGAAAGATTTACTCTCATCGGACTGGTCGCCAGAAGAAGCAGATAAACTTAAAGCAAGATTTAAAGCCGCAATGACACCAGCACATTTCGCTGCTTATATATTAGACCCTAATTATAATGGAGAAAGTCTATCAGAAGAGGAGGACACAATAGGCATGGAGTTTTTAGATTCAAGCTGTCCGAATGCCATGAAAGATGTCCTGGCGTACCGTGCGAGGAGTTATCCTTTTTTGGAGTACATGTTTAAAAAAGACCTTTTAATGAAAACGCATGTGTCTGTGTGGTGGAAATCAGTGAGTACTAAAGTGGATCCAGGGATGATCGACATTACGTCTCAATTATTTACTGCAACTGCTTCCTCCGCAGGAATAGAAAGGTTATTTTCGTCATTCGGACTGGTACATTCAAAATTAAGAAACAAGCTCGGCACAGAGAAAGCTGCTAAATTGGTTGCAATTATGAGGGCTCTTAATTAACATAGTTCGGGGGAGGAAGTTGAGGGCTGAGTAGAAGACAAGAGATGGGAAGGTGATTGAACTTGATTGCATTTATTTGATTGATTGATTTAAATAAATAATTATTATAATTTTAATAAGTAAATACCTGTTTGATTTATCTTTTTTTTTCATTTTATACATATTTACGTGTTTAAAACAAGATTAAAACATGTTTAAAACAAGTCAATTAAAACAGCAGTGAAACATTAATAAAAAACATGTTTTTTTTCCAACCCTAGATATCCAGATAATAGGTCATACACAATGACCTATTATCTGGATATCTTTCCTTCACAGTGGCATGTTCCAATGTATTAGGGTTTTCGGCTCTTGCAACAGCCTTTGACGGATGTGTGACAGATCCATGTGCAGATTGGCGATAAAAATATCCCGAATCATGGATTCGCGCAGGGTTCCGAACTCGCAATCCTGGCTCTTTATCTCCAGATCGGTGATAAAATCGTCGATGCTCTCGGATTGAGCTTGCCTCCTCGTGAAAAACATATACCTGCACATGGTCAAGTTCTTCCGTGGCTCAAAGTATAGGTCGAATTTGGCCTTGACGTCCTTTATTTTAGCTTCATCCAGGCTGATGTTGAATGTGTTGAATATTTCCAGACCTTTAGGACCAATGCTGTGAAGCAGAATCGCCACCTTCCGCTTCTCCTCCGATCTATCCAGACCTGATGCCAGCAGATATAGTTCCAGTCGTTGCCACCATTTTCTCCACGCCTCCGCGTTGTTCGCGGTTGCCTCCGACGATATTTCTAGACATTTCAGTCCGGCCACATGGCACTTCGTGTCGCCGACGCCTTCGGTAGACATTTTGTTTTTAAAATTTTTCCGTTAACACGATTCTTCTATATTTTGTTGTTACGGTTCTTCTTTCACTTCTGACACCATGTATTGTTGTTGTGTTTTAAATTAAACGACTTTAAATAGGATGACTTGTATTTTACTTAATATATTACATTATTAATTATATATTATATAAGTAGGTGCGACTGCACTCGCCACACACAAGAACGACAGTGGTCGTTGACCTCGGACACTAGTGACGGGGTAATGACATTAACTAATGTTACTAAATAGTGATGTAACAACAAGTACTTATAGTAATTAATAAAATGGACAGGTAATATTTATCATTAATAAATCTATATTAAAATTACTGTCTAGAAGTACGGGAGGCAGAGAGACGAGTGACGAGGGTGCTTCTAGCAGCTAAGCCATCTCTCAACTCACTGGCGCTGCCTGGTGAGGCTGTGACTGCTGCATGGTTGCTTCGTACACCAACTCCTCCTCTGACAATTGAGGTATTTCTTCTACATTGCCCTTTATACAAATATTGTTGAATAATGTAAGACCCGGCTACTATGGGTGAATAATGTAAGACCCGGTGTACTAATAGACACCGGAATCTTGCTTTTAGCAACCCTATAATCCTTTCAGTTACATTTCTTGTCCTTGTGTGGATGTCAGTGTAATAGGCATCTGGAGAGCCTGGAGAGGTGTTGATAATTTGAGTCATCATGTACCTCCCCAGGATGTAGCCAGAATCACCTAAAAATAAATTAATATCAATGAAAATCCAATTTGTAAACTGTTCATAATTACATTCATTTATATTTATTATTTCTACATACCCAGTAACCATACAGACTCATTTCTATTAATTTCTTCCATATGTGGTTTAAGTGGATGGCTCTCCCAAATAAATGAGTCATGCGATGCACCTCCATGAGTTGCATCCACACTGATTATTTCCATGTCTGCATTGCTAATCTAAAATATTTTGTTTCAGATTATTATTGTGATTATTAGTGATTTAATTATAGTTATTAAGTTTATTGTTTTATTATAAATATAACTTTACTTTTTGTTACTTTTAATTCAAATAAATCCTAATAATTATTTATGAGTTTTTTTAGATAATGGTATTGTTTTCTGCAGTAATATCTCTCTTCATGTTCCTGGGGGCGAATAATTGCAACATGGGTGCAATCTATACAGCCCAACACACCGGGCCTGCCAAATTTATTATAGAATCAGTTCAGTTGCTTGAGAGGTTATGTGATATTAGATAAAGATTAAAAATTGTCAAAACAGATTATTATTATTAAAAGTCTGTAACGTCCCACTGCTAGGCAAAAACCTCCGTACTCTTATTCTTTTTCTTGCAGTTTTTTGCCACACTTAGGCAGTTTTAGTTTAGGCCTATACGGTCACTATTTTGTAAACATGCTATGACTGGTGGTTAGAGTACATGATAAAAATAGCATGTTTTTTTAAACGTACCTTACAACATTAGCACGGCGTTCTGCTGATGATTGTGGCCACTTAATATATTTTGCCCTTATTTGAGGCAAATTCAGTAAAGTTGTAATTTCTTTAACCCTTAAGGGCCAACTCACACCGAAAGAGCGGCGAAGGGCAGCGAAGCGGAGCGCAGTTTCAGTGTCATGAGAATTTTAACTTAATTTTTATTATTATAAATACTATTAAAGGAGCGACTTTTTTATTATACACGAAAAAAATATAACGTGTGTATTTGGGGCCATATATTAAGGGAAAACCAAAAAAAAAAAATATTTGAAAATTATTTTATTTTTTAATGGTCGCATTAATGGTCAAAATAAAACAAATAGGAATATTTTGAAAATTGCTTTATTTATTGTTTCTTAAAGATACAAAAAAATAGGAAAACAAGAAAAAAAAATGAAAAATAATGTTTTACATGAATTTCTAGGGGTGTTCCCAAAGTGGCACAGTGGCCACCTAAGAGTGGTAATTTTTAAAACACGGCTTTTCAATGCACAGGGTTTTCTTGCACTTCTTTTTGGGTCGCGACCAGCTCAAGAGCTGGTCGCGACCCAATTTTTAACCGAAGCGTACTGGTTTGCCTCTAATAAATTGTTTAGCTGAATGATGCCCGTAATACTTGCCCATGGATTCAAACATTCCACTGGTTGAATTTTTTCATGAGCACATCCGCTAGTTTTCTCACCTTGAACGTTTTATCGGATGTATTTGGAGCATCGTTATTATCGACAAGGTGTAGATTTCTCTTTATCTCCCTAAATCTGTTACAGGTCATGGCGTTCGACACTGCATGAACTCCGATGTCCTCATCTAATGACCAATACATACGCTCTCTAGGAAGTTTGTGGTAACCGGACAGTATCAGTATTCCAAAGAAAACCTTTAGCTCTTCAGCACTGACGGAGAAATTGTGTCGATTATTTTGACTGGCGTACAAATTACTAAAACCAGCTATCATATCAAATACTTCGTCTTCAAAAAATATTTCGAAAATTTGAACAGCTCTTTCACTGTTTCTGTTTAACCGCATAGCAACTAATAGTCAAAAACCCGCGATTCAAATAAAACACAGTTCCAAATTTCGCCAAGAGATGGCACTTTTTATTTGAGATCATTTTTTGAATCGCAGTTTTAAGATTCAAAATTTCAAAATCTGGAAAATCAAGGATAACTTATTACACTAGTGGCCACTGTACCCAAACTGGCACACCAAAGTTTCGGATATAACAAAAGCTTACATTCAAATTATATGTTACTGCAAAATATCGTAATACGTTAAATATTTATTAGTTTCAAGTAATATGTTTTTTTTTTTTTTTTATATTCCACAGAAACTAATGCTTGACTACATCCCACCTGATGGTAAATAGTGATGTAATCGTTGATGGTGAGGCGCACTAGTTTGTGGTAAAATGATGTCTATTGTATCGAATAATTATTATAATTAAAAAAAAAAACTGCACTAACCTCCGCGTATATCCCGATAGGATATTTCAACAAACAATAATGAAAAAACCACTAATTATAGCAAAATCTTTGTGTTGTATATTTATTCACTGCACTTTAAGCTGCTTAAAACACTAAGCGTACATCAACTGGTATCAACATTTTTCGTTTCTACCCTCAAAAATTAAGTGTTCCCGAATTGGCACGGCAACCAAGAATGCAACAAAAAAAACAGTATTTTGCCAAATGGCTGCAGTGCGCGTTCCGGCCTACCATAGCTTCATATAAAGTAAGATAACAAAAAATAGCTTTGTTGTAAAATAGATAAATCAAAAACCATGAAATTCACCAAAACAGTTACTGGTTTTAGTGTGGCACAGAGCCACATTACACTTTGTGCACTCGACACGTGTAAAACCCTTACAATTTGGAAATTTGCAACGATTTTTTTTCTCACAGCGCCTTTCATGGTGGGCAATGCCATCGGTCCTAACATCTTTCGGTGGTACGTACGACATTTTTCCTCTCTTGGCCTTCAACTCCAAATCTCTTTCTAGACTGCCTTTCGATGGTCTCCCTCTCTTGTTCCCAGCACCATTCACTTTATATTTACATAGACTTTCGGCTAACTCGGCTCTATACTCTCCAAGATTCATATTCTTGGTATTTCCTCTTCCTTCATTTACTTTCTTGTATAATATCCAGGAATTTATTACACTCAAATCAATCATGTGGTAAAACAACCGCATATACCATTTTTTGATTCTATACCTCCCTAAAAAACTGTCCATTAGATCTACCCCTCCCATGTGGGAATTATAATCTTTTATAATTTTAGGACATGGTATTGAAATGGTAGCCTTCTTTTTTTTATCATAACAAGAGACGGTCGTTGCCGGTTCTGAACCAACGTAGTTTCTTCGAAAATATTACGTTTAGGAAAACAAAGTCACGTACACTGACACAGAATAGCTCCATGGACAACAGTCGTAATAGTTCCAATATAGATGGCAGCACCAGTAGCCTACCAAATAGGGCTGCCATCATTAATGACACACAAGTCGAGCTCATCCAGCAAATCCACTAATTCAATACCCATACTATCACACACCTCTGAACCCCATCTATAATGATGGCAGTTGAAGTCACCCATTATAAGTAATGGGCCACTTACGGAAGTTAACAAATTTTTAATTCTAATCAAAATATTAGTATCGGGGTGAGCAACGTAAAACATAAAAATATTTATGTCCTCAGCCTTAACAGCGACAACATTTATGTCATCGCCAACGAGGGGTAGAGGAATTTGGGAGAAGGGTACTTTGTTATTTACTAACAAAGCACACTCTGTCTTGTCGGACAACACTGAAACACGGGATACCGAAATTAGAATTCGGTCGGAGCCATGTTTCAGCAATGCCACAGATAGATGGTTTAAAATTATTTATAAGATACAGCAAGTCACTCTTCCTGGGAAGAGCACTCTTCACGTTCCACTGCAGTAGTGTTAATGGATAGAATTTTGTAAATATAATCTAGTATTGTAGCTAGTCGGTGTACAACGTGGTCCGGAGTAGGTTGAAATTGGGGTTTCTGGATCAGAGGAGATCCAGAAACCCCAATTTTCACTATCATTCATTTAATTGAAAAGAATGATCTAGTGGCTCCTATATTTATCTATTCATTTTAATATGCATGTCCAGAAACAGTAAACACCCAATTTACCCTACTATTTACTGTATTCAAAAATAGGTACTATGTACTCATATTCAATCACTCGTCACAAACGTGTCATCAAATATGTAACAAAATAGCGGACTACTTCATGCCCTTTGTTTACTTTAACGATAAGCATGTTGTATGACATCACTCATCATTCATTCGATGCACTTCCTGATATGGTTTTCATTGTATTCACTTAGCCAATACGTTTGATTCGATCATCTGTTCGAGAAATAAACCATGAACTGTGGGAATTACTATATAATCGACCTTTAAGGAATAAAACAAGAAAATATTTATTTCAAAAATTTATTAGTTACTTAGAGTGTTTATACTACATTGTCTATACGCCATTTATTTAAACAGAAAACATTTTTTAATGCACATACTGAATCATGATTAATACAGCTATACAGATCATGAGAGTTTTCATATTCTTTATATAAGTTTAATAAACTAGGACAACCTTTATCTTCTAAGTTATTAACATTAGTACTATTTACAATGTTTCTTAACCATGACACTTTTTCTGAACCTTTGACATAAACACATTTATCTCTTAAAATATTTATAACCAAATTCTGATAATTTGAGTAAGGCACAATTCCTTCATTCCAGTGTATCTTTCTATTGCGCTCAATCCAACTTACTTGTCGCCGTTCTTGTTTAGTCAAATTGTAAAATGGAAATGGAGGTTTTATTAGAAATACCTGTATTTTTTTATCGCATAATATCGCAATCTCCTTTATTATAAATTCATTAGCTTCTGTTTTGAAACCTTGAACATCTACAATTGCAGTCATGATAGCCTGCGCACAATGTTACTTAACGGTTTGTATTCCACAAGTCGATCGTTAATAATTAAACAGTAGGCAGTTGTGTTATCTGGTATTAATGTTGAACATTCAAATTCCAACCTTACGTCTACCGGACCTGTTTTTAAACAGTCATTTTGCCTTGAACAATCTATAATAAAAAGTGGTGCTTTTTCTTTAAAATCTTTCAGATCAAGCAAGGGATCGATTGGGCTGCTATAATACGACTGACGAAATTTCACATACATTTCATATAATATACTGTACTTGTTTTCAGAAAACTTTAAACCTAAAGGTTCATAAGGGTAATATTGAGAATTCAAAAATAGCGTTACATTTGTCACATCACAATGATCAAATACTGAGCTGTCTTTTGATTTATTACTTTTTCTATTAGTCTGCAAGCAAAAAATTACATACCGGGGCTTTTCTAATTGAGAAGCAGTTTTTACTGACCAAGAATGCTTTGTGGTTTTAGGTAGTAAAGGATACTCATATAAATCCCAATTTCTAAAAGCCATCTGAATAGGTTTATCTCTTTCTAAATGCTTTAAAAGTGTTAAACGTTCTCTATCTGAAACTTTTATATGTGGTACTCTCCACTGAACCCTTTGTATATCTATTTGAAGCTGGACGTTTTCATCAGTAAGAATAATACTATTTAAGTTAGAATTACTCCTATTCAATATAAGTTCGTGTTTACAATTTATTACAATTTTATTATAATCCTCTGCAAACCCTAAAATCTTATTTAATGGCACCACAACGCTAAAATGCCCATCACTTTGGAACCCGTTTAAATTCCAACCCCACAATGCAGCAACTTTACTTTCTGCTTCATTTAATGAGATGTATGACTTTATTGTTGATGTTATTCCGGAATTTTTTATACGATCTATTTCAATTCCATTCATTTCGTATCTGATGTCTTGAAACAAATACATAACAGGGTTATTAGTGAACGTAACAGTTTTCTTGCTCGGATGCCCATCCTTACCGAACAGCTTTGCCTGGCCTTCGATGTAGATTGAACTGGCTGATGGTAGCACGTATATGTCTTGCTGATGTATGGGGATTCTGATTTCATCGTTTTCTCTAAAGCTGTTATTGTAGGGATTGTATGAATGGACTTCATAGCTTTCGATTGAACTATCAAAGTGTGGTAAATCAGTAATCTGTAGTATACTCATACTTTAAACCCTAAAGCTTTAAGAAAATCTTTATTTGATTTAGTCAATTTCTTCACGTTTTTCTTACGTCTGTGCACCTTAACGGTTGTTGACGGAATAGGACGTTTTATTTTCACTGGAGGGTTTTTATTATATACTATCATTTTGCTTTTCTTAAATGAAGACGTAATTGAATATGTTCTTCACCAAAGTCAATGCAGTAACCAAACTGATCTACGATCCTGACAGATATGGATGAAATTATATTTTTGTTCACTGGGAAGTAAATAACGTTCTGAGGTATTTCTGTGTAGCTGCGACCTGGAGCAGTATCAGATATAAATTCATGAATAAAATGAGTCGGTAATCCGTTGTAATATGAACCGTGCACAAGATCACATTCGATTCTGATTACAGCTGTTAAACTGTTGTTATTAACGGGCACGTTTGGTCTTTTTTTTATTACTGAAAAGTATAGTAAACCGCACTCGTATTGATCAGATAAATGAAGAGGTGGTTGAAAATACGAGACCAGTTCTGATTTATTTCCAGAGATTGTAATCGTAGTAGACATGCTTGCATACTGAACTCTTTTATATGATCCTGTTTATTTTATTTCTTGATTATACCAAAAATTCTTTAAAAAATTTAAACATAGATGTCCACAATTGAAGGGGTGATCACGTTGTATATTTTCATAATTATATTGTATGTTGGAACCAACATATTTTATGAATTCCTTCGGAGGTTTTAGATTTCCATAGCTGTCAAAATACTCAACATAATCATTATATTTTGCATAGGCTACCCAATGAGAACCAGGATTTTTAGAACTATCTAAATTAATAACTCCACATTCTTTTTTATTAGGATATTTAGGGAGCTCATCTCTCATAAAGACACCTCTAAAATAAGGAATTCTATTTCCGTACTTTAAAATGTCAAAGTTAGTTAAGGCCCGTTTGGGTAGCCGATTTATTAGTTTTTTTCTTTTGATACAAAAATTCCAAGTCCGCCTTTATGTGGTTTAAGGTGTAGTCCTTTCCCAATACATAGAGCTTCCATTTTTTCATTGTGTCTCTTCGATTCTTCATACAGCTTTTTAGCCATTTTGAATTCATTTATGGTTTTAGCAATACCAGCTGCACCGCCTGCTAAAGCCCCCGCCGCTGATAATCCCGCAAAAATAGGAATCAAAGGTAGTACTCCGCCAGTTTTTGGAATAGGAATAATACGAGGGAGCTTAATCGATGAATCATCAGCTAATTCTCTGGTAGCGGCAATAGCTAATTCTATAGCCATTTTCTTGGTCTTAGGTTTTAATTTTTTTATGTGTCTTTTTGCTTTTGTAATAACAGATTTTAATTTACTTTTTAACCCTTTTCCAGGTATAATTTTTGGAGAATACTTTTTGTTCAAACCAGAACCAGTTTTAATTTTTGCTAACATAGCCTTACTTACTAAGCGAGCTGCGAGTTTTTCACCTATATTGGCATCGGAAGCAACAGCTCGCTCTCTTGCCATTTTTAACAAAATTAAATCAGCTTTATGTCGATCCTTTAAGTTTGATGATTTGTGATATGCAATATCGTGATCTTTGCAATATTCGTCCAACTTATTTATACCTTTATCTCCTTGTGTAAGTCTTTTTATTAATTTAGTACCAGGACCACAGTAATTATATCCTGGTAAATGTAATTCAAATGGTATATTATTAATAAGCCAATTGAGAAGACTACTCTCTCCAAAACACATTATAAGACTGATGATTCTGCTTTGAATACTGTAATAAATAGTTACGTGATTCGAGTTTTATAATATTACATTCGATTTATCAATCCAACTGCTTTCAGCTGAAGATAGACCTAACCATTTTACTAAAACCCTGTTACCTTTTCTTCTAAGAACTTTCTCGACTAGATATACATTGGGATGTTTTGTTTTTTGAAGTTCTTGTGTATAAAATGCACCTAAAATAGGCTGACCTCTGATAGTATCTTCGATTAAGTAAGTTATAGGAGTTGTATTTTGTATTTTACGAATTTTAAATATTTCTGTTGACCAGTTGGGAGTATAACCTTTTTCAAATGTTCCTTTGTATTTACTGATACGTACATAATCACCTACTTTGTACTTGCTTTTTAAATTATCATTTTTTAACAATTTTATATACCTTTCTAATATCAGTTTTTTATTAATATTGTTCACATTAGCAGGGATTTCATTAATAGTGCGATGGTGAGTGTGATTGTATTTGTAAATAACATCATTGAGGGTATTATTTACCCAATTGTAATTGCCTTTTAAACTAAATTCTTTATAGACTTTCGATTTCAATGTTCTGATAAATCGTTCAACTATTGAAGCCTTTTTTGTTGAGAAAGTTGAATAATGGTTAATATGATACGATTTCATAAGCTTCTGAAATTTGTTATTATAAAATTCTGCTCCATTATCTGTTTGCAGATTTTTAGGAACACGTCCTTTATCTAACAAAGTTTTGAAAGAGTTACACATATCTTCTTTGGTTTTACTTCTCATAGGAAAGGCCCAAGCATATTTCGAAAATGTATCAATGACAGCAAGAATATATCTGTAATTTTTATTTTCTTTTGAAATTGATTGCATATCAATTAAGTCTGCTTGCCACAAGTCGTCTATATCTTTCATGATAACACGTCTTCGTGGATAGTTCACCCTCGCATTTTTATGAATTTCGTTTACCACGTCAGCTTTACTCATGTTCACAATTTAGTATATTTGCCTTGAATTCAGCTAAAATACTGAATAAAAAGCATGTTAATATGACTATTTATTATTTAATTATGCCAGCTTCTTTTAATTCTTCGATTATTGATAAAATTTCATTATCATGGTTTGTATTACCGGCATCTCGCGAAGCAATTAATAGTTTCAATCTGTCAACCAGTTCGTTAGGATCATCCCAATATACCAAGTCAGTGTTATTTTTGTATTTCTTTAGGGTTGGTAAGCTTCTTCCAAATTTAGTGACAACATTATTGTTTAACGTTTCAGAAAACAATGGTTTGATTATTTCACGATATTTTATACCTTTATCGCCTCTTATTTGCCCATTGGGATTAAAATCTCTCTTATGTGCATTTGTATAATGCAACATATCTTTATAGACAAGTTTATCTTTGCTCGATATTAGTTTCAAATCAGGTTTTCTTCGAAGTAAAAGTTCTTTTAAACCAGGGGTTAAATTGTAGCTTTTGTCACCAATTTTAATTAAAACGACATTGTCATCATTCACACTATCTATTTTAGAAAATGAAACTATTGAATTACCCATTAGTAATTTTTTGTTTGCACTCCTTATTCCAAATGGTATATTTACCCCATCATAAATATCATGGATATCACGACCCTCTAATGATATTTCTAAATCATCCACTAATTCCGTCTGGGGAGACTTTTTAACGATCTGTATAGGATTCGGTTGTGGATCGTAGCATTCTTCAAACTTCGTTGATGAACTAGTATTAATGTCATCCAATTCCATGTCTTCAAAATTAGAGTGTGTATTTTCAAAAGTTTGTATTTTCTCTATTGTCTTATTCGAATCAACAAGGGTTTTAAGGGGATCTGTGACAGGTTTTAACATTTTATCAAGTGACAAATTCATTGAGTGTTCCTGGTTTTTCATTTGTTTTATTTTATTCTTTATGGAGTCTACAGACTTCATTAATTCTATTTTAATATTTTTCTCCATGTTATATTATATATAACAACTACGTTCAGCTAAAGAACAAGTTATACTGAATTTGATTTGGCATGTTAATTACTTATATGTAAAACAGTCAGTCAAATTTAAAAAATATATCAAAATTCTGTCGGTATCTTCCATTATTTAGTGACGATTCTTTATTAATAAGTAGAAAATTATAAGGTTTACTCCAAACAGTTCGACAAATATTCTTGAATTCTTTCCACTGTAAATCAGAACTAACATGCTCTTCATAAATGTGTTTTAAATTCACATCATCTTGCTTGAATATAATAAGAAAATTAACATTGTCACGTAATAATTGTTTTGGAATTTTTGAATAGGTTTGAGATAAATAGAAACAATCTATTTGTTTATGCCTACCCATACAAAAATAATTGCGGATATTTACTTGATTTTCGCATGCAACATCATCGAAAATAAATACAGAATTCGTTAATGCTTCACTCGGAGAAATTACATCTTTATCATCACTGAATTCGTAGAAGTTAATCTGCGGTACTCTTTTTAAAACTTCAGTCAAGAAACGGTATTTTGGTTGAAAAGTAGTTTTACAGTAAAGATAAAGGTTTCTAAATTTGAGCCCATTTTGATGCAGTAGTAAACTAATCATAACATTCGTTTTACCACAGTTTGATGGACCACACATTATACAGCGAATGGTATTCGGTAATAAAGCGCTATGTCTGATATGGTGAACGGAGTCATTTAATCTTATATTATTAACACTGAGGGATATGGGTTGCTTGATCAACTTCATCTTACCTATTAATTCAAAAACTACTTAACAGACACATATATACTTGTTTTATTTTGTTATATTAAGTCAAACAGGTGTTGAGTACAAGATTCTCATTGCAAAATGATGATTGTTATAGGTTTCAGGATTTATATAAGTCTGTAGGAAATAAAAGTCAAATATAAACCAAATGTATAGTTTATTAGGCAAATCTTATCTTTATTTAAGATACAACTATATATTTTGAATCATAGCAGTATACATTGTATAATACAAAATTTCTAGCATATGTAATCACAATGACCCCAAGGTAATGTATCTATTTGATTTGGTTGAACTAATCTTTTATCATCTATTCTATTTAAAATTACTTTATTAACTGCCTGTGAATACAGTACATGTTTGCTTGATTTAATCATATTCATCTTACATTTAAAAGTAATATTCTTAAATAAAACTTTCTTATAGTTAGATATTTTTAAACTTTTTGTAATTGGCCTTGATACACCTTTAGCTTTATTAATCTGTGTTTTCAGTGATTTAATACAATACAGTTTTGCTCTCAATCCAATAAATTCGGTTATTACATCACCACCTAATTCATCTTTAAACAAGCCGGGAATTTTATCGTTTAACTTTCGTATACAATAAGGATTATTAATGTCAAAATTACTAGTATCAAATTTCAATATATTATCATTCAAATCTTTATAAAAGTTTTGTGTATGTATTAAGTATAATAAACTGTCAGTATCGGTATAACACAGTTTTGCATTGTCACCGTACTTTTTTTTAATAAAGTCATAATGGAAATTATACATATGTTGTTTAGCATATTCCAGTACGGCAAAGCCAACATATATGGGTCTATCTAAAACAAGTTTTTCAGGATCCAATTGAATTGCAAGAAAATCTTCACTAAAAACACTAATACTTTTTAAGTTTGGTTTTGCAATTAGTTTCTCAGCACATAATGTTTTATTTGTTCTATTCTTATTATCATTCCACTTAGTCACCAGTTTAACATCAACCTGTTTTCGTTTATTTTCAATAGTTTTTCCAAATATTGAATTATTCAAAAGTTTAAAGAAATCTCTTTCAAATGATGTTTTAGCTGATTGACGTAATTGAGTATTTAAGTCTATATATTTTTTTAAAAAGTTTTCTTGTTTAAATTGGAGTATCCGATGAATTTTTTTTAAAATAAGTCCATGTCTAATACATTCTTTTAAATATATATAATGTATAACATAGTTGTACTTGTCATACAAGTTCGCGATTAACTTTTCTGTTTTCCCTCCTATGGGTATGAACTTTTCCGGAGCGAAAGGCAAATCTTTGTGTAAATTATGTAAATTATCTGGATACATCATGTCAACTTCTAAAATGTAACCGTACTCAGCATCGTCAGGAATATCAAACAAACAAAAATTGGCCATTTCGAAACTTGTCATGAATTTAAAATCTGATATAGGTAATTTTTTAGTCATTGCATATCCATAAAGATTGTTACAGTCAAGATATACTAAATATGACGACGGTCTAGAATCATCAAAATGAGGGAGGTAAATGTTATTGGCTTTAGCATATCGGTGAGAGCACTGTGCTAGTCCACCACGTATTCCTTTTTCTATCATCTTATAAATTTCTAAATCATGAATCAACTCGAGTTGAACACCCGTGTAAAGGAGCATGGCGTCCCAACTTAAACCAGGTGAACTTACATAGTGTGCAGGATCGAGATTATAATGCTGTAGACATATTTTTCTAAAATTTTCAAATATATCGCATAATAATAATACGTCACTTTTTAAATATAAATCAGTATATTCACCAAGACTACTAATATTAAAGTAATTCCAAACGGTTTGCGCATGTTCATACTCGCTATCAGTTATATGTTTCATTTGCAAACTATTGTAAAAACAATGTTTTGGTGGAAGTTGTGTCTCATTATATTTCTGCCATGAATCAATATATTCATATGGATATATACCCTTCCTTCGTATTAACTCGAATTTTTTGTCATCAGGAAAATGTGATTTTAAATTTAAGAAATCACTGTCTGTTAAACTTTTACTCAGATTATCGAGACTTGTGCTAAGAAACTGGAATGAATCTATGAATTTAATTTGCAAAGGTTTATAACATTTATCAGTTTCAATAATTTTTGTAAAGGATAAATATTTTTCTTTTGTTTTTGGAATTATTTTTATTTCACCATCATATTTAGACAATTCCTTGATAAATATATGGGAATCATAGCCAGATAAATTATGAAATATGACAGGTATGAATGGACAGACTTTATAAATTAAATTACAGTGTGAGTGAGCTGCACCTCTATATTCTGATGTAATATGATCATGATCTTGCACTTTGTCATCAAATAATAAATTTTTACAAATATGACATCTACTTGCACTACGATAATTATTCATTTGTTCTGGAGTCATAGGTTTCATAGCTTTTTTAGTAATCAAAACCTTATGTATTGATTTTGTTTCTTCAATTAATTTTTTGACAAACACTTGTACACAGTCTGTCCCTGTGTAAGTAACAAATTTATTTAAACTAGTGTCATGTGAACAACATACATAATATGCAAAACATGAAGGCAGGTGTAATTTATTTTTTATAGTATTTTTATTAGTATTTTCTTCATCATAATTGCATAATAGACTTTCAAAATCCGCGTATATAACAAAATTGATTTTTTGCTGTCTCTCAAAATGCTTAAATTGTAACGTGCTGTTTTTGTCTGGTAATAATGTTATAATTTTAGAACAGGCATGAGAGTGGAATTTCATTTCACTAGTAAAAAATTGCAAACATGTCTCACATAAATACATTCGACCTTTATGACGGGAAACTTGACGTCTCACTAAGCGTAAAAGATCTTTGATCAAACAATAATGAGCTCTGTCATTTTTCTCGAAATACAATAAATTAATATGCTTATCTTTCTTAAAATTTGTCACATAAAGAGGACCAGTTACAGTGTAATGTTGATCCAATCCGTAAATATTAATACTTAAATTACTGTTATTCTTTTCAAACAACCTGATGTCTTTGGCGGATGGTGGGAATGACATCCCTTTTATATTAAATATCGAATTAAAATGCGGATAAGAGCTTGTCCTACAGACATTGTTTTTGACTGGAAATAATCCTGCTAAGATGCTCCATAAAAAACAATATTCATCGTTATTGTAGACATTTATACAGCTCTTCGTATTTTTAATAACAACGGGTAGTTCTATATAAGATCCACCTCTCATGGGAGAATACTTATTTATATTTATTTCTAAATGACTTAGTGATGTGAATGACCATCCCGATTCACAGTGCTCAAATTCAGTTAATTTCATCTTAAAAGTTTCTCTCATATTTAAATAAATCTGATCAAAATCAGTACTCTTATAAATAACTTCGTATTTTGTATTAAATGACTTCAGCTGCTGCTCACCTGATTTAGGTAAAACAAAGTAAGCAAACAGCTCAAAGTTAACTTTAATACATGTATGTTTTAATAATGATAACTCAATTAATTTATAAACATCGTCTCGTTTTCCATCTAAGAACGCCTCCGGCAGGAGGTACTCGTCTTCTATAGATGGGTTTAAGCGATATGTCATTATTCTGTTTTTAAATGCTGTAGCTATTATATCAATATGTTCAAACTTTGACTTTATCAAACAATTCGATTTATGGATATTAGTTCGTTTATGATATCTGAATTCAGGTTTCGGTATCTCTGTTTTACATTTATCACAATACATATAACTTGATGGTGAATCAGTAGAGGGTGATTTCACTGAAAAGAAAAATGATACATACTATAAGATATACATACATTTAATTAAACAAAACTACATTTAAAATACATAGTTGTCTTAGGTTAATTAGTAAATACAGTTTAATGATTATACAGGTCCATATAAATGATTAATTGAGAGTTATGATTACGTACTTCATTATCTATTCTTTATTATACAGCTGTTTAATTCTACTGGTACGAGCTTATAAAAGTAGGTGTACGGTTTTTAAATTCTTTCCTTGTCTCCTTTATGAATGCATTTAAATGCCTCCAGGACTCGGTGTCCGAATTAGTTTTATTTTTGATAGTTATAACGGAGTGCCGCCATCGATTGACTGGTGGTACCCGCTCGATTTCGTCACTATTATAAACTTTTAGCTCAATATAAAAAGCCCCAGTTTTCTCTTCATCAATTTGTCGTGAGAAACCGTTAGCTAGCCTACGCGTAACATAGGAATAGATAGGTGCTGCTTTTTTACCGACGCTGTGATCCAGTTCGTCATCGTCGCTATCCGTGCCGAAGAGATCACGCACCGTAGCTCTCGACTTAGTCTTCTTACTAGCGGTAGGCTGGCTACCCGATGCCTTCTCTGCAGTCTTCCGCTTCTTTTTACTGGTCTTGACTGGGACTGGAGCGTCAACTATTGACTCATCTGAAGACGGGAACAACTGATCGGCCATTTGCGTGGACCTGAAAGTAAAGTAAAGTTTATTAAATAAACAGTATTAGTATTTTATTATTAAGTGGATAAATAATTGTTTTGTATGTTTTATTATATTACTCAATTAATGAATGATTGAATAGTAGAATGATCGAGTAGTAGAATAATCGAATAGTAGAATGATTGGACAATAGCGTAATTGTATAATAGATAATAAGGTTATGTAAACCAAGGTTACTTACATCTTGTAGATCTGGTAGATACTGGTAATCTCGTAGGTAGTCAGTGATTCTACTAGCCCTTGTAGAAATGTATTGCAATCGAACTTCAACTGCTACCCTCTTAAATAGTGGTAAATCTACGTCATATTATCCCAAATATGAAAAATGGCACGTGTAATCAAAATGCTGTGTCAGTTGACTGCATCCAAATACGATAGTTTACATTGTCTTCAATATTGTAATACTACACGGTTACAAGTCACAAAATAGATAAGTATAGAAGGCCAGCTCCCTATATTGAGCAATAATGCAACGAACATAAAAGCGAAGCGCGGGCACTGGCTCACGACTTGCCATGGATCCATGCAACTGATGTACGTACCCGTCTATGTTTACGTGCATCTGTCGTCACTCGTTGTATGGAGCCAACCTTCTGTGCCTATCTCTTTTGTGGTTACAATAAGTTTAGCTTACTGTAAAAATTTTTACCCGACTGCGTCAAGCAAAAGACAGTGATGTTTTCATAAACTTTTATTTTAAGAGAGAATAGAATATTTATGGATATATATATGTATATATATATATATATATATATATATATATATATATATATATATATAAAATACTTTTTTATAGAAGTACTGATTCATCAATAATTTTAAATCTTTTTGAAGGTGTAAACCACACCACATAAGATTAAGTGAATCGATATATATCGATTCACTCAATCTTGTATTCGATCCCAGCAGATAGATGTACCGACACTTCTTTATAAGTAAATTAATAACTAATAAAAATATTACCTTCTTTTTCAGGTGATATAAAAATTATAACTATGAAAAATGTTTAATAATAGCGGGCAAAGCCAGGCGTAACAATAGTATATCGATATTGCTATTTCGTTTTGATGTTTTGATCCATCCCTTAAAAAGAATTACAACTTACATTGCAAAGTTGTTGGGCACGTGTTGAGATGTTTTCAATTTCATCACACCATTTTCGTATAGGATGTAATACCTAGCAAAAACGTACGATTTTGAACTCTATAGATTACAATTAAATTATATATAAAGAGAAAAATTATTTAAAATCTAATCTGATTTCACACCTGACTGTTGCAGCTGTCTTTATCGTGTAATATCGGTAAGTTTTAATATTATTTCTCAGTATTTTATCCAACAATTAAAAAACATTACCAACATTATTATCAGACGGTACAATCATTATTTAATATGTCTAGTACATAAGTCAATATTTATTTCTACATAACACTATGTTTTAATCATAGTTGTTTTTATTTTTATTTATCTTTTTGAGATAAAATAATAGTAAATGAAATATTAATTTAGAGTGTTTTTTTTTTCTAGGTATTTAACAAAGTCTAGACGTAGAATTGAATATGTCACGCTCACCTTCCTACAGTCCTGTTTTAGATAACATTGACCAACAACGTAACGTAAGTATCTAAACGACTATCGATGTTAACAATGAATTCTATTTAATAACGCAATTAAAATCATGCATATTTTTATTTCAGAATTTGATAGAGAGCTCAGATCCAGTTTTTAATCCATTTTACTATGCTCAAGACCGAGAGAGCTGGTACGCCGAAGTGTCGGCACAGGCATGTGAGGAGAGTAGACAGCAAGAAATAGAAAAGGAAAAATTAAAGAAGAAAAAAAATAAATCAAAATCTTTTAAAAACAAATCCTTTGTCATGCGTAAAGAGTCCGGGACCGTTCGCCGAATAATAAAAATAATTGTACATGATGTGGATGGTCGTCATATGGACGAAATAGACAGTGATCCAGATAGTGCAAGCGTCAATATACAATATTTAGTGCGAAGCGATATTGATGAAATCATGAGTGAAACTGAGTATTTAGTTACTAAAATAGTTAAAAAGTTAAGTTCAACTTCATGTAATTGATATTTAAAATATAATCATTCTAAATATTATTTGCTTTTTATTTCTACGTCATAAAATTTTAAGTAAATAGATCATTCCTGTAGAAGTAGATAGGGTGCTATACCTTGATAAGGTCTAACATATCAAGACATACATATATACATACATACATCATTTTACATACCAAGCTATATCTGTGTAACCGTGTTTATATTTTACTAATAGAAAACTATACTTAGTTATACTTGTTTCGAATCAGGACCAAACCCAGGACCTCCCTAGTTTTAATAATGATATTTGTGTACCTTGTTTGTGGAAATGACATAAATAAGTTATCGCATCACTGACGTATATCGTAAGCTTTATATAAGACGACATCGGAGAACGTATAACCGCATTCAATTATTTGCACTGCAATGTGCTGAATAGATGATATTGAATTATCGAATACACAATTGAATACTGAATGGATAAGTTGTATTAGCACAGATACACACTTGCTCATTACACGTATACAGGTGCGTCGCAGAATACATACCTTAATATTAATTTCATGAATAATTAAATCATTGCACCTATTTTCGAATATATGAATGATGGTTGAAATTGAGTGTTTCTGGATCTAATCTCGGAACCCCTACTTTCGAATATGTGAATGATAGTTGAAATTGGGTGTTTCTGGATCCCATCTGATCCAGAAACCCCAATTTCAACCTACTGTCCGGTACAGTTTGGGCAGGGTTTGATAACACTGCCATTAACATATTGGAAATAATATTTAAAATGTCTTTGGAGCTACGAGTGTTGGTTCCGAATTCCACTGGGAAAGCGCAACATAGGGGGTTGGGCAACAAATTGACCACAGTGTCAAATATTATCGTAGCATGTGCTGTCCTTTTTAATATATCATTGTCTACAAATGACATGATGCCTTCGTATGAAGAAGATAATGACATCAATGAAGAAGTCTCATATGATGAATCCAACAATGAAGGGACTACTGATGGGTTTGCTTTTAGAAATACAATTATTAATAATTACTTTTGATTTTATATATTTACAGTTTTTCTAAAAATAAAAAACTATGTACAAATAATCATCTTTTTATTATTAATTACAACACAATCAACATCAATAAAATAAACACAAAAAATAAAAGGAACTTTAGGCTCATTTGCGGAGAACTCTCTTGTTCTCACAATGCTTTAATTATTAAAGTTTAATACAAAAAATTTAACAATCGTAAACAATTATCATTAATCACAACACAAAATCAACAACTATAAAATAAACACAAAAAATAAAAAGGTGCTCTAGGCTCTTCTGCGGAGATCTCTCTTCAGTAGAAATACATAATATAATAATTACTAATATAAGTTCACTGGTGATGTTGTGCTGACTCGGCTTTTGCTTTCGCTTCTTTTAGTTTTTCTGCCATAATCTGAATTTCTAAATTGTGTTTTTCTAATATACATTTTAATTGGAGCTTGTGTAGTTCTTCTGCTCTTTTTTCTCGACTGACATGTTCAGCTTTTAAAATTTGTACACAGTTTTTTTTCATTCGATGACAATAATTCGGGGTTCGATTCAACAGATTGAATTGTGCTATGTGAGATAGTGGGATTTGGCTGGATTGTGATTTCTGGATTTTGTATTGGAGTATCAACAGCAGGGGGGGGGGTACATTGGTTTCCATGAAAGTTTCTTCCTGAACAGTTTCCACCTCTGAAATTAAATAAAAAAGAAACTTTAATATTCTTAGAGGATGAGATTATACGCACTTGTATACAATGTGATAGGGGCGGGACTTCTAACTCGTTAAGGCTGAGTACTACATCTAATTTTATCGACAAAAATAATAATATGGGGGGTTGAACCCCTAACTGAAAATATTTAAAAATAGTGATTTTTTCGGTAAAAATAATTCACAAATGTCGTTTTTTTTTGTTTCTAGGACGCATACAACCTTTGATATCAAAAAAAGTAAAAAAAATATTAACCCTCTATCACTCATGAAATCTGTTTTTATTTATTTCTTTCAATTCGATTCAATAGCATAAAAATAAAAGACACGTAATTTTTTATTTTTCTATATTTTTAATATTTATGAAGAAAATCACAAAAATAGGGAGTGTTGAGCATTGAGGTAAGTGGTAAAAATTTACTGTAATAATAAGATAGGTTGGTAGGTTAGGATAGATGAAAGTTTTTGAAACAATTCTTGGTTTTCGTATAGCATAATGCTACTCCGCACTTTTCACAGACATTATGGGTAAATCCTACGCACTTTGGAAATTTGCATCTGATTTTTTTATCAGACCATTGTGGCCAATGTCCGATTTGGTCTTGACGTACCGCTTTTGGAGGCACATGTTGAGCAGGTCCTTTGTGCTTTTTTTCTTGGATCTCGCTTTCTAGTGAACGCCGACTAGATATACTAGGTTTTGTACCTAATTTAATTTGCAAAGGGTCACAACAACTTCCAAATGAAAATCTGCAGATGATAAACAACCTGATTGGAGGCCTTTATACTTATTTACCCTTTTGTACAAAAGCCAAGCATTGGCCATAGTCAAATCCAAATAATGGTAAAACAGACGCATGGGCCATCGTTTACTTCTCAAACGTATCTTGTAAATCCCCATGATACTGTCAAGGAGGTCAACACCACCCATATGCCGATTGTATTCTCCTATAACATTGGGTCGCTTTATATTTACATACTTCAATTTTTGTTTGTCCCATCTACGAACATCACTTTCGGGCTTCTGTCCTGCAAAGGTGGACGCCAGGCTGACAATTTTATTGTCCTTCCATGCAACAGTTGAGACGTCGATCCCGTTGACATCGGCCACATATTCTTCCGAATAGCCTCGTTCTTTTTTCATCATCAACTTTTCAGTTGACAGCTTACAATCCGGGATCCGATTTCTTCTGATAGTACCCAAACTGAGAATGCCTTCTTTGGCCAGGTATTCCAACAAACGGAGTGATGTAAAATAATTATCAAAATAAAGTCTAAAGTTCTGGTGTCTTGGAATCATACGAGCTAATCGCATGACTACGTTAGATGAGGCACCTAAATCTGGCTCTCCATCCAAGACGACATTTTCTTTGCCAGTTTCAATTTCAGTCTTATAGGCAAAACCTGTAACACCACTCAAAACATAGACTTTAGGAAGATCATTTTGAACAAAATTTTGCAAATTAAGATGTTTTTGAAATTGCGCTTTTCTCTTTACACTCTACTTATCATCAATTAATTCATTTGTTTTTGGGAATATTGTAAATAATTTTACGTTTCTGGGTAGCTAATAAACCAAGGAAGTTTTTCTAATAGTTTGTACGCTTAGTGTCATATATTTTTTTCGAAATAAATCCAGTTATCTATTGACCATATTAGTGAAACAAAACAAAATTTCATAGAAAATTACTTGCTATTTTAAAATGAATGATATTTCTGCCATTATTAGTATTTATAAATGATAACTGATGTATTGGCAACTGTTTAAAACTAAAATAACTATAATCCAACCAGTATTTTTTTTATTTATTGATGTTTTTGTAATCAATTCGAGATATTTTTACCAAAACCAAAAATGTTGAATATCTCAGAAACTAGCCACTTTCCGCCCAAGGACCTCAGGGCTATTTTTGTAGGAAATTAGTTGTATTATCACCTCCCGAGAGGAATACGTCGAATTCAAAGTCACCCTGTATATACCACACCAATGAATTGCCTGCATCCGCCTCTGACACCCGAAAAGTGCTATTGGGATCTTTCTGGACTTGGTACAAATTAGTTTCTTCAGAAATCATCTTGATAAGTTCCGGTGAAAATAAGTGGAAAAAGTATTGTATAGGAGTGTCCAACTCAAGCAGATCAGAACCTAGGGTCTTGTTTCCTGTGAACATAAGCTGCAATTCACTCAATTCAAGATTCTTTTTTTCCATCTCAAATTCAGTTTAGGTATCTTCTCCTTAGCAGGTTTCTTGGCGGGAGGAGCTTGATCACTCATTTCTCGTGATGGAGCATATTCGGTGCTACAGCCTGGGCTTTCATGATCGTCTTCGAGGGTTTGTATTATGGAATCAACATCAATATCCACCTCCGGCACGTCGTCTTCAAAATTATTCAACTCTGGGACAAAGTCAGGGTCTGCGAGGCTGTCGTTATCGAAATCCAAGCCATCCTCACTATCTGCGTCATCAAAAAGAGTAGCAGCTATGTCTTCGTCACGAAGACAACGCTTAGAAGACATCCTGAAATTAATAAAATACACTGTGGGTATTGTAGGTAATCTTACAAATAAACAAACCTATTTGTCTGATGTAGCCTACGGGCAACAAATGGTTATCGTAAAAAAAACAAGCAAAACATAAACTATTGTCAAAAATATCTATATACGATAAATTTCAAACATTTACCTCATCAATCGTGCACGAAAGTAAACAAAAACCCCCGTAAAACAATTTATTATTATTTATTGAAATCACACACGCAGAGCACTTTTCAAAAATGGCGTCGGTTGAACGACTAACTAAATTTTACGACACGTACCGCCATCTAGTCATGTTCTTTTGAACTTGACGGGCAACTAGGATTGTAGACTAATGGCTACAGTGAGTGAATTGCTTAAAAAATAATTAATATGCGTTTAGTAGAACTTCAAACGGTATGTTGCTTATAGTCTACAGTATGCCATAGAGGGTTAAAATAGCCATAATTTTTAGGGGGAGGGGATTCGACCCCTTCGACCCCCGACTTTTGTCGATAAAATTAAATGTAGAACTCAGCCTTAACGGGTTAGAAGTCTCACCCCTATCACATTGTATATTCTAGGCTTATTTTGATTGATAAAAATGAATAATAAATCAAGCTGATAATTTGCACTGATCACTTACCGATGTGGTCCGAGTCCAAAGAATCTTGTATTTCTACGAAGAGAGCAGGAGATATCTCGGCTATGTCTGGGTTGATGTTAGCATCAGGGCAGGGACCACCACCACCAGTGACCATTCTGTGTTGACGCTCTCTTGTGAGGGCATCTCTTTGACGGGTCTTCAAATTTTGCCAAAGGCGCCTTAATTGTTCTCCTGATGCCTGTAACATTCAGATATAATAAATTTCAAATGACCGATAGTAGCTTATATTGACTGCTTAGAACTTTTACTAATCCGTAATTTAGATACTTGTAAAACGGTAATTATACCATAACCGTAAGTGAAGGTTAGGAAAAAATGTATTAAAATATAAGAAGATACTTACTGACTCATTTATCATAGATGAGGCATTAAATTTCTCCGCAATATGCGCCTAAGCAGCCTTCTTCTTCGCTGCGCTTACGCTATCTGTTTTTTTATTTTCCACTATATCTTTGAACTCTTTGAGTATTTCTATTAATAAATTTCGTTCTAGCGTACTAAAATTTTTCTTCCTTCCCGACATTTTATGGAAGAAATATTAAAGAAAAGTACAATAACTAGTTTGATACACAAAAAATATCAATAAACATGCAATAAACTGTATTTAATAAATTATTCTGTCAAGTGTCAATCTCCACCACCACAGATTACATTGGGAAACATTCCATTCTACGAACACGTCAATTTGTCTTTGTATTTTTAGATATTACATCCGACTTCACATCCTTTAACATACGTTTACGCCATGTAAAATTAAGTTTTTAAAATAAAACCTACAGTTACAAAGCTTATATCGTTTTAAAATCACAATTTAATTAATAATTCGGTTTGAAACTAAATTCTTATTTTGCGTAAGTTGAACCAGAATTGGCGTAAAAAATAAGTTGTAAACGAAAACAGGCTGATTCATAGACAAGACATATTCTCTGCTTGAGGCTCGATTTGAATCTCGATTCAGCTGAGTAAAGTTTAATTATTGTTCTGAAATAAGAACGACCCTCAAGTGCAGATTCAATATTTAAACTATGATCAGGTGATTTAAGATCAAAGTGGACTTGAGCATCCTTCTGTAATACGGACCTTACATTATCAATAATTTCGTCCTCTGTCCATTCGACAGGGACATCCCTAACTATACCCATGCTTGTTATATTGAATAGAGGAATGGAGAGGTTGTAGGTTTGTAAAAACACACAATTTACTAAAAAACTGTTAGCATCCTCATGAGACTCAAACTCGACTGACACTCTATTTTCCCCAACCGTTTGACACCACCAACTTTAACATTATTAATGTTACTTTTCATTAATAACATCCCAAATTTGACTGGATGAAGGGTGGTACCAGACGTCTGGGAGTCCTTTAACGAGACGTAAACTATGTAAGGTGGGTTGTCTTTAGGCGAATAAAAATGCCTGCCATTGATACTTTTTGCAAGCTTCGGTGGGTTGTTGCGAGAGATAGGAGGGGGGGAGACTGCTGGTCTCTTCCTACTGCAGGTTGGTTCAGCATCTGTAGAGTCCGAGTTAGAGTAAGTTTGAGGAAGTGTAACGGGTTTCTCCTCGTCCATCTTTAATTTTGGTAAAAAAAGTTAAAACTATGAACCACGACCTTATAAAACACGCACACACAAGAAACACGAAAGTTAAGTATTTTAATTCAGTTCTCAATATATGCTAGTCAAAACAAAATAAGGGCCACCATGTTTTTTTAGTATTCTTATTAAGTTATTAAGTTTGGGGGTGGAAAAATTATTGAATTTAATTAATTGATTAATTTTTAATGTAGTTAATTTAAAATTAATGTTTGGAATAAAAAACAAACGTCAATGTTAATTTTTTAATAAAATAATAATTTTTTCTTAAAATTATGCATGACAAAAAAGGGTTTTCTTAAAAAAGTAAGTTTTTTTTTTACTTTTATCAATACCGTGTATGGCCTCCCTCTTCTGAACACATTCTTGAAGTCTGGATGGCATACTCTCAACCAGGTGTCGCACCGTTTCTTCTGGAATTTGTTCCCAGCTGGTTTTGAGCACATTAATGAGTTGTGCTTCGTTGTGCACAGGCTGATTTGTGTTCCGAACGCTTCTTTTCAACAAGTCCCACATGTGCTCAATTGGGTTAAGGTCCGGACTGTTGGCGGGCCACGGTAACACCTGTATACCAGCTTCGTCTAGAGCTTCCCTGGTGGCTCTAGCTGTATGAGCGCGGGCATTATCGTGCATTAATTTGAATTCCGCACCAATTCTTTGTGCGAATGGCACCACATAGGATCTTATGACCTGCTCAATGTATCGCTGAGCCGTTACTGTGCCTTCATTGAGAATTACAAGCTCTGTTCTACCAGAAAGTGAAATTCCCCCCCACACCATTACATTACCCCCAAATCTGTCACTTTCATGGATGCAAGCATCTGAAAATCGCTCACCTTCTCGTCTCCAAACCCTAATACGACGATCATCACTGAAAAATTTCACTTTGGACTCGTCTGTGAATAATACCGTGCTCCAATCACTCATGTCCCATTGCTGGTACTGCCTTGCGAATGATAATCGGTTTGCACGATGCGCACTTGTCAATGGAATGCGTACTACTCCTAGAGAATTGTTGATCTTCATGCAACCGATTTCTGATGGTTTGGTCATTAACGCGGGTACCCGTCGCCTGCCGCAAGCGGTTTTGTAAGGAGCGAGCGGTAACGAATCGCTCTCTGCGGGCAGTCAGGCGTATATAACGATCTTCCTGTGATGTGGTTGCTCGAATCCTGCCTGATCCTCGTCTCCTGGTGACACTCCCAGTCTCTTGAAATCGATTCCAAGCATTCTGGATCGCACGTCGTGAAAAACCTAGCTGCAGAGCTACAGAACGCTGAGAATGGCCCTCCTGAATCAATGTGATGGCTCTAGTTGTGGTCTGCAGGTCCATATGTCTTCGAATCCTCGGCATTGTTCTCTCAAAATGTTAATTCACGCTTAAACTTAGCAAAGTTTGTCTAATCACGAAGCAATCCAAAGTTGAACTGACTCAAAAGTTAAAAAATAAAGTTTAAAATAGGGTAAATTCAAGTGGTTAAACAAAACTAACACATTCTACCCACTAAAAAAAAGAAGCAAGTGGTATTGTCGCATTAGTGTTTGTTAACACTTTAGTGAACACCACAAAAAAGAATTAGCCACTTAGGATCGCTTTAAAATTATAAAATTGAGTGAGACTTCAAAATAATCAAGTGGCCCTTATTTTGTTTTGACTAGTATATATTTATTTTAATATTGTGTTAAAATTTTTTTTGACAGTTCTTTCAAAAAGAATATTTTGTTTTTGTGTTTTACATTTTACAATTATTCACAAAAGCGATGTTATCAAGTTGTCGTCACTGTGTTTAATCAGAATTTCCAATTAAATTTTAGATTATTTTGTTATTTTCACAATAAAATCAAACAGAAAATTTAAAAAAAAAAAACCGTTATCGGCTGACCGTCAGACCATCGACCAACCCACTCCCGATATTCACTTCCCGGCTATTCACTTTATGGCGCTTGATTTTGACAGACAACTAATTCAGTGCTGCCACTATTAAAAAATAAAAACGCATATTCTGACATAAAAAAAAAAAATCAAATTTGCCGTTCCAAAAATGGAGCACTGGGAAGATATGGGTTAAATGTTGATTAATATTTTTTTTATTTATAGATACATATAATTAAATAATTACGAATAACTATGCCATTTTTTCATTAAAAACTACAAAAATATACATAACATAACAAAATTCTGATAGCCAAGATAAAGCCGACATCGTGACATGGTGTTTTCTCAGGGGTGTGATTTTTTTTATTATTTTTCTAGGATGACTTTGGACATGGGTACTTAGAATATAAGATCGAAGACGACCTACGCATTTTTTTCCCGGCCTTAAGGGATATCTATGTCTAGAATCTGAGACTGCTCCAACAGAAATTCTGAAAAAAGTTCAGACTTCGCCAGAACCATGAACACCTGTCGAAGCTCTTGCTATGATAACAGACAGAAATAAGTCTGTCGAAACATACAGTGCAATTCGATCAGATCTTAAAAGACGCGGATTTGATGCTTACCCCCTGTATTGGGGCTAAAAAAACTTGTTATCCTGACCAAGTTCAGGTGTCTGCAAGTGAAGCATCTGTGCCTCTTTAAAGTTTAATAAACCACACTGTGCACGACAGCAATGTACGGTGGCGAGCCGCCCGCGACATGTATCAAACCTGATCGTTCCTGTTAAAAAGCATGTTTAAACACGAATATCAAAGGTGAGCGGCGGCAATCCTTTGTTCCGCGCCGCCGCTGTCTGGTTTAAACATGCTCCTGGGCTTGCACGAACTTGTTTGTAACGCAGAACGCCCGCGACGTTGGCCCAGGACAGGAACGATTTTGTTTGCGCGGCCCGCCTATATAAGGACGACTCCTTTCGAGACGTCCTCAGTGTGTCAATGAACGTCATTATGTAAGTGTCGTAATGAACCTTTTATGTAACGTTAAATGTATCGCCAGAGTGTGTAATGTCGATTAAGTAGTCGCGTAAGCCAATCCACTACGGTGTTAATATCATTTGTAACCTATGGAAAATTAAAGTATTAGGGGGCGTCCATAAATTACGTGAGATATTTAAGGGGGGGAGGGGGTCGAGTCAAACCTCATCTAATCTCACGTTGGAGAGGGAGGGGGGGCCCGGCAAATATCACGTAATTTTTTTTTTATTGAAACTAAAAAAATTATACTATTTTGGCCCCTTATCTAGATTGTACATGCTTAAGATTTAATCTTAAGCGTAATTGTAAAACGATCAAGATCATTCACTAATTCGTTCGAAAGAAAATAATTTCATGAACAGTGAACGAACAATGAACAATGACAGTAATACTGTCAAACTACATTATTTGTTCTATACCAAATAACTCAATTTATACTGAAGTTACGGTACAGTGTAGCCTGTCCTTTGTTTTCGCGCCACTGTCAGCCGAACGCGCGACTCGTTGAACGAGAGCGAACGAGCTGAGAGGCAGCGACACACGGACAGGTTCCAACCTGCTTTGTTTATTCTTGTAAATGTTTTACTCGTCTCAGTGCATGCTCTCACTAATTTAAAATGAGTTACCAAGATTTTTATAACGCCTACGTCAAGAGATACGTCTATAAGACGAAGAAGTCCTGCCAGGACGATGTGATAAAATTATGGAATACAGCGAAGCAAAAATTCCCGAAGAAAGAAGAGTTGATACATCACATTCAACATGAGATTGACCGGCTTCTCAGGGAAGCCACTGAGAGAAAAGTTCGGTCTACTCTAGCATTCCTTCAAAAGGTAGGTTAAATATATTTTTTTAAGAAATTTTTAATCGAATCTTTGAAAATTAATTTCTAAAAAACTACACATCTCCGCAGTGTAAAATTTTGCACATTGATTCCTTGGGTAATGCCTTTCTGCCATAAAATTACGGTCGCTCGATTCAACGATCCATATACTGTACTTTAGCCTCGTTCTTTGATTTCAGACTAACACTAAGATCTCTAACACTTCTTCGACTCAGGCTGGGACAAGCACTGAGAGTGTTCCAAACGTGGAATGTCCAGGTCAGGTTCAGATCAACGATCATAATATTCAACACGTGGAATCTGCGGTTCAGGATGAGGTTAATAACCAGCAGTCAGGAGATCAAGATTTGGACGATTGCCCTCAACCGGCAGGTTAGTATTCGTCTTTCTTTCTATAGGTGACGTTTTCTTCATTTTGTCCTATTCTAAATGAAAGTTTTCTGCATTTCACAGGCGCTTCGAAACGAAAAAATCAGCCTCTTGAGATCAGCGATGATGAGGATGAAGCTATGTCGAACACTACACCATCTAACGTACGTCCCACTCCAGCACAAGATGCTATGAAGAAAAAGATTGCTAAGCTGCATATGGAGCTTGACTTAACGGAAAGGCGCAAAGGGTCTCTTATAGCTGACGGCACTGAATTTGATAAAGCGTGTAATTTACGGCGAGAAATTGAAACTTGTGAGAAGAAGCTCAAGCTTAAAGAAAAACAGAGAGCGTACTCTTTGACGCACAGAAAAAATAAAAAACAAAAAATAATTGAATTATGTTCAAAGAATCCCGATGCAGCTAAGTCGTTGACGCCTCGTGCTGGCCCTGGGCGCCCACGTTTAGAAGTAGAACAGTCTGAATTGCTAAAAACAATAAGTGATTTAGCCTTGTTTGGTGCTTCTGCTGAAGAGCGCCGTCGTTGTGAGATAGTTCGTACGGTCCATACGCTTTCAGAACTTACAAATAAACTAAGCGAGCTGGGATTCAATATTTCACGAAGTGCTACTTATATTCGACTATTGCCTAGACGGGCAAATACACGAGAAGCTAAGCGTCATGTAGTGACTGTGCCGGTGAAGCTGAGTCGTCCTGAAGCTGACCATCATAAAGCACACCAAGACCAATACTTTGCTGTGGCCTCCATAAGGTCGCTGGAAACGATAGCTTCAGTACTTGGTCCTGACTCCGTAACTTTTTTATCTCAGGATGACAAAGCCCGCGTTCCCATTGGCCTGACAGCGGCAAACAAGCAGGCGCCATTATTAATGCACGTTGAATACAAAGTGTCGTTACCAGATCACGACTTTGTGATTGCTTCGGGGCACAAATTAATTCCAAGCGTGTATGCTTTGTGCGAAGTAAAACCTAATGAGATGGGACGACCAGAAGCTGTTTCATATAGTGGACCAACTTACATAGCAATACGAAGTGGCAAGCACTCTTCGTCGACTGCAACTAGCCACGCTCAAGACTTGGACACTCTCTTAACGATTGAGTCTTTTTCCAAATTTATAAAGAATAAAGACAGCAAAGTTAAACCTGTTCTGATAATTTCAAGTGACGGTGGGCCTGACGAGAATCCGCGATATCGCAAAGTGATCGCACACGCCATAGAGCATTTTAAACAATATGATTTGGACGCAGTATTTATTGTAACTAATGCCCCTGGCAGGAGTGCATTCAACAGAGTAGAGAGACGCATGGCTCCACTCAGTCGAGAGCTGACAGGCGTTGTTCTCCCCCATGATTCTTTTGGGACGCATCTTGACTCTAGCGGCAGAACATTAGACGAAAGTCTGGAAAAGGATAATTTCCAAAAGGCAGGGGAAATTTTGGCTGAAATATGGTCTGCAGTGTGCATTGACGGACACGAAGTAGTCGCTAAATATATAGACCCGAATAATGATACTTCCAGCGTTCCAGACCTGCCAGCCGAAGAATGGTACACTGAGCACGTTAGAGAGAGCCAATATTTACTCCAGGTATATTTTAGTTGGCTCATATCAAATTTTTATGCGTGTCTATTTTTTTTTAATTTTTAAGGGTAATTGTTTTTAATTTTTTTTTTAGGTAGTAAAATGCGATGATCAAATGTGCTGCAGCCCACGCCGGAGTGATCTGCATATGATTCTTCACGACCGTTTTCTGCCACCTCCATACCCTATCACTCAGATTGAAGGACATTTGACAATTCCGGACTTTAAAGAGCATGACGGAAAGTCATTTGCTCCATTTCTAATACGCCAGTGCGTACCGATTCAACCCCTGAATGCCTTCATCAGTACACCTTATGATCTCTATTGCCCAAGTGTACGTAATGATTTAGAGAAAAGATGCTGCAGTTCATGCGGTATTTACTACGCATCTGTCACAAGAGCTGCAGAGCACAGGCGAGCAGCCCACATTATACCAGCTAAGCAAGCACGTATGTTTTGCAAAGTGCGACCCTCACGGATTGTCACAAGACGAGCTAATGAGTTACTGTGCGCAAGCGCCAACGGCTTAGAGTGGCTAGATCAGAACGAAGTTGAAGGAGCAGATGATTTTACTGAAAATCATATGGACATGTTGATTCCAATAATCTCTCTTAAGACCGCGCATGATTCGCCATGGACTGAATTAGAGTAGATATTCTTGTTTTAACTAGTTACTAGTCTTAACTAGTCGTAAATAAAAGCACAAAGCAATTTATTTTTTTCTTTTTACAATAATCCAGCTCGTTTACATAAGAAACCCAAATCTCACGTGAGATTGGGGACGGGGGAGGGGGTTGAAGAAAATCTCACGAAATCTCACCAGGGGGGGAGGGAGGGACAAAAAATTCGAAAAAACACCTCACGTAATTTATGGACGCCCCCTTAAGTAAAATTAGTACAAGAATTATTTCTCTCCTCAACATCATACAGTCCACTCGCTCTCCGACCATATTACGGGTGCGTCGAGGAATAGATCCACAGCCTGATCCCTCCGACCCGTACATTCTGGTCCTTCAGAGCCAAATCAAGTTCCAGCAACATGGTGCTAACACGCAGCCGTAGTGGAGAGTCCAGAGGAGAGCAGACCCAGCAAGAGCTTTCCGTGACCGCCGGACCGGGTGCCAACACCCCGGCACCAGAATCGAGCTCGGTCCGAGTGACGGACACAGGAAGCGGGTCTACGGCGACTACCAACATTGACGCCACACTCAAACCTAGCGATACGAGGTCACGCCGTTCGACATACTCAAAGAAGAAGCGCCTCGCAGAACTGCAGGCTAGAAAACGGCTGGCTGAGATGGAACTCAGACAAGCACAGGCAGAAGTAGAACTGCAGGAAATACAACTACAGCGCCTCAGAGTCGAAGCTGAGTCGAGCGACAACGAAGAGCTGGAGGACGCCTTCGCCTCCGTGAGGATTGGAACGTGGCTAACGCGACCCGCGCCGCCACCCGGAGGTGAGACTCGGCCGCCGCCTCACGACGCCAGCGGCGGGAGGATCAGCAGAGACGCAGCCCACGCAGCGACAGCGACGTACACCGGCGCCCCGGCGGGCGCGCAGCCGCTACGAGACGACGACGGCTACGGCAAAGTGTGTGAATGTGTGTGTTCGCAAACAAAGGGCAATATCGCGAGTGAAGTGTCACACGGTAATGTTAGTGATAAACTGATAGACGTAAGTACCCTCGCCGCGGCGCTAGCGCAGGTCATGCGCAGTACGAGAGAGCCCCCGAAGTACATGCAGCGGCTACCATTCTTCGACGGAAAACCCGGTGAGTGGATAGCTTATAAGGCCGCGTATTGTGACTCACACACGTATTTTTCTAGCGTAGAAAATGTTGCTAGGATTAGGTTAAGCCTCAGAGGCGCCGCAAAGGAAGCTGTAGAGTGTCTATTGTTTGGTCAATCTGACCCTCAGGTCATTCTAGATGCACTAGAAAGACGTTTTGGTAGGCCAGAGGCTTTGATAATGATGGAATTAGATAAAGTTAAATTATTACCTAGATTAAATGAAAACCCTAGGGATATTTGTATTTTTGCTAGCCGTATTGCAAACACGGTAGTGCTTCTATCGTAGAAGCACTAAATAGATTTCACTATTTACATAGCCCCGAAATGTCGCATTGTATTGTAGAAAAGCTAACACCAATATTAAAATATAAATGGTATGATTACGCGGCAAATAGAAAGCTTAAAGATACTCCCGTATTAAAGCTCTTATCTATGTTTCTGAATGAAGAGGCCGACAAGTGTGGCGCGTACGCACTGCCGGAGCGAGATAGGGATAGTGCCATTGATGAACGACGACGGCGCAGAGTTGAGCGCACGTTTATGGTGAATACTCGTCAGAAAACATCAAGTGAGCAATGCCCGGCATGCAAGCAGCACCGCCACAAGTTACCAGACTGCAGAAAGTACAAGCAGCTAGATATAGATAAGCGATGGGATATAGCAAAATCGAATAACATGTGTTTTAGATGTTTAAGAAGTAAACACAGAAGAAATATGTGCAAAGCGCCTGTTTGTGACGTAAAGGAGTGCAACATGAAGCATCATAAACTGTTGCACAAAGAGCGTAATGTAAACACAGCGGCGCCCGCGCCGCCAGCGATGACGACACACGAAACCGTGACGTCAGCGCGGGAAACAACTTCGCGTCACAATCGCCGCGCGTATTTGAAGATAGTTCCTGTGACATTGAGCGGACCACATGCTAGTATACATACATACGCCTTGTTAGACGATGGGAGTACAGTCACCTTGTTAGACGCGTCAGCAGCAGATATCCTAGGTGCAGATGGGCCAGAAAGTCCTATGTGCATACAAGGCTTAGGCACAGAGTTCAAGCACGAGCGAAGCCGTACCGTGAGCCTCCACATACAAGGCAAGTACCATAGCGCCCCACAAAAGATAGAGGCGGCGCGCACCGTAACTAGGTTGGAAGTCACGGCGCAGACTGTACATACCGAAGATATCAAGAATTGTAAGCATTTAGATGATATACGTAGCACTCTTGTTTATGATAGCGCGCAACCGATGATCTTAATAGGACAAGATAACTGACATTTGTTAGTAGCCACGAAGACACGGACAGGTACGCGCGACCAACCAGTAGCATCGTATACGAAACTCGGTTGGGTATTACATGGATGTCGGTACTCAGTAAACAAAATTACAAATACATTCTGCGGCCACATTAGTCAAAGAACCGGTATGCTTAGAACCTAGGATACCTAGTGAGGACCTAGAACAGCGAACCTTAGGTATCCTAAAATAGAAGAGTCGAAGATTACCCGATGTTAACTTCAGGAAGAAAAAACAACAAGCACCTACAGTACTCAAGTCTCATCTAGGCACCATAGAACGCCTAGATAAGAACGAACAACGCGCCAAGGAATCAAGAGTGATCGCCGCCACACAGGACAACAGAGCGACGCCGTGCGACAGTTCCTTATCAGTGCTAAGTACAAGCAGCGCTGGCGCAGGTACTTCACGTTTGCGCGGGAAAATCAAAGCGCCACAGAAAGTGAACAAAGTCATAATAAACCCTCTTGTATCCGCACGTAAGAGCAAGTATAAGAAGTTGCATAGTAGTTTACGTGATGACGGGAATGCTACGTGCCCGTACCCCCGTTTAAATCATTATGGTCCTATATTGGTAGATGTAGATAGGCTCAAAAGAAAAAGAACCTTATTTACTAGTGTTATGTGTAAAGAGTATAGGAATAGCTAGCTCACTTTGCGTAGTTTTAGCTAGCGCCACTCCTAGACAGTCTATAATTAGGTAGTAGTTTATAGATATAGGTTTAGGTCTAGGTATAGGTACAGGTATAGTTTAATGTTTAGGTATAGGTAAAAGTATAGATTAGCTTTTAAGTATAGGTTAGTCTTACATGTATGCAGTGACAACGCTACCTAAGCGGCTGATAGGGACTTAGGTGAAAGCGCTTTAGGTAGTGAGTCACATGCGTGGTCTATAAGCTGGAAGCTCGTACCGGTGTCGCCGATTTGGCGAAGATGGGAATGTAAGTGCCTGCCGCGCCTTTGAAACCGGCGGGAACCCTCGGCAGCAGCACATCACCCAAGGTTGGAGACGTCGTCGTGATCTCCGACCCCGACATTCCATGTAACACCTGGCCCAAAGGAATGGTAACGCAGGTGCTACCAGATGAAGATGGGAAAGGTAAGAGTGGTACGACCAGAAGACTCGTACTCCGAAGACCAGCGGAGCGCATTGTCGTGCCCACCAAGGAGTCGCCTGATGGCGACGGCGGGAGAAATGTGCACGACAGCAATGTAAGGTGGCGAGCCGCCCGCGACATGTATCAAACCTGATCGTTCCTGTTAAAAAGCATGTTTAAACACGAATATCAAAGGTGAGCGGTGGCGATCCTTTGTTCCGCGCCGCCGCTGTCTAGTTTAAACTGGCACAAACTTGTTTGTAACGCAGAACGCCCGCGACGTTGGCCCAGGACAGGAACGATCTTGTTTGCGCGGCCCGCCTATATAAGGACGACTCCTTTCGAGACGTCCTCAGTGTGTCAATGAACGTCATTATGTAAGTGTCGTAATGAACCTTTTATGTAACGTTAAATGTATCGCCAGAGTGTGTAATGTCGATTAAGTAGTCGCGTAAGCCAATCCACTACGGTGTTAATATCATTTGTAACCTATGGGAAATTAAAGTATTGAGTAAAATCAGTACAAGAATTATTTCTCTCCACAACATCATACAGTCCACTGGCTCCCTGACCACATCACGGGTGCGTCGAGGAATAGATCCACAGCCTGATCCCTCCGACCCGTACACACACTTTTACTCAGGTGATTAAATTATGTGATGATGTCCTTATCAACTATTGCACCAAAAAGTATTCAAGCAGCAGATTTCATTTTAAGGGGTAACTGGAGCTTTGATGGAAGCACTGGGCAATCTTTATATAAACAGTCATTCTCAGATGCAGAAGGTGACGAAAATAGTCTTTTTGCGGCGACACTTACGCCATTGCAGGTAGTAACTAATATAAAAGGGCTGCAAACACCTCTAGACACTGTGTATTTAATGGTTGTATTACTGAAGAACAGCTATACGTAATTCCAGCATTTATAAAACAAATGCCTATTATAAAATATAATTTTTATATCCTTCGTTATACGAAGGTATGTGACTTACATTTAAACATGAATGTTTGGCACTTGCTGCTGGAAAATAATAATATATACTCGAATTTTACAGCAGATCAAATTGAAGATATAATATCTATCGCAAAATCAGAACTGTTAATATTTAATTTTGTGAAGGTTTCTGAAATGCCAAATGATTTATGCCATTATTGGACAGGTTTGACAATCGTAGATTTTTTGAATTTATTTAGCATCTTGCCTGCCCTCTCTTTTAAAAGGCCTAAAAATGCGTTGGCTCTTTATTTAGCTAAATTAAGAACAGGGGAGTCTGACCGACGACTTGCAACACTTTTTGATGTGTCACGTCCCACAGTAACAGCAATGCTAAATAAAATTAGAGAATATTTAATGCATTAGTACCTAATTATATAGGCCCGAGCCATATAAATCATACGGACATTGTAAACAGGAATTTGAGCATATCAAATGCTGTCTTTGGTAATGAGCAAAATAGACCTGCTATTGCCATATTTGATGGCACTTATGTATACTTACAAAAAAGTTCAAATTATCTGTTCCAGAAAAAACATACAGCCTGCACAAATATGCTAATTTAGTTAAACCATTTATGATTGTTTCGTGTGATGGACATATTATTGATGTTGTTGGACCATATGCTGCTACTCAAACTGATGCCGAGATTATGAATCATTTGTTTGAAGCCGAAGACAGTCTGTATCGACAGCTCTTTCAGCCTAATGATATATTTATTTTAGATAGGGGGTTCAGAGATGCCATACCACTGCTACAAAGGTTAGGCTATCAAATCCATAAACCTGAGTCACCGGATCATGGTCAAAGACAATTAAGTACTGAACAAGCAAACAAAAGCAGAAAAGTAACACTATGCAGGTGGGTCGTAGAAGTGGTCAATGGCCGCTTTAAACGCGATTTTAAATTATTTCGATAACGATTTTTTAATTTAGCTACACCCCACCTGATGGAAGATTTCAAAATAGCTGCAGCCTGGATTAATAAATATCATATACCAATCGAGGATAGTCCAAACTCGGATGAAATAATACAAAGAGTAGTACGTTTTATGGATCAGCCTAACAGTTTGGGAATCTTTGTAAGGGAAAATAATTTGAATAGGCAACGATCAATGTCCTTAAGAGTGGATGGCAACCTGCCCCTATTGGAGCATTTTCCAATATTGGACTATAGTCAATTAATATTGATGGCATTAGGACCATATCAAGTAAAACGAGCTCGGTCATATTATGGAGAGCATATTAGAGCAAATGGTATTTACAATATTGAAGTGTGCCCAGATCTCGAACGAGTCAATCTTTTAGGCGAAGTCGAGACATATCGGCCAAAAAAGATACTATGTTTATATTTTATATGAAACCGAGCCTACAATCAATCATTTAGATGACATACTTTCATATTACTGCAGCTGTATAGTGGGTAACAGAACTTTGGGCTGTTGTTGTCATGTCATGACAGTGATCTGGTATCTCGGGTGGGCCATCTGTGCAACTCTGACTTGACATTGACATGCAATCAATGACATCGATCGGCACCAAGTATATGTTTGTACTTGCTTCGGCAGTACATATACTAAAATTGGAACGATACAGAGAAGATTAGCATGGCCCCTGCGCAAGGTTGACACGCAAAATCGTGAAGCGTTCCACATTTTTTCCCCAAATTCTGGTGTTAGTTTAAAACCTATAAGGTTAGGAGCGTTTCTGGTGGAGGGTGGTGTAGTAAGCGTAAAAAAAGATGGTATCAGAGCTGTTGGCCGTAATAGATTATCGGTTGAATTTAACTCCGCTAAGGCAGCTAACGAGTTTTTAGACCATAAACTGTTAAATAAGCACAAACTTAAAGCGGAGATACCTTCCTACAACGTTTCCCGACTGGGTTTAGTTCGTGGCGTCCCAACAGAATGGACAATGGAGGAATTTGTAAGTGCCACAGAATATAAAGAAGGGTACGGTAAAATAGTAAAAGCTCGTAGACTCAATCGAAAAATAAAAAAAGACGATGGGTCGTCTTCTTGGCTGCCCACACAGTCTGTGGTACTAACATTTGAGGGCCAATCCCTCCCCAAAAAAATCTTTGCATTCTATACCTCTTTGGTTGTGGAGGTATACCAACTCCCGACCATCCAATGCAGAAAATGCCTTAGGTTCGGTCATGTACAGAGTGATTGCCAATCAAATGCCCGTTGTTTCAAGTGTGGACAGTCACATTCAGGAGACAACTACGATATTTCCCCTGACCGTGTCAGATGCCTCCTGTGTACAGGGAGACATCTAGCCACTGACCCATCCTGCCCTGAATTCGACAGACAAAAGCGCATTAAAAAAATAATGTCAGAACAGAGTATCTCGTATATGGAAGCCTCTGCACAGGAACCGTCTATAAGACGGGCCTACTCTGACGTTGCTAAAACCCTGTCTGCCCCATCTCCACCCCAACTTGTACAGATCCCATCATCTCCCTACACAACTCCTAGTTCCACCCCTCAAAAGATGTCTTACCGCAAAACAGTCCAAATTCCCCGCCGTGAGAGGACTCCCCTTCCGGAGGGTTATGACCGTCGTGCTCATTACGACTTAATTAGAGAACCGACACCATCTCTCCCTAATGGTTGTGGACTAAATAAAGCTCACACATTGCCCAACGAAAACTTACCAGAACTACTGGTAATGCTGATCACAAATACCATCGCTAAATTTAGTGATGTGTTACCGTACGACGTTGCTCCTTTACTCGTAAGACTCTCTGAAATTGTTTCTTACCTTTTCATGATTAAAACACTCACTTGTTACTTTTAGTAGTTCAAATAATACAACTTAATATTAACTGAAAACAAAACGGAATGAAAATTTGGCGCCACCATTTGACATGCAACTCGTCGCGTCGCGTCACCGTCGGTCGGCGTCAGCAACTTCATTCGGTTTCAGGATAACTCGGATCCGTTCGTTATTCATTCGGGCGGAGCGTTCAGCCCGCATCAGCTTATTCGCATTGCATCGCATTCGTACTCACTCGAACTGGACACGAGTTGACGCGATTGCGGTTTCAAACTTAAACCGGGTTGGATAGACTGTAGCTCACACTCCCCTCCGCGCGCGCGCACGGTGCAGTGGTGCTCTTATCGCTGTTAATTATTTCTTTTATTTTTTTTTTTTTTGCTATCTCCGTGGCCTATTCCGGTTTGTGTTGTTTATGTTGTGTGCCCTGTGTCTGAGTGTGGTATAAGTAAGTAGTTAGGCGAATTAATCCACGTAATTACGTTTTATGCAGCACATTTTCGGTAAGTCCATTTATTTCTTTTATTGCGGGTGGCAAGATATAAACTTGTGTGTAATTTTATAGTTTATTTCTTTATATTCGTACGAAGTTTTATTTCCAATTGTTGCCGAGAATTATATACTTAATAATAAACGATGTCGTCGCATAATGACCCGCCCGATCGTGACGGATTTCGAAAAAGCCGATTAACTCCGCGATCGCCGCCGTGTAGCTCAAAGCGGTTATTCAGCGAGATCGAATCTCCAACGTACGCGACTCCCGAGGATAGGTCGTCCAAGCGTGTACAAACCTGCGTTTCACCGAATTTGTCATCCCCGGCGAGTGAGAGTAATAAGGGCTACACAGACCTTATGACTGAGGCAACACAACTATTGTCGAAAATTAATGAAGTCGTGCTCGATTCGCGTTTAGCCACAGGCAGCAAAACAACGATCGTTGAGTTAACCCAGCGCGTCACGGGTATTGTCGCGATTTTGGCGGTGAAATCGTCCTGCGTCGAGACGAAGCTGTCGAACACGGAACGCGAGTTGGATAAATTTAAAACGTCATCATCAGTGATAGCGGACAGTAAGCCGGTGCAAAATAAGCTCTCGTATGCCGAATCGTTAAAACTGCGTTTGCCCAGCAAGATCGCGCCCGCGATGGAATCCCGCGCGCCGCTTCCGTGTGTTGTCGCCTACCCCACAACCGAGCGCTCAGCTGATTTTGCGTCGTCATCGGCGACTAAACAGGCGCTTATGAAGGCGATTAAACCTTGCGACGACGGTTTTCAAATTGTAGGAGTTAAAAAAACCGCGAAGTCGGGTGTCGTATTGCGTGTTGCTGACGAGCGGCAGATAAAGAAGCTTGAGTCCGTAGCAGCGATTCGTACCGCCGGTTTGCGTTTGGAAAAGCCAAAAGGTCGTAGGCCGCGTATCCTTGTCAAGGACATCCCGGGTTCTATGGAGGACGCCGCGTTTTTGACCTCACTGTATCGTCAAAATATTAGTGGGGAAATCGAAGTAAAGGAGCAAGATTTTATTAAATCTTGTAAAATTACCCGCCGGCGTACTTTGCAAAACGGTCGTAAGTGGGTTGGCATTGAACTAGACGCTAATATACGTAAACATCTTGTTACGACAAAAGATAAACTTTTTATAGATTGGGCTACTTGCCGATTCATAGACGATGTAGAATTAGTTAAATGCCACTTGTGTCAGCAGTTCGGCCACGTTAGGAAACATTGCACGGTTAAAACACCCACCTGCGGTAATTGTGCTGAGGCGCATGAATCACACGACTGCCCTCATATAAATAATAAAAATTTTATTCCAACATGCGTGGCGTGCAAACGTTTCAAAAAACCTCACGACCACCGTTGTGGTTCGCCCGAGTGTGGCACCTACAAAGCTAAACTCGAACAACTCATATTAAACACCACCTATTAAATAATAATATGGATAGGTTGACTATAGGGCAACTAAATCTACATAACGACAGGGTTGCGACGTCCGAGTTAGACAAACTAATAGTCGACTATCAGCTTGACATTGTACTTGTTCAAGAACAGTATCAAAATGCCCACTTAAGGCACAGGGTAGTGCAGCTGAACAGTAGGTCACGAGCTGGAATTTACGTCACGAGATCATCTAATTTCACAGTAACATCTATAACTAATTTAATGACGTCACACTGTGCCGTGGCGGAGATTGCCTCAGAAAACTTTAAACTTTACGCTGTGAGCTGTTACTTTCAATATTCTGACTCAGTTACTCCTCACATTCATCACCTCCGTCACGTCTTGCAGTCGCTTGCGGGCTCCAAAATTATAATTGGCGCCGACGTTAATGCGTCTTCATCCTTATGGTATGGCAAAGTTAGGGCTACTGACATGGAGCGGCGTTGTGCCGTTGAAGAATTCATTGCCGAAATGAATCTCTCCATACATAACACCCCTGATGCACCACCTACTTTTTGCAGCCAAATGGGCGAATCTTGTATTGACGTCACACTTTCTAGTTCGGACGTTAGCTTGGATAGGTGGCGTGTCCTACCGGATGCGTCATGTAGTGACCATCGCCTGATCGTGTACGAATTTGTCTCGGGATTACCCCGGGGTCCAACGCTTTGCAGTAGTGGCTTTAGATATAAAACTAAGGGCGCGGACTGGAACTTCTTTAGCTTATTATTTGCATCTCAGGCCACAGACTTCACTCGCAAAGACCTTTCGGCAGAAGAAGGTGCTGAAATCATGTCGGATACTTTTACTTACTGTGCCGACATTGCGTTTGGTCGGGGATCCTTAACCAGTACGCGCAGATGTGACTGGTGGAATAATTATCTAGTCGAACAACGTAAATGTTTTCGTAAAGCGCGCAAACAATTAAATAGACTAAAAAAACGTAAAGTTACTGGTTTTGCATTTGATGAAGCATTGATTGCGTTTAGAGTTGCCAGGTCACGTTATAGGGCTTCAGTGGAGAAAGCTAAGGGTAACCTGTTGCGGAGAGTAGTGCAGAGGCTGGAAAGCGAGGGTCCGTGGTCGCCTCTGTACCATGAGTTCAAAGCCAATAGATCCGTCGATCTGGCGTTCGTACAGAACATAAAAGTCAACAATGTTCACACCACTGGTATTGAGGAGACAACGGAAGTTCTACTCGATGAACTCATCCCTGACGATGTATCCGAGACAGATAGCGATTATCATCAACAGATTAGGTCGTGGGCGGCTATACCACCCAATTCACCGGTGTCTGATCTACCTTCCATCAATGAGCTCGTAACTGTTATTAAAACGTTGCCTATGAATAAATCGTCTGGTGAGGATAAAGTTTCAAATAAAATGATAATAGAAGCGTGCAAATCTGCGGCTGACGCGATCCTGTCTGTCTTTAATCGTTGTATAGCGGAGGGCGTCTTTCCTCGTATATGGCGACGTGGATTCATTCGCATAATACCTAAGAATGGAAATAAACCACCCGATGACCCTAAGTCATACCGGCCTATTACGCTTTTACCATCATTAGGAAAACTTCTTGAGCGGCTTATCGTTCCTCGTTTGCTGCCCGGTGGACCGAAATTTCACAATAATCAATTTGGTTTTACTGTGGGTAAATCTACTGTAGACGCAGCTCTCTCTGTCCGAACCATAGTGACTTCGTCTGAGCACAAATATGTAGTAGGCATTTTTCTAGACATTTCCGGTGCCTTTGATAACGCGTGGTGGCCAATGCTACTCCTTAAACTGAAGGGTCGTGGTTGCTTTAGTAACATATACAAACTATTATACACTTATTTTCTTCATGGTTCTGTAAAACTGAAACTTGGTAATTTTTCTCGGTCGAAGTCGTTGTCAATGGGATGTCCTCAGGGCTCGGTTATTGGCCCGTATCTGTGGAATTTAGGGTTTGATGACTTGCTCGCGACCCCCCTTCCTTCTGGTTGTACGTTGACTGGATATGCGGATGATGGCCTTTTGTTAATACAATCAAATACTCGAGCCGGACTAGAGAATTTAGCTAAGGACTGCCTCAGTAGGATCTCGCGATGGGGCGAACGTAATCGATTAACTTTTGCACCCCATAAAACCTATCAATTATTGCTTAAAGGAAATTTGAAATCATGGCCGTCTATTAAATTCAATAACGTTCCCGTCAAACGTAAGGAGTCGGTTTGCTATCTCGGTCTAGTCCTAGAAAGAAACTTTTCTTTTATTGAACATATTAAGACTATTAGTGAGAAAGCCAAAAACAATTTCTATGCGCTCACGCGAATTTCGAAGGCTACCTGGGGTCTCTCTTTTCTTACGCTCAGAACCATCTACGGAGCAACCTACCTGGGATGCGTGTGCTACGGGGCACCAGTGTGGGCTGATAGGGCCACAATAGGCGCGGTACGGCGAAAGCTTCTCCAAGGTCAGCGTCTAGCCTTGATCTTTCTGTGTAAGGCTTATAGGACGGTTAGCACAGAGGCCCTACCTGTGCTCGCGGGACTACTTCCAGTCGATCTTGAGGTGCAGCGACGTGCTGCCATGTACTATAATGCGAGACCTAACTTTTCCGCAAACTTTCTAGCACAACGTGATCGAAGCAAAATTGATAGATTGCTCAAGCCTTTAACGGACGTCTGGGATGAACTTCTGACTGAGTGGCAGTTTAGATGGGAATCTTCTACCAAGGGCCGCCACCTCTATCAGTTCTTTCCATCCGTGCATGAGCGTCTGGAGAGGACATGGTTGGAGGTGGATCACTGTGTTGCCCAATTTCTTACTGGCCATGGCGACTTTAAAAGCAAATTGTTCTCATTTAAACTCGTTGATTCACCATGGTGCCAATGTTCGACAGTGGAGTTGCAACATGAGCAATCCGCCCATCACATACTCTGGGAGTGTGGTCTCTGGCAATCTGAGCGTGACACTATGTTGGATAATTTAATTGTTTCATCAGGTGTAGTTTATTACACGGACCTTGTGGAGTCTCGAGCAAATTTCCGTGCGTTTAGGCGTTTTTGCCATACCTATTATTGGAAGCAAGTATAACAGCTCACGCATAGGACCCATTTAGTATTAGCATTTAATATTTTAGTTTTAAGTAAAATTTCCGTGGTGCTTGGCGACTGGGCTTCTCCCAGTTGTGCAGTCTCTTTTGTGCCTTAAGGCTTAAGTCATCCTGTCTCCTGCATTAAATTCACCGAGGGAAGTGGAAACTATCGTTTTCTTTTCTTCTCCTCTAATAACATCTTCTGATTTGTTTCGTTGCGGGATCCAAGACAGTCATTCATTTCCCTGGGACGCGCCGGACTTCAGTGTTCCGGTGTTTTCATGTTTGTATCTACTGTAGATCCTGGCTTACAGGAGTTGCAGCGGTATGGGAGGTTGTGGCGGGCTTGTCCCAACAAAAAAAAAAAAAAAAGACTGTAGCTCGGTTTGATGCGAGTTGCCCTCAACCCGAATTGATTCGGTTTGGCAAACCGGGTTGACACATCGCTAGTTCTTGCAGTTCATCGAGTTCTACAAAATCTTCAAGCAGTGGCCCATCTATGTATCAAGGTAAGTTAATTTAAATGCAAGAAGGATATAAATTATTATTTACTCCTAACATCTAAACTTCTGTATAAATGTTAGGTGTAAATAATTTATATTCCACCATTCTCATAAAATTTGAAGGCAATTGATAAAACCACATCATTTTCAAGAATTGCAATTGAATGCCAAGTCGTGAACTAAAACCTTCTTGTAAAGATAAATGTAAATTTAAATGTGGGTCTAAATTTACAGAGGAGCAAAGAGAGACCATTTTAAATGACTATTGGAGCTTAGGTGCAATAGAAAAACAATGGACGTTTATTGCTAATAGCGTAGACATAGTCATCCCAAAACAACGTTATGTTAAAGTTGATTCGGATGGAAACGTTGCGACTATTCGAAACAACAACAACGCTTTCTTTTTGACAAATTGTTCGTGATAAATAAATACAAAGCAAACTTTAGTTATTTGATTAATATGGAACTATTGAAGAATATACTTAGTGGTACATATTGTGGACAATTTTGAAGTCGTAAAATATGATGGAGACAATGGTAATTACCAATGTAAAATTCGATGCTCTTTATCTTGTGAAGGTGATTATGACTAAAAGTGTGGTTATTTCATTGAAAAGTTTTCGGAGACAACGCAAACAAATTGGATTATGTTGAGACGATATTCTCAGCAGATACGATATGATTTCAGAAAAGTATTTATTTGTCATCTTTCGGAAAGAAACAAAATCAACGATAAAAAGAAAGGTGTGACTAGAAACTATAATTGTAGAGCAAATATTGGGATTATTTTTTTAAAAGTAACAAAGAGTACGATAGAAAATTCGCAACTAATGAAACGGGGACTGAATGTTCTAATAAAGGTAAACTAATAATATTTTAAAGTCAATACGTCCCGCTCTACATCAAGACGACGTAACCCGAGTTCATCCAATTGGTTATGTGACTACCACTTCCGCTATCGCCACAGAGCTCATCGATGCATTCCGCCGTGCGCATGGAAGTCGAAGTCAACCTCCGAACACAACGAGGACAACCAGCAGAGGTCGGAAAACTAAAAGCCGTGGTACAGTCATCGGCTGAGGTCTGTGCCCTTACTCCTTGCAGCCGTTTATTAGCACAAGATTATAACTCCGGACTACGTTTCCTCGTCGATACAGGAGCGAATGTATCTGTTTTACCCGTAACAAAAAGACTCTTCAAAGGTATGCAGTGTTGTGATTACAAATTATATGCTGCCAACGGTACAGAAATAGCGACTTATGGTACAAAAACATTAATATTAGACCTCAAACTCCGTAGACCGTACCGTTGGGAATTTATAATTGCAAACGTTAGACAGCCCATTCTAGGGGCAGATTTTTTATCACACCATAAAATCCTTGTAGATTTAGCTAGATGTAGATTGATTGATCAGACTACGGATATGAATGTTGTGGCCTCAATAGTTAATGTCGATCAGCAGTCTGTAAATTCTATTGTAGAAAGCCAGCCAGCAATAGCCAGCCACTGCGCCAACCGTGTAGTCAAATTGATACTTCGTAGTCCGGAATTAGCAATTTTCTATTTAGAATGCACATAAAGGTCACAAAGGTGCAATTGGCTATCCGTGAATTCTATAGCTTAGTTTGCATTTCTATATTGACTTTAAAATATTTTTAATTATTCCCACCGAGTCAATGTCGCCCAAGCATTGAGCCTACTGCATTGTTCCGAAGACACGATAAAACAATTTGAATCGTATTTTGAAGGTGGAGTGACAGCTGCAGCAGCAAAATTGTAACATGAAATAGCTATCATTGAAGAATGTGAGAAGAATGCTTACATTACTTTATCTAATGCACAAAAAAATCCATGCGACCGCCAAGTTATTCATCTGTATGAACAATGGCGTCGCCGAACCTACGGAACGCGAGACATCGGTGATATTATTGAAGTTTTAAAACGAAAGAAGATTGATTTGTCTAAAATAAATGTAGAGATATATTTAAAGGAAGAACCAACTGTGTGTGTTGTAATAACGCCTATTATGCAAAGAGTGTTCATGGCTGGTTTGGCTGATGAATTGGTGTTTATGGATACGAGTGGATCTTGTGATCAAACAAATGCCTGTGTTACATTTATCTTTGCTGCAACGAAAATTGGTCCTTTACCTATTGTTGTCATTTTGCACACGAGTCAATCTCAGGAAAATTATACACATTCATTTCAATGTGCAAAAGATTATTTAGAGGAGACTTGCCAGAAGGTTTTTCAACCAAAAATCGTAATGACTGATGATAGCAGCGCAGAAAGCAATGCCTTACGCACAGTATTTCCAAACAGCAGATTACTTCTTTGTATATTTCATGTAAATCAAGCTCTTTGGCGTTGGTGGCAAAGTGAACATGAAGTTATTAAAGAACATCGGCAATCAGTTATGACAAAAATCCGTACTGTAATGTATGCCAATACAATGCAAGAAGCCGAAATTAGAATGTATGATTTATCATAATGATAAATGAAATGATCCAAGGCGTAAAGAAAAAATTTGGACTGGATGCGAAAGATATCTACGCTGTAACGGATGCTGGCAGCAACGTGAAACGGGCAGTTTCGTTGGGAAACATGGAGCATCATTTGTGCCTTGGATTATGTCATGAGACATGATCTTGAAACGATTGATTTCGAAAATAAAGACAAATTCTTGAGAAACGAACAAATGTACCTCGGCGTTCGAGTGATGAACGATCTCGAGAATGTAAGAGACCAATCAGAACTTCATCGATTTTTTAGTAGTTGTCGTAATTTTCTGATAACAGCTGCAAAAGAAATTAAAAAACGTTACTGTATGAGTGACCCCCTTTTATCAAAACTTCATATGCTAAATCCTGAGAATGCTGCATCATCCAAGTTTCGTGAATCGTTTCCTTCAATATTTCCGTTGATTGAGTTACTACCTAGAATAGTAGCAAAAGAAAATGTGGGCTTAATCCAGAAAATAGACGATCAGTGGAGAAATATTCCAGCAAAATTCAATGAATTAGATTTGAAGTTACCAGTCGACATGGAGCGAGCTAAATGTATTGGCAGATTATCAGGAATTATCACAATTTGCATTAGATACCTTGTGCATTCCCCATTCTAATGCACAGTGTGAACGAGTGTTCAGTCACGTCAATTTAATGAAAACAAAAGTCAAAGTCAAAGCATTTATTTCAATTAATCCTAAATTAGGCACTTTTGAAACGTCAAATTGAATTGTCCGTCAGTCTGTCTGTCAGTGAAGCTAGGCGCTCGTTCCAAAGTGTTGCTTCGAATGGAGAAGAACGAGCAAGAAACTCCATCGTTACTCTTTTCAAAAAATGTTTTTTACAATATCTCTGATACATTAGTTGATCATTTACCTATTGTATATATATGTAGGAACAATGTAACGACAATACGACGTCAAAACTATGGGACAATAAAACCAATTTGTAAAGAATATAAAATAAAAAAGCGGGTTGTTTCAAACATTTTTGAAATAATGCTTCTATACAAATAAAAAATAATCTTTAATTTAATTTTTCAAATAAAAAAAAAATAACTGCTTGATGCCACAGGATCCCTAGACTACATTGGAATAAATTAATACTTTAATTTAACGTGTAACTAGTGATCGTATTAGAGCATTGTCTAGTGTGAGCGAGTGTCCAGTGGAGCCGGACCAACATGCTGCCACACATTTTTATCTTCAATATAATCTGACAGTTTAAGTAATATGCCTGTTTACACAGTTCACGCTTTATACAAGATTTAAATTTTTTCTCGTTCAGATTCAGTATGGTGGTTGGTAGTTTATTGTAACACTTAACACAAAATCCCATGAAGGATTTCTGCAAAAGTTCGTAAGTGGTTGTGGTGGTTGGGAATTTGTTGGCTGCACAGCATATTAAAGAAAATGGATCTTGTATAAACTTCAAGCCATCTGACGAAATGCTGAGCAAATTAAATTTAAGCATGTACAAAAAAAATTATGCTTCGACTCCCGCATCTGCTGCTGTGCCTGACTCAGATAGTGACTAAGTCAATCAAAAATTTTTATTTTTTCAAAGGACAACATGTGTCAAAGTTAATTGATGATTAATATTACTTGAAAATTATAATTATATCCGTTTTTAATTGATTTACGTAGTTTTATTGAAATTTCATCGCGTACTATTATTTCCTTGAATTTCAAAACAAAATCCTATTTTTTTAGGCTATGGTACGATCCTCTAAAAAATAAAGTTGGCAACACTGGATCAGTGCCGCAGATGGTCTAAAAAAAATAAAGTCTATGAATTTATACCTAGGCCAGAAATAGTGAAATCTTATAATCAATACATGGGCGGAGTAGACATGGCTGATCGTATGCTATCCGTATGTCGATCACGCAAAAAATGGACGGTCATATTTATATCCCATATGGTCGATTTGGCAGTCAAACGCGTGGCTATTATATAAAGAAATAGAAGCTGAAAAGGGCATTCCAAAATACAAAATACCACAGTTGCGAACTTTTAAGCTGGATCTAGGTACCAGTCTCATTGAAAAAAACTCGTTAGTATCTGATTCGGAAAGCATGGACGAAAACGAGGAACTACAACCCAAGCACAAAAAAAGGAAAGTCCTAACTCCTATACCATCAGAAATTGTAAGACATCACAAGGCTGAATATCTGGTTGATTACAATGACACCAAAAAAAGGTGCCGCTATCCAAAATGTTCCAAAACCACGACAGCTTTTTGCACTAAATGCAATATATTTTTATGTAGCACACCAAAAAGGAATTGCCATCTAAAATTTCATAAAAAATTGAAATTTTAAGATACTAAGTTGATTACATTTGATAAGTGTTCGTTACGTTTTTGATAATTTAATTATGTTGTTTCTGAAAAATATATTAATTTTACTTATTTTTTCTTATGAGCACAGTTAGTAGTGCATTTCAGTTCCTTTTTTATTTACGTTATTTCATTAAGTTGTTATGTTTTTCAATTAAAAGTATTATATCAAAAAGTAACTATGTTAAGAAAAATGATTATAAAGACTGAAAAGTGATATAGAACAATAAATGCATATTGATTTAATAAAATAATTGGATTTTTTTTTGGTGTTTAATGTCAATGTCATAAGAAAGTCATATATGACATAAGTATTAGTATTCGGTAGTAGTGCAGAACCACTGTTGGAATAATTATATGACGTAAGTAATATCTATATAAAAAATACAATATATTTTTTGCATTTTTTTTTTTATATGTACTGACCCCTGCAATATCAGAAAAGTTAAGTTTTAAACGATATCGATATTTTTTTCTGGAATCCAGAAGAGCAATTTATTCACGACCATATTCAGTCTTTCCCAGCCATTGAATCGCATTATTGTCGTCGTGATAGTTCTGTAAGATATTTAGATTCATCTCTTAATATAACAATAATGCATAGAGAATACCAAAAGCTATGTGCTACCAAATCAATTAAAGGGGTATCATTTGAAAAATATCGCTCAATCTTTAAAACTTATAAATTAAGTTTCCACAAACCCAAGAAAGACCTATGCAAACAGTGTTTAGCGTTTAAGGAAATGAATGACGATGAAAAGAGCAAACATCAAGATACTCATACATTACATTTAGTTAGAAAAAGTGCAGCAAGACAATGTAGAGATGAAGATAAAGAGATAGCTCAAAGTGATGACAAAACACTCTCTTTTAATTTTGATTTGGAAGCTGTTCTCAATACCCCCAAAGGAGCAGCTGGGCCTTTCTTTTATGTGCGTAAGTTAGCGGTGTACAATTTGACTATCTACAATTTGGGAAATCAAGACGTAGACTGTTATATGTGGGATGAGACGGAAGGTAAGCGCGGTAGTATTGAAATATCAACCTGCATTCATACGTACATTATGGCACATCATAACATTAAACACGCGAGAATAATGTCGGATGGCTGTGGAGGTCAACAAAAAAATTATCATTTTAGCTCCATGTGTTTAATAACTCTACAACAACATGCTAGTTTGCAGGTAATCGATCACAAGTTTTTTGAAAGTGGCCATACACACATGGAGTGTGACTCTATCCACTCCAAAATTGAAAAGAAATCTAAAAATATACCAGTATATACTCCAGATGGTTGGACTCAGATAGTTTAAGATATTTATTTTTTGATACTAAATTTAAAATTTCAGAAAGATACGTTAAGATTTCGATTTACAGGACAAATTTCAATCTTCTTTTTGCTCTCCTAAAAAAAGTGGTTTTTGCAGATTGTCTACTTGACCACTGGACCGACGATATGGTCCAAATGAGCCGGATTTATCAAAAATCTAGTGACCGCGTGCGCCGCCATTGCGAGAACATTAGTATTCCAGAGAAGATTATCTTTGCTAACATCGTGCGAGTAACTAATAAATCATTAGCAAAATAATCATTCAAATCTACATCAATATTGTTTGGATTTTGGAGTTTCAACGTCTACACATTTGTACATCATGGATGCGCTTCTGGCATATCAAAAGGAAGTGCTGGATAACCTAAAAAAGTCGGAGAAAAACTTTAAAAAGACACCTAAAGATCGGATCAAGAAACCATACTTAGAAACCAGACTGGACAATTTGGAAGAAGCCCTGCAAGCCCGCAAGATAGGACTATCTTGCGTCATCGAGTGGAACTTCGTCCGTAACACCGAAAATAAGTGCTGAACAAACAGTTAGTGAGTGCGAGGTTAAATTACCACGTGTGCAGTTACCTACGTTTAGTGGTAAATATGTTGAGTGGCAGTCGTTTTATGATATGTTTAATTCGCTTGTGCATACTAATAGGAATTTGTCTCCAGTACAAAAATTGCACTATCTTAAAAGTAACCTGTCAGGTGAGCCAGAAACTTTGTTACGTAATTTTTCTATAACTAATGATAATTATGACGAGGCTTGGAAACAGTTACTTAAACGTTATGATAATAAGCGGTATAATTGTAATGCACTTATGAGATTATTGTTTACGCAAAAACCGGTTACTAGTGAATCTTCTAGTGCCATAAAGCATTTATTAGATACAACTACAACTTGGAGTTCCGTAGCGGCACTCGTGCGGCCCGGTCGTGTTTTCGTCGCGTTTCGCTGGCTATCGCTCGCACAGCTGTTACGTAGCATTTAACAACACGTGCATTAGGTGTGCGCCGGGCCTCCCGGTTGCACTGCCTGGTAAATAATAATTATGGATAATAACACTAGCGCATCACCGCGTTGCGTTACGCCGATTTTTATGATTGACAGCAATTCAGAGAATAATACGCCTCTTGTAAATGATATTGCTGATCGAAGTGAGCCTGAGACCAATGAGGTATTGTTGAGAGCATCCAAGAGAGAAAGAGAGGGGAGTACGGAGGAAGACGAGACATGTACAGATGTAAAGGGAAAGAAGAAATTACGATACGGTAGCAATAATACATTTAAAGAAGAAATGAAACATCAAGTTTATATATGTAGTAAGGAACGTCTTCCTAAGCAATTTGCAATGGCCCGGATTTTGAAAGAAAATAATATAACAAAGGTTAATTAAGTCAAGTACTTAAGTTCTTTTAAAATTCGCCTGCAATTTGAGTGTGAAGGAGCTGCACAGAGTCTTTTTACTTGCGAGAAGCTTTTAGAGAAAGGTTGGAGATTCCAAAAGGCCACAGAATTATCTGTTTGTTATGGTCTGATCAGAGATGTCGACCTTGACCTTGCTGATGATGAGATTCTTCAAAATATATCGTGCCCGGCCCCAGCTAAGCTAATATCATTTCAGAGGCTTAATCGACGAAATAGAGATGAAGGCGGTTGGTGCCCGAGTGAAACCCTTAGATTATGTTTTGACGGCAGCTACTTACCAGCAACTGTTCGCGTATGCGATATCAACGTAAGGGTTTTCCCCTATATACATCAGGTATCCCAATGTTCGCAATGCTGGAAATTAGGCCATACCCGTAAAATGTGTCCTTCCATATTGGAGAAACAAGAAAAAACCTCTTCTTGTTTCGATACACGATGTTTTAAATGGAGAACTAATTTACTGTAGCAAGACGGTTCACATGTTTGCCATGGATACTTGGGTCAGCAATATAGACTTATCAAATATTGTAAAACCGGTTTTGGAATCTATTGATAGGCCAAAGCGTTGTTTTAATATTCATCAACAGTATTTTGCAACCAATGGATCAAAGTGTGATTAAAAGTCTAAAGGGTCACTACAAACGGAAAATGTTGATGGAACTGATCGAAACTGACGGCAAGGTCTCGATTAACATGTTACAAGCAGTGAACTTTATATCAAAAGCCTGGAAAGAGGTAACTGCAGCCACTATCCAACATTCTTTTCGTCATGCTGGGTTATGTAGTAGCCAGACAGTAGAAATGGATCAATTTGATAGTGAAGACAATCTACCGCTGAGTGAATGGATAAGCCAGTTCAACATACCTGACAATTTTAACAAAGATCTACAATCGTACGAAAATATAGATGAGGACCTAGCCACAACCGATTCACTTACAGATGAACAAATTGTTGATTTAGTTTCAAAAAGTAAGGAAAACCGCAATAATGATGATGAAGAAGATGATCAAGTGGACGAAGCCCAATCACCACCAACTATTCAACAAGCGCTAGATGCTGCTAAGTTGATAGAAACATGTTTGTTGTTTAATCAAGATGATTCCACCACATATCTAGATATGAATAGGATACATAAGATAATACAAAACAAGTACTGGCATAGCAAAAAACGTCAGACAAAGTTATACGGACTACATGTGTAAATAACAATATATGTACATGCATATTTTATCTAAGACTTATTAAACATTATTGTAAATTTGGTTGTTTTATTTGTTCACTCTATATAACGATAACTCTCTATAACGATGAAAAATGCTCAGTCCCTTGAGTTTCGTTATAGAGAGTTTACACTATTTCAAAAAATCTAATATTGCCACACTGACACTTCGCAAAGAAAAAACAGATAGAAACCCAGATGTAGAACCATTACAATTGATACAGGAAGTTCCAACCCGCTGGAATAGCGTTTATTATATGATTAAAAGAATTTTAAAATTAATTGACAGTATAACCGCGGCGCAAAGAAAACTGCCCCAAGCACCTGATATAATTAGCCCAGAAGAAGAAAATATTTTAAAAGATATAGTGATTTTACTAGACGTATTTGAGCAAGCCACTCAGATGATAAGCGGAGATCAATATCCGACATCTAGTTTGATAATACCTATTATTTACGGGCTGTTCGATAATATTCAAAGTTTGGGCCCCAGAGTCTCCACAACAATTGGTGTAATATTTCTGGAAACACTCAAAGAAAATATGAACGATCGTTTATTGGATTACGAATCCCGAACTGTTTGTCGAATATCCACCACACTGCATCCCGTTTTTAGGAATGGCTTCAGACAATTGAATAATAAATTGGCTGGTAAAGAAGCCATAAAGGCAAAAATTAATAATATTATCCGAGTCAGAAACGTACCCCAAAGCCACAGACGCGTTAAGTATGGCAAGTACAAGCGAAACAGGTCGCCCAGAATTGCTAGGATTTTTAAAAAAGAATATTCCTAACACAGATTCCACGTCAGCCACAGCAACCAATTTGATAAAAATGTTCACAGAAACACAATTTCCACATATCAATCATAATTGGGATGACGTGGTTCAATTTTGGAATTTCAATAAACATTTGAAGCCTTTTTATCTTACTGTGCCAGCAACTTCTGTTCGGTCTGAGAGAGTGTTTTCAGCGACAGGTCTTATATTAAAAAATCATTGGATTTTTGTTCAAATAACTACGCTGTGGCTTGGAAATTACTAACCAATAGATTCGACAACAATAAATTATTTATTAATCAACAATCATGTACGATCGTTGTTTACGTTACCTACTATGACTAAAGAATCATCCGTTCAACTTAGAAAAATAATAGATTCAGTACTTAAAAACTTAAGGTCATTAAAAAACTTAGGCGAGTCCACAGAACACACGTAAGTCGTCTTTTAAATAACAACCAAACTCGTCCTTATCCTAACACCTGACAAAAATGGGAGAATAAAAAGAACACGTTCGAAAAGGACTACAAACCCAAACTAGATGACATGATTGAATTATTAAAAAACCGTTCGGATGTCCTTGACATGTTAAAGGCTTATGCCCGAATACAGAATCGTCCCTCAAATATTTAACGGCTGCTCAAATCATTGAGCACGCCGTTAAATTCTAGTTTGGTATGCTCAAACGTCAGTTATCTATTTAGACCTACTTTTTTTTTTTATTCGATAAAAACTAATGCTTGACTACAATCCCACCTGATGGTAAGTAAGTGATGTAATCGTTGATGGTGAGGCGCACTAGTTTCTTAAGAGCCTATTCACTCTAGACTTGAAGACACCCACATTGTAATCCGATGGAAAAACCGCAGCAGGCAGATTGTTGATTGTTGTTTGTTACTTAAAATTAAGCAATGTTCAAAGCCCACTTAAATGAAAAAACGGAATACTGAAACGTTAATTAACCGATTCATGGCCAATGACTCAACAGTTGAGTCATTAAAAATCCTTTAGGGAGGCCGATGACTCAACTGATGAGTCGAATCAAAATTCTAGAAAAACAGATATTCAAAAAAATTATCACTTAAACTACCATTTTTCAGACCTCATTAAACATTGGCGTGAACAACAGACCTGGCCCTTCATTTTAGAGAATATTTTTAATAGTCAGGTCTCATAAACCTTTTGTAGAAGAAGTTAAATCTACTTCGATTTTTAAACATACTATTATTTTGATATAGGTAAAGAAAGAAAACATGTTTATTTGGCACATCAGCACACACAATCAAAGTATAAATAGGTAGGATGACAAACCTTAAATCTAAATAAGAAGCCAACCAACAAGATATATTACAAACAGCCTAACAAATGACGCAAAAATACATTTAACATGGCAACATTACGTTGCACCACTAGCGCCACATGCGTATGCGTTTTGCGGTAGCGTGTATGAACTATTCGACAAGCATGTGTCATTGTGACTGTCACGCGTTGTTTTGAGGCAGGATACGTACATCGTATTTTGTTTTGAAGATTTCCACACGTTTATCCAAAGTTCCTGATTTTTCTGACTAACCTGGCTGTGATTCTTGGATTTGTTATTGATTTCTTATATGTGACCTGGCTGCTGTACATGGACTCTGTTATTTATGTGACTTTGAACTGTAAGGTGTTGCATTACCTATTGTGATCTGGCTACAAGGATTCCAAATTTCTGTAAGTATACATGTACACATAATTATCATTTTCACTACATACACATTTACTACTCGCAGAAGTTAACTTGACTCACGGAAAGAATGTGGCCGCTCTCAATCATATAATTTCATTATTTTAACATTTAACTTTAGATTTTGCAATTAAACTCACAATTGAATTAAAAGTACATTGTGTTATTTTATAAACTTTTATTTTAGAATGCAACATTAAAGAGATTGACCATAATTGTTTATTAAATAGGACAAGTAAAGAAATAGTCCATATATTACCCGATTAACACATGAATTAAAATCAACTATAGTTTAAATGAAAATTCTTTTTCAGAAATATGGATCAACCATCCACGTCCAAACAAACAATTGAAGACATGTTGGGTGCAATGGCATCTCCAAGAGAATGCATAACAGTACCCGGTGAATTTTCACTAACGGACCGAGACCTCTTTAATATTTTAGACGAAGGTACTTATCCAGAAGTGCATGATGAATGGATAGACATCATCGAAGAAGAAGTTGTCACAACAGAAGTTATAGACACTCAGCAAGCAGGTGTTGAAGCCTCTTCAATTTGGATACCAGGCAATCCAACAGAACTTAACACATTTTTATTTACTGGAAACCCTGGTATTAAACAAGCCATGTCAGGTAGACAGCCTATTAATTATTTTAATCTGGTATTTAATATGGATTTTTATACTCTTTTATTGATATGTACGAATAGAAATGGAGAAATTATTAAAAGAAATGCCAGCGGTCCTCATGCAAGATTTCGTAGATGGCAACCAGTGACAATAGAGGAGTTCAAGGTGTTTCTAGGTTTAATCATGCTTATGGGTGTCATTAAATTGAATAGATTGTCTGATTACTGGAAAAAACATTATCTTTTTGATTTAACCTTTACCAAGTACATGTCTAGAAATAGATTTTTTATGATTTTGAGAGCACTTAATGTACAAATGGAAGCAGGAAACCAAAGCCTAAATAAAGTGAAAGCCTTGATTGATTTATTTAATAAAACTATGGAAGACTTATATTACCCCGCTAGAGAGGTTACAATAGATGAGTCAATGATATTATGGACCGGTCGTTTACATTTCCGTCAGTACCTTAAAAATAAAGTCCATAAGTATGGTATAAAATTATATATGTTAGCAGAAAAGCATGGTATTTGCATGAAAATACATTTGTATGCTGGGTCTCAAGACCAAGTCGTGGGAGGAAAAGATCACGTAAAGAAAGTAATGCGTGTTTTAATGAGCAATTACGTTCATAAAGGCCACTCTTTATATGTGGATAATTATTATTCAAGTGTAGGCATGGCTGAAGAATTCTTAAATAAAAACACTTATATAACTGGTACATTACAATTTAATAGAAAAGGCAATCCTGTACAAGTAATAAATACCCGATTGCAGCCAAATGAAGCATGTATTATGCACAATAGTAATAACGTTACGGTCACAAAATGGAGAGACAAGAGAGAAATTAGTTTTGTAAGTACAGAGCATAATAGCGAATATATACAAACACAAAATAAATATGGAAACATTTCCTTTAAACCAAAAGTGCAAGTCAAATATAATAAATATATGAGAGCGGTTGATAAACATGATCAAATGTTGAGTTACTATTGTGCTGAACATAAAACATTAAGGTGGTATAAAAAAGTTATCATTCATGTAATTCAAATTAATATAATCAATGCCTTTTTAATGTTTAATTTAGACAGAGAAACAAAAATTAGTTTGTATGACTTCAGGCTTCAAATGATTGAGTTTCTCTTGCCTAAGAAACCAAGCGTAGAAAGACATTCTGTGCCAGGTAGGGTTCATGTTCCTGACCATTTGCCTAAAACAGGTGGAAAAAAATTAGGAAAAGATGTAGGCAGTGTTATAATACAACAAAAAAAGAGTGCAAGTTTATTTTGGTTGCCCAGATTGCCCAGACCTTCCTGGGTTAAGTCTGGGGAATTGTTTTAGAGCATACCACAATTATTAAACTAATTATTTTTTTCTTTGTTGATTAGTCATCACCATAATATGACTGCCATAAGAATACGATTATAATATACCAATTATTGTAAAATATTTGTACCTGATTTTTATAAATATGATTCTTGTAATTATTATTATTAATAAATGTCTTGTTTATTATCTTTCTTTATTTTTTCCCTTCGTATTGTCTAACAGTATTAATTAGTTTTTCATAACACTCCAAACGTTTGTCGGCTGGTACATTTCTCAACCGAAAAGCAAGCATTATGCCTAAATCATGCTCAAACTGAGCATAAATTGGAGGCAACTCATCTTGTGTATTCAATTCTGCTGTAAAATCCTTAGAGAATAATGCATTAAAATATTTTTTTGCTGCACAGCAAACATGTTCTGATTTTTTTCTATAGAGACCTCATTATTCATTTTATTTTCATTCTTAAGATAACATTTTTTTTTCCTTTCAATATGTTCGTCTTCATCAGAGTCCAGAATTTCTTCAATGCTAGTATCTGAACTGTTATTAGAAACTACATTGCAACTATTCCGAGATTCAGTGAATTGACGCTTCTTTGGTATACTTTTTTCCAAAATCGATTGACTAGAGTTTGGAAAACTTTGGTTTTCTTTCTCGTCATTTTGTTGATCATAGAAATCAGTAAACAATGCCTGGCTACATTCAGTAAAATCGTCGTTCTCCTGATTATCTACAAATAATATTACAACAATAAATAATGATTGAATACATATAGGTAAGGTTACTAAAATGTTTACTAGCTCTGCAATATTTAATTAAAACGAACAAATACTACCTTGAAACGCCATATTCACTTTTAATATTCACTACTTCGAATAGGAGAACACAATAAAACCTTGCTGGTTGTCAGACTGGCTCGAATGACGGCGAAAAGCATTAAATCATTACAGGGGCCAATGACTCAACAGTTGAGTCATCCTTCAGGGAGGCCGATGACTCAAATGGTGAGCCACCGACCAATGTATGGGGCCTGGCTGAAATGTTCACGAAAATGAAGGTGGCAATGAATCGGTTAAAGTTGAGCATGTGTCAAACTTATGTCAAAGTCCACTCAAATGTAAGGGTGGTCTGACTTGCTCCTAAACAGTTTGAAGGCTTGTTATCCTGTCATTTTGCTTTGAATTATAATTTAAATTAAATTATAATTTTGCTAGTGAATTTGTGTGCTTAAAATGTCTTTATCGTCGCTATCTTCTCTTTCCCATGATGAAAGTCGTCCAACCCGAAACAATGTTGTGATATTAAATGCATTCGAAAAATATAATGATATGGAATTTCGTGCACGCTTCCTTGTTTCCAAAGAAACAGTTTTGTATTTGGATTCGGAGCTTGGAAGCAGCATCAGGCCTTTTACGAAGCGAAACAGAGCTCTGCAGCCAATAGACCAAATATTAATTACGTTAAGATTTTACGCCACAGGCAGTTACCAACGTGTAATAGGAGATATCTTTCATGTCGAACAACCAACTGTTCACCGGATTGTGCATAAAGTAACAGCCAAAATTACCGGCATGAAATCTTTGTTTATCAATAAGCCAAGTTGTAAAGAGTTTGTGGACGTTGCAAACGGATTTTACGCAATTGCAGGATTTCCCAGAATAATTGGGGCTATTGACTGCACCCATATTAAGATAAATTCACCAGGTAAATATGATTAATGTATATTTTGTCATTACCTAGCTAGTACTTTTAATAGGTAGCTACTTAAACAATTATTTCCATACAATAGCAAATTAATATATTATTATTTATTTTCAGGAGGATCAACATCTGAAATATATAGAAACAGAAAAGGTTATTTTTCTTTAAATGTACAAATGGTGTGTGATGCGAACCTGAAAATCAGGAATATAATTGCAAGATGGCCAGGTTCCGTGCACAATAGCACCATATTTAATGATTCGCCATTGTGTGCTCAACTGGAAAGGGGTGATTTTGGAAATATGTCAATTTTGGGTGATAGTGGCTATCCATGTCGTCCCTATCTATTGACCCCCTTATTGCAAACACGGACACCCGCTGAAGAAGCATATAATCGGAGCCAAATCGCTACAAGGAATCCCATAGAGCGACTCTTTGGTGTTCTCAAAAGAAGATTTCCATGTTTGCAAAATGGTATGGGCTTTAAAATTGACAATATACCTCCTGTAGTTGTAGCATGTGCAGTGATACATAATATTATACAAGATGTTGTCATTTGTATCTTAAGAAAAGATAGTAAAAAATATAACATTGGACAATTTATTAAAACAATATTTTCTTGAAGGAAAAGAATCAGACATAGCAGCATTTCAAAAAATTTGAAGTTTTGGTGGAGGATCAGACAGGAATCAAGATAAAAAAAACACTGAGGACTGACAACGGAGGTGAATTTTGTTCGCGTGAGATGGAGAGCTACTTAAAACAAAAAGGAATTATCCATCAGAAGACTAATCCTCACACTCCGGAGCAGAATGGTCTCTCGGAAAGGTTCAACAGAACTGTAGTTGAACGGGCAAGGTGTTTACTGTTTGAAGCTGATCTTGGCAAGAGTTTCTGGGCGGAAGCTGTTAACACTGTTATAATTACTATTGTATGCATTGAAATTAATAGCATAGATACTAGCGCCACTCGGTATTTACTTGTACTACATGTAATATGTTATCTGTGGAGATGAATAAAGTTAGTCTGTGTCAAGCACTTCCCGCGTATATTATTAGGTTATGGGCCCAGCACGCTTCCACTGCGGTGTTATCGTTGTAAACAACCAGGACATTATATGAATAAATGTCCACAAAATAGTCATGAAAAGACAGAAAATGCATTTAGTGCCATATTCTTGAACCCGCAAAATCAGTTTCGAGTTTCGGATTGGTATGTTGACTCGGGAGCGAGTTCACACATGGTTGTTGACAAGAATTGCCTGGAAAAAGTTATACCCAACCACGAAGTGAAGAATATAGTTGTCGCAAACAGAGAAACAATTCCCGTGTTGTGCGCAGGAAATACGAGAATAACAACAGTGATTGACGACTCAGAATTTGATATTCCCGTGAAAAATGTGTTGTGCATACCTAACCTGACTACCAATTTACTCTCAGTGAGTCAGCTTATTCAAAATGGAAACAGTGTTAGTTTTGAAGAAGATGTTTGCTATATACGCAATAGACAGAATGCACTGGTTGGTAAAGCCGAATTACTATTGTATGCATTGAAATTAATAGCATAGATACTAGCGCCACTCGGTATTTACTTGTACTACATGTAATATGTTATCTGTGACTATATCATTTTCTAACAATCTTGGTTGATTTAGGTTGGTAGACATTGTTGCACATCAAAACAATAAACTTTTAACATCGCTTGACTCTTCTTTGTCTTTTTTTTTAATTGAATAAGCTGAGTCAGCTTCAAGATGGTGGTTATCAAGTTCCTTTTTTAAGTTTCAGAATCTGGCGGTAAAGCCAGTTTAATTTTCATCTTATATGCGTACCACGTATTGCAAGTATCCAAAGAGGGTTTTTTAAAAGACAGACCCATTGTATGAAAAACATTTCCAAAATATGTGTATGACACGGGATTGGCCGATTTTTCTTTGTACATTTGATACATTAATGTCAGTGAGAGCCGTGTCGGTAAATATTTTTTGTTATTGTGACTTCGGCTATAAGTGCTACTCGTATAATGGATAGAATTTATATGATTCTTTATAATCTGCATTCCTTCATCCCCTATTTTATTTTGAGGCGTATGTGATCCTCATTTATCAGGGCTTGAAAGTCCTGATACTCTAAAATATTTTTTTTTCTTTATTACCACCTCGACACATTTATTAGAAACTCCAAATGTTTTTAAAAAACAACCCTTACAAAACTTCAATCATACATAGTACCATTTCCTTTTAAGTTGTAAATATGATTCGTACTCCTTAGTTTAGGAAGAACTCTATAATAACCTGCATGTAAGTGCTAGAAATACTGCAGAACGAACCATTGGCATACTCAAAGGCTGTTTTAGGTGCCTTTTAGTTCATCGTGTTCTTCACTGTGATCCTGAGATGGTGGGGAAAATAATAAAAGCATGTTGTGTACTACACAATATATGTAATCGAGCCGGAGAACCTCCAGTAGAATTACCAAGTCATCTACAAAGACAAGAAGCTAGTTTTCTCCAGTTATTTATTACAACAAGGAAGCCAGAACTCGATTAGCGATTTAGACAGCGGACGTCTTGCTAGAAGTCGCCTAATCAATAGACTGTGGCGCGGGCAAAATAGGCAACAATAAAAGTAAAATTTTTAACAATGCAGTTAAGATATTACTAAATTAGATCAGGAAACATTTGTTTATTAAAAAATATACTAGATATCTATGTTTAATAGTAAGTGGTTTGTTGATTATATAGACAATGCATCATAATATAAAGCAAGTTAGTTTTATTTTCATTTATTTGTAAAGTTTTACTTTAAATATAAGATAAAATTAATATAAGTAGTCTAACAAAATAGAAGAGTGTGGAGGTATCATGTGCTAGTGTTCATGGTTAAAGGGATTAGAAAAAATTTTAAACAACCGGTAGCTTATTTTTTTACGAATACTTTAAACAAAACAGAATTGAAAAACATTATTAAAGAAATTATAGTAAAAGTTCACAGCACTGATTGAAAATACTGTGCACTGTGTGTGATCAGTCTTCAGTTAATGTAAGTGCTATTAATTCCCTTATTCAAGATACGAGGGAGACCTATTTAAGAGAAAATAAAGAATGGGATAAGCACATTTTCGAAATAAATAATAGTAAGATCTTACCACTGTATGACATGCCTCATCTCCTCAAGGGCCTAAGAATTAATTTACTCTCTAAAAATTTGCAATATTGTGACGAAAATGATAATAATAAAACCAAAATTGTGAAATGGGAGTACTTCCAGATGTTGTACCAGGCAGACAAGTCTTATGGGGAAATGAGGCTCTATCAAAAACTTACAGAGGAACACGTAAACCCAGATAAAATAAATAAAATGAGGGTTAAACTTGCTGCTCAACTATTTAGTCATAGTGTAGCGGTGGCTGCTGAACACTTAATGGTAGAGGGAATCTTCCCAATGATTGCAAAAATATTATACCAATTATAAAACTAATTGATAATCTTTTTGATAGTCTCAATTGCAGCAGCATGACTGTACAGAATGGAAAGGTGTTCAGGGCCGCCATAAGAAAAGGTTTCCCCCATTATGCTTTGGCAGAAAGCTATTAAAACATTAAAAACAATAAAAGACGAATGGCAGGGTTGTATGGGAGTTTCGTACAGCAAAAAATTTTCGTGTTCCCGAATATTTTTGGCTTTAATTGGTAGTAAACATGATTGGAAAGCCCTATAAAAATTCTCAGATTTTTAGAAGTTGGGAGATAAGAGATATAACCAGTTTTATGTTTGAGGTTATGTTTGTCTATGGTCAATGGAAATATTCTGTAAATATGGATATTTTACAAGATTTTCATATTATTTATAAGGTAGAATATACATATAGTAGGTATGGGCTAGTAGAGAAGCTTGTTGTTAATAATATCAAAAGCACAGGTCAATCGCCAAGGTTAAGCAACCCTTGCCGACTTTGGTGTGTGGATGGGTGACCATCATAGCAAGTCTCCTTCGTGTTTCGGAAGGAGAAAGAGTAGGAAGATAAGAAATGACTTATGGAACATTTATCTTATAATAAAGTAAGCTACTATCATCATTGTCTAGAGTTTGTTTCGCATTGGCGTTGTATTTCGTTGAGTGAGTGAGGTTACCGGAGGCGCAATTACCCCTTCCCTAACAACCCTTAACCGTTTCCGTGCGGATGATGCCGCACAGGCACCATGTAAATCTATTGCGTATGGCGTATGGTGCCCGAGAGGATACAAAACTAAATCATACAAAACTCAGCTTAAACGACATTCGTCAAAAGAGCCCCTAAATAAAAGTGTCTTTATTTATCACCCTTATCATGCCCACAGTGTTCGTTTTAAGTAATTTCGCAAATTAGCTGACATCAGGGGTTGTAAACCAAGTTGCCGACACATTTTATTATTGATTATAATTCTAACAGCCCACTTTCTGGAATGTTTCTCAAAAACAAATGCTTTTGTCATAAGGTTCATTGTTGCCTAAAAACGTACAAAGAGTGCGCTGTTCGCCGGCCCTTCGCCTACGAAGTACCGTATTTCCTTGCGTATACGGTTGATTATTGTTTAAAACTACGCCGTTCATAATTGTTTGCGCCGGCGCACAGTATAATATTTTGATAAACTAGACGGACAAAAGTCAATTTAGGACATGTCTTAAATGATCCTTCTAACGCCAAAGAATCAAGACAAGCTGTTTTGCTCTGGTATTGGTACAAAATAATTTTGTCCCGCTAGTTTTTCATACTAACTGTGCGGTGCATAACTATTTCACCCCGGCCGGGGCGGCGGGGCCCCGCACTTCTGTCTTGCTGCCCTTAGTAAACAGACGACAGACAGACAGACTTACAACACTTGAATAAATAAATCCATGAAATAATGCAAAAAGGTTTACGACCCCTAATATAAATTAGTCACTTACCTTCCATTTCCATAAAAACACACAGATCGTCACTTTTAAACGCACTGAACGAATTTACTGACTGCCTACGTTAGATACACAATGTCAAATGATTATTTTAGCAAGTAGAAACACGAAAACAAGCTAAAAGTGACAATTCATGGCGGATGATTCCCCAGGGGAATCATCAAACTTTCTGGCGCTTGGTGCCTCAGAGGCATCACAGAATTTTTGTTTGACGCCAGGCACTAAAGATTGCTAAAAAGACTTCCGCACGGAATCGGTTAAATTCCAAACCCCCAAAAGGCCGACAACGCACTTCTAACGCCTCAGGTGTACATGGGCGGCGGCGATTGCTTACCATCAGATGATCCGTCTGCTCGTTTACCAACTTATTGCATAAAAAAGATACTTACCTAGTATAACTCCGAAACCCGACTTTTGACCTTAATTGTAGTACTTTAGTAAGTTTATTCAGTTTGAGAATATTTATCTATAGAAGGGTGTCTCATTACTATTGAGAGGTGGTCCCAACATTACTCTTTGTTCTTTATCACGTATAAGCACTAAGCACATAAACATTGTTTAAGTGAAAAAGAATGTAGGAAGTTGATAAATTGACATGAGAATTTACCCATTCAGTAGGGTGCTTAAGGAGTGACCTATGTCCAGCAGCAGTCTACAATAGTTTGATAATGATTAAGTGCTGATGAAGTTTTGAGTGTAGGTAAATAAAACAACATAGTTTTTGTAGAAATACATTTACTTTATTTTCCTATAATTACTTGATTGGTTCTTAATATTACTTCATCCAAGAAAGGGGCAGGTCGGGTCATACCCTCATAGCAAGCATAACTCAAATACCAAAGAATGCTCATAATATGTGAGCAGCATCCCACTGTTCTTAAACCTACAATACAATTACAGCAATCACTTTTGATTGTGTCCCGGCTATTCATATTTGTTTCTGCAACTATGAAAACAAAATAAGTTCTAGGAGAAGAGTGGCAGGGCTTTATTTTAGCTTGAAGCAACATAGACCATCTGGAACATAGAAGCTCAAATTGCATACTTGGCCCCAGCAAACTTCACAAACTTCATTCATCGAAGGTGTCTGTAAATAAATAATATAAATAATTCATGTAATTCAAAATTAAGCATTTACATATGATAAATAATAATTTATTAATAATTAATTGCGCAAAACATGACCAGGCTAGAGAATAAATCTCGACACACAATGATTGGTTTTTACCGAAGACCTTTCCAAAAATACTGAATATATTTATTGTTCACTGGAGTAGAGAATGGAAAGACCAGTATCCTTTTGTTGTTAGTAGAGCCAACATCATTAGTGTCTTACATTTAGCAACATAAAATTGTAATTGCTCTTTGCATTGCGTTTTTAGAAGCTAATTACTATAAATATATTATTTCATATTATTATATACCTGCTGGTGCTCCAACAAACAAGCAGTGTTGTTGGGAGTAAGACTTTGACCACATGCAGCACACATCAGTTCAGAATTATCACTTTCCTGCTGATTATAGGTTCAACGGATTGAATATCTTCATTTAGTGAAATATCCTTAGTTCTCACTCTTAACCAACACCGCACACAAGCTTTATCTTCAGGATGAAGCTAAAATAAATAATATAAATAAAGAAAAGCTTTCATTTAAACATACATGCTATTAGTGGAAAATATTTACATTGTTTTATTTCTTAGTTTGTTTCAAATAAATAAAATACTGAATTGATAAAAGTTATAACTTTTATCAATTCAGATGTTCTTATTTATACCTGTTGTGGTAAGATCCAAGTAGCCATTGTGTAAGCCGTTCTTTGTTCTTCTTCAATCAAAATTCTGCATTGCCTGATTCTTAGTATGGATTGTCCACATACAACACAAACACTGATGTCCTATGTGTCTTCTCGGCATATTATCAGAAGAACTTGAATGACTAGCTAGCTGCCAGCATTCATGGTAAACATGGTCATCTGGTGTAATCTAGAAATAATTAAATGATTTTGAGTATGGCTCACCATTAAACAAAATAATAGGTACTAATAAATTATAACAGTGTTATGCAAACCAAGTAAGGCAAGTAAATAATACATGTTACTGATTACTTATGTGTTTATTTAGTGTGATATCACACGTAAAAGTTATTGAAGTTCGTAACTATGGCCCATTCGTACACACAATGTTATGTGGAAACTACTTACATCTCTAAGATATGTCCACAGACGAATAGTGTTGACGATATCTTCACCGTCATTGGATAAAGCGTGTCTTCTTCTTCGGGACAAGCGAACATAGCAATTGATGCATTGCAAACTCGTCATTTTCAATAAAACACGTACACACAACACAATTAATAAAGCGTCCTTTCGCGAAAGTAGTATCAACAGATAGAGAACGGAGAAGCAGTTGCTCAACTCAACGTAAAAATGGCCAGATAATTGCTAAATTGTTTAGATGAAGTTACAAACTACAATCCAAAACAAAACAACGGCAAAAAACTGGACAGACTTTGAAAGATTAGGGATATTACAAACCTGTCAATAAATAATTGCCATTACAAAAAAAAATATTGATGGCAAAAATAATTCCTATAAATATAAAGATTCTATGCATATATATGCATTAATTATATATTCTAAGGTGTTCACGTCCCAAAAATATCTCGTGAGAAATAAAACAATCGTGTCCAGAGTAAGACAATTTATTGCATAAAACACTGCTCAGGTCATATATTGACGGAGAATCTTAACACCGCGATGTACAATATGACGTCACGGCACAGTGTCATCTATTATTTAATAAAGGTACTAAACTAAGAACATTGACAGTTGACATTGACTTTTGTCATAGTAAATAAATAAGTAATGTAAACAGAATAGACATTCCGCCCACCATGGACGGCTCTGTCCATCAACCAAAACATGACAATATTAACTTAAATTAATTCGTTTTTGACTAAGCATTACAATCTAAATCTAGGGCCTTATATCTACAATACAAGTTCATGCTTTATGTAATAATATATAAATTTCATCAATAAAGTGATAAACAATAACTAAGTATTGACAGGTAAGATAATTAATTTAGATATAGGTCTTTTAATCTCATTATTTTTACACCGTATTGTTACCACGCGCGTAATATTGTCCAAACCTGGATGTTTATTTGTAATGATACCGTACAGCCATCTAGCGGGTGGAAGACCATCCTCCTTCACCAGAACTACGTCTCCAATCTCAGGTTCAGGCTTACAATCTGTCCATTTATATCGGTGCTGCAATTGAGTTAAGTACTCTAGTGACCATCTACGCCAGAAATTTTGAAGCATTTTTTGGGTAAGATGCCACCGCTTCAGATTACTAACAGATGAATTTTCATAATTAACATCAGGTACAGTTACCAGAGGTTCACCCACGAGAAAATGCCCAGGCGTCAATGGACACGAATCCTCTGGATTATTAGAAAGCTGAGAGATAGGCCTCGAGTTTAGGCAGGCCTCAATTTGAGCCAGCACAGTTGTCATTTCTTCAAATGTCAATGTGCTGGTGCCTATAATTCTCTTTAAATGGTGCTTCGTGGACTTGACACCCGCCTCCCACAATCCTCCAAAGTTTGGAGCATGGGGAGGTATGAAATGCCATGTCGTACCATTCATAGAAAGGAAATCCGCTATCTCGGAAGCTACCACAGACCTTTCAGCATTGAATAGTTGTCGCAATTCTTTTGCACTACCAACAAATGTGGTCCCGTTATCACTCCACAGGTCCAATACTCGGCCACGTCTGGCTACAAAACGCTTGAAAGACGCAAGAAAACTCTGAGATGTCATGTCGCTGACAACCTCGAGGTGAATGGCTCGAGTGGACATGCAGACAAATAAACATATATAACCCTTAGTGGAGTGATGACCACGACCTTTAGAGCTTCGGATGCTGATTGGACCTGCGTAATCCACACCACTGCATTGGAAAGGCTTCTGAACAGACACCCTGGCCTTCGGTAACTGACCCATCATTTGTTGATGTGTTTGTGTGGAATGTCGAATACAGATTACACACTTATGAACATGTTGCCTAACGAGCGTCTTTGCATTGATTATCCAGTATTTGGATCTTAAGTAATTCAACATCAATTGCGGCCCGCCATGCAAAGTTCTGTCGTGAGCCTCTGCAATCAAAAGATTGGTAAAGTGTGATTTGTGAGGAATTAAAATGGGATGCTTCATATTCTCATCAATCGAAGCCCGATGCAAGCGGCCGCCAACTCTTAAGATCCCGTCATCGTCAAGAAAAGGACTCAACGAGGTAAGTCTACTTCCCTTATTTAATTTACGGTTCTTTTTCACAGATTCTATTTCATCACTAAAGGACTGGAGTTGACAGAGTTTGATACAGGTAAGTACAGCTTCATTTAATTCCTTTGTAGTTAGCCAAGTAGTTATTTTAATTTTATTACGTTCTGATTCTTTCATTCGTAGAAACCTTCTACAATAAGCTATTACTCTTATTAACCTACTGAACTTAGAAAATCTAGTTAATAGACTGTCATCAAATTCTACTGCAGTTGCATGACATTTTCTTGTATATTTTCCTCTATTATAGTCTATTTTTTCATTCTGTAACCATACCGGACCTCTTTTCCAGAGTTGCAGGTCGCTACATTCAGAAGGGCTAACTCCCCGAGATGCGCAATCTGCTGGATTTTCCGACGACAACACATGTGACCACTGACTTCTATCCATAATGGTAAGTATTTCGGAAACACGATTCGCGATGAACGTTTTCCACCGACTAGGGTGGCTGCTTAACCACGCCAATACGACGGAGGAGTCTGTCCACGCATATAAGTGCTGTTTGGGAACTTCTAGAGTTGAAGCGACTTCTTGAAGAAGTTTTGCTAGTAAGACAGCTCCACAGAGCTCTAAACGAGGGATTGATACCTGCTTAACAGGAGCAACCCTGGTTTTTGAAGTCACCAAGGTTGTATGAATTTGTCCTTCTCTATCAATGATGCGAACGTATACCACCGCGGCGTATGCTACATTGGATGCGTCTGAAAAGCCATGCAATTCTAGAACCCTGTTTTCATTGCTAGAGTTGATCCAACGAGGCAGACGAAACTTAACAAGGTTACAAAGGTTCTTCCGAAAGTCAAGCCACTCTTTTAGCAATGGTGCAGGTAGTTCTGCGTCCCATTCGATCCCAGTCATCCATATTCGTTGAATGAACACCTTCGCAGTGATGATTATCGGTGCTAACCATCCGAGGGGATCGAATAGTCGCGCTATGTCCGAAATAACCTTACGCTTCGTAACTGGAAAATGTAGCTCATTAAGCTGAATAGTATAAACGAACTCGTCATTATCTTTGTCCCACGTTAAACCTAATATTTTTGAGATTGCATCCGTTTTTAGTTCCATGTTCCCTTGTGTTTGTGGTATTTGTTGACCGTCTTCAATTAATCTCAATAATTCTTTGTTATTACTAGCCCACTTTTGGAGCTGAAACCCTCCACGTTTAAGTAGCTCCGATATCTGCTTGTATATCTCTACACCTTCCTCTATGGTTTGACAGCCCGTCATAAGGTCATCCATGTAGAAGTCTGAAAGAACGCGGTTCTTTGCTAAAGGAAATTCAGCGCCTTCGTCCTGAGCTAACTGCTGCAATGATCTTACCGCCAGGTAAGGCGCCGATGATGTTCCGAACGTTACTCGCAAATGACGTAACACCTGAATTTCGTCATCTGGATTCTCACGCCACAATATGCGCTGAAAATCTGTGTGATCATTGCACACCCTAATCTGTCGATACATCTTGACGATGTCCGCGACCAGACAGATAGGTTCACAACGCCACCGCATGATAATATGACGAAGTTCAGGTTGTAGAGGAGGACCCACCATTAAATCGTGATTAAGAGATACCCCGTTGCTACCTACACATGATGCATCAAACACGATGCGCACCTTTGTTGTACTTTTTTCATTACGGATGACGGCATGATGAGGTAGGTACACATAACCTTCTTTATCCCTATCTTGTACTATATCCATATGATTAAGAGCTATATATTCATTGATAACAGCTGAATACTGAGCCTTGAACTCTGGATTCCTTAGAAATCGCTTTTCTAAGGTTAAAAAGCGTTTAAGAGCAATGTCTTTTGATCCACCATATTTACAAGCAGGATCGCTTGACCTGAAGGGCATATGCACAATATACCGACCAGATTCATCTCGTTTGGTCGTGCTCTTAAATATCTCTTCACACCTTTGTTCTTCTGGGGTCAAGTAGACCTTATCGTTAACGCCTTTGGGTTCAGCTTCTAGTTCCCAGAATTGTTTGAGGAGTGTATTCTCATCTGTGAGAGTAGAATGCAATGTGACGACTGTATTGTGGCATGTCTCGCTTTGATTGATTTCACCTACTTGACCAGACAAGATCCATCCTAGTCTTGTATTTTGTGCGATTAGTTGACCAGGTGAACCTCTGATTAAACCTTCTAACAAAATCTGGCTATAAACTTCAGCACCTAAAAGCAAATCAATCTTGTTCGGAGTATCGAACGAAGGATCTGCTAAAGTCAAAGACGAGATTGTAGTCAAAACGTTTGCCATAACTTTCCTTTCCGGTAAAATAGTCGTCAATTTCTTTAAAACATAAGCCTTAACCGTGATAATAAAACTAGGGTCAACGCGTGATTTTACCTTAATGAGGACCATCGAATTTAATGAAATTGTTGATTGGTCTTGATCACAACCTATACCTGAAATTGAACCTTTAGTTGGTACTCTTTTGAGACCTAAGAGCTGGACTGCGGACTCCGTCACAAAGGAAGCCTGAGATCCCTGGTCTAACAGAGATCTTAATACTATAGCAGTACCGCTCTTTGATTCCGCTGCAATCAGCGCAGTAGCCAATAATATTTGGCTATGATTATTAGCAAAACAACGATACAATCAATATTAGCTCAACATGATTTCTCTGAACCTGTCGGCAGTCATTGTCATCCTAAGCCTCAAAGTTGTGATCGGGTCCAACCCCTTTTCTTATCCGAATGGTATCTTAACCAACACCACTACACATGACCATCCATTATCAGATTTCTACATATTTTATGAGAATAGTTCTCTTACTTATACCCCGTTTCCGGTAGCTCCAGACTGTTCTAGCATTCTTGATACAAGGGATGAACAGTATCCAACCACTGTCACACTATGGAAAGTTGATCAGGAATCCCAATCTGAGTGGGGATTACTTCTGTGGCAAGAACGAATCGACACTACCTGCTCTTGGAATTTTTGGGGAACATATAAAGGATCTATCGTGGCCAGGTCTTCGATACCATTAAGAGATATCCCTTCCAATGAGACTCAAAGCAAGTACTGGGCTCTAGGTAACGATGAGATTCATGAACTTGATGATGTCCCATACAATCTGAGGTACTACTGTTGTTGGTGTAGGAATGAGTATCCAGGGAGCTTCTACATGAGGTATATCAAAAAAGTCAGGATCATAAGAAACCCGGATGGATCTATAAAGACCCCCAGAGGATCCTGGGTTCATGAATTGGATAACCTGTGGGGGGATCAAATGAGATACTTAGTTGTTAGGAGGTTTGGTGGGGATTCCAATTGTCCATTGAAGATTTATGATGTCAAGGCTGGTGTTCTATCGAAATCTCGCTCAGATTTCATCTTGGTATCTCTTCCATCCCTAAATCTACAGTTTTCCGTGTCCTTGAAATCAGCAGAAACAAAATGTTCATTTGGGGATAAAACCTATGACATTGTACAAAGTATGGGAGGTTACCTTCTTTCTATTGATGTTGGTAATGCAAACTGGCGAGGTCCTTGGGAGGCCTCTCCCCATACCTCCAATCGTAAAAGTAGGTCAATCACAGATTTTCCTGATCAGACCTCCTATAGGTACAGTAAATTTGTGAATTCCCAATCACTGTCAAGAAGTAGGAGACACAATCAGGAGTTTGAATTTCCCCTCAGCCTGAAGTCAAGTTATGACTATGCCCAATTCAGGTATGAGCAAAACTTTATTATCCGGCTCGAAGGACCACTTGTTCACGTCCCAAAAATATCTCGTGAGAAATAAAACAATCGTGTCCAGAGTAAGACAATTTATTGCATAAAACACTGCTCAGGTCATATATTGACGGAGAATCTTAACACCGCGATGTACAATATGACGTCACGGCACAGTGTCATCTATTATTTAATAAAGGTACTAAACTAAGAACATTGACAGTTGACATTGACTTTTGTCATAGTAAATAAATAAGTAATGTAAACAGAATAGACAAAGGTATAACCTGTAATTGGTTAATTATATTTACTATTATTTCTATTTCAAAATATTTATTTATCATTTCGAGCCTTCTGATATTTTATTAATGGCAACTAACTAAACATGTCTTTTACGTTTCGTTTCATTATATTACGTTTCGTTACTAAAATCTTTTAATTGATATATTTGCTAAACCCCAGCTTCTAAAAATTTTATTTTCACAGAAAAATGAATGGTTTAGTTGCCTCAATAAGTGGTACAAATTTTATCAGGGAACACCAAAAAAAGTATGCTGTACGAATTCTGCCATTCTCCTTTGTTCAAGAAAAAATAATTGCCAATAATATTTGCACAAAAGAATCGATTGTACCATCGGTGACATCGGTTTTGATATATACAAACCAGAAAATTACTTTGAGAATGGAAAACTCTACATCTAATCCATCCTATGGGGAATCTAATAAAGCTGAGATGAAAGCTCTGTTTGGGTTGTTGTTCTTGGCAGGTTTGTTTAGATCTGGCCGGCAAAGTCTTATAGACTTATGAAGTAATGATGGCACAGGAATTGAAGTGTTTAGAAATACTATGTCGAGAGTTAGTTTTTGGGTTACCTGATTGCAGACCCCCTAAGCTCAACCGCTATGGAAACTTTACCGCAACATAATGCTTCTGGATCGACACGTGGGAAACCACGTCAGTCGCGTGGACGCCGCCTATACCAACGAGGCAGAGTCGCAACAATGCGCCAAGAAAAGGGTGCAGTGACTATGTCTAATCTACAAGAGGAGATTAGAAAAAAGATGTTCGTCGGAACGTCGGAGAATGATGCTTTAGCTCGCTTGAGTGAGCAACAGACCCTAAAAGCTATCACCCTATCTATAACAACTCGTGGAATTGGATTAGGAATTTGTCATCTAACTTTTATCTCAATTTCTTATCATGAAAATATACATGTTCCATCTTGCTATTCTATGTACAGAGTTTTTCTTGGTCTTCTTGAGGCTAAATTAGAGGCCATCAAATCAGACCTTCCTGTTGTGCCACGTCTGGTAGAACACATGAAACAACCTGGTGTAAACAGCGATATGCTGAGGGCTGCTCAGTCCGTCACGATTGTCCCGGAGCCAATCCGTCGCATTATAAACGCTGTAGGATATGTGAAGTTTGAGGAGAAAGTATACGTTCCCGCCGTCGCCGCTGATCCCGTTGAGACAGAGATTTTCATTTTTGATAAATAACTTGAGATTTGATGATTCGTCAACTCGTACAGCAAGAGCAACTATTGATCGTTTGGCGCCAATTCGAGATGTTTTTGACATATTCGTGAAAAACTGTCAGAATGCCTATACGCCTCATGAATACTTGACCATAGACGAAGAACTCGTGGCGTTTAGAAGAAGATGTATCTTTCGTCAATACATACCCTCGAAACCGGCTAAGTATGGGTTGAAAATCTACGCTCTAGTGGATGCTAAAACATTTTACACAATGAACTTGGAAAATTATTGTGGAAAACAGCCTGACAACAGTCCTTATACATTGAGTAATAAGCCATTTGATGTTGTTGATCGTTTGGTAAGATGCGTGTCTGGATCAGGAAGAAAACTCACCATGGATAATTTTTTATGAGTTATGAAACTGCTGAAAATTTGCTCAAAAACCACAAACTTCAACAAGACATGCCTTCCACCTCAGTTCAAGGCTAGACGTGAAGAAAATTCATCTGTGTTTGGATTTCAAAAAGACATAACTATTGTATCTTACATACCAAGGCTACGAAAATGTGTACACATGATGTCCTCATTACATCATGATGATGAGGTGGATCCAGAACGCGGAGACAAAAGAAAGCCGTCTATTATAACGTTTTACAACTCGACAAAGAGCGGAGTTGATGTTGTCGATAAACTTGCAAGAACATACGATGTTACCCGCAACTGCAAACGCTGGCCTCTTACCGTATTTTTTCCATGTTGAACCATGCTGGTATAAATGCTTTTATTGTGTATATGTTGAATAACAGCATTGAAAGGAAGAAAACTAATCTTAGAAGAACTTCATCAAGCAATTGGGACTTTCTTTGCTCGAAGACCGCATTAGGAAAAGGAAAGACAATCCACATATACCAGGAGATATAAGAAGACGCGTGCATGAAATGTTGCATGAAGAAGTTCCAGGACCACCACAAAAGCAACCAAGAAGGTCTCAGAGATGTTCTTTCTGTCCAGGAAACAAAGATAGGAAGACTATAAACGGTTGTTTCAAATGTAATGCCGCGATGTGTAAGGAACATGAGAATTTGATGTGTCAAAATTGTACTGATTTAGATAACGAATGATCTCCCTTAATAGCGATTTTTAGGGGTGCTGATACCAGTCCCGAGAAGTCGGACCAAAACATTATGGATTTCGATGGAATTAATCTTACTGGCGGAAATCGCCACCTAATCGAGGAGCATCGCGTCCACCAAGGAGAGGACGTGGCCAAACTCGCTCCCGGCAGGGGTATCAAACGGCTAGAGTTGAAAATAAACGTAAAATTGAAGGTGCTAAAACAACAATAGGAATCGACGCTATGACTAAGTCGACATTACATCCTGGAGCAACGTCAGGTGATGACTTGCTAGCAAAGATTGGAGAGAACCATAATCTTAAGTCTATCACATTATCTAGCCATAAAGTGCTAATTGTGATTATTTTTAAGAAATATTTTTGTTGATTTTTTATTTTGTCTTAAGAACATTTTGTTAAATTCCCGGAAAGGTTATGTGATTTTTAAGCTTTTTTATAATAAATGTTTAATTTAATACATTTTTTATTTTATTCATTAACTTTGTGATGTAGTTATATGTATAAAAAAACTCATTCAAACTTATTGCACTTGGCGCATACATAGAGACAATCCCTTGTGGTAGTTAATTTAGCCCCACGTTGTATGGGTGAGGATTTTTTTTCACCTTGTATGCCGAAGGTTAAAATAAACTGAATGACAATTTACGTATACGTGCACGATTATGCCTAGAACGAAACGGACTTCATTTTGAACAATTATTAAAGTACAGTGATTAGTGATAGTGGAAAGGACACAATTTTAATCTGTGAGTAAAACAATCTTGATCGAATATCATTGTAAATACTTAGTTGATTCCAATTTTTTAAATACGCCTTAATGCACAAAGTAGGTAAGCATGCTTAATATCTATCGTATTTTTTACAACGGCCGCACGGCGCGCGTCACTCTCATTGATAGCCGAGCGTACGACTATAAATCATGTTTAGCATTGGATACCTTTCATCGGTCATAACTTTAGTTTTTTGTACTGAACGTAACAAAAAGAAGATATACGTGCTTGTTAAATTTGCTTAATGAATAACATTAAAATTTTGCCACACCTAAAAAAAAAAATCCTGTATTAAACTGAACATAGCGACATCTATAATTTAAACTTAAGACCAAAAAGTATCTGTTTTACCGACCGAGTTGTCAACGCCATATAATAAGGTCACCTCCGGCGAAACGCCGCTCTGAAATGGATAGCATCACAGAGCGGTTCATTGCAATCGAAGAACGCCAAGCAGACGCAGAACTTTACGCATTGCTCGAGCGATCAATCAACAAGCACAGAACAGCCAAGCTACTGTTAAGGTTATAGGTCAAGTCGGTCAAGCTATGGTTCAGGCGCTGGATAAATTAGGTAGTGCTATTAGAGATTTAGTTGGGCAGAAAGCCCGCCAGGCTGATCACCTCGCCTGGTCGGAGGATCCTCCTTTTCTTAGGGAACTTTACTCTCTGTTCTCTAAAATATTATTAACTGTGTAGCACATGCGTTCGGCGACCATAGAATGTGCCATAAATAATCTTGCACTAAACATAGAAATGACAACAAAGATTCCGCTGCAATCAGCGCAGTAGCCAATAATATTTGGCTATGATTATTAGCAAAACAACGATACAATCAATATTAGCTCAACATGATTTCTCTGAACCTGTCGGCAGTCATTGTCATCCTAAGCCTCAAAGTTGTGATCGGGTCCAACCCCTTTTCTTATCCGAATGGTATCTTAACCAACACCACTACACATGACCATCCATTATCAGATTTCTACATATTTTATGAGAATAGTTCTCTTACTTATACCCCGTTTCCGGTAGCTCCAGACTGTTCTAGCATTCTTGATACAAGGGATGAACAGTATCCAACCACTGTCACACTATGGAAAGTTGATCAGGAATCCCAATCTGAGTGGGGATTACTTCTGTGGCAAGAACGAATCGACACTACCTGCTCTTGGAATTTTTGGGGAACATATAAAGGATCTATCGTGGCCAGGTCTTCGATACCATTAAGAGATATCCCTTCCAATGAGACTCAAAGCAAGTACTGGGCTCTAGGTAACGATGAGATTCATGAACTTGATGATGTCCCATACAATCTGAGGTACTACTGTTGTTGGTGTAGGAATGAGTATCCAGGGAGCTTCTACATGAGGTATATCAAAAAAGTCAGGATCATAAGAAACCCGGATGGATCTATAAAGACCCCCAGAGGATCCTGGGTTCATGAATTGGATAACCTGTGGGGGGATCAAATGAGATACTTAGTTGTTAGGAGGTTTGGTGGGGATTCCAATTGTCCATTGAAGATTTATGATGTCAAGGCTGGTGTTCTATCGAAATCTCGCTCAGATTTCATCTTGGTATCTCTTCCATCCCTAAATCTACAGTTTTCCGTGTCCTTGAAATCAGCAGAAACAAAATGTTCATTTGGGGATAAAACCTATGACATTGTACAAAGTATGGGAGGTTACCTTCTTTCTATTGATGTTGGTAATGCAAACTGGCGAGGTCCTTGGGAGGCCTCTCCCCATACCTCCAATCGTAAAAGTAGGTCAATCACAGATTTTCCTGATCAGACCTCCTATAGGTACAGTAAATTTGTGAATTCCCAATCACTGTCAAGAAGTAGGAGACACAATCAGGAGTTTGAATTTCCCCTCAGCCTGAAGTCAAGTTATGACTATGCCCAATTCAGGTATGAGCAAAACTTTATTATCCGGCTCGAAGGACCACTTGTTCACGTCCCAAAAATATCTCGTGAGAAATAAAACAATCGTGTCCAGAGTAAGACAATTTATTGCATAAAACACTGCTCAGGTCATATATTGACGGAGAATCTTAACACCGCGATGTACAATATGACGTCACGGCACAGTGTCATCTATTATTTAATAAAGGTACTAAACTAAGAACATTGACAGTTGACATTGACTTTTGTCATAGTAAATAAATAAGTAATGTAAACAGAATAGACAAAGGTATAACCTGTAATTGGTTAATTATATTTACTATTATTTCTATTTCAAAATATTTATTTATCATTTCGAGCCTTCTGATATTTTATTAATGGCAACTAACTAAACATGTCTTTTACGTTTCGTTTCATTATATTACGTTTCGTTACTAGAATCTTTTAATTGATATATTTGCTAAACCCCAGCTTCTAAAAATTTTATTTTCACAGAAAAATGAATGGTTTAGTTGCCTCAATAAGTGGTACAAATTTTATCAGGGAACACCAAAAAAAGTATGCTGTACGAATTCTGCCATTCTCCTTTGTTCAAGAAAAAATAATTGCCAATAATATTTGCACAAAAGAATCGATTGTACCATCGGTGACATCGGTTTTGATATATACAAACCAGAAAATTACTTTGAGAATGGAAAACTCTACATCTAATCCATCCTATGGGGAATCTAATAAAGCTGAGATGAAAGCTCTGTTTGGGTTGTTGTTCTTGGCAGGTTTGTTTAGATCTGGCCGGCAAAGTCTTATAGACTTATGAAGTAATGATGGCACAGGAATTGAAGTGTTTAGAAATACTATGTCGAGAGTTAGTTTTTGGGTTACCTGATTGCAGACCCCCTAAGCTCAACCGCTATGGAAACTTTACCGCAACATAATGCTTCTGGATCGACACGTGGGAAACCACGTCAGTCGCGTGGACGCCGCCTATACCAACGAGGCAGAGTCGCAACAATGCGCCAAGAAAAGGGTGCAGTGACTATGTCTAATCTACAAGAGGAGATTAGAAAAAAGATGTTCGTCGGAACGTCGGAGAATGATGCTTTAGCTCGCTTGAGTGAGCAACAGACCCTAAAAGCTATCACCCTATCTATAACAACTCGTGGAATTGGATTAGGAATTTGTCATCTAACTTTTATCTCAATTTCTTATCATGAAAATATACATGTTCCATCCTGCTATTCTATGTACAGAGTTTTTCTTGGTCTTCTTGAGGCTAAATTAGAGGCCATCAAATCAGACCTTCCTGTTGTGCCACGTCTGGTAGAACACATGAAACAACCTGGTGTAAACAGCGATATGCTGAGGGCTGCTCAGTCCGTCACGATTGTCCCGGAGCCAATCCGTCGCATTATAAACGCTGTAGGATATGTGAAGTTTGAGGAGAAAGTATACGTTCCCGCCGTCGCCGCTGATCCCGTTGAGACAGAGATTTTCATTTTTGATAAATAACTTGAGATTTGATGATTCGTCAACTCGTACAGCAAGAGCAACTATTGATCGTTTGGCGCCAATTCGAGATGTTTTTGACATATTCGTGAAAAACTGTCAGAATGCCTATACGCCTCATGAATACTTGACCATAGACGAAGAACTCGTGGCGTTTAGAAGAAGATGTATCTTTCGTCAATACATACCCTCGAAACCGGCTAAGTATGGGTTGAAAATCTACGCTCTAGTGGATGCTAAAACATTTTACACAATGAACTTGGAAAATTATTGTGGAAAACAGCCTGACAACAGTCCTTATACATTGAGTAATAAGCCATTTGATGTTGTTGATCGTTTGGTAAGATGCGTGTCTGGATCAGGAAGAAAACTCACCATGGATAATTTTTTATGAGTTATGAAACTGCTGAAAATTTGCTCAAAAACCACAAACTTCAACAAGACATGCCTTCCACCTCAGTTCAAGGCTAGACGTGAAGAAAATTCATCTGTGTTTGGATTTCAAAAAGACATAACTATTGTATCTTACATACCAAGGCTACGAAAATGTGTACACATGATGTCCTCATTACATCATGATGATGAGGTGGATCCAGAACGCGGAGACAAAAGAAAGCCGTCTATTATAACGTTTTACAACTCGACAAAGAGCGGAGTTGATGTTGTCGATAAACTTGCAAGAACATACGATGTTACCCGCAACTGCAAACGCTGGCCTCTTACCGTATTTTTTCCATGTTGAACCATGCTGGTATAAATGCTTTTATTGTGTATATGTTGAATAACAGCATTGAAAGGAAGAAAACTAATCTTAGAAGAACTTCATCAAGCAATTGGGACTTTCTTTGCTCGAAGACCGCATTAGGAAAAGGAAAGACAATCCACATATACCAGGAGATATAAGAAGACGCGTGCATGAAATGTTGCATGAAGAAGTTCCAGGACCACCACAAAAGCAACCAAGAAGGTCTCAGAGATGTTCTTTCTGTCCAGGAAACAAAGATAGGAAGACTATAAACGGTTGTTTCAAATGTAATGCCGCGATGTGTAAGGAACATGAGAATTTGATGTGTCAAAATTGTACTGATTTAGATAACGAATGATCTCCCTTAATAGCGATTTTTAGGGGTGCTGATACCAGTCCCGAGAAGTCGGACCAAAACATTATGGATTTCGATGGAATTAATCTTACTGGCGGAAATCGCCACCTAATCGAGGAGCATCGCGTCCACCAAGGAGAGGACGTGGCCAAACTCGCTCCCGGCAGGGGTATCAAACGGCTAGAGTTGAAAATAAACGTAAAATTGAAGGTGCTAAAACAACAATAGGAATCGACGCTATGACTAAGTCGACATTACATCCTGGAGCAACGTCAGGTGATGACTTGCTAGCAAAGATTGGAGAGAACCATAATCTTAAGTCTATCACATTATCTAGCCATAAAGTGCTAATTGTGATTATTTTTAAGAAATATTTTTGTTGATTTTTTATTTTGTCTTAAGAACATTTTGTTAAATTCCCGGAAAGGTTATGTGATTTTTAAGCTTTTTTATAATAAATGTTTAATTTAATACATTTTTTATTTTATTCATTAACTTTGTGATGTAGTTATATGTATAAAAAAACTCATTCAAACTTATTGCACTTGGCGCATACATAGAGACAATCCCTTGTGGTAGTTAATTTAGCCCCACGTTGTATGGGTGAGGATTTTTTTTCACCTTGTATGCCGAAGGTTAAAATAAACTGAATGACAATTTACGTATACGTGCACGATTATGCCTAGAACGAAACGGACTTCATTTTGAACAATTATTAAAGTACAGTGATTAGTGATAGTGGAAAGGACACAATTTTAATCTGTGAGTAAAACAATCTTGATCGAATATCATTGTAAATACTTAGTTGATTCCAATTTTTTAAATACGCCTTAATGCACAAAGTAGGTAAGCATGCTTAATATCTATCGTATTTTTTTTACAACGGCCGCACGGCGCGCGTCACTCTCATTGATAGCCGAGCGTACGACTATAAATCATGTTTAGCATTGGATACCTTTCATCGGTCATAACTTTAGTTTTTTGTACTGAACGTAACAAAAAGAAGATATACGTGCTTGTTAAATTTGCTTAATGAATAACATTAAAATTTTGCCACACCTAAAAAAAAATCCTGTATTAAACTGAACATAGCGACATCTATAATTTAAACTTAAGACCAAAAAGTATCTGTTTTACCGACCGAGTTGTCAACGCCATATAATAAGGTCACCTCCGGCGAAACGCCGCTCTGAAATGGATAGCATCACAGAGCGGTTCATTGCAATCGAAGAACGCCAAGCAGACGCAGAACTTTACGCATTGCTCGAGCGATCAATCAACAAGCACAGAACAGCCAAGCTACTGTTAAGGTTATAGGTCAAGTCGGTCAAGCTATGGTTCAGGCGCTGGATAAATTAGGTAGTGCTATTAGAGATTTAGTTGGGCAGAAAGCCCGCCAGGCTGATCACCTCGCCTGGTCGGAGGATCCTCCTTTTCTTAGGGAACTTTACTCTCTGTTCTCTAAAATATTATTAACTGTGTAGCACATGCGATCGGCGACCATAGAATGTGCCATAAATAATCTTGCACTAAACATAGAAATAACAACAAAGAGATCAAAAGGATCCAGAATTCCGCAATTGTTGGCAAACGTTGCTACAAAATCACGAAGCTTAATCGAAGTCATTGACACAAAACACTGTTGAGTACTTTAATAGTGTCATCGCGAAATTCGTTGGTAGAAAACGAATATTTTTTTTTATTGAAAGGAGTTTACCAAGGTAGGTGCTCAGCAGCTGTTCTTTCATTTAATTACCAAATCCGGACTTTGAGGCGTCCAAAAAGCTAAATAAATAATATTTTAAATAGAAGTCCTACAGGCAGGGTTAAAATAATTGAAAGAAGGAGAGCACAAAAACGAAAGCTTAACTTAGACCATCCCGTAAAAAATGTACGAAAATTAAAAGAAGTCAATAAGAAGCAACATGATTATGGTCCAGCGAGCACAGCGCCAGATATGTCTCCACATAAATTAAAGAAAGCTGAAGAACAGTTCTTAAATAATTAAAAAATGCTTACTTCTGATAGGCAAGCTATCGAAAGAGCTACAGTTTTGCAACGAGATAGCAGTGAATAGCTAGAAATACGGAAAAATCTAATCACCGCATCAAATTTCTGGCAAATTTGTAAAAGAAAAGTTAGTGTAAATACTGCGCCTTTGATGAAAAACATATAATACCAAAAAAAATTGACATGTGTAACTTTTAAAATTTTTATTGGTATAGATTTGAAGACGTACACATGCCATTTGTCGAAAAAGCAATGTCAAGAAATCGTTTTGATAAAATAAAATCTTATATGCATTTCAATGACAACTCAAGAATTGATAACACTGATAAAGCTTTCAAAATTCGTCCATTTAGGTCAAACTGTTACGAAGCTTGGACTGATACGACCGTAACGTCATCGCGTCAAGCGTTAGTAGAAGGTCTGTCGACAGGCGCTAAAACCCCGACTAGAAAGGGGAAAAGACTCATTGTCGTCTACATCGGCAACGAAAATGGCTTTTTGGAGGATTGGCGATGGATTTTCGAATGCAAAAAACTTCTGATTACCATGAAAGTATGGATGGTTCGCCAAAGTTTTGACGAAGCTTCAACGTTGTAGTTATGGATAACGCAAGCTACCATTCCAGGTACTAACAAAGAAACAAATTGATAAAATATCCGATTATAGTTTACGTACTTATACAGGAACATTTTTTTGGCGTAACGTGACGAGTGACGAGTTCCGAATTCAGTGTAGGTAGTGTGTGTGTTTTATTTACGACAAAATAAGACAAAACAATGTCGCGATAACCTCAATACAAGAATCGTGAATACTACGAAATGGTGCGAGTGTATCTACTCTCCAATGAGAGCCTTCTAGCAGCTCGAAGAGTTTATGAAAGGGAGAGTATTCCTCGAATGCGAGCTCAGGGCATACGCAATCCCAGTACCTACTAGAAGGACTATTTTAGCAGCGAACCAAAGGTTACTGGATCACGGCCAGTTCACGACGCCCAATCATGCTCTGGTCTGGCAGACCTCGATTGGCGGTCGACATCGAGAACTCGATATTTGAGTTCTTTGAACGCGACCCACGGGTGCCCACGGGCCAGTACCTTTGACGCAGCACGTCGCTTCGGTGTGAGCCAGTCCACAGTGTGGAAGCTTCTAAATGCAGCCGGGCTGCACCCATATCACTTTCAGCCGATACAACAACTGCACGACCCCGACCCGGTACCACGTCGAGCACTATGCGACTGGCTTCTAAGTCACCCTAATGCCAACATACTATGGACGGATGAAGCTTTATTTACACGTGTAGGGCTGTATAACATACATAATGAACATTGGTGGGCGTTTAATAATCCCCATTTAGTCAGAGAAACTCATCACCAAGTGCGCTTTAGTGCGAACGTCTGGGCGGGAATAATTAATAATAAAATAATTGGTCCCGTTTTTATCGACGGCTCACTGACTGGACAAAGGTATTTGGAAATGTTAAGTACCACTATTGAAAGTTTAATAGAAGACGTCCCACTGGGTGATTGAAATTATTTTTATTACCAGCACGACGGTGCTCCACCACATTATGCGGCAAGTGTACGCGATTATTGAAATAACAAATACGGAGAGAACTGGATAGGCCGCGGTGGACCGATCCCGTAGCCGGCTAGGTCACCGGATCTTACTCCCTGTGATTTTTATCTCTGGGGCAAGGTAAAACGCCGTGTGGCCCAATCGAAGAGGCCCAAAGTCGAAGATTTAAAATCCAAAATAATAGACGCGTTTAATTATGTGTAAAATGACACTAACGTTTTAAATAAACTGAATGAAAATTTACGTAAACGTGCACGATTATGCCTAGAACGAAACGGACTTCATTTTGAACAATTATTAAAGTACAGTGATTAGTGATAGTGGAAAGGACACAATTTTAATCTGCCTAAAAAAATTTCCTGTATTAAACTGAACATAGCGCCATCTATAATTTAAACTTAAGACCAAAAAGTATCTGTTTTACCGACCGAGTTGTCAACGCCATATAATAAGGTCACCTCCGGCAAAACGCCGCTCGGTAATGCATAGCATCACAGAGCGGTTCATTGCAATCGAAGAACGCCAAGCAGACGCAGAATTCTTGATTGCTCGAGCGATCAGTCAACAAGCACAGAACAGCCAAGCTGATGTTCAGGTTATAGGTTAAGTCGGTCAAGCTATGGTTCAGGCGCTGGATAAATTAGGTAGTGCTATTAGAGATTTAGTTGGGCAGAAAGCCCGCCAGGTTGATCACCTCGCCTGGTCGGAGGATCCTCATTTTCTTAGGGAACTTTACTCTCTGTTCCCTAACATATTATTAACTGTGTAGAACATGCGTTCGGCGACCATAGAATGTGCCATAAATAATCTTGCACTAAACATAGAAATAACAACAAAGAGATCAAAAGGATGCTACAAAATCACGCAGCTTAATCGAAGTCATTGACACAAACACTGTTGAGTGGAGTGAGTGGTCGTGGCCACCACGACAACCGAAGCTGCCAAAGATCTCAGAGAGAAGTTGGCGCACCGCTTAGGAGATCGCGTAAAATCAAAGGTGCGCACTATGGCCTCAATACTATCGAATGGGTTCAAGCTGGGTGAGAGGTGCTACCGCCTCACGGTAGACGAGGCGTTGATGAACCACTTTGGGGCCATAATAATGGCAGTAAGATTGTCTGGTGCAAGTGAGGTCGTCCTCGTCGGGGATATTAACCAGCTACCATATATCGACAGAGAAAACTTATTTGAGCTTAACTACGCTCGTCCGAATATGGTGGCAGCCATCACCCAGGAGCTTCTCTGTACGCACCGCAACCCACTGGATGTGGCTTACACACTTAGCGAAATTTACTCCGGGATATACTCCTCCAAGACGACGCTGTCACGAATACACTCCCTGAGGGTTGAGGGCTACTCGGGTGCGCAAATACCAGTATCCGCCAAGAACACGCTGTTCCTGGTTCATACGCAGGAAGAGAAATCTCTTCTTGCTGGCCAGGGATATGGTTCTGGCGAGGGTTCGCGCATCCTCACTATCCACGAGGCGCAGGGGTTGACCTATGACAGCGTAATAATAATCAACACAAAGGTGAGGAGGCACCAGATCCGCGAAAGCGTCTCCCACGCGGTTGTGGCGGTGTCGAGACACAGAGTCAGTTGCGTCTATTACACCGATGACGCCAATGACGCCACAGGCCGCCTTGCCAAAAAGGCGATGAACGCGCCGCCTAAACTGGTCGTCGATTATAACCTTAAGACGGCCATGCAAAATCGGGATGCGCCAATCGTGGACGCCTTGCTGACATTATCGAAATCCCTGGTCGCAAGCAGAAGTGCACCTCCCATATAATATTAGATTTAGATCTCAGCCATGATCGTCCCACTGCAGGGCAAAGGCCTCCCAACCTTCCTTCCACTCCTCTCTGTTTAAAGCTTATATACAATATACAAACATGTAAATAGATATAGATTAGATCTAGATAGATTTAAGCAAATAACATAGAATAATAACTAATACCTAAGAAGTAAATGTAATGTGTGGCAATTATAATAAAAAAAAAAAAAAAATAAATAAATAATAAAAAAAAAAAAAAAAAATATATATATATATTAAATGAGTATACTGAGCAAAGGGACTCATAGATATTAAGTATAGTTTAAGACGTGTCGAGTGAGGGCACGATATTGATTAAGTATATTGAAAAGAAATGTAAACAAATAAACAATACGTAAAAAAGAGCGCGGACGATTTTGTCCGCGGTAGTAGTTTAATTAAAAAAAAAAAAAAAAAAAACACTGTTGAGTATTTTAATAGTGTCATCGCGAAATTCATTGGTAGAAAACAAATATTTTTTTTATTGATAGTGCCAAGCATAATCTTACACTAAACATAGAAATGACAACAAATAGATCAAAAGGATCCAGAATTCCGCTTATTTTCCGGATAAACGCAATTGTTGCAAACGTTGCTACAAAATCACGCAGCTTAATCGAAGTCATTGACACAAACACTGTTGAGTATTTTAGAGAGTTTCAGTTTGAGAGTGGTCTGTTTAGCCGCTAAACTTTAGCGAGTTAATGACATATTTAGGCGTAAACAAATTAAGGACTACAGCTTATCACCCTCAAGGAAACGGCGCAGTGGAACGATTTCATTGAGTGTTGAAAGCAGCTCTTATGGCTCGGAGAGTAAAATGTACCTGGGTTGAGGAGTTGCATACCGTTTTGTTAGGGTTACGCGCGACACCCCGGAGTGACACTGGAGTGAGTGCGGCTGAGTTAGTATTCGGCAAAACACTTAGGTTACCTGGAGATTTTTACGGGGGAACAAGCGTAAACGTTAGCGATTCAAACGAATACGTAGGGCAAGTTAGAGAGAATATTAAAAACCTTATACCAAGGCCGACAAAGCAACGAGACTCACGTAGTATCTTTGTACACACAGATTTACGTACGTGTTCACATGTTTTTGTACGGGTTGATTTAGTTACGAAGTCATTGCAACCACCCTATGAAGGACCATATATGGTCTTAGATAGGCGGGATAAGTACTTTAAATTGCAAATGCAGGATATGCAGGTGAATGTCTCTATAGACAGACTTAAACCCGCGTATGTGCTTAACTATGATCCAATTTCACTAAACCCGCCATCGCCAGTGCAACAGTCAACTGGTACCCAGGGTCAAGATGTGTATTAGTGTTACCTATGTGAGCAAATTATTTAATGTTATATTTCAAGCAATATTTCAGTAAACCTGTATTAATTTTTGCGAATTTAATGTATACTAATATTCAATAAACATTTTTTTCTTAAGGGGGAGGTTACTGTAGGCTACGCACACACATTGTACTTTGTACCTAAGTATAAAATTATATATGTATGTGTAACTGTACAGCGACGCGGCTGCGCCCGCAGTTGATGTAATTGTTCCAGTCGCCAATACACCGTGATCGCTTTCGGATGTTTCATTTCCTCGACACCCTTCTGATATATATTACGTAGTTGGATATAGCTTGAGAACAGACACTATTCATATTAGCTAAATATAGAAACAATGAAATATTATGTGTGAAGTGGCATGACAACAATTTAGTATGACTTTTGACAAATTTCGGTACTGTGGAACCTTTAGTGAAAAAAACTAATAGATATTCTAAGACAGAAAAGACCGAAGTAGCCGTAAACCAGCCAAGACTTATTCATAATTATAATCCAGTATTTTCGAAACATGAGGAAGATAAGCTCGTAAAGTTAGTAGTAGTTAAAAGTTTGTTTGGTTTGACGACCACCGTCGTTCTACGAAAACTAGCGTATCAACTAGCGGAAAAAAATAGCAAGGCACATAATTTTAACCGCAATAATATAATATGTTATATGTGTTGTATAATTGTGTGTATTACTAACAACTACCAGACAGTTAAAGTTCGACGGTTTATTAATCTGCCGTCACCACTTCACCAAAATGGACGAGGAGAAGCCCCCTGACCCTCCCGATAAATCACCGGAGTACGAAACGATTTTCACGATAACTCTTCCTCACACCAACCCGGACTTTGATAAAATGGACGCAGAAACAATCAGTAAAAGGAAACAACCCGCAGGCTCCCCCCTATCTCCCGTAATAACCCTCCGAAATTCGCAAAAAGCACCAATAGCAGGCAGTGTTATACCGCCAGAGATAACCCCCCATATATTGTGCATGTTTCGCTTATAGAATCCCAGACACCTGGTACAACCCTTCATCCGTTTAGTTTGGGATGTTTCTGATGAAAAACAACATAGGAACAACATAGGAACTAATAGCTCTAAGAACATATATGTGTATCCACACAAGGACAAGAAATGTAATTGAAAGGACTATAGGGTTGCTAAAAGCGAGATTCCGGTGTCTACTAGTACACAGGATCTTACATTATTCACCTATGGGTGAATAGCAGCCTCTATAGTCAATGCTTGCAGTGTTGCAAAATATGTGTATAAATGGCAATATAGAAATACCTCAATTGTCAGAGGAGTTAGTGCATGAAGCAACAATTCTTTTTGACCCAGATGTCTGGTTCATCCAGTCAAATTTGGGATGCTATTAATGAAAAGCAATATCAACAATGTCAAAATTGGTGGTGTCAAACTGTTGGGGAGAAATAGAGTTTCGGTCGAATTTGAATCTCATGAGGACGCTAATAGTTTTTTAGTAAATTGTGCATTTTTACAAAACTACAACCTGTCAATCCCTCTGTTCAACATTTCTAGAATGGGTATAGTTAGGGATGTCCCTGTCGAATGGACAGAGGACGAAATAATTGATAATGTCAGAGTTCCCACTGGATGCGGAGTGGTTATAAAGGCCAGAAGAATGAACTGAAAGGTGACTTCTATAAATGGCACTGAATGGAAGCCTACTCAAACTGTAGTTCTTACCTTCGACGGCCAGACCTTACCAAAGAAAAAAAAAGTTTGTACAATTTCTAACGAAAGAATTTTGCATTTTTTTGCATACATTGTTTCAGAACACAACATGACGAATGCCAAGGGACTGCAGATTTCCTCATGCTCTTCGACAAGCTGTTTGACTCATTTAATGGTCATCCTTATGAAGGATCGTCTAAGAAATATAAGCAGTGCTTAAAACATAACTCACCCCATTTCCAACTGTGGAATGAAATGAAAGCGGAGTACATGGCCCTTTCTGAGTCTTGGAACTCAGGAACATATTAAGTGAACTAATTGATTTAGATGAACATGTACCAATGTGTTTGTACAGTGATAATCAAAGTTCCATAAAATTAGCAACTAATTCATTGTTCAGTGTTCCGGCTTCGACGTCACAGCCGGCCCCGGGTGCCAACATCACGGAGCGAGAGCGCATGCGCGCGACAGGGACGCGACCAACGCCGGCGCGCCCCGGAAGCCTCGACGCCTCGGCCATTTTGCCGTGCGCTCCGACCGGGACCGCACGCGCGCGCGTACCACATCCACGCGCACACAGCGCAAACAGCTCCAACATAAAATTCTGTTCTGTTAGATTAACTGAATTCAAACGATTACAATTGTGAATATGTGACATATTCACAATTGTAATATTATGAATATGTATATACATATTATATGTCGTTGTTTCTTTTTATTTGTGTTGCCTTGAGCTGATTCCATTCTGCCGTAGGCCTCTTTTCCATTACACGGTTTCTCGCCGTGAAAATCTACGGTTAATTCGCCGCGTGTAGGCACGGTCGTCAGTGTGGTATGGATCACTATATGAGCTTGTCGACATGCACGGTGGCGCCAAGGCACGGCGCCGCGGCCGCGTGCGCCGTGACTGCCCCTCGGCGCGCCGCGTCTACGCACGGCGTGATTTTCACCAGTGTTGTATGGCAGTCTATCGGGGTGTGTCGACGGTGCCGGACGTACGCACGGATTCGTGACCGCTTATATACGCTGTTTCGCGATTTTATTATAAAACTAGCTTCCGCCCGCGACTCCGTCCGCGCGGATGTCGGTCTCACGTGGAAGTTTTATTTCTCCATTTTAAGTAACTCTGACAATGACATCTTATAAATATCTATTGGACCCAAATACGGCGAGGGCCATAATAATTGAGGAGATCCCTCTATTGAGCGTTCTGTAGAATAAAACTCGCGTTCTGTAGAATAAAACTGAAAAATAAAGATTTTTTTCTACGTATTTTTCCAGAATAAAAAGTATCCTATTTTATGCCCAAGGTATAATTATACCAAGTTTAATCAAAATCGAAACGTTAGTTTTCACGTGATGCCTGAACATACAGACATACAGACAAAAAGAAAATTAATCACATATTTGGGTTTGGTATCGATCCAGTTACACCCTCTGCTATTTATTCTTTCAATATTTTCAATGTACAGAATTGACCCTTCTACATATTTATTATAATATAGCTTTTGCCCGCGACTTCGTTCGCGTGGAATAGTGACTTCCGGCAATTTTTGGTTTTAACCACATAGTTCCCGATCTCGCGGGATCTCTTCAAAAATGAGATGTGGAAGATATTCCAGGGAACTCTTCAAAAATCAACATAATGAGCTCTGCGTTTGAATTTAATAGATGTATACTCACTTAGGGCATTGAAAAAATAGTTTAAAAACGGACTTAAACTAACTTAAAACTAAAGAAAGCTACGAATTACGAATTTATAACAATTAAAAAAGAAACTATATTACAACCTATCCTCTATGCTATAATAACCAAGCTTAAACTAAATAATTTAAAAGAAACGACTTAAATCTAATCTAATTAAAAAAAAATTAGACTTACAATTTTATTAAAAAAACTAACTACAGTAACTACTAATAATCGATATCAAACTAAACCTACGTTAAATAGTTTAACCAAAAAACCAGGAAAACCCAACAAATAAACTTATTAATTGACAAATACAACGAAACCAATTTAGAATATACGAAACAGCAGGACCACTACAGACAAATAATCATACGACTGATAATACACTTTTTCTACGATAGTACCGAAGCGCTCGGCCGATACCCAACCAAATGAATGTAACGAAACCATAGCGCGATCTATTTCGATCCCAACGCCATCTATCATCTATGATATTATTTTTTTCATACCTTTTTACTATTTATTTACTTTTTTTCGATGAATTAAAACAATAACATGAACCGAAGTCGTGTAACGATCGACATAGAATTATCTATACTCCGTTAGAGCATTTTCTTTGTACTAAATGTTTTATTATATTGATATTATTTTTTTCATACCTTTTTACTATTTATTTACTTTTTTTCGATAAATTAAAACAATAACATGAACCGAAGTCGTGTAACGATCGACATAGAATTATTTATAAATAATTTATTTCTTATTTTTATTTTTTGAATTTTGAAATAAAAATATATCTATGTCCTTTCTAAGGTTCTAAACTATATCTGTACCAAATTTCAACCAAATCCGTCAAATAGTTGCGGAGATTAATGGTATAAGCATAGAATGTTCGACGTAATTTGACATAACTTTTTTATTTATGAACCGATTGACATGAAACAAACACTAAATGTAAATTTAAGCATCCCACAATATATTCGTGAAAACCGCATCCAACTCGGATCAGCCGTTTCTGAGATTAGCGCGCACAGACGAACAGACAAACAGACAAACAGACAAACAGACAAACAGACAAAAAAAGTTAATTACATTTTTGGGTTCGACATAGACATAACAATAACCCCTGCTATTTTTTTTATTTTTATTTTCAATGTACAGACAGCACTTTTCTACGATTTTATTATATGTATAGATGAACATAAATCAAGAATTATTAATTACGTTGATTCAAGAAAGGCCTGTAATATGGGATAAGACCATCGACGATTATAAAAATAAGCGGCTTAAATATGATTCCTGGAAAGAAATATTTATTCATTTCCAGCCCACATTTGAAGATTTAAGTGGTGATGAGAAAAACAAGTTTGGTAAGTTACGTATATTGTGCAAATCTGTTGCGAACTTCATTAGCCGCCAAACTTCCGCGAACTGCATTCGTGATAGGTAACTGGATTAGTTCCGATTCTGAATCAAGGGTGGACTCATTTTCACTCGCATTGTGAAACTGAAAGTTTTCCTGCTTATGTATAAAATTTTGCAAAACACAACATGTTTTCACAATATCAACTGCCAAATCGATGGACACATTCATTGGCCGGTGAAAAATTCGCCATTTCGACACCAGCAATTTATACTACGCTAACTCGAAATTTGGAAAAAACTTTTTTATGCCAAGTTGCTTAAAATGTGTGTTTACATACGTCATAAAAAAATTGAGAAGAAATATGCAAAAATAAGAAAGTTACAAATCTTATAAAACGCTAAGTAAAGGTACTTTTTGAAATCACTCGATTTATATTACGCCAACTATTATTAGCGGAGTGTGCGTGGGGATCACTTTGGTCAAAATCCGTGCAACACTGCACTAACTCATAGTTAGCGCAGTTTAGTGCGTTCGTGTGTATACTTGTTCGTTTGTAAAATGAACGACTTAGCGACTTTTACATAGTAAATACTTATGTGTTAACGTATTAATTAGTTTATTAATGGTACGTTGACTATTCTTTTTGTAAGTAAGTACATGTTCTTTATAAAATATTGAAATATGCACCAGATGATTGATCATTCACTACGACGTCCCGTACTACACTACGCTAACATAAGTTAGACGTGTATAAGATGTAACATTGTTTTGATGAATTACGTTTATATACGGCTAACTTGCGCTAAATCAAAAAATAGAAATAATTAAGGAAATATAAATATGAGATATTACAATGAATAAATTAAATATTAAGCATACCAAATTTCAAAAAAGTATCTTAATTAATGTAAAAGTTATCACGTTTTTCCCTTTAAACGCCTCTACTGTAAAGTACGCTTTTTGAGTTAGCGCAGTATAAATTGCTGGTGTCGATTTATTGGATAAAATGCCAAACGCACATTCAACAAATCTTCGCGCTCTGGTGAGTCTGTAGTTAAATGTACGTTTTAATTGATCAAGCTGATGACCACCAAATGGACGAAGCAAGTGATAATGCAAAGCAAAGGCTTCGTCCGCAACGAACACATATGGCAAATCGTAGTCAATTCCAGGCAAACGTGTTGCATCGGGTAGATTTAATCCGTTGTTTGTTAAATTTTTCCAAAATGGGGTCTCTTTAAACACACTGGAATCACACTCCTTTCCGTAGGCGCCAACGTCAACAAATATAAAGTTGTAATCGCTATCTACTACTGCCATCAAAACTATAGAAAAAAAATGTTTGTAATTTAAAAACATCGAGCCACTATCAATTGGCTTAATAAGTCTGATGTGTTTTCCATCGACCGCTCCTAAGCACAGCGGGAAGTTGGAAGATTCTTGAAATTTGCTTGCAATGTGTAGCCAGTCTTCTTTAGATGGCATTTTCATATATTCTTTACACAGTTCTAACCAAATGTAGTGGCATACTTCACGTACGATGCAACTTATGGTTTTTATTCCAATTCTATAGCTGTAGTATAGGTCAGTAAAGGTATCTCCTGTTGCTAGATACCTGAAATATAAAACAAAACGGTTCAGGTTCAAATACTAAAACCCCATTTTAGGTCGGGGTCGATTCAGTTTAGGTCGGGGGTTTTTATAAATTTTGAATTTAATAATTATTATTTATTTATTTTCAGGGCAAATGGTGATGAAGAAGTGGACCAATATGAAAGATAGCTGGATAAAATATGACAAAAAAATTAATGAATGTAAGTCTGGTTCTTCAGCAAAAAAAATAAGAAAATATATGTTCTATGATGAAATGATGTTCCTAAAAAAAATGTTGAGCATCGCAAGACCGATTCTAACATGACTGAACATGTTCATGATTCTAGCCTCAGTAATGAAAATTTTGATAGTGCAGTCCCGAATCAATCAAGCTCGGGATACACTGAACGGAGTGAGACGCAAAGGGCTAAAAAAAGAAAAAATGAACTAAGTGAAGTTGACATTAGGTTTATGAAGTTTATGGATTCAGCAGAACGAGATGAGAAAAAGAAAAGCCGTAGTATGAACTTTTTTATGGGAATCGCTGATACAGTTGACAAGTTCAGTGATGAAAATATGATAGACTTTCAGTTTCAAGTAATTTCAATAATTAAAAATATTCAACAAAGACAGTGTACTCAGTATATACCTACATCAAGAAACCAATGGGATCAAGGCCATCAAGGATATTTAAGTGGTACAGCATCCTCAAATGCGCAATCGTCAACATATGGATATTCTACAGCTGCTAGATCGGGCTATGGAATAAGTCGTCCACAGACGTCTTCTCATGATTTTGGACACGGTTCTGGTTTAGAGCCAATCCACTACCGACCCGAATCACAATTATCTGTACATAGTGTAAATGCGGAAAGTATCTCGGCAGATTCTCAAGTTTCTATTGAAGACGAATTCGATTTTAGTACCGCACTTGAGTAGCATTTTCAGCGTAGTGTATTTTTTGATTTACTTGTTCTTAAATTAATAATTATTAAAATTCAATTACATGTAATAATTTTGTTTGTGTGCAATAAACAATTTTAAACTAAAATATGTCATTTAATTTTGTACCTACTTACCTCAGAGTTACAGCCAATCTTTCTGCGGGCGATATACTCTCTCGCATAAAAGTATCTTGATGTTTTAGTTCCTGGGATAATTTTTGGAGCAAGTTGTCGAATGTAGTTTTCTGCATTCTAAAATAATTGTAAAACTTGTCTTCATCTTCTCTCAATTGATTCTTGACAAGTGTATGAAACGCGCCATATTCCTCCCTTTTTTCTAAAATCGGATGTATCCAAAACCTTACTTCCCTTTTTTTTTCTATTTTCTTTTTCCTATATATGTAATAAGCAACTATAATCTTTTTTTTCGTAAGAAAATTCATGACGCAGCACGTCCTACACAGCCCGAGTAAAAAGCGCTACTAGCCAGTACTTACCAATGTCTCGCGCGGTGATTTTGCCGTATCATGTACAAGCTAGCACGTTTTTTCAACCGTACGGCTTACACACCGTACGTTTGAACAACCGTGTAATGGAAAAGAGGCCGTACGCTCCGACCGGGACCGCACGCGCGCACATACCACATCCAAGCAATCACACAGCGCAAACATCAGTAACAGACGCACTAAACACATTGATGCAAGACATCACTTTGTTAGGGAATGTGTATCACAAAATAAAGTGGTAATTAAGTATGTATCAACCTCAGATATGCCAGCCGACATATTTACTTCTCTGCTCAAGAAAGTGACGACGGAATAGCGATTATGAAGTGGAAGGACAAGCGGGATGTACTGCTGCTGTCTACCAAGCACCCCGTAAGTTTCAAAAGAATAACTAAAAAAGTAAAAGAAAAAATAAAACCGAAGATTGTGGTAGATTATAATCTTGCAAAATCAGCGGTTGATCTCTCAGACCAAATGTCTTCTTACACGACTCGTACTATATTATTTTTTGAAATTATATTCGCCTGAGTATTTTCTCACAACGCTATTGTGAAGGAAATTAGGAGTGGCCTATGTCCAGCAGTGGATTTACAAATCCCAGTACCTACTGTAGTACTTTGTTGTACTGTGGTGAAAGGCTGTGATGATGACGAAAGTCATTGTCATCCTATTGTAATTGAGATTTGCATACTTTGTTTCAGAACACAACATTCTGCCAGACGAATGCCAAGGGACTGCAGATTTCTTCATGCTCTTCGACAAGCTGTTTGACTCATTGAATGGTCATCCTTATGAAGGATCGTCTAAGAAATATAAGCAGTGCTTAAAACATAACTCACCCCATTTCCAACTGTGGAATGAAATGTTGCCAATTTTAGAATCAATTAAATTTGAATCAGTAGTTAGAAGAAATGATTCTGTATTGATTAAGCATGAGTCGATTCCTTCAATCAAAAATTGGATTCATAATATAAAAACTTTTAAGGAAATGTGATTGTATTTGAATGTTTATTATAAAATACATGTAGCGGCAACACCGCTAAACGATGAGGCTTCCCGAGTGACGCAAGCAACGAGATCGGAGATCTTCGGGTATCTTCGCCGCGCCGCGGGCGTCGTTCGGAACACATCGGTTTCGACGACGCTCACGCGCCAGTCTATTGTTCGCCGCTGCGCAAGGCATATATATGGCATAGGCAAGGCAAGGCTATCGCTTGTTCTAACCGCTTTGTTTACAAATTCAAAATATAACCGATTGTTCGTGAACTTTGGACTTTTATTTGGTGGACACAATACCTACATAACAACAACTCACTAGAAACTTTAATCAGGATCCGTTGGTAAAACTTTTTAGTGATATTAGTGTACGTAATATTAATCCCAATTGTAATCAATTTATAAATGCTTATAAAACATTGCTGATTAATCATTTTAATTCTGTTCATTCTGTTAGAGCCAATTGTGAGGACGATTTTAATACTCATTTCAATCATTTTTAATTTGATTGCTAATAAACCTGATTTTCCACATAATGATGATTTTGCATGTGATATTGATGCACCATTAATATTGATGAATGAAATTAAAATAAATGATTCATTGATTTATATTGAATCAAAAAAAGATGTAGCGGGGTATATTATAAAAAAAAAACTAACGTTTTCAGGACGTGTAAGACTTGCATGCGTGATTTATGTAGATCAGAAGTTGATTTGCAATCTTTCAATTATGAAGTTGATTATACAAAAAAATCATTATTTCATCCTAGCGACGATTTCCATAATTTTATGGCAGATATTTATCATTTGATTGTAGCATGCTTACGTGATTGCCCAGAATCAATCGCGCCCAGGGTCTAGAAACTTATTTTTTAATCCTAGAGTTGCGCATGGTACCCGATGCCCGTTAGCATGCATAAAATACTTTTTCACGAAAAAGATATAATTGTTTCTTGCATCCTTCCAATCAGCCAACTTTCGGAAGAAGCACAAGAGGCTAGAAATAAGGACAATAGAAAATTTAGAGAATTATTTACGCGAAAAACTTCAAGAGTGGACACGAACACAGACTTAATAAATCGGTTACTAATAACATCAGACCCCTACATTGCAAGCTTACGTGCTGCTCCCAAAACTAGACGTAGCCAAATGACTCCTGAAGTCTGTGAACTCTTACAAATGAGAAGGAAGTTCCTTGCAGCATTAGACTGTTGTGTTGAGCTCTTGAGACCTTTTGAAGAAGCCACATGTGACCTTAGCAGTTCTCAGGCTCTTATTTCATCTGTGATTCCTATCATTCAAATGCTACTGAAAAAAGTGAGTAACTATTTAACAGCATCACCGGAATCCCCAATGCACCACGCAGCCACAACTTTAAAAGCTGAAATTTCAGGTAAATTTGCCACAATATGAGAAGAGATGGAGAATAACATTTATGCCATAGCCACTTACCTGGATCCTCGCTATAAGCACAAGTTTTTTTACATCAATTACAGAGGATTATAAAAGAAGACATCATGAAGATTCATACAAATACCGAAAATATCTTGGATTCCCAAATAATGTCTCCAAGTCACAAAGGAGCAAAGAGAATGAGAATGACAGGTTGCGAGGAAACAGACACGGAACAGCCAGGTACCGGAAGAGCTGCGGACTACCTAGCGGGTTTACCGGGGCTCCGGCTCGAAAAGCAGGAGTAGGAACGGGGTGGTTTTTAGTCAGTAAGAGTCTGACACTCCTTCTCGCCTCGCCTAAGGCGAAGAAAAGTCATTGGATGAATTTCCCCCCACAAAAAAAAAAGACCTGCCTAAAAATTAATCTTGCCATGATGCTCGATTCATCAAGTGAAGATGAGAGTCATGACTCGTCGGAAATTATCAGTCCTGACTCGATTCTCAAAAAGGAGTTGCTTTTCGCGAGAATAAGATAAGAAGCGAGTTAATGTAGATGAGAGTCCACTTAAATGGTGGAGTGTTAATCGAAACGAGTTCAAACTGTTGTCTAAAATAGCACGTAAATACTTATCAGCTCCACCAGTCAGTGTTCCTAGTGAACAATTATTTAGTAGCGCTGGGTTGATATACGACCCCTTGCGAAATAGACTGGATCCCGAAAAAGCAGTCATTCTTTTTATTAAATATAATGCTCCCTTATTTAAATTTAATTACTAAAATGTATAATTAGTACTTAATAGTACTTGACTTGCTTATTTATAATTAAATTAAAATAATAAATAAAGATATACAATGTGATAGGCGTGAGACTTCTAACCCGTTAAGGCTAAGTTCTACATCTAATTTTATGGACAAAAGTCGGGGGTCGAAGGGGTCCCCCTAAAAATTATGGCTATTTTAATATTTTTTTACTTTTTTTGATATCAAAGGTTGTATGCGTCGTAGAAACAAAACAAAAAACGCCAAACGGTACCTTAGCTAACTAATTCATTACTTTTTTCATATGTTTGATAATGTTTTGGTGAGAAAAATAATTATTTGTGAATTATTTTTAACGAAAAAATCACTATTTTTCAATATTTTCAATTAGGGGTTCAACCACCCATATTATTTTTTTTGTCGATAAAATTAGATGTAGTACTCAGCCTTAACGGGTTAGAAGTCCCACCCCTATCACATTATATAGGTAATTACTGATTATTTGACTTCTTTTAAATTTTTTTCCCAAAACTTAAGATTTTTGTAAAGATCCGCTTCCGCATCCGCGGATGTTTGCCCCCTGGAATCCGCATCCACATCCGCGGATGTGAAAAAATCAGCATCCGCAACAACCCTGCTCCCATGCAATTAGGAAAATTTGCTTTTGTTTCAAATCCTTCTTGCTGAAAGAATGCAAAACAAAAACAATACAAATGCAGACAATTTTGAAGACGGCGATAGATATTTCTTGTTGACATTATTAAATGATTTAAAAAAAAACCGAAACTTCTCAAAATGGATGCTAAATACGAGATAATTGGAATCATTAGAAAATGCGTCGTGTCAAGTTCATATGCCGCTGATTATTATGAACATTATGAACAACAGGGTTACTACACAAGTCAATCTTCCGAATATTGTAATCAGGCTCATGCTCCATCTACAGTGCAACGAAATCTCAAATCTGTAATTCTCACTCATGACGAGTTACTTGATTTTACCTATAGCTATCAATCTTTTGATGGGTATTCTTAAGTTAGACTTTTGTTAAGATGCCGTCCTATCGTGATTACTGGAAGAAGTACCTAAGATACAGTCTGATAGCCGATATTATGAGCTTAAAGCGTTATGAACAGATTCGCCAATTTTTGCATTTCGTTGATAATTCTCAACAAAATGGAGATCGTTACTTCAAAGCCCGGCCTATTTTAGAAGCAGTACGTAGAAACTGCCTTAAAATAGAAGAACATCGCTATAGTATCGATGAAATGATGTTGCCCTACAAGGGTACAAGAGCTGGAAACAGGCGCCAATATTTGGCAAAGAAACCAAAGAAGTGGGGTTTCAAAATGTTTGTGAGGCTGGGGTATCTGGCTGTGTTTACGATTTTATTGAAAAGACTCCCTGAACAAAAAACTGCCATTAATTTATACATGGCTGAACGTGGTGGAATAGAAGTCCCTACTGCAAATGAATGGGTGCAAGTAGGATACTTTATCACCGCTCTTAAATGTTTTTATGAAGCCACACTTGATGTTTCAAATGATTCCTCATCAGTATCTATAATAATAATACTATTGATTGCCATGCTTAATACAAAATTAATCCCAAAAGAATCTACGAATTCGAACATATCCTTGAAAATTTGAAAATCTGCTCAAGACGAAACTGTGCGAGGCAGTTAACAAAAGATGTTCTTACGCAAAAAATACCATGTGTTTATTGATTGCGACTCGTATTAGATCCACGTTTGAAAACGCCAAAACTGAAATAATATCATTCTTTAGTGGGACTGTTCGAACTAATCTAAAACATCTTCCGAAAACTGCACCAGTGGATAAGAAAAATCGTGGAGACATTTACACCACAAGTTTTTAAGGCATATCGTTAGTGAAATGGATGGACAATAAAGGGGTACATTTGCTGTCTAACTTTCTATCGCCTGTAGAAACCGATACAGTGAAACGGCGACAGACTGGTTTCGCAGATAAAATTGACGTGAGATGCCCTAAAATTGTATCACATTATAACAAAAACATGGGCGGCGTCGATCTAATCCATCTATCGGATTGAAAGCACAACGATACGCCACCCGAATTGATCACATCACAAACAAGATGAAGACACCAATACAATAACAACATATCTACAGATTACTAGCGACATCTATTATACGACGTGTGAAGTGTCTGTGACGCCGACGAATTACTACTACATAGAAACACGAGATGTTACAATACACACATTAGCGGTCAAAACCGCCTATATCCGTTGAAATGTCCTGTCCTGTCAAAACCACTTGACATGGATTTTGCACTCTAAATTGCCCGTGTCAAGTACCACTTGACATTGGTCATCCCTACTCTACACTCCTATATTTTATTGAAACTTGTCTGTCTCTCTTAGTTTAAGGTCTCTTTGTATATTTATCTCGCTCCTTTATAAAATTATCTACCAAGCAAGGCTAAAAAACCTAATCTGTGCTATGGAAAAAAAAAGAAAAAAAATGTTGAAGTTGTCGATGGCTGTCAAATCGGTTATGAGTGATTTGACTTTCATTACAATTATTTAAAAACGTCTTTTGGTGAATATATCTACGTAGTGTTTTGTTATTTATAAGTTAAGTTATCTATTAATACATAGAAATAAAGGTTTCAGCATGAGCCACAAAATTTTGCCTTTTCTAAACCCGATTACATTTGGTGGTACATTTTGGTGGTTGCTTTGCTCGAAGATGCAATAATTTTACTCTTTTTTTGATATTTTTGACTGTTTTATCATCCTAAATGTGATTAATATGTATTAAAGTTTTTTAGTTTTTTTTTGACATTTCACTAATTTCACTAAAATTTATAAAATTTTCAGCTTCTACTACTTCGACAACGGCGCCTAGCTCTGGAAGGAGCGCCTATGAATTGGGTAACTTAAACTATTATTTGCATCGAATGTATCGCTTCCATAAGATGATTTCATTAACATTTCTTCACCTACTTACCCCAGGTGTCGACGTCGATGTCGAGCGTGACTTCATAGAACCTGAAGAAGGCAGCGACGTCGAACATGAAGAAAATCTTGTCGATTTTAGCTTAAAAGCAAGGACTGTCGGAGAATATCTGGTGGACAGTGACAGTTTACCGGACCCGTCGCTAGCTGAGGCGTTAAGAAGTATTGACGCTGAAGCCGACTTAGCTCTTCGGACCGTCATAGGTCCTGGATCCGATCAAGACTTGCTCAGTTTCGATTGGAGATGCGAGCAGGAGAATTTGAGGGAGTCAGGGAAGTTTTTACTGTTTCGTCTACTGGCCCCACTTTTGAAAACGCGGATTTAACTCCCTTGGAAGTCTTTTTAAAAATTTGGGATACCGATATTATCGCCCACATAGTCCGTGAGACTAATCGATATGGTGGTGAAATGTTAAGGCGTAATGTGAACTCCAACACCAGGCTGAAACGGTGGAAAGACGTCACTGATGACGATATAAAAACATTTTTCGCCATTATCATGTTGCAGTCGCTGGTAATAAACAATGTGGAGCGGGAGTATTGGTATCCCAAATTAGATGTCCTACAAATTGGGAATTTCAAGGCCATCATGCCCTATAACCGGTTTTTGTTGATCAAACGTTGTCTACATTTTGTAGACAACGCCTCCTTGCCCGTGCATCCCAACAGACTCGACAAAATTATGCCCATCATTGAGTACCTAAATAAAAAATTTACCTCCCTATATGTACTCGAACAATACATTGCAATTGATGAGTCACTCCTTTTATGGAAAGAGCGACTCTCATTTTCGCAAAAAAATTGCCACAAAAAAAGCGAGAGTAGGTATCAAAAGTTACGAGTTGTGCGAGTCAAGGACAGGCTATTTGTGGAGAATGGAGGTTTACTCGGGAAAGGGGCACGTTCATGTTGCGCAGGTGGAGGCGCAGGAACCGGTTGAAGAGCATGAGGAAGGGGATGAGCCAGAGAGTGCTACTTCTCAGATTGTGCTCACTTTGATGAGACCTTTGTTTAATAGAGGCCATACGCTCGTGATGGACAACTTTTATAACGCGCCACTTTTGTCTCGGATCCTCAAAGTGAAGCACAAAACAGACTCGATGGGCACTCTCCGTCTCAACAGGGAGTTTGTTCCAGAAGGTTTAAGAAAAAAGGCGAAAACAAACATGAAAGCGGGAGAGGTGGCTTTCAGCTCGACCAAGGACTTGTGTGTGGTTGTGTGGATGGACAAAAACGTGGTTGCAATGATCTCCACTTTCCACCAAGTAAAAATCGGTGGAATTGAAAAATATGGGTACTACAAATACAAACCCCAAGTAATACTCGACTACAACCTCTCTATGGGCGGCATAGACCATAAAGACCAAATGCTACAAGCCTACCCCATAGAGAGGGTAAGAAATATTATCTGGTACAAAAAACTCTTCCGCCGACTTCTCAACGTGTCAGTACATAATTCCTTTGTTATGTTTAACCACAACCGCACTCAAGTCATTGGAAATCGTGAGTTTCGGCTGCAGTTGGCGAAGGAGTTACTGCAAATGTGCAGACCTGGGGCACTTTCTCGGCCATTACAACCAGCGGCACCAGCCGCACCATCGCAGATGCATTTGCCTGCAAAAAATGAGCGACCGCAACGCTGTAAACTGTGCCACGCAGCCAAAGTGCGTCGCACGACGGTGTGGAGATGTAGCACCTGCGCGGTGAACTTGTGCATCGAGGGCTGTTACACAGCGTATCATAATAATTAAACACACCATTGCATTATGTTTTTATTAATAACCGACTCCAGACTTTCATTATGATAATATTTCATTAAATTGTAATGCTTTAAAATACTTAATGAACAAACGTACTAGTCGCCCCTAAGATTTTTTAAAGTTTCCCCTCGATTTCTCTAGGATGCCATCATCAGATCCTGGTTTCCTTATCATGGGACCACCCCTGAAGCATCTCCTTTCCAACAAAACAAAAACATCCAAATCGGTTCATAAACGACGTTATCCGCGAACAAACATAAAAAAGCATATATAGGGTCGAATTGAGAAACCTCCTTTTTTGAAGTCGGTTAAAAAAAGCATTAAACAGGTTTAGAAAACTGAGACTCATGTCTCTATCGCTCCTACATCGTTTAGCTCCAACTAGCCTCCTTTTCATAGAAGCCCGCTACTGTCCGTGACTGAGCGTATTTCCGGATCACTCGCTCAGTGTGTACCAAGCCTTTACGCCCGCAATTTTGTGATACTTTTTTTGTTTACCTTTGACTACATTTTGCATAACGATCCAATCTACAAGTGGGATACCTTTTTAGAAAGGGTTTTAAAAGTACTATGTTGCATAGTAATTGCTGTTTTTATATTGTATGGTATGTAGAACAAAAAAAAAATGTAAAGCAAAGTGATTTCACTGTGTGAATGAGAACTGTTGCACTAATTTTTATTTTTCTCAGTAATGGTAAATGCTATCGCTATGATTTTTGTTTATTTTATGAGATTATTAGTCTACTTATGTTGTATCACTTTAATTTTAGGCCTAATTGTGGTATTTGCTCATCTGTGACATGTAAAGTTTATCTAGAATTACGACTCGTGGACCATTCATAGGTTACACGTCAGTCTACTATTGTTTGCTATGAATCTGTCAAATGTTTGAAGTACAGTAAATAAACCCTATCAGTCATCCAACGTTGGTTTCATTCCACCGCCACCATTACATTGGCGCCCAACGAAATATTCTTCTACCCGCAAAAATTTTTTTTTCGGTCACCCACATTTTTAACGGTGTACCCACATATCGGCGGATAAATAGAAGCCTACCCTCAAAAGGATTTATATTATTTTGACACTATTGACATGTCTGAGAAAAAGACAGAGATGGTGGTATTGACGCAGGAACAGTTCACTGCACTCATAACAAAACTGACAGAAGCGCATGAGAGTGGAAATAGACAAAAAAGTTTTGCTGCATGTACGAAACGGTACGACGGTGAACGAAATTTCAACAAAGTTGAAGAATTTGTAACAAATATATCAGTTTTCAAAAAAATTTAAAAAATCAGTGACGAAGACGCTTTAGAAGGCTTAACGTTATTATTATCTGGTGCCGCTGCAACGTGGTGGAACGGAGTAAAAAGCGACATTAAAAAGTGGTCTCAAGCTCTCGACGCCATCAAATCAGCTTTTGCACCGAAAATGCAGCCGCATGAAATTTATTTAGAAGTGTACTCAAAAAGGCAGACAACCGAGGCATAAAGAAGAGGAACACTTAGATTTTGTGTACGGACTTTTAAACATAACCTACAAAAAGGAAATTGCTCGTACAGAGATAAAGACTTTTGCCGAACTTTTAGAAATTGAGAGTCTGGCCAAGGAAGCTGGTGAGGTGACAGTCCCCACACAACTGGAACGGAAGCCGCCCAAGCGATGTTCTTTCTGTGGCAAGAAAGGTCATCTTTTCGAGCTTTGTCGCAAAAGGTTGGCGGAAGAAAAGGAAAAAGCAGCCAGTACAGACCCTGAAAAGAAGCCAGTGATCACGTGCTATGGATGTGGAGCACCTGGGGTTTACAGGAGCAACTGTGCTACCTGTAAAACAAAAGAAACGCCGCGTCGACCAATGTCCATCACCTCCGATCTTGGACATTTTGGAAGATTCAGATGCAGAAAAAGCAATTGCAGACTAAGGTCAATTAGTTGAGCTGCTGGGACCTGGTTCGAAAATGCACATTTGGCCCTCACAACCATTTTCCACATAATGTATGCCTTCAGTGAGGGCCATTCGTATGAATGGGTGCAGAAACAATTATCGGAACAGGACCAGCCAGTAATATCATTCAAAACAATTGCTGACTGGTATAGCTACTGCAGAGAAGTGGTAGTAATCTACATGCTAGAACATGTCACTGCTGACAGGAAAATTGGAGAACCAAATAAAATTGTCCAAATTGATGAATCGAAGTTTGGGAGACGCAAGTATAGTAGGGGACGCCATATAGAAGGCCATTGGGTTATTGGCATGATTAAAGATGGGAGACCTGCGGCTTGAAGTGTGTCCTGACGACGAACATAATTCTAAAGTATTAGGTGCCACTGATAAAAAAAAAAACATGTTCAGGAGGGCTCTATTATCCATACAGATTTTTTGAGAGCGTACCAATGCCTTCCTGAACATGGATATATTCACAAGAGTGAATCATAGTGATCCTATTAATAGATTTGTGGCACCAGATGGGACACACACCCAAAGAATAGAAAGTCCCCTTAAAAAAGTATTCCGTCAGCAACGTAATAAATCTGATTTCACAGACTGGCTGGCGGAATACTCCTGGAGAAGAAATATTAGAATTAATTTAAAAGATCCCTTTGAGGAATTATTAACTGCGGTTAAATATGTTTATAATATAAATTAATAAATATTTTTTATTCTTATTTTAGTGTTCCATTTCATTCAACCAACCAGAAAACTACATCATATACAAATATTTTTATACAATCGTAGAGCACTCTCCGACAATTTTTTTTCCATTTTATATACAGGCTGAAATCGAATAAATGCGACAAAATGAAATGGGAGCTTCAGTTATAGTTGCATAGTAATTATAAACTGTTTTTTCTACAATTTAAATCGTTAAAAAAAATTCGTTATTATTGTTATAAAAGGGTCTATTAATGTTGTTATCTTTATTTAAGTATAAATTATCGATATCCCAGAAATATAATTATTATGCGAAAAAAGTAAGAAAAATTAAAATATCAAAAATTATTGTCGTCCGACTCGACACAGAGCTCAATGATCGTAGTAGAATACTCACGATATTAAACGTTGCCGTTCGTCGCGGTCAGTTACCTAATTTTGCCTATTTTCGAGTGCGAGCCATGCGACGTTGCCAAATCTAGCGCGAATCGAACGCCAGCGCATGCATGCATCGCCCCGCCCCGCCCGCGCGCCAGTTGCCCCGAAACGTTTGTATTACTAATAATTTGTATTGTCATAACAATGCCTAGGACGAGACGAAATAGTCGTGAACCCTTTACAAATGTACAGTATTTCGATATTATTTTATGGTACAACACCGTAAGGAATTTACGTGAAACGCAGCGAAGATTTCGAATAAAATATCCCAATGTCACTCCACCATCATAGGGAAGGATTTTAAGAATCACTCAGAATATGCTGGACTTCGGAAGTGTACACGTGCCGGCACACGCCCGGGGTGGTGGAAGACCGCCGGTACACCCACGGCGCATGTACCGCATGGTACAGCGATTTTTTCAAGAAAATCCTCAGGCCAGCACCAGACAGGCAGCCAGGCGGTTCAATGTGAGCCAGTACTTCATATGGAAGTTACTAAACACGTCTGGGATGTATCCCTATCATTTTCAGCGCGTGCAAGATATCGTGCTCGCCGACTATCGTCCGCGGAGACAATTTTGTGAATGGTTATTGGAAAATCTTCACCACAACATTTTATGGAGTGACGAAGCCACCTTTACGAGAATTGGACTATTTAACGTTCATAATGAACATTGGTGGAGTGCTCGCGGTCGCAACCCACACGTTACACGGAGGGACGCTTTCCAAGTGCGATTTAGTGTGAATGTTTGGGCTGGGATAATTAATGACAAAGTGATTGGGCCGATATTCATTAATGACAGATTGACCGGTCCACGTTATTTAGAACTTTTAAGGAATGAAGTGCGTGAACTATTACTAGACGTGCCCTTATCATATCTTGCCGGTATGTATTTTCAACAAGACGGAGCTCCGGCTCATTATTTTAGTGAAGTGCGAGCCTATTTAGGAAGTGAGTACGGTGATAGGTGGATAGGTCGCGGTGGACCCGTAGCATGGCCGGCACGGTCACCTGACCTAACACCGTTAGACTTTTATTTATGGGGAGAAGTAAAAAGACTTGTTTACGAACGCGAGTTCGAAACATTAGACGAACTAAAAAACAAAATTAGGAGTGCTTTTGAAACTGTAAAATCACAGACTTCAGTATTAATAAAACTTAAGGACAATTTGCGGCGCCGTGCTCAATTATGTTTACAAAACGTAGGTGGACATTTTGAACAATTATTAAAATACACGTAAGTGTCCTGATTAATTTGATTTATTGTAAATACTTAATATAATTATTGTAAATACTGTGATTCCAACTTTTTAAATACGCCAAAAATACAATAATAATTAATTTGTTGTTGTAACAAACATTATTCAGGTTTGACCTCATAAATTAACATTGTTTTACTAATTACTTTTATTGTATTTTTGATCGTCCTAAGCCGATAGAAGTATAAAGGGAAATTTGGTTTCACAAAATTGTTATCACTCGTGCGCGCGGCCACCGCCGGGCGCTCGGAGGCGTGGCGGCGCGATTCATTCATAGCGAGAATGTACCTACACAAATTATGCCCACTACACGAAAACTGTAGTACGCGAAATTCTTTGATATAATTATTTTAACATTTTTCGTAACACTGATAAATGTTTCCAATTATTTCATTTGATATGATCTAAATTTTCTTGACAACACGTATTATTGTATATTTAAATTTGTCGCATCTATTCAATTTCACCCTGTATATATTTACTACTTTGGGGGGTGGTCTGAGAGGTCGATAGTGACCCCATCCTTTAAAACCCCTAAGTTTTATCATAAAAATACCTAAAATGTACGATTTTACGATAAAATCCCAGAATTATTACGAAACTTTAGTCCACATGGATTTTTCAGAAAATTATAGCTATAAATTCGCTGATTATAGATATAATTCAAAAATTTTAATTGAGCAGTCACAAATTCGTCATCAAAGGATTGAATATCTTCGAAAGATAAAAAAATATAGAGAGGAAGGAAGACCTATTATTTACACTGACGAATCATACGTCGATAGTTCCCATGCGTCTCACCATTCTTGGACAGACGGCTCCACCAAAGGCCTTAAAAAACCTATATCTAAAGGTAGCCGGTTGGTCATAGTGACTACCAAGACAATATGAATTCAGAGAATTAAGGTACAGTCGCCAAATTTCGTCCCCAAACTTAATTTCGTCCCCATCGGTATCTTTTTTTCTAAATAACGCCATCTAGTTTTCATATTTTGAATCTAAAGTTAGTTACGTCAGTCGGCCATTGCAAAAGTTTGACGGTGAAACCTCGCTCCTGTGTTAAGATATTTAAAAAAAGAAAAAACTGTTCAAGGTGAGTTTTTGATTGAAATATTATCGGTATTGTTTATATATTGATGTGTTTGACTTACTGGAACGAAATTTGGGCAAAGTTTGTTGTTGTCGCTTAAATTTAAATCGATTGTTATTTCATCTAGGTTATGACATGTGTTTTGTGTTGAATGGAGGTTACAAACATAATTGGCAAATTCCTAATATCGTGCCCTTACGTAAGCCTAATATCGCCCCCGGGACGATATTTAGATCACTTCGTCATTCGTTAGTTGCATTTTCTGCAACTATTTAAATATTTATTTATTTTATTTTTAGATGCCAAAGAGAAAGTTATGGGATCCTGAAGCAATGAAAAAAGCTGTTGAAGCTGTTCGAGCAAAAGAAATGGGTTATAAAAAGGCGATTAAGTTATTTAATGTTCCAAGAGCTACTTTGAAAGATTATGTAAAAAAGGCTGATAAATCTATAGAAGATATAGTTTCTGGAAAAATGGGAAGAGTATCAGTATCAGAAATAATATTCCACACCCATTTTCACAAACCAAAAAACAAGCAGGCAAAAAATGGATGAAATTATTTATGGCTCGACATCCTAACTTGTCATTTCGCCAACCAGAATCGTTATCACGAGCTCGCGTACAAGGTATTACTGCAGAAAACGTTAAGGCTTTTTTTGATATATTGAAACCGGAATTACAAAAGATTAATTTCAACCCCAATAAAATATTTAATGTGGATGAAACAGGGATCAGCACTGTTCAGCACAAAGTCAGAAAAATCCTGACGGTGAAAGGCAAGAAAGAAGTTCACAAATTGTCGTCAGCTGAAAGGGGAGCATTAAGCCACGGATACACTAGGGGACAATTGGAGCAACAAGTTGCTGAACATGTTCCTCAACAACTACGTGGAATGTGCCGACATACATGTCGCGGAACATTTTGTCGACCACACTTCTCAGTGTTTATAGAAATGTCGCCCGAGGAGGTTGTGGCTATTAGTGCTGCATACATAGTAATTATATCGAGTGTGTTGAAACCTAAGAGAAAGAGAAGGTGGTGGATGCGGAATTTCTTATTACAACGAGAAAGAAGAGTTAATATTCTAAGTGATCTCCGAATGTCTGACGGATCGTTTGTTCGATCGTTTGACAACAAGTCACGACTTTCGTAAAGCTCTATAAGCAAAAGCACGGTATCATTTCCCCACACTACAGACATTTTAAAGGCACGTTGCGTACGCGACTACACTCAGTGACAAATGGCGCAACACTGACGCGAGACACGTGCGCTCGCTCTCGAGGCGGGAGCAAGCAACATGCCCCGCGTCACGTACAATGTTGTGGGTCATGTTGCGGGACACTATGCAACGTTGCAGCGTCACGTATATTTTGTGTTGCGCGTCATGTTGCGGGACAAAATGTTCCCTAGTGTATCCGGGGCTTTAGTAACAATTGTGACTTGTATGTCAGCTTCTGGTCAATTCATTCCTCCCTTAATAGTGTTTCCAAGAAAAAACATGAAAGTTGAACTACTTGATGGAGCACCTCCAGGCACCATTGGTGGATGTCATCCATCGGGTTGGATCCAGCCTGAGTTGTTCACAAAATGGCTGAGACATTTCGTGTCTATTGTAAAACCATCAAAAGAAGATCCCGTTGTGCTGGTGTTAGATGGTCATTACAGTCACACAAGAAATTTAGACGTAATTGACATTGGACGTGACAATGGCGTGTCTATAGTGATTGAGGAGGGGATTGAAGAAGTCATACACATTGATATTAGTGAGGGCACTAATGATATTCTTCCTATGAAAGAAGAAAGAGAAGAATGTACCCAAGAAGTGGGGAACATGAAGTACACAAAAATAGAGAAAGATCAGGAGCAGGAAGGGGCACTGAGTCCCAAAGAAAGTTACAGCACTGATGAAGACAACTTTGAGGACTCTAAAGACATATTGCCAGCGGAGCCTGCGGAGCCTGTGTCAGCCAGGCCACAGCTTTCGTCTCAGCCAGGGCACTCTCCCCCGTTGCCGGTGGAGAAGCCTGCTAAGCGTCTACGCAAGCAGCCTGATCGTTATGGCTTTAGTGTAGTGAGTGAAAGTCTAATTAAAGAAACAAGTGCTAGTGAAATATCTCTAGATAATGTGTTAAATGGACCAGAAAGTGAACAGTGGAAATTAGCTATTCAAAGTGAACTTAAATCATTTAAAGACAATGACGCTTGGGAGTTAGTGGACATTCCTCACAGTGGCACTGTTGTACCGTGTAGATGGGTTTTCAAGCGTAAAATTGATAATGATAATAATGTTAGATATAGAGCCAGGCTAGTTGCTAAGGGCTTCACCCAAAAGCCAGGCATTGATTTTGATGAATGTTTTTCACCTGTAGTTAGGCATTCTAGTTTGAGATTGTTATTTGCTTTAGCTGTTCAGCTTCAGTTGGACATTTGTCACTTGGATGTAGATACTGCATTTTTAAATGGTTTTCTTAATGAAAATGTGTATATGATGAAGCCACCATTTTTTCATGTTGATGATGATAATGTGAACAAGGTTTTGCGTTTAAAACGTGCTATTTATGGCCTAAAGCAATCATCTAGGGCTTGGTACAAAAGAATTGATGATTTGTTGCAATCCTTAGGTTATATAAAATGTAAACTAGAACCATGTTTATTCACAAAAATGGATAAAAATGTAAAAATCATCATTGCCTTGTATGTTGATGATTTCTTCGTATTTTCAAATAATCAGAAGGAAACAGATTTGTTAAAAGAAAATTTGTCAGCTAAATTTAAAATTAAAGATTTGGGACCTATAAAAAATTGTTTAGGTATGGATGTAGCAATGGATAAAAAGAATGGTATTATAACTTTAAGTCAAGAAAGATATATTGAAGAATTATTGTTAAAGTTTAATATTTCTGATTGTAAGTTTGCAGATACACCTATTGAACCTAAATTGAATTTAGCTAAAAGTGAGAATTGTGATAAAAAGTTACCTTATCAACAACTAATTGGTTCGCTCATGTATGTAGCTGTTCTCACACGTCCTGACATTGTATTTTCTGTAAATTTCCTAAGCCAATTTAACAACTGTTATACAAAAGAACATTGGGCCTGTGCAAAGAGGATTCTAAAGTACCTAAAGAAAACTAAAACTATGTGTTTAAATTTTTCAGCTAGTGGTAATAATCAGTTAGAAGCTTTTGTAGATGCAGACTGGGCCAGTAATGTAATTGATAGGAGATCCTATACAGGATATTTTTTTAGGCTGTCAAATTGTGCAATATCTTGGGAAACTAAGAAGCAGCTTACTGTAGCACTGTCAAGTACGGAAGCTGAATATATGGGGATCTCAGACTGTTGTAAAGAGGCCGTATATTTGCGAAATTTGTTATTTGAATTAACTGGTGTAACTTATCCAATACCTATATTTAATGATAATCAGTCGGCCCATAAGTTGTCAGCAAATCCTGTCCACCATAAAAGGTCAAAACATATAGATGTGCGGTACCATTTCTGTAGAGAAAAAGTCGCTAATGAAATTGTAAAAATTAAATATTTGTCGACTTCAGAGATGCCCGCGGATATACTTACTAAGGGCTTATGTAAAATGAAACATTATAACTTCTTAGGAATGTTTGGTTTGTTTGATAGAAATAATATGTAACGAATATATTGTTATGTGTTTGCATCTTTTATTTTGTTAAGTGGGGATGTAGAAATGTATAACAAAATGTAACAAGTAACGCCATCTATGATCAACCATGTTAAAACTTTTTCGAATAAAGTGTCTGTTGTTGCCCGTCCACTGTGCGTATCCTTTACAGGTTACCTCCTCATTCAACTGATCGTATGCAGCCTTTGGACGTTTCATTCATGTTTCCGTTAAAAACTTTTTATGCCCAAGAAATAGAAAATTGGTTGACTAATCACCCAGGGCGAGTCGTTACTCACTATCAAGTTGGAGAAATATTTGGGAAAGCTTATGCGAAAGCATGTAAAATTGATACGGCTGTAAATGGCTTCCGGAAAACAGGAATATTTCCACTCAATGAGAGCATTTTCTGTGACTCACCAAATGCTCCCCCTTCAACCGATGTAAACAGTACGACATCGTTGGTAAATGTTGTCTCATTGCCTTTCAATTCTACAAGACCAAGAACACCAACTCCATTGCTAGAGTTAAGCAACTCTTCATCCCCGTTTACAGTTCCAGCAGACGTACAGCCTATTCCAGTTGTTGAGCCACCTTCAACATCAACTAGGCGAGGCAAAGCCATGGTAGTCACGGCTTCGCCGCATAAACAAGAATTAATAGACGTAGAAAAGAAAAGAAAGGAAAAGGATGAAAGACAGCAGAATGCAACTGGTAAAAGAGAAGCAGGAACAAAAAGAGCCAGAAATGTAAAGAAAAATATGACAGGAAGCAACAAGAAGAAAACTAAAATGATGATGAGGACCCAATTTTAGTTTCTACTGACGAAGAAGATAGTGACAATGATGACGCTGAATGCCCAGTTTGTCATAAATGTTTTTCAGAAGATAAAAAGGGAGAGAAATGGATAAGATGCACAAAATGTTTCCAATGGATCCATGAGGATTGTGCTGAAAATCCAGGACCTAAATTTATCTGTGCAATTTGTTTGGAGAATTAAAACTATACCAGTGATTAATAAAAGTCTGATTAGATATATAATTATAATTACTAATCATTATTGTTAAAAATACAATTTAAGTTTACGTACTGATTATTGTGATCTCAATATCGTCCCCGGGACGTAATTAGGAGCTCAAAAATATATTTACAGAATGTCTACATTTTTGTTAGAGCTATTTTTGTAGAAATAGTAATTAAGATAACGGGTTTTTGATTATTTGAAAATATAAAGGAATGTTCTACTTAAACTTTGACGTTTTATTTATTACTTTAGTCGTGATATTTTTTGAATATTTTTTTTTTACAAAAAGGGGGCGTTATTTGACGACTGTACCTTACGAGCGGTGGCTCCGTACTAAACTTATGCCGAGTTTACCGCCTAATTCAGTCGTGGTAATTGACAATGCATCTTATCATAATAGACAACTTGATGCTGCACCAACGTCTAGTACGAAGAAAGCAGATATGCAAACCTGGCTCCGTCAAAAAGAAATCCAATTTGAGAAATATATGCTAAAACCGGGGTTGTACAATTTAATAAAGAAATACAAAGACCAGCATAAGAAATTTAATATAGATACCATATTAAACGAAGCAGGTCACTCTGTACTCCGCTTGCCCCCACATCATCCAGACCTAAAGAACGTCTTAAAACGACGACCTTAAAAAGACGGCTGACTACCAAGTAAAATGCGGTCGTGATGTAGGGGACTTCTCAACATTTATTGTTGTGCGAGAAAACATAAAAAATTTCGAAATAAGGGTTGGAGAAGAACATGAGATTAGAGAAAAAGAAATTCTTCTCCCTAAAAACATAACTCCTTTCAAAGGAACTATGTTAGTCCATCAAGTGCTTTAGAACTCAGAATCGGAGTTCCTTGAGTTTAGAAAATTGAGTTGTTACGAGTGTGTCGACACCATTTGTAAGCACGACAAGCATATGTAATTGCATAAAATTTACAAAGTGCAATAGAATCAGAAGTCGGTAATGTTAAAATTATACCTCCTAATAAGAAGATTAAAATATTGAGCGAAATCACTATTAAACACGCAAATAAGCCTAATAAAGCACAAACTACTCGAATTCGAAAAGAGCAGGTTACACCACTTGCTAAAGTCAAAGATACTTGGCAAAATCAGCCATTCATAGTATCTCGAACAGAAGCATCTGGATTTGGACAACATCAACAAGAATTTATTTCATTTTTGACTCAGCAACAGGAATCCACAACCAAAGATTGATTGAACAATTAAGACCTGGTGAAGATAATTATAATTAAGGAAAGTAGAAGCATAAATCAAGAGATAATTTTGTATAAATAATTATACATTAAAACCAAAGAAAAAATATACCGAAATCAGAAAAAAATATGGATAGATTAAAACAAAAATATTCATTGGTATATGGAAGACTTAAAAAACTAAATAAAAAAAAATATACCGACTTGAATTAAAAAACCCACCAAAAATATAAAAATACATAACTTTAATTTAGGAAGTCGGTGTTTCTCGGTTTTACGAGTATTTGTTGGTTATTAAACACCGAATTCCGAAATTAAAGTTATTTTTATATTTTAGTGGTTTTTTTTTTATTGAAGTCTGTATATATTTTTTATAAAAAGTTTTTTTATATCACCGGTTGTAGTTGCGATACACAACTAAAAAAAGCCTGTTAAAATTCCCTATCTCAAAAACTACAGAACTGATTTTGATGAAGCTTGCAGTAATCTTAAGTTGAACAATAGTTAGTATAGCAAAAAAAAGAATTACTTAAATCGGACTTGTAGTTCCAGAGATATGCGGACACAAACATAAAAAACATACATACAAACACTTTTGAAATTTTTTATTTTTTTAAAATCGGTTAATAATTTAATCAATACTTTATATTTGTTTAGACTGTGCTTAGTTGTTACTTGTTTGAAAATTGTGCTTAAATGAATAAGTATATTAAATTTTAATCCTAAAGTTCCTCTAAGAAGACTGAAAAGTTCTATCCAAATAATATTTTTATGAATGTTAAGAGATATTAAACTGATTTCATCCATTTGTGTTAGTTCACTTCAAGAACCCAAAGACTCACTGGCTCAAACTCAAAGGCCAGAGTTCTGAACGATAGGGGAAGGTGGGGACCCTTCGTACGCGGGGCACATTCATACAGTCAAAATAAAACTCGAACGATACAACGTACGGTCTTGCTTTCGTATGTGTGCGTGTGTCGAGGTACCAACTTAACGTCAACGTAGTTTCGCGCCATTCGCACTGGTGAGAGTGAAGTGACAGGAACGAACGTGTTTTCGCGCTCGGTAAGTAATTTTTTGATCAATGTTTTTGTTTATTGTTACCATAGATAAAATAAGTTTTCGTGTAGAGTATTCTATCAGTAAGTAGCAAAATATACTTAAGATACGTTTTCAATACTTAATTTATGACTTTTTCCTATTAATATTTAAAGAGGTTATATTTTGTTGTTATTTAGTTAGTGGGGTACTTTCGGACAGAAGTAGATGGGGCACATTTGAACGCGTACGAATGTGCCCCAACTGATAGGTAGGTAATTGCAAATTTTGGCATTATTTTTGTCGTGTGTTTTGCTATCGTCGGTGTCGGTGTAAGTATATTTTAATACCTATATCTATTTATTTTTTAACAGAAACATGGTGCGGACTTATAAACCAAAAAATACAAGTAGACAAGCTGTGGATGAAGAATCCATGCAGTCAGCAATACAGGATGTTATGCAAGGAGTATTGTCATATAGAAAAGCTGCGGACAAGTACAATTTAAAATTGTCGACATTAGAAAGCCGAGTAAAAAAATACAAGAATAGCAATGATGCTCAAGGGTCAAGAAACCGTACATTTGACTCTAAATATACAAGTTTCCAAGTATTTTCTATGGAAGAAGAAAAACTGCTAAATGATTATATTATCAAATGTTGTAAGATGCATTATGGTCTTACGACGATACAAGCAAGAAAACTAGCATATGAGTATGCTAAATCTTTGTGTTTGAAATATCCAGCAAAGTGGGAAGAAAATAAGATGGCTGGTAGAGAATGGATGTATGGTTTTCGCAGAAGAAACCCGGAACTCAGTTTACGCAAGCTCGAAAACACAAGCGCTGCCAGATCTTTTGCGTTTAACAAAACTTCGGTTACCGAGTTTTATACCAACTTGAAGACAGTGTTGGAGCGACATCCCTTAACTGCTGACAGAATCTATAATTTCGACGAATCAGGTGTATCTACTGTTCTAGATACTCCCAAAGTCTTGGCTCCAAGATATCAAAAACAAGTCGGACAAATTGTATCAGCTGAAAGAGGTCGTTACTTTTGGTGGCATTATATCTGCCAGTGGAAATACCATTCCTCCACTTTTCGTGTTTCCACGCGTTCATTACAAAGATAGTTTTCTCGAAGGAGCGCCCGAAGGAAGTCTCGGCGCTGCAAGTAAAAGTGGCTGGATAAATAGCAATATATTCGTCTCTGTTTTAAAACATATCCAGAAGCACACACTCTGCACAAAAGATAACCCCACATTATTGTTGTGTGACAACAACGAAAGCCATGTTTCTCTCGAAGCCATTAACTACGCTAAAGAAAATGGCATAATTTACCTATCTTTTCCACCTCATACATCTCATCGCTTACAACCACTTGATGTGGGAGTCTTTGGACCATTTAAATCAAAGTTAAAAATTGCTTTCAATAATAATTGGCATATAATGAACCCAGGCAAAGCATTGACAATTTACAATATTCCAAAGCTTGTAAAAATTGCATTTTTAGAGTCATTCACAGCAAAAAATATCACTAGCGGGTTTAACAAACCTCTAATATGGCCTCTTAATGAATTAGCCTTTAGTGACGAAGATTTTGCTCCAACTGAGGTGTATACATCCGGTAACTTACAACATATGCCTCCTACTCAAAACGTCGTTGAAAATTTGTCTGCACCTACTCTGCAGCCTATTGTCTCTGATATCTGCCAACCATCTATTTCTGGAACACAGTATTTCTTGGAGGTTCCGCGAGAATCTACAGAACAAGCTATTAACTCACCATTGATAACAACTTATGATGATGAACTACAAAGGTTTAATAATTTAGATGCTTGTGAACCAGATGCTTTAAACAATTCACCAATCCATCAAATAGTAGCTCCTTTGAATACAGTTTTGACACCAGAGGCAATTCGACCCTATCCGACTGTTGTAAGAAGTAATAAAACAAAAAAAGGACGAGGACCAGGAAAGTCACGTATTTATACTGACACACCCGAAAAAAAGCTAATTGAAGAGAAATACAATGAAAAGCAATTGAAGAAGCTAGAACAGGAAAGGAGGGCGAGGGCAAGACAAATGAAACGTAGTTTAGCTGATTTTAATTTAAAAACGAAGAACAAGAAAGCTAAAACCAAAGAAAGTGATGAATCTGATTGTGATGGATCTGATATAAGCTTTCAAGAGAGTTCAACTTCTATCACAGATGAAGATGAAACCGAGCATGAAAATATTGATATGAACAGCAGCCAATTGACAGTTAATGTAATACCAGAAAATATTAAAGACGGTTCGTTTATTTTAGTGAGGTTCCCTAAGAAAAAAAGTATTATTTACTATGTAGGAAAAGTTATCGGCCACTATAGTCAGACTGAATTTAAATTAAGTATCTTATCTAAGAAAGGCTGTTTGTGGACGTTTGTTTTCCCTAATGTTGAAGATATTCATACTGTTTATATAACTGATGTTGAAATGATTCTTCCTGAACCAAAGCCTCCTACAGTTTGTACTTCTAGAACATCAAAACTTTTCACATTTTCAGTAAATTTTTCTAATTTTACTGTTCAATAGTTTTTATTATCTTGTACAACAACTTGTTGCAGTGCTAATCCGCACCAAAGATTGAAAAATGTGATTCTAAATTTAAGATAACTAATTTACGTAGAAAATGAAGCAATTTTATGTTTAATGGTTAGAGGGAAGTAATTTAATTTTGGTTAATTTTAAGAAAAGTCATTCAAGTTTTGTTTTACATAAGAAAAGCTATGTAATTTTTGTTGACTATAAGAAAAGCATTTTATTTTTGTTTAATAGAAGTTAAATTTTTATTTTTGTGTTTAATATCATTGCTAATAAAAGAATTTTGATTTATTTGTGTCGTTTTAATCGCACGTACGGAACTACCCCACAGCGTACAAAGGTACTCCCAACACATGCATGTGTAGCATGTAAGTTATAGTTAGGGAAAGTTTATAATAAGTTATAGTTAGATATAGTTTATAATAAGTTACTTTGTCGCATTAGATTTAGTATATCTGTAATGGCAAAGGAAACATGTGATAAATAAATAAATAAATAAACACTGTACATAGGTGCCGTTGTTGGGGCAGATTCGTACATATTCGTCAGCCATATTCAAAGTTTAAACCTAGGTAAATTTAAAAATGTTATTAAAGAAAAACTTTGTAGTAAAGCTTTTTATAAAATAAAAGACTACTTGGATGATAGTCAGGCTTGGGAATGAACTGTTAATGTCCACACAGGTCTTGCTGACATGTTTGTAACATATAGTTACATTTTTTATACAATTTGACATTAACTTAATTTGACATTGTTTTATATATTTTTTTTTCCTTTTATATTTTTATATTTCCTTTTAAAATTGTTAGTTTGAGGACCGTGTGAGACTTTTGCTAGTCATTTTATTTTTAGTAAATTATATTCTGACAGTTTGAGCATTTGTGTGGCCTACCCAAATGTTCTTTTGGTTGGTGTTGTTCGTCGGATCATTCAGCAACAGCCGTCAGCTGAGCTGATTGTAAACTGACACATGCGTGCTGCCATCTGAACAGGTCCGCTCAAACTGCTGTGGTTCTTTCCTCAAAAGACCACTACAGAATCAACTTGCACGGTTCTCCGACATCTTTAATTGATTTTGTCTGGACTTTAAAAGAGACTATGACCTCTGAGTTTGTTTCGGCATTTCTTCTCAGAGTAGTCGGATAGGAAATGCCGGCCTCATCTAGTTATTTAAGAGATTGACGTGTAAAAGTGTTATTTTATAACCTATTTGCAAAATAAATATCATTTATCATTTATCATTTATCATTTATCATTTCCAGATCTAGTTCAAATCATAGTTATGGTTGAAACATCAGATGAAATCATCTGTCATTTTTGTATATGAATATCAGATAGTTAGACTATAAATTTAAGCTGTCAAGCGATTGATTCTTGAAAATATAAAAATAATAAAAAATAAAATGTGGAAACCGTACGAAGGGTCCCCTTCCCCTACAGCTGCAGAAAACGGACGTCTGCTATAGGAAATTACGTCACCAAGAAAGTAAGAGTCTTGGAATCAGATAATTACCAAAAAACTATAAATACTGTCCCAACTGAACTGCGTCACAAAGATGTAGGTGTACATATGCCAGTGGCATTGGGATCTTACAAGCGTTGCAAACTATGCAGCACAAAAACAAATGACAAGAGGAGCAAAGTGAAGTGTGAGACATGTGATGTTGCTCTCTGCATCTTACCATGCTTCCGTCAATTTCACTGTCCCTGAAGGGCAATGGGAATATTTTTCCCACCAAATTTTCTGGGGGTTTCCCGATTTTTTTTTATTTTCCTGAAATACGTGTTTCTTTATTTTCAATAAAAATTTATAAATCACTGCAAAAAGTTATTTTATTGAGCAGGATCCTTATGCCCGTTAAAGGGCTAAAGAACACTCACAAGGGCGTTGTGGTTTCTGCCCACGAAAAAGGGATCGGAAGAGCAAGACAAGGTGCGCTAAGTGCAAAATTCCAATATGTTTGGATCACCAAGTTAAAATATGCCAAAGGTGTTAAATTTATAATAAAAATGAAAATTATGACAATTACAAAACATATATAACAACAAAATATATATAAAAATGACAATTACAGTCTAATATTAATAAAAGTATAATTATATAAATCTCCTTTTATTTATATACTTTATGGACTGTTTAAGTTTGGGGTGCTTCATCACCCCAGTGTAGGAATACTGTATGCGCAAAACAGTGTAGGGTTCCAGGGTTAACAATAACAAAGAAAAACTTAATTTTGATACTATTACTACAGTGGTACTAAAGAACATCTGTTCATGCTTTGATTGCATAAAATAAAGGCAGCAACCCTACTCTTAGCCGACGAAATACCGATTTACAAACTCAAATGACCACTCGATGACGATGTTGACATAACCAAACAAAACGACGTCCAAGACAAACATTTTTTAACTTACAAACAAATAAGGACCCACTGAAAGTTCGAGAAAGCATGAAGCTTTATCAAAAAACATTATATATTTTACGATAATTTGAAACATTACCAAGACAACAATGCACTTTTAACTGTTTTGTGAAAAGTTGATTACCCATGATGCCGTTGTTAGACTCACAGACTAACTGGTAAAGATACAACACAACAACCTAACGAACCTAACATACGAACGATCGAATAAACAACTCCATTTTGTTTGAAATTATGGACAAATATGCAAACACAAGATTTTACAACACAGCTTGAAGCGAAGCGCTTACAAAATATTAAAAAACATGGTACAGTACAGGCTCAGTCACGTTCACAGTCACTAGTGTTGCCAGGTTCGAAATGTTTTAAATCGATACATAAAGTAAAATAAATCGGGATTTTTTATCGTAGATCGGGACAAACCAAAATCAAAGATTTTTTAATAGGTACCGTTTCGCAAATAAAAAAAGTGTCTTCATTGCATATTTTTAGAAAGAAAATAAATGGAACTTGTTATAGAAACGATATCGATTCCGAATTCATGTTTTCCGTCTTCTTTATTTATTTTAAAAGGGCACAATTGAACACATGGGAATCGATTAACTGGGCATATTCTTTTAAAAATAAATGCTCTTTTTTCATACAAGTAATAAAGGCTTTTTCGGTGCAAAAATATTACCAGTCAGTTTTTTTTTTACAATTTGTGGGACTGAAAGTTTTAAGAAAACTGCAAAGTTATAGTTAATAATCTTTGCGATAGGGATGGAATTGCTGTTACTTGGTACAATAACAAAAAGATGAAAAACACTCCTCAACTTCGTAAAATACAAAGGTGATAGTAGACGCATGAATAAATAGTATACTAGCTAAGAAGGTAGCGGAGTGTGCGAAGGAACGATCCTCCTGTAAAACAAATCGCCTAATTATCTTGAAATATTAAATTTACTTTATTTGTTTATAATCAATAATCACTTAAAGCGAACTGAACGCTGTCCTGATAATGATGCGATGAGTAATAATTTTTTCTAAAGATTTTGGGTTTTTCATCGAAGCGATTTATCGGTATATACAATTGGCGTCCCGATCAGGTACAAATCGGGAACCCTGAATATCGAAGGCTCATCCCTAGTTCGCGTCAAACAGTCACACACAGACGTTTTGACATTTTAACAGACATTGACAATAGTGACCATAGAGAATGAAGAAACTAAAGACTATAGACACAATCATAATTTTTGTATTAAAACATTTTTGGGATTTTTAAAAATGTTTAACAGCCTTGGCTTACTCGCTTAACTATTTGTCCGATATTCATAATACAGTGAAACTTGGTTAAGTGGGACCTGGATAAGTGAGAAACCTCTACAAATGGAACTCATACTGAGGTCCCTACCCATTGGCACTGAATTACCTCTATTAGTGGGACAAACAACCCTCTATATCTGGGATTCGTTCTTTCGATTTATCATCTTAGTTACCTCTATAACTGAGACAGCAAGTGAATTTTAATGCATAAACCTCAGTAACTGAGACAACATCGTTTTGTTTGTTGATTTACTTATTCTTATTCATTTATAATGTGCACATAACACATTGTTTTATTTAAGAATCACACCTCTTTATCTGAAATAACCTGTATTTTCACCTCTATTAATGGAACCCTCTGTAAATGAGACAAATGTTTATTTATACCTGGTTATCTGAAACACTGGGTTAGTGGAATACCTCTATAAGTGATACCAATTTGAAGGTCCCTTGATGTCTCACTTAACGAGGTTTCACTGTAATATGATCGGAAGTCAGTGCCACAAATCCCAAAAAACATATAAATATTACAATCATATTATGATATTACCTTCAAAATATCGCTACATACACAGACACACAGCTTGTTGAGTACCTAATTTACAAAATTTTATTACTATTTTTTTAATAGAAAATCTACTGGCTTGTTGAGGTCAACAAGTCAGTAAATTTTATATTTGAAGTTTTATAGGTGAATGCCATAAAATAGGTCCTGTAGTCACCTGACTGAGGACCTATTTACCAGATGGGGTACAATATAGCGCGATTGCACGAGATCATGTTGATTCAATAGAAAAATTCCTAGTTTTCAACCATTGATAATAATGTTGTTTAGGCTAATATCGAATATTAAAGAAAAGTACCCGAAAAGACCTAATACTGAATCATCACCATCTGCAACAAACGAAAGGCCTCACCCTGAAATACTGAGTAGTATCCGAATATACGTTGCATTCCTAACAATAACTGTATAAGGAAAAAGACCTAATAAAAATTAAGATTAAAAAAAGGGTGTGAAACGTAACCTGGGTGGTAAATGATAACAAAATCTGGTTTTAAAACAATTTCTTTTTTATTCACCAAAATACTACTAAAGAAACATATAAAACTAAAATATCAGATCATTAACATAATGGGATATTTTGGACGGAATTATATAATACCGTAATTAATTAAAACATAATTATTGCGAATTTTACATACGTAAAAATTAAATAATATACATAATTTTTAGTTCTTTTTATAAGTTTTAAAATAAAAAGTTCATCAATTTAATTTATTTATAATAAAAGAAAGAAAAAACGACTGTCCCTACGCATGCAGAATACAGATAAAATATAACATTTATCTCAACAATTCAAAAGTAACAATAATAGTAAATTTGATTTCATCCTCTACCGACTAAAGGGTTACTACTTAACAAGTAGTGTTCAAACTAAAGTTAAGACCAGAATTTGGACGGCCGGAGTAACACATAAGACTACATTATCATACCATTAATTATAATAATCATACCGCCGTACTCAGTCATTTAATGGTTACTTTATCCAAAAGAAGTAACGGCACACTTTCATCCCCGAACGTTTTGGCAGAAATGCATATTACGGCACGTAATGCCACTGTACAATGTACATTTCAACATTTGTGTTATAAGTCGCATGTAACAGGGGGTGAGCCTATTACCACATATTGCGCACAATTCCAGACTTCGTGCTACTAAGAAATTTTCGAAAAACCGAAAAAAGCCCAGTAATACTTTGCCCAACCCGGGAATCTTTCATTAGCGACCACTCGACCAACGAAGCAGTCTCTTTATCGAGTCCTTTGTAATTGTTTTCGATATAAAATCGTTTCATGATAACCGCCACGTCGGACACTGGTGACCGACGCTCAGCGGAGGATTTGCCTTCAACACTTTTCTTTCGGCAGTGAATCCTTTAAGTAATCATTAAATGTCTCTGAGTGCGGCAGTTAGTCCTACTGTAACTCAAACACTTTATACAGATAAATATAATTTTACGCACATTACATTAATGTATTAAATTTTGCGGAGTTTCTTTAACAATTCCAAATAGGCTGAAGAAATTAAATGTTGTTTATAAATAACAGGTAAAATACTAAATACTTACATGAATTTTAAAAAAGGTTAATGGCTTTTAGGACATAAGGCACGAATTTGGATTAAAAAGGTAAGGCACGATTCTCACAATCGGTTTTAAAAAGCAGTTTAAGTAATTATAAATGATAAAACAACTTTATAAATGTGATGTCCGCAAAAAAGCCTGGTGGGTTCTCATGTATATTTACACATACCTATGTATTTTTCCTTACAATCGAAATTAATTTCTAAAATATAAATGTTAAAATATTAAATTGCATGTCAATATACAACAAAGCTGTATAATAATGTAACAAATTTAAAAAAAAGACTTAAATTACAACACTTTGTGCTGATTTATGTACACATATGCACTTTATACACAATAAAATATTCAATTAAGAACTTTGTTCAAACTAAATATACAGATGATTGCAATGTCTAATAAACTTGTATATAAAAATATTTAAATGTAAAACAAAATACGTAGCTATATCAGCTTGTGATATGTGGAATATATTTCACGACTGTGCATCGACTTATATAAATTCTAACTTAACTATAGTTGTATGCACACTTAGTGGGAACTCAATACCCTTAGTATGAGTTTGCTTTACGTTTAAAGTAATCTAAACGAGAGCGCGTTCGGCGCTCTGATTGGTTGCCTCATACGTGCCGGCCAATCAGAGCGACCGAACGCGCTCTCGTTTCGTTTTCGTTCGACGTAAAGCAAACTCGTACTAAGGGCACTTGTTACATGTAAAAATATACATATTATAATATCCATTGAATAATTCTCGTGTCAATAAACACATTGTAATGGTTAATGTAAACATTTCATTTGATTCCTAATTATAAATAAAGTCATATTTTTACATGTAACCGCGAATAATGCTATTAAAACAGTAAAAAGGTACCTATTTGTATTGACATACATATTTATAAAAATCCTATTTAATTTACACTTATGTGTCTTATATCAGTGTCTTCTTAAGTCAATCTACACAATAAAAAATTGTTTTAATAAATAAACACTTTGCCCCTTCAGTCAAAATTAAAATGTAGGTCGAGTTAAATAGCTATAGGAGGGCTTAGTACGAATTTGTTTTACTTTTAACGAGATCGAAACGACAGCGCGTTCGGCGCTCAGTGTCCTTAGTAAGAGCTTACTTTACGGTGGCGCTCTGATTGGTTGGTTCATTGGCACCGACCAATCAGAGTACCGAAAGCGCTCTCGTTTCGTAACTAAGGGTGGTGATTGGCCTTCTCCAAAGAGTAAACCAATCGGCTTCAACGCTGTAACATTTCGATCTCATTAAACATAAAACAAAGCCGTTTGTGGCCCTCAAATTTGTAAGAAATACAGCTTTGATATGACCCTTTTACTGTCACAGAAATTATGAAAAAGAGTTAGTTATAGTAATATTATTGTATATGGAATGTTATCAAAGATTTGTCTGAAGAAGCGAATATTATTTTAAGTAGTATGATGAACAATTCTACGAGTAGGCCTCAGTTTTATAATTAGTAAAACATTTCTCTGTTGCCTTTAGGTACAGTCAGTAACAAGTCTTATCTTCATATTTAAGTGTATGTCACAATTGATTGGGTAAACCAGTCAGGATTCAAGATGGCTGCATATAATGAAAGCATACTTACGCCAGAATACTCAAACGCTACTCAATTTTAAGTTGCACTTAAATATCGTGCTATCTCTGTCATTTTATAAAGAATTGATAGTGACAGAACAACATTTGAGAGCGTCTTAAAATTGAGTAGCGTTTGACTATTTGGGCATGAGTGATTCAATAATCAGTAAATACTAGTTTACTAAATCGATTTAATATCCAGTTTTTTGTGGGCTTAAATAACCAAATCTACATAGTCAGTTATTGAGATGTGTCTTATATGAGAACTTGTTCACACCTCAGTACTGTGTGTTTGAATGCGCACTTTCTTCTGACTCCCATTGCGATTTAAAGGGGGTGAGTGGCCTGAATAGCCCGGGTTTTGTATGCCCAGGCCACCGGGCTCACCTTCCCTTGGCCGCGGCTTCTTGAGAGACGACCGGAGGGGAGATCTGGTGATGGTACTGGCATCCGACATGCCAGTCAGCGTGGTAGCCGTAGTGTTCATTGACGCCACGCTACCGTGGCCATTTGTGCTGTACGGCTTCCCTGACGCATCAGTCATTGAGATTCCTGCAAGTAACATTTGTGTGATTATATTACAAGTTTTATATGCAGTTTTTATTTTGATTATACTATTAATTTTGTTAAAAAAACTAGCTCTACTTCTGCACGGTTTCACCCGCTGCTTAACTCCTATTGTTGGCAACGTAATGTTAAACAACCTTCCTCAATAAATAGACTATCCAACACAAAAATGTATAATTATTCCATTCGAATTAGTAGTTCCAGAGAAACAAACGCTCCAGTTTTATATAATAAGTACTCGCTACTCCCGCGTGGTTTCACTCTGCTTGACTCTTATTGTTCGTAAATCGATGAAACATTACATGATGATTTATAGCCCCTCTGTTGGGGCTGAGCAATGGGTGGAACAGCGCGGGAGTAGCTAGCTAAAATATTGTTTTTTTTTTAAATGTTGCCCCACACTAGTATTATCTCTTGTGTCGTGGGTGCGTTTAAAAAACAAGTTTACATACACATCACACTTAGACCAGAAATAACAATTTGTGGATCACACAAAGAGTTACTTCGTGCGGGAATCTAACCTGCTGCACGTTGCACCGCACCAATTGTGTAGTCAGCTATAAAATCATAGCTTAATTGTTTTTATAGTTACCTCTTCCTTCTTTGAACCCAGGATTGTTGATGGTGGTGCCTTCAGGCTCCCCTAAAGGATTGGTAGGGTCGCCGCCGGCCCGTCGCGAGAACAGCGCGTCGTACAGCGACATTATAAACAGTATCGAGTTTATCACTATACTTACTATCTGCAAAACAAACATGGATTTATTAATTTTTTAAATTAAAAGACAATTTATACTGTAATAAATAATTGTTTTATGAGAAAAGGTGGCAAATGAGCAGACTGATCACCTGATGGTAAGCAATCAGCACCACCCATGAACACTCACACCTCCAGAGAAGTTACAAATGCTTTGCCAGTTTTTGGTAGCCAAGAAAAATATTGACAAATGCAGGCTACACAGATTTGTATCCTTTGGTACTTAAGCTAAGCATAAACTTGTGTTATGAGTACCAGATTCAGGTTTCGTCATGTCAAAAGGTGTAAATTCATACGCCTATGTCCCTTCTCTGATGTATGCCATTCGTAGCACCGATTGCTTACCATCAGGTGATCCATCTGCTCATTTACCAATTCTAAAAATGTTATGTACTATCTTCTATAACAATAAATAAATATATTACCTGCACATAGAAAGCTTCACCCCTCGTCACGAAGAAGCCCCTGTCATCGCCTTGCACGGCGAACAAACTTGCTGCCACAATGGACAGCAGCGCTGGAAACAATACACATTGTTATCAATATATCTACTTGAATATAAGTGTGGGAGAGCCATGCTTCGGCACGAATGGGCCGGCTCGACCGGAGTGATACCACGGCCTCACCGAAAACCGACGTGAAACAGGCCGACGGAGGCCCGATTCCCATTTTCCCAATCTTCCTAATCCCAATTCCCCAACAACCCTTAAATTCCTAACCCCCAAAATGCCGGCAACGTAACGCCTCTGGTGTTTCAAGTGTCCATGGGCGGCGGCGATTGCTTACCATCAGGTAACACGTCTGCTCGTGTTCCATAAAAAAAAATACAAACGAGTTAGGTATAAACTTTATGTAGGCTGATATGTTAAAGTTTTGACTAAGTATGTAGTTGAATGGTTGTATTGCGTGCAAGACTGTCAAGCAAGGTCTTTGGTTCTTGGGCTAGAAATTACTGAGATTTTGTATGTTTTTTTATATTCTCAGAGTAAAAAATCCTTTACATCAATGGGGCGAAGGCGATAGGTTTCTTGTTTCTATTTACCTGACTAACGACGGACCAACTAAAACCCCAAAAATATATCCCCCACTCCCCCAAAACACAAGACATTTCTATCTCCTCTGATATTGCAGGTATTCATGGACGGCGTCGATTGCTTACCATCAGGTGACCCATCCGCTCGTTTACCGCTGTATACCATAGAAAAGTTCTCAGATACTTACTGGCTAAAAGCGCCAGCGCCAATTTCATCATGACGAGATGAGTATACTTGAAGGCGACGCGTTCCTTGGACGATATCATGGCGAGCTGCAGTACTGACAACACGCAGAACACGCCAAGGACGGACACACCGACCGACGCCACCACTCCCGCTATGTACACCGCCGCTGAAACAGAAAAAAAACCTTTATTAACACCTAAGATCTGATGATCATTCTAAATGTTAAAGTGCCAGTAAAATGTATGTGTGGGAGAGCCATGCTTCGACATGTATTGGCCGTATCGACCGGAGTGATACCACGGCCTCACAGAAAACTGACATGAACGCAAGCGTTATTGCGTTGTGTAAGGTTACTGGAGGCCCATTTATCCCCCTTCCCAATCCCCGATTCAGCATCAACCCTTAAATTCCAGGTCTCATACAGGGCAACAACACAAATCAAAAATATATAGTTGTTGTTAAAAATACGAGTTATGTTATCAGTCAGAAAAAAAAATAGTTTAATACAGCTTTCAAATCACATAATGTATCTACGTATAGTACGTTACGTAGGACAAAATACTTACATTTAGTTGCATTAATTAAGTTAAATATTAGTTAAAAAAAAAAACAAAAAGACTGTTTAAAAAGATCAATAAACAGCAAATTGTTTCCTCACACTCGGCATATTTAAAGAGAATTAGTCTACTCCATTTGAATACTAAAATAGTTAGATAACAACAGGAAACTTAATTTCGCCGAACAAAAACGAAACAAATTATCAAATAGCAAATAAGCACACACGTCAGCGTCAAGGGACGGGTCTGAACTAGACAAGTGAGTGACAGACTAAAATAAAGGCTGTACCTGACTCACGCGACCACCGCTTTCCTCTTACTCATTCTATTTCACAAAACTGAGGACTTACTACACTTTGAACGTCGGGTGTTGATGTTTGTCAATACTATTGAACCTTTAAAGTATGTTTTTATGAATACAATAATTTTAAAAACAAACTTTAATGCAGCTTAGCATTTATGGTCATGTAAATTAAACTTGTATGCAAAATTTCAACTTAATCGGTTGAAGATATCTGCTTCAAAATTTAGTTGCAAGATTCCACTTCACACATACATACATACATACATACTATCATAGTACATATTTTATATTGCAATTGCAATTTAAATACAGCTTCGTAAAAAGGGATTAATTGTGGTTTTTGCATTTTAATTAGGTAAAGCAAGCAAAATAATTATTAGAATTCTCTAAGAAAAAACGAGCTAATGGATCATCTGATGGTAAATGATCAACACCGCTCATGGACCGAAGGAATCAAAGTGAGTTGCCAACCTTTTAAGAAATTATATTTGAGAAAAATAGAATCAGCTTAATTTAATAACTTATGTTTAGAATGGATCTAGTGTAATTAAGTGCAATCAGGGTATGGAACTGAAAAATCGAACTAGTCCGTCAGTGAGGTAATTAAAAAATATTAGATAAGTATTTTTTTGTCATATAACAATACTTAGATAAAACGGAGTTAACTTTAGGATTGTGAGGCCGTTACGTCACGTTACCCTATAAAATCAGTAAATCGTGTCGTCTCACGATATTTCAATACAATGTATCGTCAAAACTAATTGATTTTGTAAGATAAGAAAAACATACATTAAATATCAGACGGACATTAAAAATATATTTAGGATACTAAAATACCCATCGTCGGCCACATTATCGCTTACCAGCAGGCGAGATAGCGACCAAGTGCCATCCTATTAAGTATAGAAAAAAACTACCCTATTGTTTTTACTAAACAAAATTTCTATACGACAAGAACTCTTTCAGAGCAATTTTCAGTAACAAAATTTGTCCGCAGTCCACAGTATAAGCTGTCATGTAATTAGTAAGATAATGTGTTGCCTATGTGTTTTGCATATTTGGGTCGTGCTCCAAGGCCACCCAGAGTGTCATGTTTTAGGTCACTTTTAAAAGCTAATGGACTACTCTTTACACGTTTTGTAACACAAAAATAGTATTGTGTATGTTATGTTATATGAGTTATTATATTTGTTTAAACGAGGTGTATAAGGGAGTGTCTTAATATAATTATGTTTTCATTATGTAAAAAAATTGTTAACAAAACTTATGGAATAGGGATGATGACGGGGTATGAAAATTAAATATCTAGGTAATTAGTCTGGCCACAATAAAGTAATGAAAAAATATTAGACACGTATTTTATTTTGTCATATATGGTAACAATACTTAGATAAAACGAATCAAAGTTTAGGAGTGGGAGCAAATACGTAATTTCTACGTATAAAATATACCTAGTAATGACGTCACGTGATATTTCAAATGAACATATCTTCGAAAGTATTGGTTTTAGTACGAAAATAAAAAAAATACGTGTCCAATATTTTAAAATAAAATTTTCAGTACGACAATAAAAAATTAAAATAAGTCGTCTATTCTATTAATACCTAAATAATGTTTAGATGATTATAGAATGATATATTCTATTCTATTGCATTTAGATTGTAGTGACATTTTCCAGATAACTTTTAGCTACTAGATAAAAATAAAAAAGAAGCATGCTTTCGTGTGAATGTGTGAATTTCTGTACGTATGTAGTGTACACACAACACTGGTTGCAAACAAAACTACGTCAAAGGAAACTGCAAATGAATCGCAAACAACGAGCGACGACCGGACGTCTATATTAGTATCAACAAATGTAGTCGAATCGGATTTGTCCCACGTTCAATACGATTTGTGCAACATTATTATTGACAAACAGTCCGGTCAAAATAGACATAAAAAGTGTTTAAATAACAAAAAGAACAGAGCTGAATTTTTGCATTTAACCGACTTTAAAAAATAGAAGGAGAATGTATGTTTGTTTATTTGTCCCTGATGATTGTCGCGATTGACTTAACTGATTTTGATACGGTTTTCGGAGCCTTTGTTACACTGTTTACTGTCTAGTATATTAACCGACTTCAAAAAGAGAAGGAGACTCAATTCAACTTTTTTAAACCTAGCTTTTTCCAATTAATTGTTAATTGAAATGTGTTTTCAATTTCATAGAACAAAATCTCTAGTTGGAAAGTATGCAAATTACTTAGTAGCTAAGAAAGAAGTATGTTAGAATCGTGTCATTTGACAAAACTCAATGTTTTACATATTCACTAGCGGACCCGACAGACGTTGTCCTGTCTACACGTCTTTAATTTGAAAATTTTAAACTTTTTTTAATAAGCTAAAACATTCTGGACCATTTTGATGAAAATGATTATTCAAATGTTATGACAATATCTAACGTCATTAATATTTGACATTGCGATGATAGAGCCGTCTGTCGGATCCTATGTAAAACATTCCAAAATCAACAACTACTAATAAATTAAAAAATAATTAAAAAAACATTGTCCAGCGGACAAAATTGTGAATCTAAACCATTCTCAGATCCCCTTGAACACACACAAAAAAGTTCATCAAAATCGGTCCAGTCGTTTAAGAGAAGTTCAGTGACATACACACTTACAGAAGAATTATATATATAAAGATTTACAGAAAACATCAATACAGCTGTACCTATGTTCTACGATATGGTTGTATGAGCACCATTTATCAATGTATCAGTTGCTCGCTATACAGGGTGACTTTGAATTCGACGTATTCCTCTCGGGAGGTGATAATACAACTAATTTCCTACAAAATTAGCCCTGAGGTCCTTGGGCGGAAAGTAGCTAGTTTCTGAGATATTCAACATTTTTGGTTTTTGTAAAAAAATCCCGAATTGACTACAAAAACATCAATAAATAAAAAAATACTGGTTGGATTTTAGTTATTTTAGTTTTAATCAGTTGCCAATACATCAGTTATCATTTATAAATACTAATAATGGCAGAAATATCATTCGTTTTAAAATGGCAAGTATTTTCTTATCAAATTTTGTTTTGTGTCACTAATTTGGTCAATAGTAAACTAGATTTATTTCGAAAAAAATATATGACACTAAGCGTACAAACTATTAGAAAAACTTCCTTGGTTTATTAGCTACCCAGAAACATAAAATTATTTACAAAATTCTCAAAAACAAATGAATTAATTGATGATAAGTAGAGTGTAAAGAGAAAAGGGCAATTTCAAAAACATCTTTATTTGCAAAATTTTGTTCAAAGTGACCTCCCCTACGACGAATACATGCCCGAATATGCTTCCTTATCTCTATGACGGACACTCTTAGACTAAATATGCGTCTTATTTCGTCACTATCTTCAAATATGTTTCGGAGAAGAATTTCGATGCAGGGCCAATTCCCTCTGCATAAACAAGGGACTTCATGTAAAAATCAATCGTCGTAAATCCGAAACAAGCAAAACCAGCGTAAACAATTATGTTTGGATGGGTATCATAAATAATTACCTACTTGATTGGACTGTACTTTTTATCTAACAATTTATAATATTAATTAAATGGTAAGAAATATGAAGAATTTTTAAGGAATGAGTTAGGGTCATTGTTTTAAATTTGAATTTAGAAACAAGATGACGAATGTATTCGAACATGACGATTGTTCAGGTCACTATCAAACTACGGTGCGGCAATGGTTGAATACCTCGGTTTCTACGTGTTATATTGGCAGGGGGTCCAGCTCCATGGCATGCACGGTGTCCAAAATCTGACGACGATTGATTTTTACATGAAATCCTTTGTTTATGCGGACGGAATTGGCCGTGTATCGAAATTCTTCTCCGAAACATATTTGAAGATAGTGACGAAAAAAGACGCATATTCAGTCCAAGAGTGACCGTCATAGAGATAAGGAAGCATATTCGGGCATATCTTCGTCATAGGGGAGGTCACTTTAAACAAAATTTAGCAAATTAAGATGTTTTTGTAATTGCCCTTTTCTCTTTACACTCTACTTATCATCAATTAATTCATTTGTTTTTGAGAATTTTGTAAATAATTTTATGTTTCTGGGTAGCTAATAAACCAAGGAAGTTTTTCTAATGGTTTGTACGCTTAGCGTCATATATTTTTTTTGAAATAAATCTAGTTTACTATTGACCAAATTAGTGACACAAAACAAAATTTGATAAGAAAATACTTGCTATTTTAAAACGAATGATATTTCTGCCATTATTAGTATTTATAAATGATAACTGATGTATTGGCAACTGATTAAAACTAAAATAACTAAAATCCAACCAGTATTTTTTTATTTATTGATGTTTTTGTAGTCAATTCGGGATTTTTTTACAAAAACCAAAAATGTTGAATATCTCAGAAACCAGCCACTTTCCGCCCAAGGACCTCAGGGCTAATTTTGTAGGAAATTAGTTGTATTATCACCTCCCGAGAGGAATACGTCGAATTCAAAGTCACCCTGTATACTTACATAGTACATATGTAATTGTACATATAGTTATGTATATGTATGGTTGCGATGACGTAAACCTATGGTTATTACCTAGTTATCTACGTTCTTAAATTGTGGCTGGTAAATACATAGGTATTATGTTGGTATGTAAATTAAATAAGACTGTCATTTACTAGAAGGATTTTTAGCAGTCGTCTTGTTGTTTGTAAGCGAAATATTCACTGAACATTACTAAATTCTCTGATTAAATTAGGTGTGGTTTGTTAAGTACCCTTGTTTCAGTCAAGCGTATAGTATATTTTGGATCTATATTTAATATGTATGTCTTTTTCATGTGAAATAAAGCAAGAACAAAAATGTAAAATAGTGCGCAACACAATATGTACCTAATTACTTACTTTAATTAAGTTTGTTTTTACTATCACAACCTTAATGTAGGTACCTAATTACCCGGAGCTGCGGACTGCCTAGCGGGTCAAACGTGCTCTGGCTCGAAAAGGAGGAGTAAGAGGGGGTTGTTTTTAGTCAGTAAGAGTCTGACACTCCTTCTCACCTCACCCAAAGGAGAAGTCATAAGATGATCCCTCAAAAAAGTATTTAATTACTAGTAAGTACTCTTAGTATTTATTTTTATATTTATTATAGTTCATAAAGACGGCAAGTACGATTATATAATTTGATTCATGGCTAGTAATAAGTACCTTGATGGTTACATAAAAAGCGAGCGTCATCAACAAGACAATAGCGTGACATTGAAAATGCAACCGTTCGTGAATGATTGTCTTCTAGAAACTGCAAGATGCAATGGCGGAAAATGATGTCAACAGTGTCATTGGGAACATAGTTTTACTAGTACCCATCGTAACACATGAAGCTATACAGAACCAGTTTATCATGTCTCGCTATGTAAGATCTTTCCGCACTGCCAACGGTCAATTTATATTGGTTCTTATGTGGAACTGTGTACCTATTGGAATATGACTATGTTAAGGGTGCTTGTGCGATGCAGCTAAGCTACGAAGATGTAATAGCTAAGCTGTGAAACTATGTGACCGTTTCCACTGATATAGATATAAGAGGTGCTATAAAGATATGTCGCGGCAAAGTAGCTAAAGTGCGCGATGAAGATGCGTACCTCGAGTATGCGATGTATCGATAGAAGGGAAACCATCCATAGCACGCATCTTCTTAGCTTTCCATATAAAAACAGCGTTGCTGAGTCCATTTCCACCAATGCTAAATACCGATCAATATAATTGGTGGAATCCAAACGCATCCACAGCAACGTATCATAGCACATCTCTGGTGGAAAATCAGCTTATACTACCCAAACTGAGATGGAGATGATAATGATACTAGGTAAATAAGATTGTAATATAATCTGTTGTAATCAACATTTTTGACGGAATAAATCAAAAATATTGTTTTAAAACAAAGTAGGTCTAGTCTAGGTAGTAGCTAACAACCGAAGAACCGACTAGCTAAGTAAATATTAAACTTTTTAAATCTGCTGAAAGCTTAAAAAAATATAAGAGATAACAGGTGTGGCAATAAACGCATTCCTGTTTTTGAAGGTATGACGTCATAAGCATGTATTTGGAGAGCGTCGCAAGTCGCAGCCAGGACCGGTTGTATCAGCCTGACGTTGAACTTGCACCATCGGTTTTAGAGATCACAATTTAAGTATGACGTCATCACTTGAATTTAGCTATCATGCCCCTTTCTCTGTGGTAAACGGAGATAGTACAAATAGGAACATTTCGATTTCATGTTACTTGTTAATCAAAAGTCGTATGATTGAGTGATTAAATATCGTAGTTTCCCTAGGGTCCTTCAGTGCGATATAACTAGGTACCATACATACATACGTAATTACATACATAACCTCACGCCTATCTCCCATGGACCCCCATGGACCGCCATGGGAGATAGGCGTGAGGTTATGTAGGCAGAGACAATTGACGCCAATTGCTACGAATCTTACATACCTCCTTCGCTTCATCATCAACAGTCATCAGTCTTTTCATGCATGCTTGTCAAACATGACATACCATCCTGCCTATGTACCACCTGACACTTTATTAAAGATGTGTTCTTTTCATTAAAGTTTACATGTATACTGAATTTATTTTTTGTCTCCCAAAAACTTCCTAAAATCTATTAATTTCCATTAAAATTGGCTTAAGAATTCAATTTCTTGAAAGAAATACAAAATTATCACAAAAGAAGCGAATTAGGTGCAACAAATGAGCGGAACATTTGTCCAGAAACGAAATCATCCACACAAATCGGTTTTGTTCCAATCTCTTTGGCAAAAACGAGTCAAAATGAAGAATTTCTAGTTTCTCAAATTGTCTACGTTGGCTGTCGATGCAATGTTTGTCCATTGTGGAGACTGGCGACATTTTTGCACGTTTGACAGCGCTGAGTCACGGCTATACAAACGGTGTATTATTATACTCATTGATGCACGTACATTTCTTTATAATAAATCGAGAAATTAATATCTTTAAACATACCATGACAACCATATTAACTCATAATTTTTACTAATAGATTATGACTACTTTTTTTTTTGAAATCATCCAATGACTTCTCCCGCCTTGGGTGAGGCGAGAGGGAGTGTCAGACTCTTACAGACTAAAAACCACCCCGTTCCTACCCCTGTTTTTCGAGCCGGAGCCGGTAAACCAGCTAGGTAATCCACAGCTCAGGATTCTGACCCCGTATGTTTGCAATAGACCGAGACTGTTTTGTCTATAAAGACAAGGTTTATTGTTTTAATAATTCAAATAAAGTATGATAATATCCTCGATGACGTCTTCTGAGAAATTTACACCGAGACAAGACAATAAGAGGTCAATGAACTTTAATTGGACATTCATTATGAAACTACTATTTAACCTAGAAATTACGAATTGGAAGATGACCATTTAACATCAATGGCTCTTGAAAATCTTGTTAGCTTTAATAGCAGAAGTGGCTGCAGAGTAACAGATCAAGATTCAGATTCACATAGAGATAATCCATTGCCAAAAATATTCGGAATAAAGGGACTTGTGTAATTTTCATAAAATGCGTACGGAATAACGATTTTTCCTAAATTAAAGTTAATTTTCCAATTAGTTACATACACAAGCTAAGACATACAACTGCGACACCTTCAAAAAATACCTCACGCTAAAAAAATATTTATACCATCTTAGGGCAGAATAGATTGAAATATTTACTTAAATAATTATCGTAATTAAAACGCGCACGACATCGCAAGGTTGGTCATGTTATATACATTACATACACACGATACATGTACAAAAGTACGTATTTAGTTACCTATATACCAACATTTGTATGTATATAGTTAGTCAGTTTACGTATGTACGTCAGTTTACACAAGATGCTGTACCGATAGTATATCATCTAGCAAAAGAACAAAAGACAATAGGCTAGTTTCCTACAAGTCAAACTCAATACCTTTTTCGAAACGTCAAAAACGATATTTACTATGAAATAGTGCGTTATGGCGTCGTCATCAGATTTTACGTCAAATAGCCTACTTATTTTTAGAAAATTAGCTAGAAAAGATCAAAAATTAAATGGATCATCAAATCTATGAATGAATATGTGATTATTTTTTAATATTTTATTGTATTGAAAAGCCGAAATAATTTATTTTTGACTGAGGAAACTATCCAATTATCTATTTATTGTATTTGTTACTGCTAATTCGGAATTTATCTAATAATCAGTGGACAGAATCTCAATTAAATTCTTACTTATAATTATAATTAGACTTCAGCTTACAATTATAATTAGAAGCACCAATGATTATGCACGACATTAAAACTTAAAGTTTAGCAACTTTAATTATGAAAATCATTTAATAGCCAGATTTTATCTCATTCATAAAATTATATTAGCCATCACACACAATTGAAGGTTCACTAACATTCCAGCTGCCATTTTTGGTCGAGAAATGTATTTTTTTATTCCCAAATAAATGTGATTACTGTTATCTACATCCCACTCACACAACCCAATGCATGTTTTACTGCCCACACAATTTTTAAATGATTATAAATTCAGGAAAAATAATGTTCCTTTTGGAATTTTCTTTGATACAGTTCAACTGCATAAACACGTTAGTACTTACGATCGTTAGAAATTTTGATAATGGTTGTCCCCAAGCCTTCAGCCAGTCAACCAAGTGTAAACTCCTTAAAATTGAGGCTTCTACCATTTAATATGGATAATGATGGGAATGTAATGTATGTTACCGACGTACTGAGTAATTTAAAGATTACTTAACACATTGAACGCTGTGGTCACCGGTGACCGACGTTAGCGGAGGATTTACCTTCAACAGTTTTCTATTGGCATTCAAAGACTTAACTCAGTCCTTAGCATTTGTTTTCGATACAAAATGGTTAAAGTTAAGGAAAAGTCCAAGTAATCATTGAATGTCTCTGATTGCGACAGTTACTCTCAAGTTAGAGAGTCAGAATTTTTAAGATTATGTGTTCATTTATTTCGCCAAGACGATGACTACACTGCAATGAATAGGCCAGTATTTTTATCCAGATACTAAGATAAAAAGACACTGTTAAACATTGAATTGAGTACACACGCAATCGTGAACTGCATCTGATTACTGCAATGACTCATACTTAGTTTTATAATGCAACTAATGTACTTAGGCATAGTCTAAGCCTTCAATGACTGGACAGTCCTTGCTTGCAAGGAAAACCTAGAATTAAAGTCGGTTTTTTCGAATTCAATCTAACTATGTCAACTACAGGCAATGTAATATGTGTGTTTATTGTAAAATGATTCTTATTAAGGTTATATGACCGCTATTAAAGATTTGCAGTGCAAAGAACTTTAATAAGAACATGTTCAATGTTCATCTGTGGTTTCATTAAATTACATTATTCAGGATCAAGTATGTATGTAGATATTTAAGTATATGTAACACATTTTAACTCCAATAAATTTTATCAAAGCGAATTTGTGTTTAAAATAAAATTGATAAGTAAAATTCCAGTTTCCAAAAGCAAATTTCAAGGTCTGCATTTCAATATTATCGTACTGAATGTAAAAAATCTTGTCTCGTCCAAATAAATGGGACATTGTAATGAATTGTTAAAATTCGTGATCGTGACAATATTTTACGTAAAGCAACTGTCATTTATCCTTCACGATCTATTACTTAACACCGTCTTTTCAGACTTCTACGAATCGTCACATTTTATAAGTTATTCTTTGGTGGACTTTAGGTAGCTACTAAAAGCCACTAAATCAAACTATTAGTAGCCTAATACCGTAATACCATTTAATGTAGGTACCAGTTCCCTAAGTACGTCTGTGACCAAGATATCCATTCACGAATATGGTATACGGCTGGCTCGTGGCTGTGAATCTTAAAATACTGCATTTGAACACCTGTGTACACCGTCCTCACAATAAGATTGGTATTCAAGAGCCGTTCATTCAGTAACCCATTTGTGGCAATCGCCTTTTGAACTACACGTGAAAATAATCTGAAAACAGTTGAGGAAATAAATCTCAACTTTTACTCTGTCTAAGAACAATGTGTTCTCTTTGTGACCTAGCGAAATTGACGAATGAAATATACCTACAAACACTAGAAACGGATAGCGCAAAATCGTCAAAAACCTTCACTGGTCTTTCATAGACACAAGTTGTTACTGTGACTTTGGATAAAACGAACGGAAATTCGACCACAAACGTTGAAATTTGCTGCCAATGAAAAGAGTCATTAGATAAAATTTATCTGTTGTTGAGAAACTGTTCATTTGATTCTAAATAATGTTTATTCAATTATCATCATCAGCTGTTTCTGTCCACCGCTAAGACATGGCATGCTTCAATAGCACACCACTGCACTGGGCTCGAACTTTTACTCTTCACTTCTAACCACTACTGTCAATTTGCGGATAATGTCACTACCGAGCTGGGTGCCTTCAATGTTTGCCCAGCCGACGACGCATCAGATAGTCAATTAGAAATAGTTTTTCAGTCTAATCCAGGTCAAGGTAAAAACTGCATTGATATTCATGCTAGTAATTTAGCCACAGCACACGGAGAATGCTTTGGAAACAATGAAAGCATTACACAAGCGCACGTCCACTGCACAATGACATTGTTTTAACATTACGTGGACACTGAGCAAACACTGGGAACTGCAGTATAACCATCTTCCAGTTATTTTTGGATCGTTCAAGCACACATCAACCGACTTAAGCCTATCTTCAGTTATCACTTCGATGGATTGGAGATGGCTGATTTGTCTAAAACACCAACAGCCTGTGGAAATCCACCGCTGAACTAAGGGTACCTTCTACAAAAGAGGGGTTTGCCATTATCGCTTGGAAGTCACAGTTTAATTAAAAGGATCAGGTGCATCACGCAGCATCACAGCGCTGAAAGCTCTACTGGCAGGATTCTCATAAATGTATCCTTAATCGGTTTTTTTACACCCAAAGACCACCTGAGTGGTGGTGACATATTATGATTTATATTCTGCTGTCTTCATTTGACTTTTAGGCTTTGTTCATTTGGCAAATGAGCAGGCGAGATTACCTACTGCTAGGTGATGAAGGCTGCTCATGGACGAGTCCATAAAACACTAAAGGCATATAGAAAAGTTATACTTTTGTTGATTACTGCTGTTACTAACAAACAACAATTAAAGTGGTCATATTATTTCCTGGAGAGGCTTGCAATCCAATTGAAGTAAACTAAGGTGCTTATCATAACGCGTAAAACTTTGCAACTAGGAAAATAGGTTGCTACGGTTGCAAACGATAACTTAGCGTCGTATAAATTCTAGCATTTACGCAAACTTAACGACTACACTAGAATAAATACTACTCGGTTTACTAACACCACAAATGAGGTAGCCCATAAGCACCTAGAAATTTAGAAAGGGTTTAATACCCTTTACTAGAAAGAGGATACTTAGAAACGGTTTGATACATCAATGATGACAGCCGCTTTTCAAATCAGATGTAATCAAAAGAGCGGATTCGGCGCTCTGATTGGCCGGCTCGAATAAACCAACCAATCAAAACGCCGATCGCGCTCTAGTTTCGATTATTTTAAACGTAAAGCAAACTCGTACTAAGGGTACTTGTATGGAATAGTCTGTTCGAGATCCACTATCTGTTAATACATAATAGTACTTTTGAATAGTTGAATACTCCGTACTCTGGCCAGTACCTAACCTAACTGTACACAAGATGAACTGATCAAAGCTTTCTTAGTCATTTAAACAAAAGGGTCGGTTTTAAATCGTGAGTTCACTACAATGTAAGTGAAAGGGGGTGAAAATAGAGCACATTTTCTCTTAGCTGTTAACGGCCCACATTAATATGTATATGGATAGTTTAAATTATGATCGTTTAAGTAGCACGTGTGATGTACGCACAACTTAGCACTGTCGTCGCACACATTGTTACTTTCAAGTCACACGTGAAACAATACTTCATAAATCAACATCACAAGGAAAGTGTCTTTGTTAATTAGAAGATTTTGAATCTACTCTGTCTCTTGTCTTGTCTAGATATGAAATAAACTATAATCTCCTTAAAACTCGCGATGTACCACAAATGATATATATGTTTATTTGAACTGTCAGAATCTTGATTGTATTAAGACTGTTTTATGAAATAAACGGCTTTTCTTTTTTATTTATTTTTTTTGGTTGGATCGAACACATATAACTGTAAAACGGGGTGAATAGTATATTATCCCGTTTTACCAGATTTGTGATTAGCTCCCCGATCACCGGTTTACTGCATAGAAAAGGACCACACTATTTTGTTACCCTTTCAAATAGAAACTTAGGAAACATAATAATATACATAGAAGAAACTATAACTACCCGTAATTAGAAATATACTCTATAACAACACAGATATTCTGACACAAATAAATAATCTGTTCACAAGAAAAAAGTGATAAATAACTTTAACTAACACCACCTTAATGCCCATTTTTCTGTAGTCTTCCACAGTTAATGTTCGAACCGATTGCATACCGGCGTATCATTATTAAGTTAAACTACCAGTTAATTACTTAACACATTTAGTAACGTTCGTGTTCGTTGAACTGAGAGAACTGACGGATCGATTAGACGGAGGAACTGACCTGTGACTTAAGGGGTATATGTATCATTTTTACATGGTGTTAAAAACAATAGTGCAACAAACAGACATGTATGTATTCTCTGATATATCTTACACACACACACACACACACAACTTCACGCCTTTAATCCCCGAAGGGCAGAGGTGCAAATTATGGCATGTAGGTAATGCCTTCGTGTAGTATAGATGACATGTTTAGACCACTAGTCACCAAGACAGATTACTCTAGGTCTTTTACTAGTTGACCGTAAATTACTTAATAGGAAACTAAACTAAAATTCCAAACTTTTCAATCTAAAGTTTAAGTCAGCTCATACCTTGTTTGTATACCAAATTTTATCGAAATCCTTTCAGTATTTTTAGCGGACAACGGTGACAACGGACAAACATCCAAACAAATATTTTTTTCTTTCACATTTATAATATTAGCGTGAGTAATGAACACAGCATAATATTTTAAAGTCTCTTACCTACCTGTAGTATGCACACTTGCCTTAAATATTCCCCTTGCGTTCGACTTTTATCTTTTCTTGTTAGTTTAGGACGGCAAAAGCTTATTGGTTGAAACGGTAGGTGATAATAGAACTTTCCCTTAACACAGAATTTCATTTGGTGACACGTAAATAGCTCTATATCTTCTAACTGTTAATTGGACAATACCCAAGACACTTCATTCGTGTTTTATCTTCTTCGAGGATGGTTTGCAAAATATAAAGAATAAATGAATATAGTTCTATTATCTTCATTCATTATTTGTCTGATCTATTCGAATGACCGCAAGAGCGACTGCAACCTAAGAATCTCTGATTTGACTCCCGTTAAGTCTTTATCATCATATAGGTACATCATATTACATAGTTTAGGAGCCTGAATTTGACAGTAGACTCGCTCTAATCCCGGAGCAGCGGACTGCCTAGCTAGCGGTTTACCGAGGCTCTGGCCCGAAAAACAGGCTTAGGAACGGGGTGGTTTTTGGTCAGTAAGAGTCTGACACACCCTCTCGCCTGTTCCAAAGCGGAAGACGTCATTGGATGCTTATCTACCCTTAAAAAACCTCGCCTTGCCCTAATAAAGACCTCACAACATAACTGGTAAAGGTGTACCCCTGCAACCTGTATTATTATGTGAGTAAATATTCACATTAAACATAGTTTACACAAGTGAAAATGAAATATTCATAATGAATGAATCATTAATTACAATTAGCATTATGAAGAAACTAATTTTCTTTTTTATCTAAAGTCGAAACCGATCGAAGCAATCGGAGCATGTTAAATAGAAATAACGCGGTATTGAAGACAGTTTATAAGGAAACGTTAATACGGGCATTAGATGAGAATTAATTGAGTTCAGTCACGACACACTAATCGCGTTTTGTTATTCTTTCAAACTGAGTTACTTGCTTCTACTAGACGTATTTGGTATTAGCATATTACTGAAATGTCGTTTGTTTATCGTGAATACATAAGGGGTCTTTTGGCAAGATTACATTTTAATATTCAAAAGTCATATGATTGTAATGTACAAAATATAATGTAGCAGCGCGACAATCGCCGCGTCGTGTGACGTGGAATGCTGCTCATCAATATGAACCTTTAGCATGACTTGAAACTAGCCAAGTTCCTCGTCAAACAGTTAAGTGTGTAAGCCGATAGATAACATAATAATTAATTTAGTATGATTGTAATGTCTATATCTTCGATGGAGGCAGATCTACGTACACACCGATGTACTGACCATACTAACTATGATTTTTCATTTATGTCAGTTATATATACGTTTCAATGTGTTTTGTATTGGAATTTATAACCCAAATAGAGATCGAGACCTGCCCTATATAAGTAATAACAATATTATTGATCAAACCCGACCCCACTTGCCACGTGTTGAACTTGCGACCAAACGTAACATCGCAACTTAACAAAGTAAGTTCTCGACTTTCCTGTCCTTATTTTGGACCTAAAAAACCTCTCCGCCCACACACACCTTATGCTAAAATTCAACAAAACAAATACTTACTACACTAACAATAACTACAATACATTTTTAGTTTTCATTGATTTCAATACAATAAAGTGTTAATGTAGCATGGATATCCGCAAAGTAACGCCTGACATTATTTTTCTATACATAAAAATCCATTGCTGTCCTTAAGTCTCACCAAAACTCGAAAACCGTTGGACCGATTTAGTAAATTTTGGTCTTGAATTATTTGTAAGTCCCGGGAATGTTTAATAGACGAGAAAGAAATGTTTGAGGCGGTACGAAGTTTGCCGCGTCAGCTAGTTCTATAAAAATACTTACTATCAAAGTTTTAAAGAAGAAACAGTAACAAACATACATTCACGAATTCACAGGTCACAAACCCATGTATAATAGCACAGAAACACTAAACATAACACAATGCACGTATCACAATTCTTTCTCACACAAACACGTAATGAGCTTCTAGTCAGGTAAACAATAAAAACGTTAGCAAAATAAACTTAGGAGCGGTTAAAGATCAATTCAATTAAGAACGTAACCAATTTCCTAAGTGGACTGAAAACAAAGATAGCGATACTATATCTATTTTCGATCTAAGTCGCGAACTGTCTCTTCTGAAGTAATTGTCGTTGGAGCTATTTTATCTAGACTTTCACGTGTAATCTGTGTCTAGTCTAGGCTATACTAGTCTACAAGTTTACCTAGGTACAGATACTTTCTTAGCTTTAATTAACTCTTTTAGTGATTTTCTTTTTGCTACTGTGTTTTTAATGACCGAAACATAAAAAAATAATTTGTTTTAAAACATTTTTAGTAACGTGTTAAAAAACTTAATCCACGGCAAAAATTGTGAATGGGTTTTAAAGTATAAGTCCCATAAATATTAAGTGAGTAACCTAAATACATAAAAGACTGCAACAAAAACATAGATGCGTGTCCTGTTTTCGTAAAAAATCGATAAAGGCAAAGGTTTTATAGCAACGCACAGCCCTTTCCTTTATTTTCCGTTCCACCGAACCCCGTTTCCTTTTTAACAACGGACCCTTTAAGCAAAATATTAGGTTACCTTTAAACAACATTTTGTTTAGCCTTTTATAGGACATTAAAATTTTTAGATTCTAATAACAAACACACCTTATTATAAATACCTAAGTTCACTGTAAAAAATTACCATAAAATTACATTAAAGCATAATTTAATTTCTTAAGTAAATCCATTAGCATTTTAATACAAATAAAACACATTTAGCGACAAAAATTAATACAATTAGTAGAGAACGATAACAAAGGGAAACTAGGGGCGTGTCTACGAAAGAAAATAGGTCAAGCCATTTGGTGCACTACTTTCAGAAAATTAATGTGTCTCGAACATGACAGTCACAAAAAAACGGCGTCAAAATTATATTTTTATCATTTGTAAGTTACGCAGTCTGAATATACTGAAGAATACAGGTTGAATAGAATCTCTACACAAAGAATCAGCTCAAAATACGTTTAAAAAAATTGGTACCAAATACTTGGTGTCGCATGGTTCTTGATTTTAAATCATACAAACGTATCACAACACTACAGGGGTCACTCGCTAATATTACGAAACATTTCTTCTGTAAATCTGATCGCCTAGTACCTGTTCGGTTTCTGGAATTTGATGTATTGGAAAAATTCATAACTTCGTTCCATGAAAACATGAGTTTAAAAAACCCTTCCCGTATCGTTTGTTATGTTATCTAGAAACAGTGCACTTGATATGTATACCCCCTTTTTGTTACACCGTGTATAAGTATACAACTCGATATTCGATAAGAAACAGAAGACTAATGTATGTTCAATGCAAAGTACATACATACCTACTTCAATATGATAGTTCAAAGATGTTTGTTGCTCAATTGGACATTAGAGGCCTTTGCTCTCAGAAACTTGTTGAGAGTAGGCAAGCGAGCATTATCATGAATTTATTTAACGGTTGTAGCATTGACATTAGATGATGAAGTTATTTATAGAGGTGAGTAAATAGCTGAGAAATCGATTAGCAAGCGACAATGAATGGGTCTTTCGCTAATTTTAAGAAAGCTGAAATGATTTTAGATTACCATTCCTTTAGATTAATCAGATTGCTTTGAAACTAAGACCGTGAATGAATCTATTTATAGTAAACTCGTTAAACCTACTTCTTGTTTATCAATGAGCTGTATGTTTTACTACCTAGCTTTCAAACAAGATGGGTAAATAAACCCGTAAAGGTATGTAAAGTAACTTACTCGACGGATGGAACTTGGAGACGTCTGAGCCGCATTTCTCCCGGTTGTAGAGCAGTTTCTTGCAAACCCGCCATGGTCCGAAGTATCCCTGGTCAAAGTTCGGGTTGTCTACTGCAAACAAATCAAACATTATGTTTAATAACAACCCTAAATAACCCAGAAACATTGTATCGAACATAATATTTTTAATATATAACTTTCGTGAGACATATTAAATTAATTATTATGTTTTTCGGCTTGCTCACGTAATTATTTGACGAGGAACTTGATTAGTTTCAAGCCATGCTAGAGGCTCATATTCATGAGCAGCATTCTGCGACACACGACGCGGCGACTGTCTCGCTGCTACTAGTCGAGTTCCTCGTCAAATAATTACGCGAGTAAGCCGAAAAACATCATATCGAAAATAATAATGTTTGTTAGTACCAAAAATATATCCAACCACCATTTTAATAGTACCAATTTACGTTCTGAATTCAGTTCAAAGTACTGATTCTGAACCAACCGTGTGCTAGTTGCATAAAGTATTTACCTTAATAGGAAGGTACTACAACCACCGTGCATTGTTAATTGACATGCTCCACAAGCCATTAAGGATGATATAAAATACAGACATTAAAATAAATTTTACTGCCAGGGCTCTCAATTACGTCACATGAAATGTGTAGGATCCAATTTAATGGCACGTTAAAGCCTAAGTAGAAAGACTTGTGGGAAAGTAGCGCCCGGCGCTCGAGCTATATCACGGGAAAGCCGCAAAACCAAGCTGATAAACAGCATTTTGCTATCACTTACGGGCTTTTCCAATTTCCTTTCAATATAAATCTTAATTACTGCAGCTTTACTATTAACACTGTTGCTAACGGTTTTAAACAAAACATTGCTCACTGATCCGCATCACCACTTTTCATTCTTGTTTCTCGTACAATGCTGGGCTTAAAATAAATAATGGACTACTGACTACTCATAAAAGAGGTCAAGGATGTATGGAAAAAACATCTTATAGACATGTGTGACGTAACGTAAAAATATTGACTTGGCATCCAAACGCAAATCGTTGACGACCTCAAAACCACCTACACATATACATAAGTTAAACAAAATTGACGTAACAATACCTTAATAAAGCAAACATGTTTTGCTACGAGCCCTCAATGTGGTCGAACTACTGGAAATATGTCTATTGAAATATCTTTTAGTGAGTGTCCTAAATGTGGAACAGACTCGTTTGTACAGCGTACATATTTCAACAGACCTTGCTATTACATGTTGTTTCAATATGAATAGTTAGTTGTAACTTGTATTCATTAATGAACGCATCATAGAGTTTAAAGCAAGGCCGCTCGCGTTACAACTAGGGAAATAGCTGTGTTTAGGAATACTATGACAATCAGCCTATTAGTTGAGCTGAACACATTGAAGGCTCGCAAATCCGTCTGAAGGTCGGCGACACGCTAAGAGGAGTACAGAGGCCCTCGTCACGATTTCCTGGCTGCATAATAATTTAATTCATAGTCTGCTGCGAAGAGACCTTGCTAATTGTCTACCTCCTCTCTACCTCTTTCATCTAACTACGTTTACGGACATAGAACTTCCTTCAGACGTTCCGCGGAAAAAAGTATTATCGATTTTCCTATTACGCCTTTGAATATTTAATACGAACGTGGTTGTTAATAGGAAAACAACTTAACGAATGACTCATGTAAATGCAATTTTAATGGCCTTGTTTCTATACTAGTTAAATGGAGCTTGGTGAAAAATATATTGCTGACTAAATATACTATGCGTGTACTATAGAACTATACATACAAAACACAATACCAATAACAAACAAATAGCGGATATAGCATAGCTATTTGACTCTGGAAGAATCTGCGCCGATAGAATAAAGGCACGTTTTGCGTTCACAGCAAATATACCTACCTTGTTACATACTAATACAATCGAAGCAGTACCAATACGAGTCTTAATAAGCTCGTAGAAAGACTATGGCGAAATCAGAGGAAGGCCATATGCACTGCATTAATGATGGCATGTCATGACTCATGTGTCAATTGATTACACGATGACCGACATTCACCTAGTGTTCGGGTCAACAATGCACTTGACTGGACATCATATGTTGAAACATTATGTAGCGTGACGGATATATACGATACTTTACATAGTATTGGCTCTATACAAACGTAGAATAAAGTAAACTAATCAACATCAAGAGGGTTTTATGAAAAAAGAACTCTGACAAACTCATTTTTAATCCATAAAGGCATGTTTTTCTTAGTGAAGTTAGTTGTAGCCCGAAGAGAAAATAAAATATCTCTCAATCGTTTTGCATAGCAACAAAACATTACGCAAGTCTATAGATGTAAGCGTATCAAATGTTTAAAATAGGTATACGTAGAGGATTTCAGTCTATTCCAATTTGTCACGAGTCGTTTACGAGTGTCGAAGATATTCAATAGTGTATCGCAAGATCGCAAGATGTAGGTAAATGGTATTTCGTAGAAGCTTCAATTTAATATTTATACTCTAACAGAAGCTAATCAATAAACAACGGTTCATAGAAAAAGCCAGTAAGGATTGGAACGAATTGCTACTATAAAAGTATTGTGAAAGTTTTCAAACTTACATAAAACATAAGGTTAGATGATAGACCAAAGATTTAATTGCAGGTTTCAAAAATATCTTTGCATACCTACATGCTTACATAATTTTATGTTATTATTTTATTATCCGTCTGATAGCCTGTCCATCTGAAGACAGTGCATCAACATAGCATTTAAAGTTATTCGTGACTGTGATTGTAATTTACAGCGGCGAGCCAATATAACTGTGAATGTTAAAGAACTTTGCGGAACAATAAGTCATAAAGTGCACCGATAAATTTAACGATTCAGGCCAGTCCCGGTAAACCGATAGCCTAGATTAAGGAGCAATAGTACGCTTCTTACCACCTACCAACACCAAGAAATCAAACGTATTAATAAATAGCCATAAAAGATAATGTTCCATCGAATATGGCTTTGAATAGTTCTGATGAAACAGAAGTGGAACAATATACCAATTTCTCGGTTTATGATATCTATCACGACTGTCGTAATAAAAGCCCGGACCGTAAAAACGGTTATACTAAATGGCATAGAAAGATATAGTTATCCGAAACGTGTGCACGTTGAGTCAAAACCATAATTAATCAAAACAACAAACTTAGCAACGTGTATTTGTGTACGTGTGGTTGTAAAGAGATGCATAATAGCATAATGATCTTTTTACTAAATTAACAGTTATAAATACCAGAGCTGACACTTCATTTAGCATCAATGTCATGGACAATGATGACAGTGAAGACTGTGAACTAAACAAAAAACATTTAGAAGAGAAAAAATGTTCTTTCTTAGGACCTTCGCGTATCGTGATTGTGTTTGAGGCGAGGTCGTTGCCTGTCAGGGAAAAAAATGGCGCTGTCATGCTTACCATTGATGGTTTCGATACGAACTCGTCAGACCAACAACGGTTACAGTATTCTACCTTAGAGTAAATTACACATGGCAGACTTTAGAACGTTTAAGGAGGAAAATTACATGATATTTGGTTAACTGAAAGAAGGCCAGTGATATACATTAAAGTTTTAGGTTTCTAAAACTTCGTTAAGTAAAATAAACATTTGTCTAGGGAACTAGCTCGTGTTTGTCTAGCAGATAGCAATTAAAGGAAACCTTGAGGCGTGTGAATCGATATTTTTTAAACACCTATTGAGTTAATTTTGATAGACATACATGGTACTGCGACCGCATAGTAACTGCAACGGCTTTCTACAATTTATTATTCCGGTTAGACATGCATCGATTGTAAATTAATAAGCTATCATTTTTCTATTTTGGATGATACCGTTATTATAGTGGGCGTGATCCATGTCGGCTGTGAACCAATGTAATGGCGCAATTATACAAAAGTATTGTTGTTAACTTTAATTTTATGGTGTTATTTGTACAAGTGATAGTTTTAAATCATTTTGCTGTTACTTCCTAAGAATGTGGATCCAGTACGTGTCTTGCAAGTACTGCAAGAAGCTACATTTTCATCCAAAAAGGCAGAATTTATCGAAGATTTTATAAGCTTGACACCAGTTTTGCTTTGATACTTGATTTTTTTACGTTCCCCACACTAGGATTGTCTCTTATGTCATGGGTGCGTTTTTAAACATACAAGTTCACATGCCCATGACAACTAGACCCGAAACAACAATTTGTGGACTCAAAGAGTTGCTCCGCGTGGGAGTCGAACTCGCTACAAGTTGCACAGCAGTTGTTATTCAAGAACCTTTAAGTCTTATGGAGCCATTAGCACCTTTGATTTGCAGTTATAATTATTAAGTTGATGACAAAAACAAAGCAAGTACGTTTTTAAAATTTTTGGACCCAGTACTCAAAATACAAAACGAAAAGAACTTTTCAAATCTCGTGACGTGAATGTTTATTGAACTTCAAAATTAAATCCGCCTCTAACATATCGTACGTATCGAATACAAAGTGATTTAGCATTCAAGATATATTAATTTACATATTCTAGAAAGAGGTTGAATGCACGATGTCTGTAGTCTGTATAAATTAAAAAAAAAAACACGACTCCATAACCGCGACCGTTGGCAGCCTGGCACATCTCCCACAAGTTTTGTCACAAAGGTCTCGTGGGTCAATAACCCGTTTGGCGGGCGTGCCACATTTTTTAATGCACTGAATATACCGACCCAAGTAAACATCGAGAACAGCCTACGAGGTAATTATTCCCATAGTGCTGTTTACCGTGCAGTTTAAATTGTAACTTTATTCTGTGTACAGTTACTTACTAGTGCAGATAAGACCGTTCTAACGCTTGTCGCTTACTTATATTTAGAATCTACTATTATTAAAAAGGAAGTAAAAGTGAAAACCTATTGCAAAACTGCACAAGCTTGAGCAATTTCAATTGCTTTTAAAAAATCTAAGTTAGGTATAATGGCTGAACGGTACAAATAGATGGATTTATAAATAACTAGTTGTGAGAAAATAAAAACTACGGAGTGTTATTTAATTATTTTCCCGTGAAAAAGAGATGAGTTTCTGAGATTTGACGGGCAATCATTGATGTTATCTTATAAATAGCTGAGGTACGTTAGAAAGGCGAAGGTATCAAAGGTAACAGAGTAACAGTAGACGTAGGAGCGCGGTTTGGCCTACTTCCAGTGCGCTTGAGCTTGGGCCTGCGACTTCCGTTGTGTGCCCCAAGATAATAGATACACACCTAAGTATAACGCACACTTAGTCGTATTGTTTACACACCAATACCATGACGGTTGTATACCCAAAAAAGTAACGACAAAGTTTGGTACAATTCCTTTTTTGAACACACACCTTAGAATCGAATTCTTTTTTGAATTCGTCATTCGAATTTGTTTATGGAACCAGTAACTTTTTTATAATCTCGAAAGTATTGTTTTGTTTAACATCTAAATGAAACAAAATACTAACTCCATTTCAACATTTCGCTATGTTATTGTGATCGGTATGCATAGCACTGGTAATCACTATTTTGTCTTCTGCGCTGCTAATGTCTAAACACGAGGCATTCTACACATTCTACCTGATACTACATTACATAGTATCATATTCTGCTTCAAACGCAGTAGTCTAACGCCTATACATAAATATAATCTTTCAATCCGGTTTTGTACTGTTATTTACTGATGAAACTATTATGAGATAAGACACGTTTCCGATTATCGCTTTCTTACAACCTGTGGCTTCAATAAACATAAATAAAAGCGTAACTATCATTATAACGTTGGGAGAATCTTAGAAGAACGTGAAAATACTAGTTACGTAACAAGTATAAATAAGCTGGTTAGATTTTAACTTGTATAAGAAGATTTATCAATAGGAACTTGTCCATACTTTTTAATATATCGCAAGCCCTGTGCTCTTGTCCTCACGAGCACAGCCTCTTTTATAGGTAATAATAGATACCTACCTAATTTCTTGCACTTATATTTAAAATGTCTCGATCTTTTTCGTTCAGTGTCAAAAGTAGACTAGTCCATAAGGGAAATATTATAGTGTACATACTAGTATGTGCGCAAACACAGGTGTACTCTCTGTTCTCACACCGATGGGACGGCAGATCGACACGACCTGAGAGAGGTCAGCGCAAGACCACGGGGAAAAAACACCGCCGGACTTCCTGGCTCCGGGGATGTTACTCAGATTGACATTATCACTTTTTGGCTGGCGCGGCGCGACATTCAAATCCGCGACACGTTGCAAAGATACTAGTTTTTGTCCGCGACTTTGTTAGCGTGGAATAATGACTTCTGGCAGAATCGCATTCTCCAAGAACTATTTTACGGCTGATATCTTTGCGAAAACAATAATCTTAAGCTTTAAAAAGACAGTTTCAAAGTGAAAGTATAACATTGAAGGTTGTCTGTTGGATCAGTGACGATGACGAGTCGATATTTTTCTCGCCAAAATGAAATTGAAACACGCTATATACCTAGTAACAATTCACCAGTTCGTAAGGCTAGAAAAACCACCACCATGTTAACAAGCAAATATGTATTGTATATCTATAGTTACAAGGTGTTTATTCGCGTTTTAGGACCCAACCCACCACCAAGAAACTATTTTCAATACTTACAATAGTACCCAGGAACTGAGAGTTGAAAGTCAGAGTCATCTGAAAGAATTAGTTTATACAAATCTAAGTGCAAAGCATTTGCTAACAGTGTCATTATTGTCAATAGGTCTGCCAAAAAACGGAAAGAATAAAACGATATAGTTAGTCAATTCTTTTAATAAAACTTGTAACTCTTATTTGACGTCTTACATACGGTTTGAAGAGGTAACTTGATTAGTTTCAAGCCTAAGTAGGGGTTCATATTTACACTAACTTCAACAACAGTTAGCTGCGCGGCGCTCGCTGAAACTCGGCTTGAAACTAGTCGAGTTACGTCGTCAGACAGTTACGTAAAACATTATTAATTAAACTTTTTGGCATTCCTATATTTTTTTTTTATTTCTACTTATTACACAGACATGTTTGTATTAAAAATCTTTGTTATTTTATTACACAGTGCTGATATAATAAGATACATTCTTCCTTCCTCGACATAAAGGAACAATTAATATGAGTTACTAATTTAATATTATGCTTAAATGACAAGTACTGTTGGAATCACTAATAACTGAGGAAACTAAGAGACAAACTACCTATAATGGTAAATAATCTATTTTCCCTGTATTCGACAAGGAAAATATTTAAGTTAATTACTTATATGGCTTGGTAGAGGATAAAATAATACCTGAAAACCAAGACATTATCTGTTATTTGTTCTGTTAGGGACAAATTATATTAATATAGTACAGTCAAAATGAAACAAATTTATGTACCAGCTTCTGCAAGCTGCTTCACTGGTTTTAAAAGTTGCCTATGTATTTTAAATCCACATTATAATGTACCTGATCAGAGGCAGCAATGAACAAATTTTAATTTAGACTCATGTGCCATCAAGCCAATCTGACATGATTTATTTTGTGGCGACACATAACAGAAGTCGCTCATAGGCTATCGACGAGCAAATCAACGGATGACGTCATAAAATTCTACATCGCACATATGAAATTTACATGCAAATAAACATGGATAGAAAATCCCAACGAACAGTTGGGCAGAAAGCCCGCCAGGCATGATCACCTCGCCTGGTTGGAGGATCCTCCTTTTCTTAGAGGACTTTACTCTCTGTTTCCCTAAAATTTGTATGGAATTTATAGGGAAAAATTCTTTTTGCGCTGTTTCACATTAAAAAAGAATTAACTGACTACTAAGAAACATTCATGCAAACTTTCGCATTTAAACAATTGTTGGTACAGATTAAGAGAACGAGAACTGGTGACATTTCTGAGTATTTTTTGGAGTCATTCTTAACTACAAAATAGGTCAGTTACTTAGTCATTAAGTCTGTGGTATTTTTATTTAACTGTTTTATTGGACTTGCAACGAAAATACCTAACCATGAGAATGATACATTAGCCTACAAAATAACAAAGCTTGCATGATAGTTACTTTAATTAATTCTATTGTTTTTTGTGCATTGTATTCTATACACCTAATACAATCAAACAGTTTTGTTTTTTACATTCCATTTTAGAATATGTAAGCTTTTGGAGCAACAAATTAAACTGTAAATGTGATATTAGGTGGCAAAATACTTTAATTTTTTTTTTCTTTTCAGAAATGAACCCTCAAATCAGAGATTTTTCTTCTGGGTTATAGGTGCATTTTTAAACATGAATTCCATTTACTTATATGACATATTCAGAACTAAACCAAAGCTGAATTTGTGGGTCATGGATCACAAAAAGAATTGTTCCTTGTAGGAATCAAATCATCCGTAAATTGTGCAGCAAACTGTATGCCAGTCAATGCGCTAACCATGCAGTCAATTATTTATCCAATCAGTCATGCGCAACTTTCTTACTATTTTTTACTGCAATTAAGCTAATGTCCTACTTTGCGATCGCTAACGATATAATAAATGTTATTTAAATAGGTGATTATTATTAACTTTACATAATTATTAATCAGTGACTCATCTAAACAGTGGGTAGGTCATTTGATACAAGGTTTAATGTGGGAAGTATGATTAATTGATACAAGTGCTATATCATTAAAAATATAATATTATGTTACATATTGTAACTGTCGCATTGGTGTAAGCGTAACTAACAAGCAAGGGCACTCTAGTCTAAGTCCCTCTTCACTTGCCATCACCACTTTATGCTGGCAGAATAGACCTACTAAGTAATGGAGACTCGGTTTCCATTACAAAAACAATGTCCTTTTTCAACTTGTATAAGAAATAACTGTTGCAATGTTATATTGATGGTTGAAAGGCTAATTACAGATCAATTGATCTAAGTCATTTTTTTTGTATATTGTGTAATGTTCAGTATTATATGCACTATTCGAATCAGCGAATTCTTTTCCATCAAATGATCTGTGACAAAATGGTCGCATCAATTAGCCTTTCAACCGTCAATATCATGTTATACCTAACATTACATTAATTAAAAAATACTTACAGCTATGAAAGTTTCCCCAAGTAGGTAAACCAACAGCGATGGCACCTACTACAAAGCAAATGAAGCCCAATGCGACCACCGCTATAGAATACAGAGCCTTGCCACTGGCCATGGCTGCATGTCAGCCGACTTCATGGAATGTTCCGGACAACATCAGGGCTGACGAGAGCTTGTTCGATTGCTGAGGTGTCTTGGTGAACACATCTGTGGAACAATTTTTTTTTAATTAAGTATCTTTAGAATTTGTAACATATTAGCTTGGCAAATATTTTATGTTTTAGATATTTTTATGGCATTTACAGACCTTATTGAATTAAATTAGGGATGTAAAGTTCTGTTATAAATTAGGTATCAAACTCATAACTCCTGTTTTTGTGGTAAATTGAAAGATTTAAGGATTTTATATTTTAAATTGTAGATTCTACACATCATAGAGGTTAAAGTAAGAGTCAGTAAGTAGTTATAAGGAAAAGTGTTGTAGTCAATAGTGACTTATAGGACAAAACAAGTGTCAGTTTAAATTTTCATAGTTAAAATAGATAAAAACAATTTAATTTAAATTTGGAATATTCTAAAGAGTTCTTATTATAAATTTCCTTGAACTAGAACTTTTTAAAGTTGTCCAAATAAACATACCTAGTTATTGCATAAATTGAATGTTAGCGAAAACGAAATTCGAATTTCGAATGCATTCACAAACATTATTGTTGTACCCAATTATGGTACACAAACCGGTTGTTGTTCGATAGTAACATTACGGCACAAAGGAATGCGAAATCAAAACATTTCGACCCACTACATTATTATTAACATTCCTATTGGAATGCAACAATGATTTCCAATTAAAATCCGACTGGAATCACCCGGTGGGAACTTTTCATCGTGCTAATTGAACCATACAGTGAGGAGCTAGTATCTAAGGCTAGGAACAGTTATTTTAGCGTAACTTTTACTCACGTTTACCTTGCGAACTCGTCTCGTTGAACAAATCACACGGAGATCACTCAACTATGCAACTGACAATCGATTTCGAATGTAAACTTTTCCGTATCAACATCTCTTTTGTACACACGAACTCATCGAAACAAAACACCTGTATTTTTCACGCGAATGCACAAAAGTTTATTCACGATTCAAAATTCGAACCACGACACACCTTTTTATCACTCTCAATGGGTACTTTATTGAGAACTTTCGAAAATCACAGAAAAGTTTCGAGGAATTTTAGTTTAAGTTTAAAATGACACACGAAAAATTATAACTCAAAAGTGCACAGACAGATTTTTTTTCTTGAAATCTACATGAGAAAACACGGACTATAAATTCTAGACACGAGACCTACAACGCGCGCGCGTCGTGAATGTAGTCGGTAAATAAACTGGTTTTTTGATTTGTTGAAGTTGAACACGGCGAAACGGCAATGATGGTACGTTGCAGTCACTGGACTCGAACAACTTGTCAGAACTATTTCTGTCTCCCTCTAACGCAAATTTAAATATGGATTCCATCAAGCGAAACAAAGATAGCAATAATTTGTTTCTATGCGTTTACACTTTATAGTATGCAATATGCAACTAAAATGGTCTGGTTTATTGTATAGTTTTGTTTATTTTAAAAATATTATTAGAACAATATCATCGAATCCTTTTTATTAACATAATTTTCACAATAATTTTCAATAGGAACATCAGGATTTATTCATAAAATTTAATAATGCTGCATGTAAGATTTCTGAACGAATCTTAACGTTTCTTTACACGCAGCAAAAAGAAGTAAAATTCAGTACCTGTACCAGCATTTGAGAAGCAAGCAAGAAATTGATTTGGTTTTTAATGTGCGTTAATATGACATGTATAATACCAGGTCTGACCAAATCCACGTGTTTTTTTTTTATAATACAATCAATATAAAAAATCTTCTAAACAACTTCAGCTATATTTAAATACATACTCTAAGTACAAATATTTAAACTTTAACTTCTACATAATTTAGTTCTGCTTACCCCTTCGGAGATTAAAATACGTAATAGAGTGACATGCGAGATGAGTGTGGTTGAGAAGTTCTTAAGAGACATGTTACGAACTTTTTCTTCTACTTAGTTCATGGAAGAAACTTAAAAGTTGACTTTTTATGAAAAACTAAAAAAAAATTGACGCAAAGAGGAGGACTTTTTTTCTTGGCTTGTTCTATACGTAATATATTTAGTAATTACATAGGTACTTAATTGCGTTAAAGGTTTTGTTTACTATTCAAGGCTCGCCGAATTTGCCGTACAAGGCAGATGTCGGTGACCTCTTCTCAATTTCTGTAGATATTTCTAGAAAAACAATTATAAAGATCTTTGCAATAGTTATAATAACCAATAACTTCCAAAGATTACATAGTTGAGACTGAATAAATAGGTAACTCCATTAGTCGAACGCCTGCGAGGTCATGCATCTATTTCGGTACCCACGCTGCTAAGCCGATTGGTCGGCTGAAAGGTGCAAGCATATTGTAATTTCACTAAATATGATATTTAGTACATATCGCTAAACCAATAAATAATCTAAATTCGACTGAACTGTGCAGTAACTATTCGCAAATCATTGCCAAAGGAATTTTGTGTGTGCACTTCGTTCTCACTAAAACTTCTTAATAGTGAATAAATTGTGATGAAAATACGGACCATTACGAGAGAGAAAATGGTTATTAATATGTTGTTTGTGGTGCTCCTTACTTTATGTCCAATTGTCTGTAAGTAATATTCAATTATTTACGTCTATGTGATTAATTTATGAGATAGCGTTTCGTAATACTAAAGATTGGTAAATAGGGCATTACACCGAGATGAAATGTTATTGTGCTATGATTGAGTCAGATTTATTGCTAGTTAGACGCTATGAAGATAGTATTATGTCATTTTCATACTGTTTTTTTGACCGTAGATGCAGATGACGGTCCGCCAGAAGATGGTGTAAGTATAAAATGCGTAAAACATTACTACTACTCAAGTACTGATGCAGTTGATGCTTTTTTTTAACGAAGTAATTAGGTTCGTCAGATAGTCCTCACTCTTCTTTGTTTTTTGACAGATACTGGAGATTCATGTATCACTGAGTCCCAAGACCTGCCATGAAAAATGTGGTTGTGAAGAGTACGTATTTTGTATACGTCTAAACTGTTTGAATAAAGATTCTTGCCATCATTATGCACCTGTAACGAAATGTCTAAAACCATTACTTATTATTTTCAGAATGTATTTCTATGATGCGGCTACCGACAGATGTCTAATCAATTTCACAAGAGTATTTAAAAAAGTCGTTACTAATTATGAAAACCTTGGTAAGTTTGTTAAAATGAAATATAATGATTCGCTTAAATTCAATTTTCAATAGGTACCTAGTTTCGGTTTCCTATACTACTTATATTACCTTGATACTATATTGGTATCTACTAAGCTTATTTCTCGTCTGATGGTAAGCGACATAGTCCAAATACCGGAGATATCACAAACGTGTTGCGAACTATGTAGAGAACTGTTAATTGCGTTATCGTGTCTCAGTAAGTTATAGTAGCTCAATCAAACAGCGGGTCAACTTACAAGACGAAACGCCGTAACATTACATTAGCACTTCACACTGGTATTCTGTGTGAGAGTGGTCGTGGCACTTCACTACCTCCTTGGTCCATCAAGTAGCTTTAAAGGCATTGCTGTTAGACTTTAGTACCGTCAAAATCTATTCTTGGTCGTTCGAGACTGCCATTATATTGGTGAACTAACTGTAAAGAGATTTTTTCAAATTAGACACGTAGGTAGGGTAGGCACCCATGAATATCTGTGCAGACAATAAATAAGCTGTTTGATTTTGCAGATAGTAATAATTTACCTGACGATGAAATGGCAAGTAAGTTACAGAGTGTTAAAATAAAACTGCATGAATAATACGCATTATGTAGAAACTAACATCAACGTAGATTGAAGTAAAATATGTAAATTAGATACCTACTATAATTTGAAATAACATAGGACTACTCTGGTCTAGATTTCTGTCTAAAACTGGCATGTATCGTGAAAAGATACCTAATCATCTTTTTTATTGCTGTTTTCAGAACAACTCTACATAGAAAGTCAAAAAATATTTCAAGGAATTATGGTATCAGTTTTCTTGTTTATCGTGTGTGCAGCTGTTTGTGTGATATCAGCGTGTATTTATTGTTGCCGCATAAACTACACGTAAGTGTGAATGACTACTGATTGAACATACTTACCAAAATTAACTACTAATCACGGTTTACTCACGTATTATTAATAAAAAAGTAGTAAAAGTAGGCTGCGCAACGTCGCCGTGTCTGCGCACGCTGCTCATGGTGAAGAGTCCCTCTGTGACTTGAAACTAGTAGAACTTTTCTCCATAATAATACGTGATTTTTAGTTAATTTAGTATGTCTCACGATATTGAAAATAAATAGATTTATGAACCTCACGTCTACTTTACAGGGATCGGTCATTGAAATCTAATGTAAAGAAATTGGCGAAAAAACTGAATACAGATTACAAAACGAAGAAGCCATTAGTAAAACCACCTCTGGCACCAGCTTCACAAACTTGTAATGTTATTGTAGAAGATGCGGGAGTATTTGTTGTTTAGTTCTAATGAATACAACTAGAAATGTTATTTATAAAAAAGTATAATAAAAGTGATTTTAAGGAAAATTACATCGTAATTATTACAAAAATAATTTAAAACTCTCCAAAAAGTATTTTTTCTAAATAAGATTTGTACAGCGCGTGCATGCATAAAAATAACTTACTAGGTGAATAATTTTGACAAGGGTAGTACTTAATCATTAATTTACGTTACACACCTTACGATTTAACTCTTTCATATTAACTATAATATTATCTGAGCTGTACCTACAGTTAATTGTAAGTCCATACAGCCTACACACCTACAAAACTGCACAGTTCAACTGTTTGCTCTACATGTCTTACGATTTAACTATAAAGCTGCAAATTTTCACTGATTTTGAATTTAACCTTAAGGTTGAATGGGAGAGAATGCCATATAATATTAATGTAAGTACCATTATGTGTTTTTGTGTACTTATTTTTTTTTGTACTTATTATTTATTTTATTTAAACTTGAATAGTTTAAATAAAATAAATTATTCTCTTTCTGAACGAAAAAAAGTCTGAACAAGTCGGGGTTCTATTGGCTGCCAGAAAATCAAAGCGCTTCCTATTGGTAGTTCAGCTTGAAGACTGAAGACATTGACATTCCACATTTGAATTGTCAATGTCATTATCGAATGTTTTCGTTTTACTTCGCCTCAATTTTGGTGTTTCAGCCAGCCAGTGTGTTATTGTGGCGTAGTTTTACTAATTTATCAATTAATTCTGAATTATAGTGAGTGAGTGTAGGTGTGAAGCGGATTTTATACAGTGGGTATTTTATTTACTATTAATTTAACGTTCAAATAATAGTAATTTACTGTGAAAATATAATATTTACGTTAATGTTGATATTTACAGATAATTTCAATATTTCTCATTAATTTGATATGATTTCGCTTGAAAAAAATAGCTTTGATATTCTAAAGTTGATATTCATAAACACGTTACAAAAAATCTGGATATTTATTCTAAGAATTAAAGTGCGCTTTTTAAAAAAAATTTTTTTCAGTTGGTGATTAAACCTATTTGGTTACAAACATGATGGACGGCAGTCTTATGGACATGGTGATCACTACGGTAGGCGTTCTACTGACCATGGCTTTTCTGAGCTGTTTATGCTGCCTGTGTATGAAGTTCAGGTGAGTAAATAATTCAAGAAGTCTGAAGAGTTTTGTTTATTTATTAATTGCACAATGTACATACAGAGAACCATTACATACTACGAGTACATACATGACCCTGTTAAGTTGTAGCAAATTATCTGGTAACTTATTTAGATATTTGAATATTGTACTTATTGTTTGGTAGCGCCGTATCTGCCGTATCAATTATACGGGGCCCCAGGGCCCCCAAACATGGGCTGCTGGCTGGCTTGATAGACCTTGCCTACTTCTTGACACAGGTGCTTACCAGACACGGAAGTTTAGTCAGTAAGAGTCTGACACTCTCTCATCTCATCTCATCCAAGGGGCGGGAAAAATCGTTGGATGATTTTACTAAAAAATAAAATTGGCTCTAAACTATTTTTTATATGGGGCCCCGCCAAGCCACGCTACGCCATTGTTGGTTTTAACTTATTATTATAATTAGAATGTATTAACATTGTTTATTTAGTTAGTTGATCACATCAATCTATTAAATCAATTGCTTATTTAGTTGATCACATTAAGTAATCTCTAGAACAACAGGTTTGAATTCAATGAATCTTTTGGTGTTAGATAATACATTTATCGAGTAAGTCTATAGGCTATAAACATCACTCTATGATCAAGAGGGGGTGAACAGCAGTGATACCACAAAAGATTACTTAGTATCTGATAAATGTTGACAGTATACTCTAAAATATACCTGCGAGTTTATTTTAGCATAGAATGTTCCCATTTTGAAGTCCACAGTTAGTCATAAGAATGTCATGTATTGTTCCCTTAATTGAGACTTCCCACAGTCACTCGTTTGAAAACATCTTGTGCGTAATATGCATAAACTCAATGGAGATTATCCTGTTATCAATCTCAATTTAAGTTTCTTGTAATATTTTGTTTAGAACAATCTTTATACATATTACTAAAAAACAAACTGAGATTTCATGTTTACGTAATTTTGTATAGTCTTGATGATGATGAATTTTGTAACATCAACTTGAAAAAATTATGTGTCATGCTATGATTTATATATGAAAACAAGATCAAATTATAATTAGAGGTACCTACAGCCAGTTAAACCTCGATCTAAAATCTTTTTAGATTTTTTACACATTTTGGTATTTCATAACTTTGTGAAAAATTAATTTCATAAACTGTTTCTAATCAAATACTTCTGTCAATTCCAGTGACATGAGGTTAAAGAGCTACGTAATACAAATGGCGAAGAAAAGAGGAGTAAAAATGGACGTAGACAATCTTGAACACAAATACAAGTCCTGTCAATCACCGCACGCGAATGAAACCTGTACTATTGTTGTACCCGATGTAGTGTATGTCCTTTAGCTTAGTACCAGCATTATCACAGACTTCTGGACTATATGGAAGCTACATAAGAAAAGGCTCAAGTCAGATATCATGTTCATGGTGAGTTCCATAACTGATCTAGCCTTAAAACTTCCAGTGGTTCAAAACCTCTTCATGATGAAGAGCTACCAGTTTGACTGATTCATTTACTAGCTTTTTCGATACTTTACAGTCATCAAACTTGGTTATTTAATATTAAATATACATACAGAGGCAGATTAAACCTAGAGAGAGCCTAGGCAGACACCCCAATGGCGCCCCTAATTTGTTTTGGCGCCGCTGTCACTTTGGGCACAGCGCTCTTCTGTAACATGGCGTCGTAGGCACTTGCCTAGTTTCTCTTAGGTATAAGATGACTCTGTATACTTGATATATTTCTGCATATCGACAGTTGAAAGACTAATTGAACCAAAACACATTTTTGTTTCACACATAATTTGATGGAAAAAATTTGCTGATTCCAAATATCACATATAATACTAAAATCTCAAAAATGTCGTTTAGATCAATCAGCCTTTCAACGGTTGATATGATAAGTAGGTGATCTAAAAGTAGATGGGATTTATATAAAAGCAAGCGGGTTTTGAAAGGATTTCAGTTAAGTATTGAACGGTGTACAGTACCCTTAGTATGAGTTTGCTTTAAGTTTAAAGTAATAGGAACGAGAGCGCGTTTAGCTCTCTGATTGGTTAGTTTATTCGAGCAAACTCATACTAAGGCCCATTTCATTATCTGTTCCGTCTGATTTCAAATACTAACAGTCTAATGGTGTTCAATTATTGCCAAGTATATTGTATAAAATATAAGAGGTAGAAATTAAAATTTAGTCCTTTAATAGCTCGTTGCTATTCATACTTGTAAACAATTTATTGGTATAATAGTTATTTATTAAGTATCCATTTGAAAATGTAAAGTAAAATAAGTTACAATCAACCTATGACATCACTGTATTTGAAATTTTATACATTTAAACTAGATATATGAAATCTATATATTAATACGTGAAGCAAAAACTTTGTAACTCTTTTTACGAAAATTGCGCGGACGTAGGAGCATAAAATTTGGTACACTTATAGTATATGTGTAGGAGAAGTCCAGAACGCTAATATTTTTCAAAAATAATGCTTATAAAATACATTAAATTAAATTAATAAATAAAACATTACACACACTACCATACATAGTAGCGTATTTGACAAAACGTCAAAATTGACAGACATTGCGATGATTTTTTCACGTCTCATATGAAAAGAGGTTTCTAATTGAAGGAGGTTTGGTTATTCATGATGCGCCGGAATATATTAATTTGAATTTTACAAAACTAATAGCAATTCGTTAAATACAAATTATCCTTGAACGTATGTTAAGTGGTATTGTAAATTAAATCGTATATGGTCGAATTTCGACCACTAGGCGACCACTAGTAATAATAATTATGTATATGTTGTAGTAAAAGTAGTGAAAATAAATCTTGTGATACCTAATTAATTTAAATTTTTATATCAATTCTATTTTTATGATTTTAAATGACAGTTGTTGAATTATATAAAAAATGTGATTGTATATTGTTTATATAATTTAAATCAATCAAGACTGCCATAAGTAATAAGGCTATTACTTTTTTTTTGTAAATCTTTATTTGTAATTTAAGGCATTTTTTTTTTGATATCGGTTGGGGTCTCTTTTAATTCTATGTGGTAATGTTGACCCACATTCTATTACCAATAGGAATCCAGAACTAAATGTATATTAATTTATCATTGGTCTAAAAGTTTGGGTCAAAGAAACCCGATCCTTTTCATAATATACCTATCTGTGTTATTTACATCTATTCTGTTATGTACCATAGTTCCTAATTCATGCTCAGATTTTAGTAAAGATTAATATTAACACAAATTATTTTTGTATCTCTCTCCAAGTATTATGTTTGGTTGATTTTTAGACAGTAGATTAATATTATAATAATTAAAATATTAATAAAAAGTATTCAAGTAATTCCAATTGACTATTTGCACAAATAAATTCGTCGAAAACAAAATATTGTATTATAAATTAATATAAAATCACGAACAAAAATATTACACAGTCAATATTATTATGTATTATATAAATATAATAGGTATTAAAGTACTATATTCTCACATAAGGTAGTGTTCAATTATATTACTATTAAGTTTACACTAATTCGTGTATAAAGTAAAACCAAAAAACTAAAAATAAATAACTAAATTCATCTTAAAAGTTGAAAATAAAAAATTAAATTATCTACACTTTAAAATTCTTAATAAGTATTGAAAATATTTGCTTGACATGTGTAGCGAGTTATAATAAGCCGTAATGAATAAGAAGTGTAACTTAAAAATGAATGTCTACATTCTAAAATTAAAATTTGAATGTTAACGCTTTTCCCAACATAGAGAATAGATTAAAAGAACTTGTGTGTGATAAATATATCTGAAGCTTTATATTTAAGAAACAATAAAATTATCTGTTTTTTTGTTTGTTGACTTAAAAATAGCTATGATTATAGTATGTATCAGTATCTACTGATTTGATGATTTCTGTGTGACAATAGACCAGTACCCTTAGTACGAGTTTGCTTTATGAGTATCGAAATCAGAGTGCCTTCGGCACTATGATTGGCCGGCTCGAATAAAGCAACCAATCAAAGCGCCGAACCGGCTCTCGTTTCTATTATTTTAAATGTAAATCAAACTCATACTAAGGTACAGTATAAATGACGGCTACTGCTTTTTTTGCTCACCAGATGGAGCTTATGTCGAGTTTGGGCCTATTTGTCCAATATATAAAAACAATACTCTTCCTACAGTCGGGTACAAAGTTGGCGTCCAACGATTTCGCATACATTTTTTGTTAGTTATTGGACACAAAAAGTACCTAAACTACAGAAACGAGCTTCACCGACGGACACACTTGACTGACTATTATTTATTTATTTATTTGTTGACATTTCAAAAGTACCTATTTATGGTTTAATTGGAATAAATGATTTGACTTTGACTTTGGCACTGACCTCATCACTACATCGAATAAAACAAAGTCGCTTTTTCTATCCCTATTTCCCTTTGTATGTTTAAATCTTTAAAACTACGCAACGGATTTTGATGCGGTTTTTTTAATAGATAGAGTGATTCTAGAGGAAGGTTTATATGCACCCATGCGAAGCTGGAGTGGGTGTCGCTAGTGCTACATAAGTGCCATCTGGTGAACAAAAAAAGGATATCCGTCATTTCAATAGAAACCCCTTACTGCCCACTTGAATAGTATCCCATAGCAAATAGTCTCAATGTAGTGCCTGCCATTTATTACATAATTGAGGTATTTATACATTGTAAGAAATAGAAGATAAGTAAATGTTGTCTCAATTTTTTATTATTCGAGTGAGCTGGAAACAAACTAAATAGAAGAATAATTCTGAGAAAGAGTAAGATTGTCAACATTTTTGGGGATTGTCTGAATGATTAAGCTATCCTACAAAACAATTAAGCTTTACTTAACAGTACAAGTATGTACAAACTTGTACTAAGCCCTTAGGTACTCGGTTACCCAGGAGCCAAAGTGTGTCAAAAGATTTAGGATCTTTTGACATTTTTACTGTCAAAAGATTTAGGTTCTTTTGACAGTAAAAATGACGTTTTGACATCCCTTAGTTTGTTTCTAGACCATTCCATTTGTACTATAATCACGTAGAAATACTTTTTTAAATCTGTATTTTTCTCAATTTGTACCACCAAAGTATTAAACGCTTGTTCGATACGAAGAGGCCGTTACGCCCGTGCTGCCATCTGTGATAGGCTGTGAGAAGTCAACTATTATTTCTAAATTAATTGTAATAATGAAGTATGGGAAGGAGAATGTTGTAGTATTTTGGACAATTTTTGGAGGAGAATGAGAACGAATATTTGACTGCAATGGTGTTCTTTTACTAGTAGATGTATATTTTTCTCTTTTTGTGACGTCATTACGTCAGTTTCCCACCGAAGATATTTGTGTACCTTGTAAATTTTCGAAGTTTATTTTTTATTTATAAACAAATTTTTATCTATACATAGTCAATCAATATATTTCCCATTAATATATGTTACCGTCAACTAGTATTATTCTATTCGGAATATTTTTGTAACATTGAGAATCTCATTCAAAACTATTTCTCCATTTGATTAAAAGGCATTTACATGATATTGAAGATATTATAAATTTATTATTAAAATTAACTGTTATAGGTACTCTATTTCGCACAAATTGTATGTATAATAAATATTTCGTATTACCATACGGACATTAAATATTGTATTATAAAATTAACGATAAAATAACGATTCCTTTACACTGTTATACGGTGGAATATTATATGTAAACTACCTGAGATTGCTTGTTGTAAAGAAAAAATTTCCATTTGTATGTGATATGAATAAATGGGTTTTGTATAGATATCTTTTGTAATGTGAAAGTCTCTTTACAGTTGTTTGGATCTATGTTAATGTATATGTATATGTATGTATACCTATGTATACATCTTTTGTTTTTTTTTATAGGTATACCTTAGATGACCCTCTACTATTATTAACATTATATTATACACATATAAGTATAACTAGTACTAAGTTCTTATGAATAGAAAGTTCTATAAAAATATTGTATATATACCTATATAAGTGAGGGACACTCTCACTCCTCCCATAATTAAGTGATATTCTGCAATTCATGACTGTAAAGTGAACTTTGAAATGTATAGAAAATATTGTATTTACGCCCAATATTATTGTAATTAAAGTGAATTACATTAAATCGATATTTAATTATAATGTTTTATTGTTTCATTATTTGACTCAAAATAACTGTACTCTTAGTACGAGTTTGCTTTACGTTTAAAGTAATCTAAACGAGAGCGCGTTCGGCTCTCTGATTGGCCGGCTCCAATAAATCAACAAATCAGAGCGTCGAACTCGCTCTCTTTTCGATTACGTTGAACGTAAAGCAAACTCATACTAAGCGTACTGATTCAGTCCGTCTGATCGTCAGCGTTTACCGTAGCCTTAGTACATATGCATCACGAGAGGCATCAGGATTGCTTTGCCAATCGTATAGTGTAGGAAAATGAGGACTGTTGAGGATTAGCGCCTCTAAAGACCAGCAACGGAGTTACCATGCTAACACGTGCATTACCGGCTTTAAAGGAAAAGGAATTCGAATTAGGAAGTTTCAGAGATATTCAAATAGCGCCATGTTAAGCAAGATACCTTCAGTTCTCATTATTGGGTAATTAAATGCTTTTTTTTATGGTAGGTATAGGCCGGTAAACGAGCAGACGGATTACCTAATGGTAAGCAATTGTCGCCGCCCATGTACACCCGAATCACCAGATGCATTACAACGCGTGCGTTGCCGGCCTTTTATTAATATAGGGATTAGGAATTTGAAGGTTGTTGGGGAATCGGGATTTTGATATATTGACTTTACGCTGACATTCTGTAAGACTCCTTGTGATTGACTGGTAGACTGGGGTTAACTTTCCCAGTTGAACCAACTAACCCATTCAGGTTGCGTTTAGCAACTGGACACAACCACTCAAACTTAAACAAATTTTAAATAATTAAAATAACGATACCGATAATAAAATGAAAAGAACGAAAATAACGATACGAAAATAATAATAAATGACTGTGACATACGGACGGACAGACATGACGAATCTATAAGGGCTCCGTTTTTTACCACTTGGCTACGGAACCCTAAAAATAACGTCCTTTTTGAAGGGCAGTATAAAAAGCAAACCTTATTTAAAGGACCAAACCTAAACTAAGTGCGTAGTTCTAACATCCTCCTTAAACCAATTTCTATTTTATTTAATTTTTTTAGCGAGTGGTTGGGACAAAATAATATAAAGGGAAAGAGGGGATGCTGCGTCAACATGATAACTGTGATAAAGCTATACGAAGGCGTGATGCGAATAATCCTGTGAGGTTTAAGTATTACGTGATTGTAATAACAACTCGACGTCTTCTATTTTGTGTGGGTATTGCGTACTGTAAACAACTATCAGACGCGGATACGGGATTTGGTTTGGGCGGGAGGGCATTGAAAATAATTCGTTAGCTCTCACTAAAATTTTTTCAGGTATTGATACCAAGTAGGTACACGAAACCACATCGCGTACATTTCACAAATGTAGGTACCTATATTGACAACTATTCAGGTGTAGTTGTTGTTGAAACAACGACTGTAGCGCACCGTGGCGTAGTTTTGATTCCTATACGAAACGTCTTTGCATTGTGGTGTGGGGGTGGTTTAATATGTGAAGTGCATATTATTATATAAGATTGGTACTTGATTGAGGTAAAAAATTATAGGTAGGTAACCGGTTTCTAGGCAACGTTTAGCAAGCTCGATTCCCAAACTGGGCAACTGCGTGATGACGTCCACAAATTGTTCTGAGTCTATCTGGGTATCATGTGAACGTATGTAAAATTGTATGTTCGCAAATGCCCCCACGGCATAGGACAAAATCTTAGTAAGGGACAACGTGTTTTTGAAGTCAAAAAATATAATTTAATTGATCAAGATCACTAGACCTACGTGCTACTCTTGTCACCTACAGTTGCTCTTCTAAATGTTTTCCTTTCCCGGCTGTACGACCGCCAAATTTTATCGCTGACACAAAACAACGACTGGAGAAACACAAGTACTGACATTTCCTGACCTAAAATGTCGAATCTCGTTGCTATCTTCCAACAAAAACCTTATTTCTGTTGGACTTTTGCCAACTTATCCAATTCGGCTTCTGAATATCATTGAGTTACTTTAGTACCTACTTCAATTATAAAAAGTATGCTATCTATCTATCATTAGGTGAAATATCTATAGGTACCTGCACTTTATTATCTAAGGGCCACCATCCAAGGATTGTTTAAAGTAGTCAGGATAGACTCTTCCAAACTGCGACTACATAGTGAACCACACGTATTTGACTTCTACATACATACATATCTATACTAATATTATAAAGCTGAAGAGTTTGTTTGTTTGATTGTTTGTTTGTTTGAACGCGCTAATCTCCGGAACTACTCGTCCGATTTGAATAATTATTTTTGTGTTGAATAGCGCATTTATCGAGGAAGGATATAGGCTATAAAACATCACGCTATGACCAATAGGAGCCAAGCAGAGCGGGTAAAACCGCGGGGAAGTAGCTAGTACTTACATACACGGAAAGCTCGAGCAGCTAAGCTAGTTCACTGCGCGCTCGAGGCTTCAGGGTGTTTTTCCACTAGAGATGTGCTATGTTACGTTGCTGTGGATGCGTTTGGCTTCCATCAATCATTTGTAAACATAGCTTAGCGGAAACGGGTGATGTTTTAAGAATAAAAAGGAAGAAGTTTGTTGAAGTTCGTAGTCCACAATAAAGATGATTAATTTGATATGATTTAATATACATATCTTACTTGTAACACCTATTATATAGTATAGGTTATTACAATTATTACAACGATTACATCACTACTTACCATCAGGTGGGATGTAGTCAAGCATTAGTTTTTGTCGAATAAAAAAAAAATAGGTAACAATCATCTTGTACCTATAATAATCGATCTTAGGTATTACACAGAAGTCCCAAATACATAAATCTAATACCTATGTAGAGACTTAGGTATAAAGGTTATATTGTCTTTGAGCTATTACTCTGTTGACAGATAAGATTTGAATCTTAGGATCTAGTTTCTGAAATCCCAGGTACCTGGGTACCTGAGATATGTACGAGACGGCCCGTTGTTAGACCCTACGCATTAATCTAGGCTAGACAAGCCTGGGACAGAAATCTTAAAGGTGCCCCGTTGCCTACATACACAGGTACCTTTTGAGAGAATAAATCAATTTTATAGGGACAGAAATAACATAAAAAGGGTGTCCAATTATATTTTGCTTTGATGTGATTTAACACTAGTGTAGGTACGAGTATGTACTAGCTAGTAGCTAACAAAATCATCAAATACGGTTTTATTTTTAACGCAGTAGATATGATTTTGTTTTTGATTTTGTTTCCCGACCGTCAAATCATCCAAGAGACTAACTGTGGTTCAGTAGAACTCATTTGACTCATCCATCATGTTATCAGAAATCTAAGTACCGGTCCATGGCAATAGGGATAATAAAGGGGTATAAAAATTAAAAATCGAATTAGCTCGTCAGTTGGGTAATGAAATAATATTAGACACATATATTTTTATTTTGTCATATAAGATAGAAGAATAATACTTAAATAAAACGCATCAAAGTTTATGAGTGGGAGCAAATACGTCATTTCTTCGCATAAAATGTAAGCTGAAGTGACATCACGCGATATTCCAAATCGATATATCTTAGAGAGTATTTATTTCCGTAATAAAATAATAAAACGGTTATTAAAATAAAAATTAGGCATTTATCCATTCCATAGTATGTAGACATTCTTAACTAATCTGGCGAAAAGTAGACATTTCGTTTGATAAGTGCCCTTCTACATGAAACAAACCTACATGTGTTACTACATTCTGTGATTAAATCACTAAACTTGCGAGGTTGCAATTCGGTATGTGTGGGATGTACGATAGATAGAGTTCAGAACACTGAACTACTGGAACTACTAGAACTACTGTTTCAGGTTCGACGTGACTGTAAAACTTTAGAGTGAACTGCAGCATTGCATGTATTTGAGTGTTTCGCAGTATCTAGGTATTTGTCGTTAGAACACGTTCAAACATAACCCTCCTTCTGGCGCAGTCGGGTAAAAAGGAGACACTATAACTTAAAATTAGAATTTTATTAACATTACGATAATACGTAACCTCGTTGGTCCAGTGATTGCAGGACTCTCGGGCTCGATTCCGAGTCGGGCAAAGTATTACTGGGCTTTTTTCGGCTTTTCGAAAATTTCTCAGTAGTAGCGGTCTGGAATTGTGTCCAGTACATGATGTTTTCAACACCGCACCGTATCAAAATAAGTAAATGGCGAAGGACAATACAGACAATCGCAGTCAAATGGTGAAAGAAAGCACAGTGTTAGTCACTGAACTATAACTTCACTGATGGACTGACAGACTACGTTTCAAAAGTATCTAAGAATTAATGGTTTAATTGGAATAAATGATTTGACTTTGACTGTGACTACGTTACCTACGTATTTCGGAGAAGCCTATCTCAAAGTTCAACAAGTCAAATCAAGAGTTGCACTCCCAACAGAGTGTATATGAAGATTGCAGAACTTCCTTTTATGCCATCCTACGAAGATTATGGTGTCGTACGATAAATCGGAAGGATTTGTAGTAGGGTTTTCAGGTCTACTAGTAACTGGATTGCATATATCGTTTTTATTTATGGAATTTTTATAGTATACGCATGAATACTGTGTGGGAGAGCCATGCTGGCTCGACCGGAGTGATACGATACCACGGCATGAAACAACGCTTACGTGGTGTTTCTGTGTGTGGTTGAGGTTACTGGGAACTCTTCAAAAATCAACATAATGAGCCCTGCGTTTGAATTTAATATCCTATCGTAATCCTTTCTGAAGGTTCCAAACTAATCTGTAAAATTTCAACCAAATCCGTCTAATAGTTGCGGAGATTAATGCCGTATAAGCAAGAATAGTGTTCGACGTGATTCTTTAATTTGACATAACTTTTTTATTTATGAACCGATTGACATGGTAAATGTAAATTCAAGCATACCACAATATATTCGTGAAAACCGCATCCAACTCGGATCAGCGGTTTCTGGCGATTAGCGCGCATAGACACACAGACAATCAGTCTGGTTGATTAAACAGACAATTCAGACATAAAAAAAACTTGAAAACATTTTTGGGTTCGACATCGACATAACAACAACCCCTGCTTTTTTTTTATTTTTATTTTCAATGTACATACAGCACTTTTCTACGATTTTAGATATGTATAATTGCCGTGAGAAAACAACGAAGTTTACAACGAAGCAAGTTCAAGGGGTAACTTGAACTGCTTGGACCAGAGGTTTTGGGTTTGATTCCCGGGTTTGTGGCCATTGCTGGGCTTTTTTCTTTTTCGAAATTTTCTCAGTAGTAGCATAGAGTCTGGAAATGGCCAAATGGCAAATTACTCTTCTGATTACATGGGATTTAAACATATTGAATATTGGAGTACACTGATACCGTTGGCAGCTTTACATGTGTAAAACTTCACATGCAATTCGATATACAACAAGTAATTCTTCAGTATAAAAGGGTGAAATTGTTACTTTAGATCTTGAACAACATAAGGCTAAGCCCTTTCGGGTGACACGTTGATTTTTAACATTTTTACAATCACGATGACCCGATTGTTTGGACTAATCGTTAACTATAAAAACAACTACACCGGTGCACTGTCGAAGAGGTCTGTATGTTCATAAAGTCTCGCTTCAATTGAGGTGAACCACAAATGTAAACATGTAACCCAAGGAAGTTTATACAGATAGGAACTTGCTTACTTGGTCGTGCAAACTTTATTAGTAGGTATGTATGTATACAAAGATGTCAGGTGGTGGTGTGTTTTCGTAGAAGTACGATGAGTAGAGTTCTCAAAGTCAAAATTATTTATTTCAAATAGACCTAGAAGGCACACACAAAGCAAATATTTTTTTTTACAAAAACAAAATGCCTGTCTGTCGGTCAGTCCTCTAGTGAAGCTATTGGCTTGTTCCAAAGTGTAGTTTCCTATGGAGAAGAACGAGCGAGAAACTCCTTTTTCAATCAGGTTCTGTAAGAAGAAGTCAGTCAGGGTTTAACCCATATTAAGAGTGCAGGAATACAATAAACAAACTATTTTGTCTCCTCCTCTTTATCATCATTATATAATCAGCTTATTAAAGTTAAACCTTATTGTACCGTTTTAGCAGCCAATTGGTACAATGAATTAATTTTTAACAATCAAACGATAAAGAACAGTTTTTTTTTTAAAAAAACGTTGCCCCACATTAGGATTTTCTCCTGTGTCGTGGGTGCATTTACAAATATACAAGTTCACATACACATGACACCTGGGTGTCATGTGTATTTGCAACAATTTGTGGATCACACAAAGTGTTGCTCCGTGCGGGAATCGAACCCGCTACCCGTTGCTCGGCAGCCAGTTGCCCAGCCACCGCACCAACCGTGCAGTCAAAAGATGAAGAACCGATAAAGAACAGTTAATAGCCAAATACAAGGTGTATAAGACGTTGCGTAATCTCGACGTGAACAAGGCCAGTGGCCCCGACGGAATCCCGGCCGTGGTTTTAAAAACCTGTGCGCCTGAGTTGTCTCCAATCCTGACACGCCTGTTTCGACTTTCCTTGGAGACTGGTCAAGTGCCGGTTGCATGGAAGCTGGCCAACGTGCAGCCTGTGCCCAAAAAACATAGTCGTGCCGACCCTAACAATTACCGACCAATCTCGGTCACGTCCATACTCTGTAAGAGTATGGAACGTGTACTCAACAACAGGCTCCTGGCATACCTTGAAGGTAACGACCTCCTCAGCGATCAGCAGTATGGGTTTCGCCGCAACCGATCCACTGGGGACCTTCTTGCGTATGCCACCCACATTTGGAGCGAGGCCATCGAGAAGCACGGGGAGGCAATAGCGGTCTCTCTCGATATATCGAAGGCCTTTGACAGGGTTTGGCACGACTGCCTTATCGGCAAGCTTCCTGCATATGGACTTCCCGCTGATCTGTGCAGATGGATTGCAGACTTCCTGAGGGATCGGTCAATTCGAGTAGTCATCGATGGCTGCTCGTCTGACCAATTTGGTATCAACGCCGGAGTCCCTCAGGGGTCAGTACTTTCAGCAACGCTCTTTTTGCTGCACATCAACGACCTGCTTAAGCCCGGTATCTTTGGGTATGCAGATGACAGCACAGTTGTTGAAAGGTATGTGTCCGATGCGCGGACTAGCGGAACACAGATCCAGTCTCTAAGAGAATCCATGGTCGAACGGTTGAACTCGTCCTTGAAGGCGGTCTCCGATTGGGGTGACGCCAACTTGGTCAAGTTCAACGCTACCAAAACCCAGGCGTGTCTATTCTCTGCCAAACGGAGTCAATTTCCGCTGGCTCCTACTTTCCGAAATGTATCCGTTCCAATATCGGATCATCTAGAGCTTCTTGGCGTAACTCTATCGCCAACGCTAAACTTCGGCTCTTATATAGAGTCGAAGGCGCATCTGGCTGGTAGGAAGTTGGGTATCCTCTCGAAGGTGAGACGGTACTTCACACCGAAACAACTGCTGAGCCTGTACCAAGCGCAGGTTCGGTCATGTATGGAGTACTGTTCTCACCTTTGGGACGGCTCGGCTAGATGCCAGCTAGATGCGCTCGAACACATTGAAAGGCGTGCCAAGAAGCTCATCAACGATGATGCGCTTGTGGAGGCCCGGCTTCAAAGCCTTGAACACAGGCGCAAGGTCGCAAGCCTTTCCGTTTTTTACCGGATACATTTCGGAGAGTGTGCGGGGGAATTGCACAACTTGATTCCCCCTAGTCCTTTTCATCATCGAACCACAAGACAATCGGCGAGGCGTCACCGCTTCATGGTAGATATCCCACCAACTCGCACTAAGCGCTTCGCTTCAAGCTTCCTTGTGCGAACTGCTAGGGAGTGGAACTCCTTGCCGGAGTCTGTGTTTCCTGATGGGTATAACCTGGGTGTCTTCAAGGCCCGAGTGAATAGGTTGCTTATGGGCAGACGTGCTCCACCGTAGGCCGCATCATCACTTACCATCAGGTGAGATAGCGGTCAAACGTCGACCCATTAAATGTAAAAAAAAAAAAAAAAAAAATTTTTGGAAAATAATAATTATATAATCACACTAATATTATAAAAGTGAAAATTTGTGTAGATATTCGGACGTTTTGTCCGTCAATCGCGCTAAAACTACTGAACGGATTTCAATGAAATTTCGTATACAGATAGGGTGTGAACTGATTTAGGTGATAGGATACTTTTTAAACCACGGGAACGCGAACGAAGCCACTGGCAGAAGCTAGTTGGTGAATAAATATCTATTTACGCCAAACACTAGAAGGATTCCGTATATTCGGCGGAACCCTAAAATTGTGTCGTCTGCGGTCTCCTATGTATACACTAGAAATGTATTTCTCCTGAGTATTGCTTAGAAATCACTTCCACGTTTATCGTTTGTAGGTAAAGCTAGGTTTATTCTGTATACTACATTACTCGCTATGGATCTTTATACATAAACTGTTTATCTGCTGTTGACATGTATAAATATAAGTAGGTATTATTGTAATCGTCAACGTTGTTGTCGGTAATGTGTTTCAAGTGTGAATACTACTCAAGGTATAATCAGGATCTATGTTGACTATACATAATATGAAACGAATAATAGCAATAAGTACTTATACTTCATACCTACATTTTTTAATATTAGTCGAATAGTTTACTTGGTTATGTAGGTATATGTATATATTTTGTGTTTAATTTATTCTGTAGTAACTTCACTTTTGTATTGGTTTTCCATCGTAATAGATCGCACAGTTTACAACAATCAAAACCAAAGAAATTTTATTATTACTAAGATATCTTGCAATTAAAAATTATGGATGATACAATATAAAGTCACAAATACAATAATTTGTTATATGTATGTGTGTGTGTGTGTGTGTGTATAGCTGTTAAAGGTGTTGCTTCTAAAGCAGACACTGCTGCAACTGCATACATATGATACTAAGAAAAAAAAACTTTTTAATACAATTATGTAGCATTGCATAATAATAATAGCAGTCATTCCTGCAATACACAACTTTCGTTCATCTGACTAGTAAATATTCGATCAGGAAACGCATATTCGTTTCATTCCTGCTATAGTTATCCGTAACATATTTTGGTTTCTATTGGACAATATCCGCATGAGGTCAATTGAGGTCTGTCATCTCTAATCCCAAGGGATCAAATATACTTTCCTTCAAACCTTGGATCCAGTATCTCATCTACTTTGAATTGTGACCGGAATTAAGAACCTCACAATTTATTGGATATTAAATTTATCAGAAAGGGTCGTGATATTGGTGACTTGTAGATGTCCGGAGAATTTCTTTTATAGCTAGCTACATAGATATTGGGTTATTGGTTTTGATAACAGTAGTAAGTTTCGGACTCCGTAAAGATAGATCTACTAATGAATGGTAACATTTTGACTTGTATTAAGAATTAAGTATCAGCTAAAAGGAAAACTTCCGCTAATGCCAGTTATTTCACTTTTCCACTGATACTAAGCTAAGCTGTGTGAATAATGAAACAATATCAAGAAGAAATGCGCTGTATCGATAGTTAGGGAAGTCATCCCTAGCACGCATCCATACCACGCATCCGTAGCACGCATCTTTTCATATAAAAAACAGTTCAACTCGTTTCCATCAATGTAAAATTATGTGTACCAATGAATATATTGGTGGAAGCGAAATGCATCCGCACCAACGTAGCGTAGCACATCTCTGGTGAAAAGCACCCTTAGATTTTAGATTTCAGCCATGATTGTCCCACTGTAGGGCAAAGCTAAAAGCTAAAGCTACCCTGAGTCTTTCTAAAACAACATTACGTCCCCTTGCCATTATTAGGTATTAAAATCCTTGAGTGAGCAAAAACCATTTGCATATAAAAAAAAGTATTTTCAAAAGATATTTACTTACGCTTCATGTGGGCTAGGTAAACCTACTGGCAGTTGATTGGAAGAGCTATGAAAGCCAACGGACGGACGGAAATTGGAAATCTCACGGCGTAATAGAAATTTCACTGTTCAACTGCAGCGGGCTTTTTGAATCTCCCCTGCATGCGTTGTCAGGTACGAGTAACTTCTTGCTTTCATGTACAGTTGTGAATTGGCTTTTGTTTTATTTTTGATCTACAATACAAATAAAAAGTGAATGAGATGTCGTCTGCGGTATTTCCGAACGGATATGACCTTCAAGAAAAGAGTGTATTCCTTTGTACATGGCCGGCAACGCACCTGTGTCTCCTCTGGTGTTGCGGGTGTCTATGAGCGGCGCTGGTCGCTTACTATCAGATGGCCCGTCTGTTCGCTTGCATAAAAAAATAGTTTGTGTTATTGTATATGACTGAATGACAAACAACTTTGATAATAATTGGCAATTAGTATATGGGTTTCTTGTGAGTCTTAAAGTGTCATTAGGAGAGGATTACCGAAAATTCTGTGGGACGGAATAATCTCTAATCCTACAGTAATATCATATGGCACTATAAGCCAGGCAATTTTGGTGTATACCTACTATTGAAATTATTTTGCTTTCGAAGTTTCTTTTGCGGCTTTACTGTAAAATATTATGAAAATATGTAACAATCAGAAATGACCAAAGTGCACAAATAAGAAGAATTTAATAACAAAATCCTCCTTTTTATAGAATATGGGGGCAAACGAGCAGGCGGATCACCTGATGGTAAGCGATCAGCGCCGCCCATGGACACCCGCAACACCAGAGGAATCACAGTTGCTGGCCTTTTAAAAAGGAATAGGCTCTTTTCTATTATAGAATTAATTGTTTTTTCTCCATAATGGTAAAAAAATCATCTGCTTCTCATTACATTAAGGCTTGGTTAACACAGTAAAGATATTTTAATGTAGAAGAAAACAAATAAACAACAGTTCAGTTTCGTCATTTATGTCTTTATCGTTCGATGAAGACATTTCATTTAAAATGCACATCAACTGCAGGGGTCATTCTCGAGAGGACCCTTCTTGGGAGGTTAAGACTCCTGTCAACATTAACTATTTACATGCAAACCTTCCTTACTGGACTCTTGAGGTCTTGACTCAATGAAATATGGAGTTGTTGACTGTGGTATGTCAAATTAAGAATTAATTTGAACCGTTTTGTGTGTGTTTTTAGAGGCCTATTCATTGAGACGCAATGACGATGTTGACGACGGATTAAAATGGATAAGTAACTTACTTGGACCCAATTTCTTCTATACAGTGTTGATATTTACTGAATCATTACCAAGTAAAGTATCTTTTTACCCGACTGCGCCAGAAGGAGGGTTATGTTTTTCGAGAGTATGTATGTATGTATGTATGTATAATTGTTTGGCACGCTCTGCAGCCTAAACGGCTTGATGGATTTTGGCTTGAGAGGTGTCGTTAGATTCGTATTTACCGTGAGAGTGACACTGGATACATTAAAATAATAAAAAAACAAAATGGCGGATTTTTGGCGCCAAATTCGAATATTTCTCACTCCCTAGCCTGAACGACTCGATGGATTTCAGCTTGATAGGAGTCGTTTGATTCGTATTTACTGTGAGAGTGACTATAAAAATAATAAAACTAAAAGAAAATGAAATAAAAAAGGTAATTTAAAAAACTAAAAAACCCGACTGCGTTTCTTTATAACATGAAACTGAAAAAACCCTAAAACAAGAAAAAATTAAGCAGTCGGGACCGATTAAAAAAAAAATTGAAAAAAAAAATTGTATTTGAGGAAGCCGGGCAAATTATAAATTGTTTACCAAACTTAATCTCGCAAAGCAATCGCTATTTACAGCTATTTATCTGCTGTTGACTATTATATTTTTAACTTCCTAAGTTCCCAAAATCTGTGACCGAGGCAGAAATGAGAGCGGCGGTGCGCCGGATGGGCGCCAAGAACACCGCCCCAGGACCCGATGGCCTGCATGGCAAGGCGTGGGTCCTGGCCTCGGAGGCTCTCGGGCCTCGATTAATAGGTCTCTACAGCGCATGCTTGGAGAGGGCCAGTTCCCGCTTCAGTGGAAGTCGGGAAAACTGGTCCTCGTGAAGAAGCCGGGGCGCCCTGCGGACTCTCCGTCCGCGTACCGGCCCATTGTGCTGCTCGACGAGGTGGGAAAAGTCTTCGAAAGGATAATTTCGAACCGCCTCGTCGCGCACTTGTCTGAATTTGGGCCGGACCTCGCGGACGGCCAGTTCGGCTTCCGTAGAGGGCGCTCCACGGTGGACGCCATCATGCGCGTAAGAGACCTCACGACGGGGACTGCAGTGTCCAGGGGTGGGGTCGTCGTGGCGGTGTCTCTGGACATCGCCAACGCATTCAATTCCCTACCCTGGAGCTGCATACTGGGTGCCTACCTATCTCCGTCGTGTCATCGAGGCCTACCTGACGGATAGGTTCGTCAGGTACCCCGGTCACCAAGGTGAGTGGAATCGGCGAGAGATGTCGCGCGGTGTTCCACAGGGTTCGGTTTTAGGGCCGCTCCTGTGGAACATCGGTTACGACTGGGTGCTGCGCACCGACCTTCCAAACGGCGTCAGTGTAGTCTGCTACGCCGACGACACACTGGTGCTGGCGCACGGGAGGTCGCACCAGGCGGCGGCCAATTTAATGGCGAGAGCGGTTGCGACGGTCGTTGCAAGGATCCGGCAATTGGGACTCGAGGTGGCGCTCCACAAATCCGAGGCCATGTGCTTTCATGGCCGCGGGAACGCGCCACCTCCGGATGGGTCCCAAATAACGGCAGGAGGGGTTACCATCGGCGTCGAGACGACGATGAAGTACCTAGGACTCGTCCTCGACAGTCGATGGAACTTCGTGGAGCACTTCCGACATTTGGCTCCTAAGTTGGAACGGACGGGGGCTGCGCTTAAGCGGCTCCTGCCCAACCTCGGGGGCCAAATGCCTCCTGCCGGAGGTTGTACGCGGGGATCGTGCGGTCCATGGCCCTCTACGGCGCCCCTGTGTGAGCGCCGAACCTGATGCGGCGGCCATCTCGGGCGCTGCTCACGTCCCAGAGGGTCATGGCCATCCGGGTGATCCGCGGATATCGCACGATCTCCGGAGAGGCGGCTAACCTCCTTGCCGGATTACCGCCGTGGGATTTGGAGGCGAAGGTGCTTGCGCGCGTCTTCTGTTTGCGCGTCGACGCGCGTCCCCGGGGCGAAACCCGCTGCCGCGCCAGATTAGTGCTTGGCGGGACGAGCTCCGGCGCGATCTCATGGCGGAATGGCAGCAACGACTGTCGCAACCGAGGGCTGGGCTCGCTGTCATTGCAGCGATAAGTCCCCTCTTTGAGGAGTGGCTTGAGAGACGCCACGGCGTCCTCACCTACCGCCTGACGCAGGTGCTTACCGGACATGGAAGTTTCGGTAGGTTCCTGTTTCTGATTGGGCGGGAGGAAACGCCCGGGTGTCATCACTGCGAGGACCGTCCGGAGGACACAGTGGAACATACGGTGGCGCTGTGCCCCGCATGGGCAAGCAATCGTCGCCGAGCACCGCCGTGTCCTCAGGGATGTAGTCGGCGACGGCGACCTCTCGCGTCCGGCATTGGTACGAGCCATGGTGCGGAGCGAGGGGGACTGGGATGCCGTCTCCTCCTTCTGCGAAGCAGTCATGCTAGCTAAGGAGGAGGCGGGGCGCGTGAGAGAACGAACCTCCTCACGCCCCAGCCGTCGCGAGAGACACTCCGGGCGTCGGGGATCGCGCGACGATCTCCGGCCACCGTAAGTGCGGGCCTGCGGACGGCGAGCAAGGGTAGTTCGCCGCCCGACCAGAACCAGACCCGTGCGTGCGGCGCGTCGCGTTCCGCGTGCGCCTCAAACAGCCATCAGACCACCACAGATGGGGCCCAGTAGGGCTGATGCCTGATCCGGAGCTGCGGACTACCTAGCGGGTTTACCGGGGCTCCGGCTCGAAAGGCAGGAAAAGGAACGGGGTGGTTTTTAGTCAGTAAGAGTCTGACACTCCCTCTCGCCTCGCCCAAGGCGAGAAAAGTCATTGGATGATTTTCCCCTCTCAAAAAAAAAAAAAAAAAGTTCCCAAAATCTACAAAAAATCTATTTACAGCTATTTATCTGCTGTTGACTATTATATTTTTAACTTCCTAAGTTCCCAAAATCTACATAAATTATTCCTCTCACAAACTAATGGAGTAAAATCGAAACAATTTATATTATTTGAACTTTGTTATTAAAGCCACAAATATTAAATTAAATTGTCAATTTGACGCAGTTCTTGTCGATGGGCCCATTATTTCATGTTATCTTGTCAATCAGAAGACAGTAAGTACTTTGGAAGCTAAAACATTTCTGGAAGCCCTTGAATAACGTCTTTCGAGATTTAGTTAATTAAATTTTAAGTACATAACGAAGGAGAAAATAACTTCGTCTAATAGCTTTGTTTAAGAATGAAGAACAGAAATTGAATTGTACCTATTTTTTTTTGAGGAAAATTAAAACAATTTGTTTAGGTAGATTGTTTTGGTTGCCCCACGTTAAGATTTTCTCCTGTGTCGTGGGTGCGTTTACAAACATACAAGTTCACATACACATGACACCCAGACCCGAAATAACAATTTGTGGTTCACACAAAGAGTTGTTCCGTGCGGGAATCGAACCCGTTACCTGTTGCGCGGCAGCCAGTTGCCCAGCCACCGCACCAACCGTGCAGTTTTGTTTGTCTATGTCGTTGTTTGTATTTCACGAAAAAAATATAGCTATAATTGTTATCTAGGAAGCACATAAAATGTGTTGTGGTAGCCTGGTTTAAGACGCCCGCTTCTCATGCATTAGAGTACGGGTTATAAACCTACATACGTATTGCAAGATTTGAAAGTACCAATGTGACTTTTTCCGAGTTACATGTACTTTTTAAGCATATTTAGAAACCACTGAGTAAGGATGAAGGAAAATTTCGTGAGGAAAGCTGGATTTATATTTTCTAATTATTATACGTTTAAAATTGCCAACCCGCATTAAGCCAGCGTAGTCGTTAATGCTCAAACCTTTCTTGTGAGAAAAGGCCTATGGTTAGTAATGGCCACTTATAGGCTTTTGATAATGATTATAAATAATAAAGCATATAAAACTCTGGTTAATAAAAAATCCAATTATTTTAATTTAAAACGTTCAGCAGTTGATCGAGTCCGTTTAATCTCCGGATATTGCTTCATCTACTGTTCGGATGTGGTTTCTGCCCAAATAAATACATACTATTAACCCAATATGAAATATTTACAATACTTAATAGTTTATTCTTCGAATCTTGTAAACAGTTTTGGTATTTAGTTAATTGCTTCGTTAAGTATTACTGGGTTTTCCGGATTTTCACAAATTTCTCAGTGGTACCACGGAGTCTGGAAATGTGCCCAGTATATGGCAATAGGCTCACTTCAAACAGTAAAAAGTGGGTGTACATTGTATAGCAGCATCACGTGCCGTAATGTGCACCTCCTCTGTCTACCCCTTCGAGGTTAAAAAGGCGTGACGTTGTGTGTAAAAGTCATGACGACAAACAATGAAATAAAATATGTGTCTGTACGCTCGTTTCGTTGCTCGTTTCAATTGTAGATTTCAATGGTAAAGGATCAACCAATCATGATGAGTAATGAAAATAGAAACTATAAATCTGTACACGTTTGTTATACAGACAAAAATCTACATTTACCAAAAGCCAGCAATGTTAGGAACGTCGACCCAACCAATGTAAAAAAAATGTAGTGACAAAATCAAAGTTTTTAATTGTGAGCCAGTAGTTTTAGAGATATATTTCAGATTTGTGCGCGTTCGTACTGCTCCACCAATCAGGTATACAATAAATGTATATAGAAGACAAACCGATTAAGAACATATTGAGTCAAATTATGGGTTCATGGGCTTCCTATCAGGTGATCCATCTGCTCGTCTGCCGCCCTATGCCATAAAAACAAACCTACATTCATCCTAAATTCCGTCTCCCCGTATCAGAAACGTAACTAATCAATGAAATTGACGATAACCGCATGGCGTGTCTGTCTGTCTGTCGAAGGGTCGCCATTGATGGATAATATGATCCCGGGTGAAAACAAAAACCTCAGCACAAAGAGCCAATAAGCTTAATTGTTCCATCCCCACATATTCGTACATTGATACATACCAATTTTACGGACATCGGCATGCCTTTGTTTTAAAGAGCATTTCGAAAAATGTTTTAACTTTTACCCCCGATTTCCTGGTATTATTCAATTTATCTTCGAGGCATCCCTTTTATTTTTGGTTGACAGGCTCCAGAGTGGCGTTTACATAAATTGGCCATTAGTACGATGGATGTCCCACTTTATAAGTTTCCTGTTATGTTTACAAAGATATAAGAAAAATGTAAATGTCTCGTCCTCATTACAATAATGCAGATAGGAATTCATCTTCTTGAGGAATATCTATGAGGAGGGTCATAATGAGGGAATGTTATGCAATTTTTTTTTCCTTTCGCAGTCATTTTTACCTATTTGTAGGTCAGGGAGACCAGTCATTTGCACGGTATCATCTTTTGGAATAAAGTTACGATTCTACTTCAAACTTCGAAGTTACGAAGACGACTTCAAACTTGCAATTTGAAATCTTTTTTACACGTACTGGCGCGTTCTGGTACCGGCATCCAGTACGAGTAAAATTTTAGGGTCATACTCTATCAGAATAGCCCATCGATTTGAAGATGTGTGACATTCTCAAAACTATTTGTTTTAATCAAAAGAACTAAACAATCCAATATTCACAAATTAATGTTTATAAAAGAAAGTAACGCCCCGTCTTTTATCCCTGAAGAGGCAGGCAGAGGTGCACATAACGGCACTTAATGCCAATGTACCTTTTTTTTTTTTTTCTGGGGGGAAAATCATCCAATGACTTCTTTCGCCAGGGTAAGGCGAGAGGGAGTGTCAGACTCTTACTGACTAAAAACCACCCCGTTCCTACTCCTGCTTGTCGAGCCGGAGCCCCGGTAAACCCACTAGGTAGTCCGCAGCTCCGGATTAAGCATCAGCCCTACTGGGCCCCATCTGTGGTGGTCTGATGGCTCTTTGAGGCGCGCGCGGAACGCAACGCGCCGCACGCACGGGTCTGGTTCTGGTCGGGCGGCGAACTACCCTTGCTCACCGTCCGCAGACCCGCACTTACGGTGGCCGGAGATCGTCACGCGATCCCCGACGCCCGGAGTGTCTTTCGCGTCGGCTGGGGCGTGAGGAAGTTCGTTCCCTCACGCGTCCCGCCTCCTCCTTAGCTAGCATGACTGCTTCGCAGAAGGAGGAGACGGCATCCCAGTCCCCCTCGCTCCGCACCATGGCCTGAACCAAAGCCGGACGCGAGAGGTCGCTGTCGCCGATCACTTCCCTGAGGGCACGGCGGTGTTCAGCCCACGCAGGGCAGACCGCAACCGTGTGTTCCACCGTGTCCTCCGGGCGGTCTTCGCAGTGATGACACCCGGGCGTTTCCTCCCGCCCAATCAAAAACAGGAACCTACCGAAATTCCCATGTCCGGTAAGCACCTGCGTCAGGCGGTAGGTGAGGACGCCATGGCGCCTCTCTAGCCACTCCTCAAAGAGGGGAATGCCAATGTACCTACAATGTACATCCACTTTTCACCATTTGTGTTATACGTACCATGAAATAGGGGTGAGCCTATTGCCATATAAAACTTCCAAAATTATTCGTACTAGGATCACCTGACATCAAGATTTGTAGCAATTTGTTAAAATTTTGATCTATCTCTGACGTGGCTGGGTAGCGGTACAATAGTGTTATTAGTTTTCATGATGGATCGTAGAGGATTTGTGTTTTCATGCCGTGGGCTGAAGTTTGACTGCTGAGATGATAAATGTACATTCATTTTCAACAACCTACGTTTGTAAGGATTCAAAACTTAAAGGTGAACGCTATAATATTTTTTGTTAGTTATTAGGTATTATGAGTTTTATGTTAGGTATTAAATCCCCCTACTAATCATTATATATACCTATGTGAAAGTATGTTTATTTCAAAGTCACACTCATTTCTTTCAATTAGACCTATTTTTTTAAGGAAGCATCAATCAATGACTTGTCCTGCCTTTGGCGATGAGAGGGAGAGTCAGACTCTTGCTGACTACAAACCAGCTTGCTTTTCGAGCCGGACCCCAGTTACTTGCTAGGCAGCTTCGGGTCGGCATCAGCCCTACTGGGTGGTCATCTGCGGTGTTCTGATGGCTCTTTGAGGCGCGCGAGGAAAGCGCCGCACGCACGGGTCTGGTTCTGATCGAGCGGCGAACTACTCTTGTTGGCCGTCTATAGGCCCGCACTTCACGGTTAGTGCGGTGTCTGGACAACTGACTGCCGCGCTACGGGTAGCGGGTTCGATTCTCGTACGTAGCAACTCTTTATATGATCCACAAATTGTTGTTTCGGCTCTGGGTGTCATGTGTATCTGAACTTGTATGTTTGTAAAAAACGCACTCACGACACAGGAGTAAATCCTAGTGTGGGGCAAAACACCTAAAAAGCACTTTAGAATGTCAAACAAAATGAAAAGTGTCAGTCTGTCGGTCAGTCCTCTAATGAAGCTATTTGCTCGTTCTAAAGTGTCGATTCATATGGAGAAGAACGATCAAGATTGCCCTAACCATTTGGCGAATCAAAATACAATGAACCTTATGTAAGTTAAAAGCTTAAGACTTATCGAAAGGAGCGACCCCTATATCCATACCTGATTAAACATTGGCTTATCTTAAAAGTGCCTCCTTCTCATGTGACAGACCCTTAGCATTAAGTCAGCAGATTAGGCATAAGCCTTCCACTCTGTTAAGTCCTGATTGATGATAGAAATATTCTCGATATTCTATTTTCTTAAAGACTTAAGCCTAGTCTTAATTCGACATTGTGCTATTAATTATTTTACATGTGTATAGGTACTTATCTATTTTTAAATAATTGTCATATGTTTCTTTTTGAACTCTAGTGCAAGGGCTTTAGAGTTGTAATTTGTTAAAAGACATTACTTTTGTTTTTTGTATTAGAGACAATTTTGATACGTCGGCCAAGTGGTCGCAAGTGCGATCCGAGGCAAATAAAGGATTGCTGGTTTTTTTTTTCGGTTTTTCGAAAAATTTTCAATATTAGCACGGCGTCTGAAAATGAAATGTGATCAGTATCGATATCGATATGGCACTAGGCTCACCCTCCATTACATGGAACTTACAACATAAATAGTGAATAGTGGGTGTACTTCCACAATGTGCACCTTTGCCTACCCCTTCGAGGTTAAAAGGCGAAACTATATTTATATTTATTTACAATTCTACTAACATCCCACCAAATACTTTCCGCCAAATATATTATTAGCCTGTCTGTGATAAAGGTCAAGCTTATTACCTGACAAGAGGATTCCAGACTTTGTGTGAAAGAATTTTCAAATTGAGGAAGACCAAGTGTCAGGTCATTACTCCGAGAAACAAGGTGACTAAGGACTTTTGTCCACGTAACGTAACGTAACGTATAAGCCGGTAAACGAGGAGACTGGTCGATCAACTGATGGTAAGCAATCGCTGCCGCCCATGGACACCCGAAACACCAAAGGCGTTACAAGTGTGTTGCCGGCCTGTTGGGGGTTAGGAATTTAAGGGTTGTTGGGGAAGGGCTTAATTGGACCTCCGGTAACCTCACTCACACAACGAAACATAACGCAAGCGTTGTTTCACGTCTGTCGGCCGTGGTATCACTTCTGTCGAGCTGACCCATTCATGCCGAAGCATGGCTCTCCCACACTTCCATACACATACCTAAGTACACGTCTAAAAAAAAAACAGGTCATAAAAATATTATACAACAGTATTACGTAACATTTTTATTAAACAAACTAAACACAAATTCTCCCTCAACTCGTAACGAAATCATTGTTACCTGTCACTAAAACAGACACCTTTCACATTGTACAGGTTTGTAAAGAACATCAAATTGTCAGGAGGCCTTCGTCACTCGTAACTTTCATTAGGTAATGACGTCACGATCCCTTTTCACAGACTTTCAATTAGCTGGAGTGACAGTGTTCGTAAACAGACAATCGGGGGATGTGTCGAGCACGGAGCACGTGGGCGAATGCCTTGTGACAAACACCATTTTGTTGTGCTCATAAAGCATTGTGTTTTGAGTTCTGTGTCTATCTTACATTTGTTTTGTAAACTGTTGTTTACGGCGCGGTCTTTGAATGTTTGGTCATTGGTTCTTAGTGGGGGATTTTTGTATGTGATGTGATGTGAAGTATTCTGTTACTATGTAGTTTCTTTTGTAAAAAGTAATTTAGATAAACATCTGTTTCTTCCATTCGAGTTAACATACTTTATTAAGCAGTCTACAGTAAGCCGCGCGACGTTGCTGCATCTTCGCATGCTGCTCATGATGAAGAGTCCTCGAAACTAGGAGAGCTCTATTCTAGCTTGGTGATCTATTAATTTATGCGAGTAAATCGTGTTTTCACTTAGTTTAAATACCATAATCACGATAGTTATTATAAAAGTATAAACATACTTTCTTTAACTTAAAAGTCAATAATAATAATTAAACATTATTCGTTTGAGTCTACCTACATTTTATGAACCGAGGTTCCGAGAAAGTCTTGAAGGAAATTTTAAAGTAATTCCTTAAAAATGGCGTGGACTATTTTAATTACTGTGTCCTACATGTGGGATGGTGGTCAAAAGCCTGCCGTACCTTAATGAGTGCGGCCTGGCCCAACGTGAGAGGAAAAATTGTTTCTTTCATGTTGTGGTGAGATTTGGAGATACAGGCACTTTTGGTAATGACCACACACTTAAATAAAACGGAAGACTAGAGAAATTTTAATTGGTTGCTTGTAATGTATTATGTTATGATGAGTCCTGTGTAATAAAAGGCAAGCCTATGTAGATAGGCTAAGAATTTTGAAAATTGACAAACTCGTCTATTAACATTTTATTCTCGAACTAGCTTTTGCCCGCGACTTCGTCCGCGTAGTTGTATTAGTGGCTGGTAGTCAAAATTAATACGCCTTCTACCCTTTTTATTCGCTATAAAAAGTATCCTATGTTTCTTCTTTCCCCATTAAGTGTCTAAATACAAAGTTTCACTATTAAAACTTTAAAAATGACGAATTTCCATATGATCATTCATCCCTTATTTTTACCCACTCTCCCCTATTTTTTTTGCAGTAAATAGTAGCCTGTTATCTTTCGTTCCCCATTAAGTGTCTAAATACAAAGTTTCACTGTTACAGCTTTAAAAATGACGAATTTCCATATGACCATTCATCCCCTATTTTTACCCACTCTCCCCTATATTTTGCAAATAAAAAGTAGCCTAGATGTTCTTTCGTTTCCCATTAAGTGTCTAAATACAATGTTTCACTGTTACAGCTTTAAAAATGACAAATTTCCATATGAACCTTCACCCCCCCCCCTTTTTACCCATTCTCCCCTAATTATTTGCAATAAAAAGCAGTCTATGTTGTTCTTCAGGGTCTATTCTATCTCTGTACCAAATTTCATCAAAATGTTCGGGGGTACCTTACCCATAGATCTAAACACCCCTCTCCCGCACGCGCACGGGGCCTTGGCGACGTTCACTTCGCAACGGGCCGTGCAGCAGAAATCGTAATATTTTAATTTCACCACAACTTCAAAACCAAACGTCCAATTTTAATCATTCAAAGACCAAATATTATCAACATAAACTGTACTTATTGATGAAATAATTTATTTTGATAAGGATTAATAGCATGAGTAAAATAAACGCGTTTAAATGTAGTCCAAAAAAATTCAAGATTTTTAAATAAAAATGTGGTTGTTGTGCCTCACTCGACATAGATAGGTATAGTGTGTCGCGGACTTTTTTGTAGATATTTATGAGATCTACAATTAATTATAACATTTTATGGTTCTATCTTTTGTAGTTTAGGCAGCGTACGCAAAATAAGTAACTTCTTTGGTTGATTTTTTTCAGTTTGTGTCCGAAAAATCTAAATATCTTACGGAACCCTATTTTTTTCCAAAATGAAATATAGCCTATGTTACTCGTGGATAATGTAGCTTTCGAATGGTGAAAGAATTTTTAAAATCGGTCCAGTAGTTTTTGAGCCTATTCATTACAACCAAACAAACAAAGTTTTCCTCTTTATAATATTAGTGTAGATGTAGATTTCTCTTTATTAGTTTTTACAAAAAACAGACGTACAGAATAAATAACAGTTGCCTCCGTTCTTTTTGCAATAACACTATTTCAGTACAAACATTACTCTCTGTGAAATATTCGACTATTACAGAAAAGTATTACTTTTGTAACAATATTAAAATAAGACCTAATAAATCCTAGAGACAAGCATATTTCGCGAATGACAGATTATGATATATGACTGCAACGCACCAATTCGAGCTTTTGGATGATTTTTACATCAGACGATACGATAGCGTAACGACACGAAATGGGAGTAAGATTATGACAAGGGGCTTTTTTTTTCAGAGTGGAAAATCATCCAATGACTTCTCTCGCCAGGGTAAGGCGAGAGGGAGTGTCAGACTCTTACTGACTAAAAACCACCCCGTTCCTACTCCTGCTTTTCAAGCCGGACCTCCGGTAACTGGTACCCGCTCAGTAGTCCGCAGCTTCGGATCAGGCGTCAGCCATCTGTGGTGGTCTGACGGCTCTTTGTGTATCATGAAATGGTGTTTTAATACTTTTGTAGATTACGTCGTCTATATATCGTTCGATTTTACGTCATTGTGACGAAGATAATTGTAATTGGGCCCGTGAACATCGCTAATTGCTTAATTCGTTTCCGGTGTCTAGAGTGCTTGTCTTACGCCAATCCAAAGTTAAAAATTAAGTGCGTTGATGAGAGTATAATATTTATAATTCCAAATACCAAATGTTGTATCTGTTTGTCCTCTGTGGGACGGTACGGACTTTGGTATTTCGGTCTTTTCATGGTTGTCTACTATAAATCCTGCTTTACAGTAGTTACAGCGGTTTTGGGACGTTGTGGTGGGCTTGTACCATACGTAGCGGGTGCTAGGCGCGCTACACCTGCTTTGCACTACTCTCCTCTCGCGGGACGGGAGCGGTTAGCTCACGACCGACTAATGGCCTGCCACCACAGATGGGCTCCGGCGAGGGGGTACTGGTAGTAAGCAGGAGAAGGAACGGGGTGGTTTTTAGTCAGTAAGAGTCTGACACTCCCTCCCGCCTCACCCAAGGCGGGAGAAGTATTATTCCCAGGGTAAAAAAAGACTTGTACCAAATCAAATAATGACAAAGCAGACTAACATTACATTCTGTGGTACTATTAGCATCAAGAAGTTGGTAACGAATCGGCGTCGATTCGTAGTCGTTGCTACTATGTGTAAAAGTCGCTCTACCAACCGGCCGTGGTAAACTAATGAGCATAATGTGTGAGTGATGGGCAGAACGTGTTAATGAGAGGACGAAGACAGAATGTGACCTGTTACGACTATTTATTGTTACTATGTACCTTTAAATTACTTACTTATGGTTATGGTGATACAGCTTTAGATAGCCAATTGTGGTTCAATAGATTCTTTCTTATTCTGTTTTTATGAACAGTTTGTTCCTTTGTTTGTCTGTTAGTTTGCGCTAATCTCCAAAATTACCGGTCCGGATTGAAATTATTTATATTTTTGTTGGATCGTTACAAAACATCACAGCTACGAGCAATGGAGCTAGTTTTTTAACCGACTTCGCCAAAAAGGAGGTTTTCAATTCGGCTAGTATGTTTATTTTGTATTGTATAATTTCGTAAGTCGTTTAGCCTTTAGTGGTCACTAAATGCGCTTCGATTTACCAGCTCTAAGATAACCAATCAATCAGAGGACTGAACGCGGTAACGTTTCGATCACATTTACGTCAATGTAACTAACACTTCCCACTCTGCTTTAAACTTACAGTAGTGGAACAAAACCGTCTCTATTACTCAAACAATACTCTATGAATTGATATAATGAATCTTTGCCGTATTCTTGTTGATTTCATAGGACCAACTTTGTTCGTATTGTTAGTGTAAAGTTACTGAATGAGTTTCAAGTTTTACTTAAGTTCCAATTATGTTAATTATACGTTTGAAATACTAGTTTACTAGATACAGAGCCACTAATGAAATTTTGCTTTGAAATTCGAGTTAGATAATTTACGTATACGCAATTTGGAGTTCATTGTAGTTGATTGTGTTGCGGTATAGTTTTGATTTATATGTTTTGTGTTTCACAGTTTATATTTCTGTTTAAATTCAAAGTGCGGGGTTGAGTTTATAAGAGCGAGTCTTGGTTGGATGCAGCATTAAGTCAAAAATATTTGTGTTGAGCTATTTTAAAGAATTGTTGCGACACATGTCGATAGGATAATAAATCTCTATAGATTGAAGCCCGACAATCCGATCCAGAAACCAATCCTAAGCTGGGCATTCCCGAGCTCTACCTGGCAGATTGAAGCTCCGGCTCGAAAAGCAATAGGAATGATTTTTAGTTATAAAGAGTCTGATACTCCCTCCCGCCTCGCCCAAGGCGAGAGAAGTCATTGGATGATTTTCCCTCCTCACAAAAAAAGCTGGACATTCCCACAAGTTCTAACCAAAAATTCTTTTTTAAAAGTACACCAGATTGTGGTCAGAAAAACGTATGTTCGTCCGTCCATCACCGCGTGCGATGTCAAAATAAAATGGCTCGACACTGCCATAGAAAGCTGTGCATTTATTCACCATTTTATATTTTTTTACTACAGCTAAAGCTGTCCAAAAAATGGCGGTTAAATCTATTCTAAATCGGACGCTGGATGTGTTTTATTTTGTGTGCTGTTTGCACGTTTCGTACTCTTTTTCTTTTTGCATGGTTGGATGTTGGTTGTTTCATATTTGCTGCCAGTATAGAACAAATCGCACCCTTAGAATGAAAGTGACCGAATCCAAAAATTGCAAGTTGTGGGAAATGAGCCAGAAATTCTCAGAAAATTATAGTATTTGAATACATTTTAGTACCAGTATATCTCTTTCGTATTCAATGACATGGATTAGTTCTTTGGTTGTAGAGTATATTTTATAACGCCAGTTTATGATAAAATCGAATGTTACAGAAATTTTCAGTTAAGTCACTTTCATTCTGAGGGTGCGAAATGTTGTTTTAGTAATCCATTTTAGTTGCGTGATCCTAAAAAACCCAAATCGAGTTAATTTTTAATTTGTTAGTTTAGCCAAAAAGGTGTAGATCTAAGTACCTAGCGATTTGTAAGGCCTTCTGACCACAACGCGTCATTTGACGAATGCTTGCATCCTACAAATACCGTTAGGCAATTTTATATAAAGAGCGAGTGACGTGTTGACGATGTGCCCCGTGGACAGTTTTAATTGTTTCTAAGCAAGATACAAGAATTTGTCGTTTGTTTTACAAAGGCTTGTATCTTGGTTTTGGTTTATCGTCAAATATACGCGCTGTGGGCATCAGGCCTAAGATTTGTTGCAACTGCCAGTAGAATAAAAGAACTTGAAAGATACTGCTTACTCTGTGTTAGTGGTGCCTGTAAAGGGTGACAGATGACTGTTTTATTTCAGTCCGCGAGCACTGCACTGTGATTGTAGTTACAAAGACCGCTTCAAGTATAGATATAGCCGCTTGTTCCACCAAGAATTCACCGCCAACTGCTTGCCATAAAGCAAGTAAGGCAGAAGTAGAATACTGCGAGTGTTGCTTTTTTTTTGCCTGTAGGGAGGAAAATCATCTAATTTACTTTCCCGCCCTGGGCGAGCACGGTGTCAGACTCTTACTGACTAAAGACCCCCCGTTTCTACTCCTTCTTTTCGAGCTGGAGCCCTTAAACCGCCAGGTAGTACGCAGCTTCGGATCAAGCATCAGCCCTACTGGGCCACATTTGTAGTGGTCTTATGGCACTTTAAGGCACTGATGAATGTTGCTTCACATCTTTATTTGGTTCTTTGCATTCCGAACTGTTTTTGTTTGTTCTAAATTGGCATTGTTCACGGTGATTTTTTTGAGATAAGCCGGTAAACGAGCAGTCAGCGCCACGCCAGACACCCAAAACTTCAGATGAGTTACAAGTGCGTTGTTTCCAACGTTTGAGTATTGTTCGTGATGAGGCCGATTGAGAAGGGTGAGATCTTAGCCTGTTGCCTATTATAATGTAACTGATGAAGAGATGACATACGCAAGCGTCTGTTTCACGTAAAAGTTTTCTGTGAGACTGCAGTTTTGATCAGATCATAACCTGTTGACTTAAACGTTGGTTTTCGGTACAACAAATTCAGTCTTTTGAGAAATATAAAGATATTATATAATAATTAATTTAGTATATTTCACGAAAGTTATATTATAAAATAGTAGAACTTCTTAAAAAACTTTTATATTGTGTAGTTTTCGCAAAGGAACTTTTTCTTGAGTGTGAGTCTTCTGTATTTTATTGTTTCTTGTTACCATTGTTTCTAGTGTTCTACTCATAGTACGTCAGGACGTCATTAGTTCTGGCCTATTTTAAAAATTACTGCTCTTAAATAGACCTAAATGCAAGAAGAGAAAAAGGTACAGCGTGATTATTTCTCCGTATAAAATATCATTAATGACCACCTCATTAGTCACAGTCAAAGCATTTATTTTAATCAATCCTCAGTTAGGCACTTATGAAACATCAAAATGAATTGTCCGTCAGTCTGTCTGTCAGTGAAACTAGGTAGAGATTGATTGCGCGCGTGTGAGCTGTCCTGCTCCATAAAAAAACAGTTACTGAACATTAGCAGTTTTAATAATTTAAAATTTCAAGTTTTCATCAACATCTCTCTTTATAAAGACCTTAAGTCAAAAAAGCCAGGACCTGTTGACCCATTTAAGTCTTTACTTACATGCACTAGAGTACAAAATCAAATAATTTAAAAGTACCGCACACACTAATGGACCCCGAGGTCTTCCTAAAAGCCTCTTAAAATAGACAAGACTTTTCTGTTACAAGGACTTTCACTATATTCGCTTTACTTGAACAAATAAAATGTTTCAATACCTGCGTCGAAAGAGGTGGGTTTTATGTTATTTCGGTTTACTTATTTTAGGGTATCAGCAACATATGTCCAGGTAAAATTTATCTATTCCTATTAAACTAAAAAGTAATAAATATAAATTAAAATAAAACCACGTTTAAAAATCCATCATTTTCTGATCAGTACCCCTTTTTTTAAAGGGGGGAAAATCATCAATCTTCAATGACTTCTCCCGCCTTGTATGAGGCGGGAGGGAGTGTCAGACTCTTACTGACTAAAAACCACCCTGTTCCTTCTTCTGCTTTGAGCTGGAGCCGCGGTAACCTGTAATGTTGTACGCAGCTCACTCATCAGTACCCTTAGTACGAGTTTGCTTTACGTTTAAAGTAATCGAAATGAGAACGCGTTCGGCGCCCTGATTGGCCGGCTTGAATAAACCAACCAATCAGGGCGCAACAAACTCGTACTAAGAATACTGATCAGTGAGCTGCGATCTCGTACGAATTCCGAACTGATACTAAGGGCTCTTAGACAGACCATAATAACTCTTAATCTAAATCTAATTTAGAAATAGACCTCATAATCCGTTTATGACTCTAATAGAGGATTAAACACTTAAAGGCAGTTTGCGACCCGTAAGGTCGTCTGTAATTAGTAGACCATTTTATCGTTTTAACACACCTAATTGCTAAAGTTCTTAATCCTGTGATACTTTTACCAAAAATTACTGCCATGGTTAATCTATTGGATGCAAGTGGTAGTGAATTCGAAGCTTTTTTTAAGAGGGAATATCATCCAATAACTTCTCCCACCTTGGGCGAGGCTAGAGGGAGTGTCAGACTCTTACTGACTAAAAACCACTCCGTTCCTGCTCCTGCTTTTCGAGCCGGAGCCCCGGTAAACCCGCTAGGCAGTCCGCAGCTCCGGAGTGAATTCGAAGCTAAGAGTTCGACAGCAGACTCTAATGATAAGTAACTTAATGATGTATGTGAAATAATTTGATTTGAATTTGATTTTTTTAAACGTTGTCCCACACTTGAGTTTTCACCAGTGTCGTGGGCGCGTTTACATACATACAAGTATACACACTAAGTGTGGGAGAGCCATGCCTCGGCACGACCGGAATGATACCACGGCCTCACAGAAAACTGACGTGAAACAACGCTTGCGTTGTGTTTCATTGTGTGAGTGAGGTTACCAGAAGCCCAACTCCCCCCTTCCCAATCTTCCCCATCCCCGATTCCCCAACCCTAAAATTCTCAAAAGACTGGCAACGTAATCGTAACGCCTCTGGTATTGTGGGTGTCAATGGGCGACGATACTTTTACAAAGGTAATAACCATATAAAAGGTACCTTAAACCTATTGAAAGCACTTCGCACGTCCCAGGGAAATATGTAACATTTTCCCCCGTAATATAAGGAGGGCAGTGATAATATTCACGTCCCAGGGAAATATGTAACATTTTCCCCCGTAATATAAGGAGGGCAGTGATAATATTGTGACGCAGCGATCCCAGATTTACTGATATGAAACCTCCTTGGAGGGGACTGGCCACTTTGTGATTCAAATTATGACCCTCCCAGTGCATATAACAACTTCAATATCCTCCCGTTCAAATGTTCGTAACTCACCCAGAATATACTAAATTGTGATTGTTTACCACTTTCCTTGAAACATAATATTTTTCTATGAATATTTTGATGCATTTATATCGGTTGTTTTATGATAAATATGATTTTGTGTTGTGTTTCTTGAATCTATGTATGTTGATTTTGTCAATCAATTTAACATCATCAACTTCAGGGTGATTTTCCACCAGAGATGTGCTATGTAGCTATTCTACGAAGATGCAATAGCTTAGCTGTGAAACTGAGCGATCGTTCCCACTGATACTAAGCTATGTAGCTGTGCGAGGAGGAGGAAGGTATCTACAGCCTTGGCCAAAAGTATTGAGCACCCATGAAATCTTTGAGTTTTATGCGAAATATTAAATAGAAACAAAACAAAATGTTTTTTATATGTTTATTTTACTATTTATTAATTGAAAATGAATATTTTGTATGTCTACTCTCTGCCTTTATTACGGCAGAAATTATTTTTGATTTAGAGCTAACAAGATTTTTAGAGTCTTTAGCAGTAATCGCGTTCTATTCTGGGCACAGGTGGCGTTTCAAATCTTCTTTGTTGACAATAGTGTGGCGCCTAACTCTGCGCTTTACTAAAACCCATAAATATTCTATGGGGTTTGGATCTGGCGACTGGGCAGGCCAGTCAAGAAGCTCTACATTATTTTCCCGGAATCATGCCATAGTGCTGGAATTTACCAGTATCCATGTTCCTGTCGCCGAAAAGTTTCGTGAATGAAGGCAGGAACGCAGTTTCTAGTAAATTTATGTACTTAGAAGAGTCCATGCGGCCTTCTCACACGAACAATTCGTCAACTCCAGAATCGGTCATGCAACCCCAGACCATTATGCTGCCGCCACCATGTTTTCCGGTTGGTACCACACTCTCTGGATTAAAATCTTCGCCCACCCGGCGACGTAAAGAGGTCACAACAGGGGTACCAAAAATCTGCTATAAAGAGACAAATATTGAGTTCCAGAAAACAAAAGAACTTCATCTATGCGTTTGGATTTTAAACCATTTTATATTATTTTATTAGGGCATTAAATATAGTTACTTATTACCTCTAAGTTAGATTCGTCTGACCACACAAAATTTGACCACTCTGAATTGGTGAAAGTTCGAAGTTGTAAGGCCCATTTATACCGAGTTTTTTTGTTTTTGTCGGGAGCCATGGTTTCTTCCTAGCGTCACAACCTTTTGGATCAGCTTCCTAAAGTCTTCTACAAGTAGTTCGAGCAGAAATTGATACCTTATTTTGTTCTGACAACTCAGCAGCGAGCTCTGAAGATCATTTTTTCCTATTTTTTAACGACTCTCTCGGTAACTGATGATCCTGACGCTCTGTGGTGATGCGTTTGCGCCCTGTTTTTGGTATATTTTGATGTGACCGGATAGCATAGAATCGCTGAATAACAAATTGCAAGGATCGGCGCGAACATTTCACAGTTTTGGAAATCTCTACTTGTGATTTCCCTTGCTCATGCAGAAGCTGTACCTCCACTCGATTTTCTGAAGAAAGTTCGTTTCGTTTTGGCATATTACAACGATAATACTTATAACTTTGAGATAAAATACCAAAAACGCACCTGGATCACGGGATGTTGTCAAAACGAGCGATGGTAGCGAACTGATAAATAAATACAAACATTGCAAAAATCTCATTTTATTACACCTAGGTGTTTTATTCCTAGCTACGGCATAAATCATTGTTTTTAAATCTTTGTAGATAGCCGACAAACAAATACTTCAACAGTAGATTTAGTTTTCTGCCATACTTACCGTGATCGAGCGAAATTTGTAAGGTGCTCAATACTTTTGGCCAAGGCTGTATATAGTAAGGAAGCTATTCATAGCACACATCCATAGCATACACCTTTTCGCATAGAAAACCTAGCTCAGAGAGTTCATTTTCACCAGTGCTAAGCCATGTGTATAATTTAATATGATTAGTGGAAGTCACATGCATTCACAAGTTTGAGTTTTGCATAAAAGGTATGACTTCCCTAAGAAAAACTCCACATAATATTTTTATATCATTTAAGGAGGAATATCATCTAGATTATTTGTTAAACAACTTAGCAAACTAATCAGGCGAGATTAGTTAATTTTGTATTCAAATATAAACTTTGAACTTCACGGTTTAAGGTCTAATTTGTAGTGTATATTATAAATATAATCTTAATGTATACCGTAATTCCGACGAACTATGTTTGATCTTGTAATGAAAATGTATTTTCGCACATATTGTAACGTCTATTATCTATCACGCTTAGGTATCGCGCGTCGCGTTCCGCGTGCGCCTCAAAAAGCCATCAGGTCTGATGGCTCTTTGGATGGATGGATCAGGCGTCAGCCCTACTGGGCGCTATCTGTGGTGGTCACCACAGATAGCGCCCAGTAACGCCTGATCCGGAGCTGTGGACTATCTAGCGGGCTTACCTAGTAGGCACGGGTTGGTGTTTAGTCAGAGAGAGAGTCTAACACTTCCTCTCGAATCGCCCAAGGCGGGAAGTCATTGGATGATTTTCCCCCTCAAAAAAAAGAAAGGAAATCTATACATATAGGTATAAATAGCTATCGGCAGAGACAATGAAACGTTTTACTTTATTCACTTTACGCGTGTTCGCCGCTTTGAAGCCTTAGCTCTACTATTGAGCAATTTATTTAACATGGGACTATTGAGGAGGAGGATTCTAGACGAATTGCTTCAAGAAAACTACAGAACCAATCTGAAACAAATTCTTATGGGCCCTAAGTTATGGCCCTAATCCAATCTGCGTCGCACAAAAAAAGAATCACGCAAATCGGTCCATAAATCTCGGCGTAATCGGTGTACATACATACATACATACATACATACCAGCCGAATTGAGAACCTCCTCCTTTTTGGGAAGTCGGTTAAAAATAAATGTCTCTATTTTCTTCAATGCAAAGAGTTGCTAAACAATCTGGAACCTTCTAACAACACAAAGACAAGTAGCTCCACATGATCCCGACAAAGAAAATAAAGAATAATAAATTATTATCCACAAAAATTGTGTAAACAAAATTACACTTAAAACCTCATTTTTATGATCACAACGTTCTCACCGGAGATGAGAAATGAGCCTCAATCTCGTCACTTTGTCATAAAAAGACAATTTTATTCAAAAAAATCCTTTTTCCAAAACGATTTTTATCACAGAATTTACGCTCTCGTTAATTTTTCAAGGGTTTGGGCCTTCCAAATAATGCTAATTCTCACTTCCGAGTAGGTTGGTATGTAATCTGGCTTTGTTCAAAGATTACACCGATACTAATTTATGCGTGTGGCTCTGTCTGCTTTAGTATTTATTTTGTCTAACTAGTATCTGTTTTAAACATAGACAGGACTACGTCGTATAAGTTAGAGGGACTAAAATTAACAAAGTCGGTATTAATAAGAGTGAAGTCGTGGATTAGCTGTAGGAGAGCCATGCTTCGGCACGAATGGGCCGGCTCGACCGGAGTGATGATACCACGGCCTCACAGAAAACCGACGTGAAACAACGCTTGCATTGTGCGGGAAGGTTACCCAATTAAGGTTAAGGAGGCCCAATTACCTCCCATCCCAATCTTACCAATTGCCGATTCCCCGTACAACCCATACTTTTCTTACCCCCAAAAGGCCGGTAACGCAGTTGTAACGCCTCTGGTGTTTCAGGTGTTCATAGGCGGCGGCGATTGCTTACTATCATGGCAATGGGCGTCTGCTCGTTTACGGGCCATAATACCATAAAAAATTGAACTAGATTGCAAGCGATACCTTAAACTTAGCAGTCGCATTTCGTGAACTCTACAGGCAGACAGACAGAAAATTTCTACATTTTTGATTTTCTATAGTAAAAGAGGATATTTTTACACACAGGAATGTGTTACGGAGTTATTGGGTCGTATGTGATTGTCATTTTGTCGTTAAAATATTCAGCTTCCAAGCGGAACTGTGGCGTACGAAATCATATTCCCAATATATTCCATTCTTCCTTTTTCTTTGAAGACATTATGATTCGATTTGCGGAAGAAGGTTCCTTTACTTTTATCCTTTTTGTTATTCCAAAGAAATGTGAACATTATACCAGACGGTAACTGCTGTTCGGTCATTAGAGCACCGCTGTACTGAAGTTTTTGCTACTTTTTCAGTTGTTAGTAGTGTTAGCAATCATGTTATACTAATATTGGTTTTATTTCGCGATTCGATCATATCTTTCCTGCCTTTACCACCCATTTTGATAATAGCTATTCATTAATATACTTACATTTTTTTTTCTAAATGTTGCCCCATAGAGGATATTTTTCTGTGTCGGTGGGTGTGTTAACAAGCATACAAGTTCACATGCAAATGACAACCAGACCCGAAACAACACTTTGTGGATCACTCAAATGTTGCGCCATGAGGGAATCAAACCCGCTGCACGTTGCACGGCAGCCAGTTACCCAGCCACCGCGCCGACCGTGCAGTCTAGTAAACCACTTTTTGTTCAACAACGTTTTTCGTTTTTGAACGTATTTTCTTCGATGTTTACCGAACTAAGCTTACCTAAACTATCAATAATTTAAATTGAATCTTAAAATGAGAACAAGTGAATCTAAAATCTATTACAGTATTTTAGTATCAAACTTTGCCTAGATTAAATTGACGTTATAATAATAAAAAAAGTATTTTAGTATCAAACTTTGTCTAGATTAAATTTATAGGACAATAGTTAGGCCTTAGTGCGTATCTGTGTACCTGTCACATCATTGATCCGGTTTTCCGTCTCGACATCAAAGAAGCAACTCCGTTAACAATAACAAGCTAGAGTTACCTACTAACAATACGGGATTAAGATCTTACCTTTGTTTCTAGCTTAGGTCTATCTAGATGTACTAACATTTCAATAACATGTAGAGGGTTGTGCCTTGGTAAGTAAAAGCCTAAGGGGGCTTTTCCATCAGAGATGTGCTATGCTACGTTGGGCTTCCATCAATCGTATTCATTGGTACACATAGCATAGCAGTGATGGAAACGGACTCAGCTATGTTTATGGAAAGATGCGTGCTATGGATATGTGTTAGGAATCCGTGCTAGGTATTGTATTGCTTTTTCCTTTTTTTTAAACCTTGCCCCGCTCTAGGATTTCTCGTTGTACCGTGGGTGCGTTTACACACATACAAGTTCACATACACATGACAACCAGACCAGCAATTTGTGGATCACACAAAGAGTTGCTCCGTGTGGAAATCGAACCCGCTACACGTTGCACGACAGCCGTTTGTCCAGCCACCGTGCTAACCGTGCAGTTGTACAATGTAAACGTGATGATATACTTATGAAGCACAAAACTAAAATTTGTGAAACTGTGAATGTGGCCGTCTTATTTCTATGTAAATGTATAATTTACATAAGTGGATTCCGTACGTGTTCAGTAGAAAGAAGTTCAGTTATGTAATGTCTTGTATAACCGTTATTTACACTGTTTTTTTTTATAGAATCAGGGGTGTCCGAAGAATGTATTATGGACTAGACATAACTACTTAAAATGTATGGGTAACTTGTGCAAATGTGTGATGATCATAAATAATTTTGAAATTCAGAAATTCATAATTAGCCTTTTTTTGAGTGGGAAAATTATGCAATGACTTCTCCCGTCTTGGGCGACGCGAGTGTCAAATGCCCCGTACTACAATATGGGGATAAACTCAAACCCGGAGGTATAAGACTGAACTCTTATGCATGAGAAGCGGGCCTTCTCATGCATTGCAAATAGGCATAGAAAATAGCCATATGCCAACACAAACACTAGAACCTGTTTAGGTATCATTTTTGTGTACTAAGAAACGTATTTAATTGCCCATCATTTAGAAACGTATCATTATGTAACAGACATTTTAATTTTTATTGTTTAATCGACGTATCGTTACGGCTTTTATCCCCGAAGAGGTAGACAGAGATGCACATTACGGCACACGTTACTACATACTGGGCACAATTCCAGAATCCGTGCTACTACTGAGAATTTTTTTAAAAGCCTGTATCATGTTTAATATTACTTTCCCCGAACCGGCAATCAAACCCAAGACCCGACCACTTGACCAACTACTACTAATAATCACCCAGTTGGCTTTCCAATTACAAATTCACACTGTACTTAAACTTAGTTCCTGAAACCCTGAATAGGAGATCCTTCCTCACATATCGATACAAGTTCCTGCTTTAAAGGCAAGTTTCTTGTTCAGTGCCGAATCTAACAACTAAGTGAATACCAGTTTCTAAGTAACTGTTACTTGTCGAACAAGATCCAGTGATTTTCGAGTTTAGGCAACTACAGTTGGACAAGTAGTAACTACGTTGACTAAGCACGGATACGCAAAAGTTTAGTGATTTCCAATCAATACATGAATGGAAAGTTAGCTAGTACTCATGGGGCTCGATGTCATTGCAGCGGTAAGTCTCCTCTTTGAGGAGAGGCTTGAAACACGCCACGGTGACCTCATGATGCAGACGCTTACCGGACATGAGAGCTTCGGTAGGTTCCTGTTTCTGATAGGGTAGGTAGTAGATAGATTTTACTTTTACCGTTTACGTCTTTGTCTCAGATATGATTCTTGAGTCAGACACGATACCTAAAACTTGTCTATTATTTTTATATAAATGGGACACAAAAGTTATAAACTAGTAGTAGTAACTTTAATTTTAATGCATCACAGCTTTTCCCGTCTAATAGCTGATGATATAGAAGTAAACTATTAGTAAACTAAAAATTCAGTATACAAACTACATTCTCAAATACACATAAATAACAAAAATACAAACAAAATTCTTATCACAAACGAACTGAAATAACTTTCATTCACAGGTGAAAACTGAGAAGAAAATTAAATAACAGAATACCGTACGTAGTTTTCTCGTATCTATTTGAATTTAAGATTATTATTCAACAATGCTTTTGTCAGTTCGCCTGCATTCGTTCAAAGTAATAAGATTCTTTTGAAGAAAATATGCTATGCATGTAAGCGAGCGCCAACTACGTGACACAATATCCAAGACTTTCATGTATAAAGTAGCTGTGCAGCAAGACTTTGTTTGGGTTGAATATTATAAAGTTGTATAGAGAAAATCAATACGTAATAGATCGCGGTTTAAAAGGATTCGGTTTGGCACAAAAGGACGGCTGTTTGGTCTCCGATAATATAATAATAGGGATGATGACGGGGTATGAAAATTAAATGTCTAATTAGTCCGTCAGTTAGGTAATGAAAAAATATTAGATACTTTTTTGTCTTTTAAGATAACAAATACTTGAAACAACACTTTATAGAGAGCGATGACGTAGAGACCTCCGATTCCTTTATCTAAGTATTGTACCCTTAAATTAAAAACAAACATTTTTCTTATCTAATTGACGGACTAAACAGGTATTTAATTGCATAAAACTGAAATGAAATGGGCCTCATACGTACATTTCAACGTTGTTAGTCGTAACATTGTGTTTTCGTTCACCGCAGCCAAATTGAACAGGCTGATGACATTTTCAGGACACCAATGTCCGACTGAAATTATGGGAAAGTGCGTTTTACGAGCAAAGGACATCGGGCGTTTTTTACCCGATTTTTAAAAGTCGCGAACATAAACCAAAATATTTTTAAATGATAGTGTTTGCAATCATATTTAATATTGTGTAGTTATTTTGATTCACAATAATGGGAAAATGGAAATAATTAGTAAAATGAAAATGATATTTTAAGTTGACTATTTTTCCTAATTACTAAACGACCGCTCAGTAAGTTAAAATATCACTCCGTGGTATTTTTGTAAACCCAATCAGACTAAATCCGTCAAGTTGATGTGCATGTTTCGTTCTCACTCTCGCCCATAGTCTTAAAACTGGTATTATGTTGCGCTCGCGCAGGTAGCTAGCTTATCTTACTACATCGCAGTCCTTCGTCATCATCATCGCAGTCCTTCGCCAAAAGTTAAGAGAAAAATATGTTGTTTTAATTATTTTTGATTCCCTTTTTCCTCTTCAATTATTGCCCAAAAACATTTATAAATATTTTTTAAATGTCCAATTTCTCCTTATTGCCACGACCCACAGATATGGGAACTATACCATTGTGAACTAGATTTAATTGCCTATCCACCGTACCTAATTTTATTTTTGTTCGCCGTAGGTAAGTGTCCCATACAAAAATGCCCGATGTTCTTTTCGGCTGTAGCAAATCGTTCTGTGGTTGTGTGATGTCTATTGTTTATTGAATACATCAAGTTTTTTTTAATATTGCCCTACACTAGAATTGGCTCCGTAGGTAAGTTTACAAACTTACAATTTCACATTCCTATATAGCTCGGAATAAGGAGTGATACCACGGCCTCACAGAAAACCGACGTGAAACAACGCTTGCGTTGTGTTTCGTTGTGTCAGTGCGCTTACTTTGCAGTTATTGACCTAAAAGAGTCAATAACTGCAAAGTAAGCGTTGAAAAACTTCTAAAACACAAATTCAGACAGAATGCTTTAGTTTCGTAATCGTCACCCTAGATGGCGTTAGTTGGCGTCTTTTATTAAACCTGTCAGAATGTGATGAATAATTATGTTTTCAGCTAGTAAATGATTTATTTTGACCTCAATTAATTTGTTTAGGATTGCTATAAATGTTTTATGTGAAACTTATAAATTAAGAGTTTTATGAAGTTGAGATGGTATTCGATTAAATAAGATATTTTCAGACGTTGAAGATATTTAGCTTCACTGACGCACAGGTATGTGGTAAAATTGTAAGTATAAATACTTTGATTTTGGCTTTGAAGTTTCAAAAATTTGCGGATCACACATAGAGTTGCTCCGTGTAGCACGGTAGCTGATTGCCCAGCCACCGTTCAATAGATATACTATACGATCACTAATCTTGATGCAGCACTTTTACCAAAAACGCATCTAATTAATAAATCTTAAGCAATAATAAGGAGCAAAGCAATAGTATAAAGCAAGTACGCTTCCAAAAGTCATTTAAAACTAAAACATTCCACTTCAGAGTCAAACTTTTATTGACTATACGAAACACGAATGTCATCCCTTAGGGCAGAGATGCGCATTTCCTTTTAGCAAAATGGAAGATTCCAGAAACTTTGGAACTATTGTATAGCAACCAACAGATCCTTTAAACTTAACACGTCTTACCTCATGATGAAACTTCTTCGTCAATAGATGTAGTTGCCAGCACGTCAAGCTACTCCAACCCGTCAATTGTTTCATTGGATTTTCAACTTTATTGTTAAAACAATAAAGTTGATTATCTAATAAAGATATTTGAGAGAAAAGGGTAGGTTGATCTGCTGGGTGCTACACAAGAGGTCTAACTCTGGCTAGTAAACTGGCAAGTTACTAGCTGAAGCACTCGTAACTAACAAGTTGTTACTTCATAGTTGACAGTGCACCTGAACTGGCTTACTGGTCGAGTGGTAACTGGTAGTAAATGATAGATTCGAAAAAAAAACTTTGTTATGAGTCAGGAAAAGTGTCATTCGATTTTTAACTTTATCGAGCAGAAGATTAAAACTAAGATGGCATGATAGGCACGTCTTTAAGTATTACCATGGATATATTGCCATTACTTGTGAAATGTATTTGTTCACTGTTACATACATATGTACAATGGTGGTCACATGCGCCTGACCGCCTGACATTAAGTCAATGTTTGGGTGTAAGTACCTGACGAGATCGCTCTCTAGATCCACTCAGGAGTGGTGCAGGGTGGTGGACGGTGCCGGTGCCAGCGCATGTAGCTGAACAACATCAAACGCACTGTTAACCAAGGGATTACTCTTGTTGCGTCATTAAGCTTAGCATTATCGCTTTTCTATTAGACGAGACATTTATTTGCTGTAATGTGCACCTCTGCCTACCCCTTCGAGGAAAACGTGAACGGTGACGTTATCATTGAGACATTTATGAGGCATGGATTAATATCTGTGCTGAGTAAAAGCAATACAATTTTTTAAATGATCAAGCGAATCTGTCCTCTACTGTACATACTTCCATAAACATATATAGGTAGTAAAATTTGATATAATAATGTAAAGTGTCATGTCTACATTCTTAGTGGTTTACACCCGTATTTATAAAGAAGTAATTACTTGTTGCTAAGTAATTTCTTAATTGAGTCATTACTTAAGGTTAGAATTCTTAATTCAAAAATCTTATTCTATAGTGGAGTAAAGCACGATACTTACTTGAGCAATTGCTCGAGTAACACTCGCCGCTAGGCGGTTGTTCCTATGGCAACACTTTGTCACTTTGCCACAAACTACATGCACATTCAAAGGAAAAGTATCTTTTTTTTTGTTCCGGTACTGCTCTGTATGAAGAATGCCTCTAGGTTTGGTGATTTGATGTGAGTGCAATCGATTGCGCCTACAATGTTTTTCAGTCCAGGTGCTCTGCCAATGCAACCAAGTTTTTCAAAATCATCTTTTGTATTCCTCAAATTTGAAGGAATCTTAATAAAATCTGGCATTAGCAATGCCAATGCTCGACTTACTCCTTTTACAATATGACAAATCGTCGATTGAGAATTATGCATGATATCTCCACATAAAACTTGAAAGCTTCCAGTGGCATAAAAACGCAAAGCAGTAAGCAACTGACACAGTGGAGTTATAGGAAGTTCTCTTCGTGTCTCTGATTGTAAAGAGTCTATAATTCTCGGTAAAATCACATGTATCACAACACATTTGGATAAACGAAATCTTTTTTTAAAACAACTTTCCGAATAGTCATGAAATAGTTCCACATCACGAAAGTAAACTTTGGGATTTCTAGGTTCCCCAACTTCTACCTCTTCTAATATATTATCATCTATATTGTCTACAACAGCGAAAACCGCTTCAATGCTATCTAAACTTTCCATTTTAACCAAAATAACCCCAAAACAACGACTGCTATAGTGTACCGGGTAGCTCAAAGTAATGCTAAAGTAAAGGAAATGGTGACTATTACTTGGTTAAGAATTCTAACTTTTGACATTTCTAACTTCGAGTAATTTATTAACTGTAGAATAAAAATTCTTACTTAAGTAATTACTTTTACTCAAGTAATCACTTTTACTTGTTTATAAATACGGGTGTTACTATCTTGGTAGACGGTCTAAGTAATGTCGTACGACGATAACTTTCTGACAACAACAAGACTCGAACTAAGTCTAGCTCGACACCCACCGCTACTGAACTAGGGACATACGTGTCTACACGCTGTCCTCATTGGTAATGCAAACTGAACCGCTGCGAATTAGTGGGCAGCCCAATGAGCGAACATGGTGTCAGTTGGACCAAGTTTCCAACACAGTTTGTATATGTTAGTTTGCTGTAGAGAGCCGTTTAAACTCGTCGGTCGTCAAAAGAATACTAGGAAAATGTTTTTTTTTTGCTAGGGTATAAACGCCAAAAATGTCATCGTAGAGCCATGAGAGTAGCGCATTTGAAAGAGCGGAAAATTTTACGTAGGATAATATTAATAAACTCATTTTTAACCAAAATGTCGCTTATACCCTATTTCCTTTTAACTGTCGATATGTTCGTTTGCTGTTTAAGTCTTTGACTGCCAATAGAAAACTGTTGAAGGCAAATCCTCCGCTAACGTCGGTCACCGGTGACCACCACAGCGTTCAATGTGTTAAGACGTGACTTTTATTTAATTTTGGGTGTTTTATGCAGCTTTTTTCTGTTTCTGTGAGGTTAAAGATATGTGCTATGTAGCTTTTGGCAAATAAAAAGGCAATTGAAAATTCCGTCTTGGCAAATAGCTTCACTAGAGGACTGACCGACAGACAGACGTTATTAATATTATTTTATTTTCTTTAACGTTCAAAAGTGCCTACCTGGTCTATTTGAAATAAATAATTTTGACTTTGACTTTGACTTTGTGCGACGCGAGACGGAGTGTCAGACTCTTACTGACAAAAAGCCACCACGTTTCTACTCCTGCTTTTTTACTTTATGTACAAAACGAACATAGGTGGGTAACAGGAACTATGACGAATGGCATTTTGTGGAACCAGGTCTGAAAAAGTATGAAAATGTGCTTTTAGAGCCGGAGCCCCGGTAACTCATAGTCCAGTAATGGACTGTTATGGTTCTTATATCGTTGCTGATGATGGCCATTTTTTGATTAATATTATCAACAACACCGTTACCCAACATAACTTGACGAACATTGACTGCAGTTCATTTGCATAATGCAGTTCCGATGTTGTCGCATTCGTATGTAAATGCAGCTAAAGCCACATTTTGGTCGTCATTAAGGTAGTGATTGTCATATTGTATGCAATGATGACCAGTAAACCAATTGATTGTGGATATGTGATTGGACATTGAATAGATATTTTACATTTATATATTTCCAAGTGTGGGAGAGCCATGCTTCGGCACGAATGGGCCGGCTCGACCGGAGTAATACCACGGCCTCACAGAAAACCGACGTGAAACAACGCTTGCGTTGTGTTTCGTTGTGTGAGTGAGGATACCGGAGGCCCAATTCCCCCTTCCCAATCTTCCCCATCCCCGATTCCCGAACAACAACCCTTAAATTCCTAACTCTCAAAAAGTCGGCAACGCACTTGTAACGCCTCTGGTGTTTCAAGTGTCCATGGGCGGCGGCGATTGCTTACCATCAGGTAATACGTCTGCTCGATTACCGGCTTGTTTCATAAAGAAAAAAAAGATAGATATATCGAGCTCAGTGGCGTCTCATTGGAGAGGCCTATGTCTAGCAGTGGACGAGAACAGGCTGATGATGATGATGATGATGATGTGATTTGACATGACGTCATGTCTCTTCGTAAAGGGGTCGGTAGAGATGATTTATTTTAATACAATCTTAATTGTTTAGCAATGTGTCTGAATTGTACCCTATATTATATTTTCTTAGTATAAAAACGTGGTTTGTCAAATAGATTTTATTTACAAAAATTCGGGCGAAAGTTCCGAGGGTGGAAAGGACAGAACATGTCCATTTTCTGGTGGGGAAGAAAAGGGTATTGTTTATTTTTACTTTGTTGTTTGATAAATACTATTTATCATAGTCTGTCTTAACTTATAAAGTCGTTATACATATAATCAATGTCTCTATGTTCATGCTTAGGGGAATATCAATTTCTCTACTTTTGGCTGTATAGTCAACAACTTTGTATTTTAAACTCGGTTGCCAACAAGAGGCAAAAAAATGCTCTACTATTTATAAAATATAATCAATACCCAATAACAACAACGTAATTAACTCAACCAACTGGATGAAAATGAATTTCTGAATAACCGTCTTCTAACCTCAAAAAAAAAAAAACCATTTCGAGTAATATGATCCACTGACATTTGCGTGACTATTTACGAGAATTGATTATCATAATAAAATCAGTGCCCAGGTGTTTTCTTGTCATTCAATAACTTCGTGTATATAATCCACATTCTATATAACTTGGACAAATTCAATTTAACGCGAATATAGAACAAATAAGGAAAAAATACTCGAGAAATGTCATCGAAAGCAAACACATTATTTTCTATAGAATCAGTTCTTTTGAGGACTATTTGTATAGGAAATGGAGTAGTAAAAAGTTTCTTTTATGATAATCTAATCAATTCCAATGTAAATGTTTAGTCGGGACAAGGAAGTATTATTGAATGTGGCTTGCAAGTCGCCAAAATGGCGGACCAAATTATCGCTGATATTTGAAATTCGAATGTATTTAGAAGTAAAAAAGAAAACAATTTTTTCTTGGTAGCTAGCTTGTAGGTTAAGTAGAATTCTAAAAATATTATGTAGTTTTTAAAAAAAGCTATGCTCTGTTTAGAAACTGAACATCAATAGATTTCGCGGCAGACCCAAAAGGAGATGGCGGGACGCAGAAAGCTTTGCATAGAGAGAAGTGGAAGGAGGGTAGGGAGGCCTTTGCCCTGCAGTGGGAAGACCATGGCTAAGAATAAATAAAATAAACGTTTGAAAATCTCAATTTGGAAATGTGCCTGGGTTTTTGTGATAGACAATATAAGAAAATTACTGGCATTACGAGTTTACTTCATACCTACCATACCGTAGCGGGAAAACAAAAGTACTTTGTAATTAAAACTTATAAACAAAATATGTATTTTGCGTTAATTGGGGAATTAACTTTTATAAGCCAATTAGAGCTTGTTGGCATGGAAAGAGAAACAATATTATATTATGTATCTATGACCCTTATACATAAGTACATGTTTATGTACTATTACACCACTTTTGGACCTAAACATATACGTAAAGTGAGGTGCTCAAAATGTCAAAAGCAGGTATAAAATAAAAAACTGCGTTTAAAAAATCGACTTCAAAAACCAAAAACTAAAAACAAACCAAAGTAAAATCTAAATAGCAAAAATGGTTTATTGGTCAGAGTAATAGGTGAAAAAATAAAAAAAATAAACATCTGAACATACCGATCGAACCGATATTGATTATGTTTTAATTTTGAGAAAAGTTGATTTCTTAAAGAAAGTCTTGTTATTGGATAATTTTCTTATTTTCAAAAGAAACATGTTACCTGCAGAAGTCCAAGTATGAGTATAATACAGAAAGTCCCGTAAGCCAAGACTCCCCCAACTTTCACGCTAGCTGAAATTGCAAATGACAGTAGCTGGCAGAAATAATTTTCAAGTTGAAATGTGTACCCGATGTACTATATATTTTAGATGCAATTCAGAATAAAGAACATTTTAGATGCAATTAAGATTTTTTTAGAAATTAAGTAAAAATTACAGTGAGAAAGAGAAAGAGAAAGAGAAAGAGAAAGAGAAAGAGAAAGAGAAAGAGAAAGAGAAAGAGAAAGAGAAAGAGAAAGAGAAAGAGAGAGAGAGAGAGAGAGAGAGAGAGAGAGAGAGAGAGAGAGAGAGAGAGAAGAGAGAGAGAGAGAGAGAGAGAGAGAGAGAGAGAGAGAGAGAGAGAGAGAGAGAGAGAGAGAGAGAGAGAGAGAGAGAGAGAGAGAGAGAGAGAGAGAAAGAGAAAGAGAAAGAGAATTTATATTATTTTGTTAATCTCATGAACCTCATCAAGCAATTGGTATTGTATCGATTTGTATCGATTGGTATTGTAAAGGTAACTAACTATACTCTGCTTTCAAAGAGATGTGAAGCTATGCTACAAAAGTTTATTTTAATATTGATTCCCTTCAGCTTTTAATCAGTTTCTTCAATAACACATTTTTTAAGTACAATGGTGGTCACATGCGTCCATCATACATCCTGACCATCACTAAGTTAATGTTTGCTTGCACCTGATGACATCCTCTCTCTTGCCCATCTCTGATGAGACATTAACGTATGGGGTATAGTTTAATGTTATTGCTAGGTTCAAGCAATACAATTTTAAAATGATCAGGCGGATCTGTCCTCCACTGTACAAAGTAGAACTACTGTTTGTATTATGGATGCTACTGTTGTATTTATTCGATACCTGTCATACCTTGTATTAGCATAATTCAATGAATTTTTACCTTAAAGTCGACGTCGGTGTTCAAGCGAACTTTCTTCAGCGTGGTTTGTCAGAGTTTGTCTATAAATATTTATGGCTTCTTGGCAGAGTGAATGAACTCTAATGTAATCAATAAATTCATACTGGGGACCAAACAAGGATGGTGGAAATTGAGTTATGCAGAGCATTTTTAGGGCTCCGTCTTCAAAGAGTGTTAGGTATCCTGGTAAAGTTTCCTGTTGCTGTTTTGTCTGTTGCGAGGTTGTATCTACTGAATTTTTGTTTAAGAACTATAAGAATCAAATAGTACCGAGATAAATGAATGTAATTGTATTGGATTAAAAAAAGCAAGATTTTTTTAATTCCTGTTGCGTATAAGGATCCTTTTCTAGCAGAGATGTGCTATGTAGCTATGCTACGAAGATGTAATAGCTAAGCTGTGAAACTATGTGACCGTTTCCACTGATACTAAGTTTTGTGTGCAAGGATTTCCTCGTAGTTATTTCTCAATCAATCCTAACACATATTCAGAATTACTAGTGTTGCATGTAGGAAACGGGTTAGTTACATATCATTCTGTCCATTAGTTAACTAGTGAATTTTATGAAAATATTTTTCATTCACATTCTACGTCGCGTAGGATGACCGACGATATAGTTATACATATATGGTATATATACAAAAATGCCAGCACCCGGCACTTTGATTAAATCCGTCTGTTCAATGGATTTTTGTAGATTGGAATTCATAGTATTGTAAGAGAAAAAAGAGTGGGTTCAATGAATAAAATTCACATACATATCTTTACTGGGAAAACCTATTTGTAGGCTGTAAAAAAATCATATACAGGCTGTGCATTTTATTTATTGTGAATAGTCGAAATCTGATTTTTGTTTATATAGTGGTAGGCAATACTATGGTCGACTAATTCAAGTTTCCGTCGGCATAAATAATATTGGAATTCTCAATAATAGAGTCAGGTATAAGGACACTTTTGCTAATTTTCGAGTAAGCATTATAAGTCCTATCGTAATAAATAATCCGTGCGTGCGGCGCTTCGCGTTCCATACGCGCGCTCAAAGATCCACCACAGATGTCCCCAAGTAGGGTCGATGGTGACCCGTAGCTGCGGACTGCCTAGCGGGTTAGCGGGGCTCCGGCTCGAAAAGCAGGAACGGATGGTTTTTAGTCTCGCCCAAGGCGGGAGAAGCAATTGTACGAATTTCCCAATGATGATGAAAAATAGATCTTATTAGCTTCTGCCAGCGGCAGGTGATTCCCGTTTTTCCCGTTCCCGTGGGAATTGCAGGAAATCCTCTTAGTGCACCCCTGCGCTCCTTAAGGAACATACATGCCAAGTTTGAGCTTTCTAGGCTGTGTATTGTCTGTCCGTCATTCACTCAGTAAAGATTTATACATAGAGATTGCATTGCATTTTGCTCAATGTAATGAACATTTTGCAATCTAAAGCAGTAAACTACGATTAAATGCCTATCTAAAGGTACAATAGACTTACTACCAGTTTGCATAACACCGATCATTGGCCAAGCGAATAATTACCAAAATCATTGTAATTAATGCAGATTGGCTGTTCAATCTTCACTGTATACCGACATACTGAATAGCAGCGGTTCCAAGAATAATCCTTTGTGCAGTCATGTAGATGATGGGAAATCAAACCAGCCACCAGTATAAACTGATCCCTTATTACATGACAAGTTTGTGTAATGTGATTCCAAGCTTTATTGGTGTAATTGCAGCATATTCCAGTAGTGAAAATATCAATATTGTAGTTTAATGATTAAAATAATCTTTAATACAAGTTGTCAATTTAATAATTTCTTATTTCTAATTTTATTAAAGTCTTAAACTGCATTACAATAATGTATTATTCGATTACAATATAAAGATGACGATGTATTTCTATTGCGATTTTAATAGGACAAAAATAATCAAATCATCCAATGACTTCTCCAGCTTTTGCGAGGCGAGAGAAAGTATCAGATTCTTGCTTTCTAAAAACTACCCCGTTCCTTCTCCTGCTTTTCGAGCCGCGGTCCCGATAACCCGCTGGGTAGTCCGCAGCTCCGGATCAGACACCAGCCCTGTTGAGCCCCATCTTTGGTGGTCTGATGGTTCTATAAGGCGCGCGTGGAACCCGACGCGCCACACGTACGGGTTTTGCGCCCCCACCTCCTTAGTTCCTAGTCCCCCTCGCTCCGCACAATGGCCTGAACCAATACCGGACGCGAGAGGTCGCCATCGCCGACCACATCCCTGAGGACAAAACATTCGATGATAGGGTAAATGATCAATTGATAATGCCAAACCCTTTTCTACACATATTTTACAAGTCCCTATTTCTATAAGACGTAAAGCCTATTACAAACTTCAAGTAAACATAGTATAAACTAGAACAAAGTGTAGTTTTACAAGCTCCTTTATAAACTTTATAGAACACCACCTGTTGATAACTTCGCCGATAGTTTTGCAGGCAATTTCAAGCGTTACTAAACTTTATAGTGTAAACTAAGTGTTCACGTGGCTTCATTCGCAACGTAAAGCAGAAATTAATATGCATACATACAAACATAACTTCACGCCTGTCTCCCATGGCGGCAGAGGCAATGGAACGCCAATTGCTACGAATCTTACATATCTCTTCCACTTCATTAATATGATTATCACTTATAATTTAAGAAATGATGCAGAAGTCGATTTAAAACTATAAAAGCGCCATCTATGAATTCATTTTTAAAGAAATCACAGGTTACATGATGATGAATGATCCCGCCTGCCGCCTCAAGAGTGGAGCTTATACTAAACTCCTCTTTTGTGGGGAGGACCTAGGATGGTCCAGCAGTGGACTTACTCGGGCTGTTGTTGACGACGATGAATGGGTTACATGTAAACATGTAAAGTTTTAAGGGGGAGAGAGGTGATTTTCTACAATTATAGTAGCACTAGATTCTTCTAAAAACTCCTTGCAATCTACCATTCAGTGATGATGTTACATCTACATTAAATTTATAAGACAGACAAACAAACACACTTTCACGTTAACATTACTATAGATAGGAATAAAATGTACGGTTTCACGACCACCATCAACCCTTTAGCGTTTTATAGCAAAGGATTTATTACTGTGGGTACAAACAGTCCCGATGGTGGGTCGATTCTGTCAACTATGTAGTTTCGTGAAGGGTTTGTGCTAGGAATGGTTAAGTCATCTGAAACATGATTGGTTTATATTTGAATGTATTTTATTATATGTTATGTTTTGCTAGCTCATTGTTATGTCCATTTTGACGACTTCAAGAAAGGAGGTTTTCAGTTTGACCTGTTTGTATGTTATGTATGTTTGTGCGCAATTGTCTCGCGTTTGGCCACGAACGAACCAATTTTGATGCGGTTTTCAGCAAAGTATTTTTTTCACACATAAGAGACCATTACCTGACTTAGACGAAATAGGGGAGAGGAGTAAAAAAAAAATTTGAAGGCGGTTCCCTTTTGTTAAAAAAGTTTATTAACAGTAATTAAAAGTATATCAAAGTCAAAGTCAAAGTCAAATCATTTATTTCAATTAAAACATAAATAGTTACTTACTTTCTACTGATAGAAATAAATAATAGTCTATCAGTCTGTCTGTCAGTTCTCTGTTCCAAAGTGTAGCTTCGAATGGAGAAGAACGAGCGAAACTCCATTCTTTCTTCTTATGAAAATATCATATTATAAGATACCAAACAGTATTACAGTTTAGATTTTTTAATCAGTTCCTAATTGTCATTCCACTGCTCAACTTTCATTAAAACAAAAATAAATGTCCTAAAGGCACAACAGACTAAATAAAAACAAACGAGATTTTGATTTGAAGAAAATGTTTCCTCAAATAAACAATTTAATTATACTACCGAGATAGGTAGCTTAATTAAAAATAAAAAAAAATGTAAAATGAAAAAACTTCGCAAAGAAGTTGCCGTTTTAATTTCAAAGTTTTGTATCTCAAAGAGAGCTTGGCATAGCACGTACATAGGTACCTTTGATAATGTTTTTTGATGGATCCTTGAATAAATCCGAAATGTTGGTTCAATTGATTGTTGATTTCGGTTGGTGCGGTGGCTGGGCAACTGGCTGCCGTGAAATGTGTAGCGAGTTCGATAAAACGAAGCTCTTTGTGTGATTACAAATTGTTATTTCGGGTCTAAGTGTCATGTGTATATGAACTTGTATGTTTGTAAACGCACCCACAATACAGGAGAAATAAGAAAAAAATACAGTATGAAGTTGGAAGTGATACCGGGGCCAAATAATTTTGGGAGCTTCTGTTTTAAAGTGTTTGTTAGTCGTAGTCGTACGTGTTATGGAATCGTGCCTAATGTTTCTGTATACTCTATATATGTATGTTTCTGTATCCCATATGTCGTGATTACAATTACAGGTTTAGATACGAAAAAAATCCGGAGCTACGGACAACGTAACAGGTTACCGGGGCTCCTAGTCAAAGCAGGAGAAGGAACGGTGTGGTTTTAGTCAATAAGAGTCTGATACCCCTCTCTTACCTACCCAAGGCGGGAGAAGGCATTGGATGATTTTCGCATCTCAAAAAATAATGTGAAGAAAGTATTATTTTGAATCAAAATTGCGATATTTTGTATAGATCACAAATTGCCTTAAACAGTCATGTTAGAATACTCTTTAGACACCCCTCACTACAATTGAACCAATAAAATAAATTAATTTAACTTTTATAATGGATACAAAAGATTTGAAAATTTATTTCAAAGTTCATAAAATTATTAGCAGAATACAAATTTCATGCGTAACGGCTCGCGGTTGATGTAAATGCAAATTGGAATTAATGTTGAGCCATCCTTAATTCCTTGGAATATAGAAAATGCACGGAGTGCCGGGTAAATGGACGGCGGATTAGTCCAAAGATCCATTAAGCCGATAAAAGAATAAATAAAACAAAAGTTTAATTATTTTTATATGTATTTAGAAATAAAATAATAGTAAGTATGTAGTAGTTCTTTTTAAATCGTGGTGTCTATAATTCTAGAAAATCTATAAAAAATTAAAGAAAATTAAGAAAATGTGTGTTTATAGATATGCAAAAAATAAGATAAGTACTTTTTGTTTGTATCGTTACGCCTTTTATCCCCGAAAGGGCAGACAGAGGTGTACATTACGGCACCTAATTGCGTTATACAAAGGTATAGAGCAGGTTCAATTCTGTGTAAATATTACAAATAGTATATATATATAAACTTTCTTGTACTATAAGCGTGTGTCCAATGAGTCCTGCAGATGAAAAAAAACTAAAATACTTTGTAACTTGAGATCAAAACTGTAAAATAAAGCTGCATTTAAAAAAACCGACTTCAAAACACTTAAAGTACCCGATCTAGTGAAATGGGAGCTGAGAGTCTAAGCTCTCGGGAGTGTAAACTTTCAAACAAAAAAAGAATTTTGAAAATCGGTTCACAATTGGCGGAGTAATCGGAGAACAAACAAAAAAATCATGCGGGTATCTAGCAGTTAGTATCTCCTTCTCTTTTTGAAGTCGGTTAAAATATTGAGTGATGGAACTAAAAACGAATGGGTCTTTTAAAAGTTTGAATACTATGAATTCTCAATCATCGCACCTTTTTTATGCAGAAGCATGAACCTTTATCTAGTCCGATTTCCCTATAGCTATTTACCTATACCAATTTGGAAATACAAATTATCTTTGAAACAAATTCACTGCTTTCACCCAATAAATCTTATTGAGAGGGGAAGCCTTTTCAAACACGATAAATAATAAGCTGTTTTCCGTTGCTATGGCAACGCGTGTAATCGTGTCGGATATAGGACCCTCTATTATTTGGACCAATATTTTGAATTGGGTTTGTTATAGCTCTGCTTAGTTCGATTTGAGGTCAACAAGCTTGATGTATGAAGGAAATTTTGGTGTCAGGTATAGGAAGCCAATTTTCTTAAAAAAAATTTACGTAACATCCATTGATTACAAATCTGCTTTCGTAGCTAAAATGGTTTGACATGCGATCGTCCTATTAAGTCCTACTCAGTTTCGTGGTTATGTACTAATTTCTAGAAGTTCTACGGACGTATTCTCAAATCTTGACACTTTTTTTATGATTTGGAATTACGTATCTCGTCATAAATGTTTTTTATGGTATAAGCCGGCAAACTAACCAATGGATCACCTATTTGGGGGTTTTTGGGGAATCGGGGATCGGGAAGATTGGGAAGGGTGTAATTGGGCCTCCAGTAACTTCACTCACACAACGCAAGCGTTGTTTCACGTCGGTTTTCTGTGAGGCCGTGGTATCACTCCAGTCGACCCGGCCCATTCGTGCCGAAGCATGGCTCTCCCACATTTAAATTATTGTTCTTTGGTTTGACAAGTGTTACATTTCGTTTACACAATACTGTACCTCTACCATAAGTTTGAAGCAATAGTATTTGTCGATAGTCGCTAGCGACGACGTAAATTTTTTGTATGTCAAATTTTACAACGCCTCTACCGGTCACCTGTGGAATTAAAATTTGCCATACATTGTCGCTAGCGACTATCGACAAATACTAATGCTTTAAACTCATGGTAGAGGTACTGTTTTAGATCATAACATTATACTTATGGTAGATATGACATACGATGTGTTTCTGCGTACATTTTATGGCTGATATTGAAGCGAGGCAGGGGGAAGTGCAAGTACATTCACTCCTATATTAGTGGTCGTAAACATGTGAAGTATGTGATACCACACTACTTCCGTTGATGAAATCGAGTAAAAAAATCGATTCCCCTCGATTCGATATGCGATATTCGATATTCAAGTATTAGATTCGGTTAGAACACAAATATTACATCGAAAATCTTGCTCTTAGTAAGATCAAAGAAGTGTTTTTTAGTTACTGGAAGTTATCAGTAGAAAATATCACAATAAGGCCAGCTTGTAACTAAATACGTAAGGATTTTCTCCGATTCCTGGAGATTCCCGGTTCCCGGAGATATTAAAAGCTATGTAGCACTTTTCAGAGATTAAAAACAGCCTATGTTGTATTCCAAAATATTAACTATCTCTGTGCCAAATTTCGTTGAAAGCTGCTCAGTATATTTTACGTTAATGACTAACAAACATACCTACATGTACAGAAACTACTTATTAGTGTTAGTTACTGTTTTAATAGACAGTACGATTGCTATTAAGATCATGAGAACGCTTTCTTACTTATCAAAGGTTCCCATGTTCTAAGTAAAACCATAAAAACCCCATATAGCTAGTGACCTCATAACTATAAGTTTGGGCGTAAATTTCGAATGACTCATAACATGACATGCGGTGAATTTATGGACTTCTATTAGGTTAAGAGGCAAGTCTCGTTGGGTTAGTGGCTGCTAACCCTACTGGTAAGCAAAGTTAAAGGCAGATCCTTTTCCTCTTCATCCATTTCTTTCCCCCGTGCCGTTTAATGTGTTAAAAACCAGAATATAAGTTTTTAAACTGACATGGTCACTAACACTAGAATTGGAACTTAAACGGGATATTTACTATGTTTTTCAATTTTAATAAGTTTCCGATATTTCAGTACTGTTGCAAGCGATCACGGATAAACACACAGTTTTCCAAAAACCAGAATGTTTTAACCGTTTAAGTTTTTTTTGTTACTAGTGGGACAAGCCCACCAGAACCTCCCATATCGCTGCATCCCCTGTAAGCCAAGATCTACAGTAAATACAACCATGAAAACACCGGAACATTAAAGCCAGGCGCGTCTCAGAAACACGAATTGTCTGCGACGAAATAAATTAGAAGAAATAATTAGAAGAGAAGAAAATAATGGATTAAGTATTGAAAAATTTAATTTACATATGAGCTAATGATTGTTTCAATCTCAATAGTTAGTAATTGAATGGCTATAGAATCTGAATTACGCTAATGGGTCTATTAGCTCCCTATAACATAAGGCTCATAATACCTAAAAAAATATGTATTACTGTTTATTTACACACTGCCTATTCATTCAAATCTAAAATCCGTTATACATTATTATATTACATGTATTATAACGCGGGTTTGCTTACTAAACAAGCATAATTTTGTGGGTCACTACACACAAAAGTTAAAGTTTATGTTTTTAGCTCTTTTGTTCAGTGTAGCGTTTGGCTTTGTAGTTGTGGGTCCATTACGGTCCGAAGAAGCGATATAATTAAGTGTTTGTGGGTCTATGTGGTTTATTTTATGTAGTTATAACTGTGAGAAAGGTAAACTAATGTTTCATTATTCATAATGTTTTAAGTAGTTTTAAGTTTCTCTCTCTGTGTGCCCTCTGCCTTAATGGTTGTTGTTTGCATTCAGTTTTCTACTGTACCCTTAGTATGAGTTTGCTTTACGTTTAATGAAATCGAATCGAGACTGCGTGCAGTGCTCTGATTGGCAGGCTCGAATATTAGGCACTTTGGGGCCATATTAGGACCTCTGGACCTTGAAATAGAAGAAGAAGAAACAATAAAAAAATAGCCATTGAAGCTAACCATTTAATTTTAATAACTTGTCGAAATTCTTACTTAACAAAGCTTCATTCTCATCATTATTCATTAATGTTAAGCAAATAAATTACATATACCGCAGTGCAGCACATTTTAAAGGAACAATTTGTAAAACATTCCCTCCGGAGTGAACGTTTGCCTCAATCAGGCGAGGTAAACTATCCTCCAATCAAAGACCATGCTCGCCACGATTGCTTGCTCACCTATAAATTATAAAACAAAAGGTTCACACAAATAATACTGGTATTACACAAACAAGTTTTATTTTGTAAAGATGAGAAGTGATGTTGCGCGTTGACTGTTCCATCTATTTTCGATAATCTCGTGGTACCTACGTCCAATGGGTTTTTTTATAAACTACTTTAATTTATACTACTAATTGTATTAAAATACTATGTATAAGCGGAAATTAAACTAAAAATCTATTGTATTGTTAATGTAGCATGGATTTCCGCAAAGTAACGCCTGTTTCTATTCTATTTTTTAATTTATGTTGCTGATATAATATAGCCTGAATTACAGCATGAATTACATGTAATGCATGGACTTCTCAACTATAATATCATTAGAACTTAAATCAGGATATTTACCATGTCTGTTTTTTTATGATTTTCCTACATTTCATCCGTGATCATGGCGCTTGCAATAGTGCCGTTCTAATCATATTATAGTTACCATGTCAGTTTAAAAACTTATGTCTCAACTATATTTTCGTGGATTACATGTAATGCATAGACGTTTGAAGTATAAGTTGAAATAATTACTAATGCATTACATATAATGCACGGACGTCACAGCAAGACCAACATTGCATTACTTGTAATGCACGGACAGTCAACGTTAAAAGAATATTAGTGGACCTTTTGCCACACAAAGTATCAGTGTAACGGCCTGTCGCAGTTACCAGTGACCATCGAAATGATTGTCCCTGATTGCTATCGAGATACATGTGTCGTCGGACTTGTTACCGCATCACTTGAGGAACACTACGTAACTTTGTGTAGAAATCACGTCTTACAAATGATAGCTTGTCTTTTGTAATTTTTCGAAAAGAAAAGGTGAATTAATTATTATGTTTTTCGGCTTAATCACGTAGTTATTCAACGAGGAACTCGACTAGCTTCAAGCCATGTTAGAGGCTCATGTTCATGTCAAAAACGTAATAATTAATTATGTCTCACGAAAGTTATAATATAAGCAAAGATTAAGTAGTCTGGTACTTATAAAAAGGTAAAGACTGTATTTTTGGTTTAGTGCCCACAGGTTTAGTGTTACTGCCGAGCAAGGGGCTTCTCTGGGTTCAATACACGGGTAAGGTAAAAGAGGTATTTTTCGGTGTTCAGAAAAATGTGTGCAGCGTCACGCTTTTTATCCTGAAGGGGTAGGCAAAGGTGCAGATTCCGGAGCTGCGGACAACGTAAAAGGTTACTGGGGCTCTGGCTCAAAGCAGGAGAAGGAACGGGGTGGTCTGACACTCCTTCCCGCCTCACCCAAGGCAGGAGAAGTCATTGGATGATTTTCCCACCTCAAAAAAATAATAATAAAGGCAGAGGTGCACATTACGACTCGTAATGCCACTATTAGATTATTTTATGTTTAGAAAATTCTTAGTTGGGTGTAGTCGACCCTCTATTTCATGGAGCTCAAACTGATGAAGAGTGCCGTCTCTGGCTCCTCATGCAGAAAGTAAAATTACTGACATTTTAGTAAAATATAATATAAGTTCTGTTATTTGATTCATAATACTTTATCTGCTTCGTTGAACATGTGATTTTCTAGTTTTTCTACAAATAAAATTCATTGAGTTGAGAATATAATCGCATTGGAACATAAATCGTGTATATTTTGTTCAACAACCATTATATTTGCTTGATCTGTCATAATCTAATCTGTTTGTTGTGATATTCATTGATCAGTGAATGCACCTAATATATGAAAAGTAATATCGACTTTTTTGCATATAGGGGCTCATAGTATCATACTTGTGGGTGTCCCACTCAGTGTCAAGCCAATTGTGTATAATAAATAATACTAGTGTAATAGGGTTTTGTAGATAGATAATAAAAAGAAAGGACTCAATAAGTCGGTCAGTTATATACGCACACAAGCTTAAGCCTGCGGGTGCACTCGCGATAAGAAGTATTATTATTAATGGAATTTATTAAAATCATTTCTTAAGGGATGCCTACGTCATACTATCTATATGCATGGAAAGTCTTAGCCCGACCGCTTTACAATTTCGATTTCGATTCGAGTAAAATATCATAAGGTTATAGGTTTTTCGAAAAATGTGATATATATCGATTACGTTACGTTACGATATATATCGATTACGATACGTATTATACCTATGCATTGATAATTACCAAGTGTGATGTTACGTAAAGTAATGATTACGTGTAGTGTAACACACACACAACGTCACGCATTTTATCCCCGAAGGGGTAGGCAGAGGAGCACATTACGGTAAATAATGCCGCTATACAATGTACACCCACTTTTCACCATTTGTGTTATAAGTCCCATGTAATAGGGGGTGAGCCTATTGCCATATCCTGGACACAATTCCAGACTCCGTGCTACTACCGAGAAATTTTCGAAAATCCGGAAAAAGCCCAGTAATACTTTGCCCGACCCGGGAATCGAACACGAGATACCTAGTTCGGCAGTCGCACTTGCGACCACTCGACCAACGAGGCAAAAAGGTATAGTGTAACCCAGATACTAAACCCAGGACATCTTGACAGCAACTCGGATTTCTACTACAAGACAAATGAGGCAGTCTATAGAACTAATGCAAAGTTTTATTAAGTTGAAACTTAACCACTTATTACAACTTCAAGTTATAAATCAGTGTCGGATCGGCAGTAATTAATTAACTGACCGCTATGGGGCTTAAGTTAACCCGTTGCTTAGTTACTGTGCTGTGCTTAACCGTGACTAGTTTTACATTAGTCACTTAAGTTATTAATTTATAATTAAGTTATATTAATTAAAATTGACTGGCTTGTTGGTCGAGCCATTTAATTTTCAGTTGCCTTAGTATGAGTTTGCTTTAAGTTTAAAGTAATCGAAATGACAGTGCGTTCGGCTCTCTGATTGGCAGGCTCGAATAAATCAACCAAATCTTTTCCAATACTTTAAAAGTAGAGAAAACTCATACTAAGGTACCTATTAAAACAGACCAGTTATGTCAGATTCATCCCTATTACATCAGTTTCCATGTAATCCTCCATAACCTATAGGTACTGCTATTACAGAGATATCCTCGCAAATAATACTGCAAAAATACAATCAATACTTTGAAATGGAACCCGTGAGCTCTTGCTCTGCAGTCGCACTTACGACCCCACGACTTACTGACTGACAGGGTAGTTGTTTCAAATGTGTGATCAAAGGCAAAATTCTAACACGACACTACCTCCCATTAAAATCGTGGTAGATAATTTTAGAACACCCTATATTTTTGTCATATTTATATAAACTTCTCTCATTCTATACAGAATGTTTTATCACTTCGAAACAACTCTTATATAGCTCGCCTCAGGATCAAAAACATTCGAAACCATTTTGTAATCAGATTATTTGAAAAGATTTATCAAAAAGTGGAAGATTACGATTCCGTTTCAAAGAGTTTCTTTTAAGAAATGAAGTCATCATTGTCCTTTAATGTGGGTATATAATGTAAAAATGACTGGAAAGTCATTTCCGTACCCCATCATTCAAATGTTTGACAGTTTGTCTTCAGAATCCGTGTTTGTGTATCTGGGAAGCGTTGTCTGTCGTGTGCCTCCTAATCCGTAAGTCTGTACCAACTTAACGCAAGTTTAATGGGTTCCGCCGGTACAGTTAACTCGGAAACTTGATGGTTTAATGGTATAAATATTGTTATTAATTAATTAATTTATTAATTTAATGAAATTGTTTATGCATGTAAATACAAAGTACATAGGTACTGTATATTCCTGTTGGAATTTCTGCAGGATTGTTTAATATAGCGAATAATAATAGTTTTTTACTTTTATAATATCAATAGTTCATTACAATACGGTAGATGACATTTTTTTATTGCGCTTCTTGTAGATCATTTTTAAAAATGTAGACGCTTATTTTTTATTTTCTTACAAACAAATACTTTCAAAGATATTTTGATTTTAATTATGACTTGACGTCTTCTAGGTACATTTTATATGTAGAAATGACGTATTTGACGGCAAAATAAATATATAAACTTTTTGTTCTAACGTGCATTAATTTTTTTCTTAAACTGTACCTGTAAGTTGCTGCGACAAAATAACCCTTGTTTACGTTGCACAGTGAATATGCAACTTTATGTAAGTACAGCGGACTCGCCTGTACAGACGGATAAGGCTTAAGTTCTGGGCCATTCACGATGCGCATATATGTGCACTTCTAGATTAGTAGATAGATTTAGTGTCATAAACTGGACTTACTGAGGTTTACTTTTTGCTAAATTCACCTGTAGTATGCTTAGTATAGAGGATGTGGTTCATAAGTAGGGAATTGGCATTCCACATAATATTTTTTTTATCTTATTCTCTTGGTAATATAGTTGATAAGGGTAAAGTATATTATAATGAATAAGTTATTGATTATTTGCAATGTAGTATGTAATTAACAATGTAGACTGCCTCGTTGGTTGCGTGATCGCAAGTGCGACTGCCGGACAAGGGGTTTCGGGGTCGACGGGGCTTTTTTCGGATTTTCGTAAAAAAAACTCAGTAGTAGCACGGAATGTGGAATTGTGCCCGGTATATGTTAATAGGCTCACCCCCTATTACATGGGACTTATACAACAAATGGTGAAAAGTCGGTTTAGGTACATTGCAATTTAGCAGCATTACGTGCCGTAATGTGCACCTCTGCCTACCCTTTCGGCGATAAAAGGCGTGACGTTGCGTGCATAGTTGTAGTTAAATTCAATACAAATTTCAAATACATTATCATTGATCAAACATTTCAAAATAAAAGAAGAATAGAAAGAAGCAAATATAATTTTATAGTCGCTGCAGTACTCTGGACGAATATTAATCCAATCTGTTGGCTCTAAAACTGATAAGTCGTGAAAGACAAGCCGAGTGCTCTTATTCGCTGACTCCACAGCTGCCGGTCCCGTATTTTATTCGATTTTATTCCCGATTAGTACCAAACATAGGCGGCCATCTTTGCTTATAAAAAAAATAAGCATTTTCCTTCCTCAGATGTTGCTTTGGAGAAAATTTGTTGATATTTTTTTTGTTACTTACCAGAAAAGATAAATGTATGAAAGAAATCTTTGTGAACAGCTGCGGTTTTTATGAGAAGTTATGAAAAGTGTTTATATGTATAAATAATTAAGGTAGAATTATTTGGTTTTAGTCAGTTGGTGGTTAAGATTAAGACGCCATGTCGAATCTAATACGTTTTTAAAACAAATTTTACTGTCTCAAATTGTGTATAGAAATAATTAATAAAAATGTTTACTACTGCTTCTAGCTTCTGTGCGCCTCAAAGCGCCATCAGACCACCACAGATGGGGCTCAGTAGGGCTGATGCCGATCCGGAGCTGTGGACTGCCTATCGGGCTCCGTTACCGGGGCTCTAGCGGAAAAGCATGAGTAGGAATGGGTTGGTTTTTAGTTAGTAAGAGTCTTACACTTTCTCTCATAGGATGAAAATCATAGGATGATTTCCCCCCCTCCCCAAAAGTATGTTATATGTACAAAGTAATTATGGGATTTCGAAATTTTTTACAGATTTTAAGGTAGAGTTTATACTTATCATTGGCATAACGATAAGGAGGATTCCTAATACTCATTTCCCTCAACGTTTGCAATACCATTACCGAAACAGCAATGCTAACGCCTACGAATGATCCAAAAACAGCCATAACAAAGCCGTACTTCCAATATTCTGAAAGATGGATAAAAAGAAAAGAAGATTAATCGATCAAATCGTGTTACGTTAATTTGACGGGTAGAAAAAGTGTTCTAAAGGTCATCAATCAAGCCAAGGAAAGATAATCTTTTTTATCTATTAGCCGACTGGTGTTCGTTGAAAGTGTTCCTAAGAAACCTTTGATTAGTCAATTATTTAATCTTTACTGTGAATTTAATGTTTCCCCAGGTGGGTGGCATTTCTATTTATTTATTTAAACTTCATACAAAGAAAGACTGTAAAGGCGATTGTTTGATTTATTAATAAAAATGCTTTTTGTAATTTGTACTTGTTATGAAAAGGTACGAAAAGAGGGAGGGAGGGACAGATTAAAGGAAAAGATGAATGTGATGTGTAAGAAAAATGAGTTGATGATAAGATGATGGCATAGTGATAAATTGGAAAAAAGAGTAAGCTTTTTTTCCTAGTAAAAAAATAAAGAAAAAGCAAGAAAAGAAGAATTTGTAAAAACAGTTAGGTTCCTTGTAAGAGCCCCGAATGCCTTGTATTATTTGGAGGTCAAAGTACTTATTTACAAGTTGTATGTATGTACCTTATTTTCAGAGTAAAAAGTAGTTAAATCAATGTCAAATTCTATATATTCTCTCTCTATGTATATGGGTGATTTTCCACTAGGAATGTGATATGTACCTATGCTACGAAGATGTAATAGTTAATCTGTGAAACCATGTGACCATTTAAACTGATACTAAGCTATTAAGCTGTGCGTGGTAAATTCGAGTAATGTATAGATAGTAGGAAGTCATCCATAGCACGCATCTTTCCATATAAAAAAAAACATAGCTGAGTTCGTTTCCACCAGTGCTAAGCTATGTGTACCAATGAATATGATTAGTGGAAGTCAAACGCATCCACAGCAACGTAGCATAGCACATCTCTGGTAGAAAAACACCCTCATATTCAATCTCAATACAGCTGGTAAATAACTTGAAACGTCCTAATATAAAATATTAGACACTATTTTCAACTAACAAAGACTTTTACGAGTCGTAAAGTGTCTGGATACGTCATATTGTTGTCGTGATAACTTTATTTATAACTCCTTGGATGGCTATAATCTTAGGATATAGTCTAGGTACTGTTTTACGAGGCTTCGAGGTGAAGCTAGGCTATAAGACAATATTGGGGGTGTTTCTACAATATTGTTCTTTAGGGAATTAAGATCATGACTAGGTATTAGCATTGTAGGGTTAGGTACGGTTGTTTGAAATGTTTGCGGATTAGACTATAGATCTGTATAATTTTCTATTTTAGGTTAAACTAGATAAATATTGTATGAGAGTGTTCGGTTGGCGCGGTGGCTAGGCAACTGGCTGCCGTGCAATGTGTAGCGGATTCGGATTCGGTTTCCACACGGAGCAACTCTTTGTGAGATCAAATTGTTGTTTCGAACCTGGATGTCATGTGCATGTGAACTTGTATGTTTGTAAACGCACTCACGACACAGGAAAATATCCTAGTGTGAAGCAACATCATCATCATCAGCCGAGAGACGTCCACTGCTGAACAAAGGCCTCCCCCTTAGTCTTCCACGTAGAACGACAAGCCGCCACCTGCATCCACTGGCTCCCCGCCACTCTGACGTGAAGCAACGCTTTATTAAATAAAAGTTCTCATACATACCATTACTCAATAAACGAGGTATTAATACCGAAAACGGTACATAAAAGAAATATGCCGAAAGATTTTCAAGAAACCAGCCTATTGGGTGGATTTTACGAGAAAATATCTTAAAGTGCGTATATCACAGAAAAAAATATCTAACAATTCCATCGGAAAACCCGAGATAAGGTTATACAAGATTTATTTCCGAGTGAAGTCGGCCGCGAATGTAAGTTAAAGATTAGGGTGCTTTTCCAACAGAGATGTTCTATGCTACTTTGCTGTTTAGCTTCTACCAATCAAAGGACATCAACCACTTTGTATGGCGTTTGGGCTTGAACATGAACATGAAAATATTGTACTATTTTTTACTTTATTGAGCGGCTTACAGTACAAAGAAAACGTATAGATAAGAAACTTTGTATCAAATTAATAATTAAACATAATATATGAAAAAACTTCAACACTTTAAAATAAATCGTTTATTTGTGAAACTATTCATTTTCATAATGTTAACATAACATTTTCTAGAAACTGAGCTGGTGGAGTTACATTTTCATGCCTTGCCCAACTTAAATACCATATCACAGACATGATATGAGCGCAGCAACCACTTACACTTACTTACTTAATGACTTACCACTTGTGGTATAATTAGAACTTATGACGGGATATTTACCATGTTTATTGAATTTGGTGAGTTTCCGATATTTCGGCACTGTTGCAAGCGCCATGATCACGGATTAACTGGAGTAAATGCGGGTGGGTGTTCACGAGCAGACAAATCGGTCTACCCGCTTTCTCGTTCGTTTCTTGCTGACGTCACTAACACCACTACCATTGTCACTTGTATCTCGGTTCAACTCTCGACACACAAAACTCACTGTGTCCGCTCGCGAACTTTTTTCTTTCTTGGCACTTTTGCGGGTTTTACACAGTTGGACCACTGGATTCCAAGCCCTCGACAGTTGAAACCCATCCTCCCGGTTGAAGTTTTTGTACTTGGTTATCTCAATCGCTTCTCTTACCAGTCTAGGTATATAGTGGTGTTCTGTCTTAGTCTGACCGATATATATCGGTCAGACTAAGCGTACTGTGGCTTGTAGAATTTCTGATATATACCTAGACTGGTAAGAGAAGCGATTGAGATAACCAAGTACAAAAACTTCAACCGGGCGGATGGGTTTCAACTGTCGAGGGCTTGGAATCCAGTGGTCCAACTGTGTAAAACCCGCAAAAGTGCCAAGAAAGAAAAAGTTCGCGAGCGGACACAGTGAGTTTTGTGTGTCGAGAGTTGAACCGAGATACAAGTGACAATGGTAGTGGTGTTAGTGACGTCAGCAAGAAACGAACGAGAAAGCGGGTAGACCGATTTGTCTGCTCGTGAACACCCACCCGCATTTACTCCAGTTAATCCGTGATCATGGCGCTTGCAACAGTGCCGAAATATCGGAAACTCACCAAATTCAATAAACATGGTAAATATCCCGTCATAAGTTCTAATTATAGTGTTAGTGACCATGTCAGTTTAAAAACTTATATTACCACTTGTGGTGCGATCCATTGCAGTATAACTCGCTGCACTTCCACAAGATTAACATTGTGTCTTCTCCTGTGAGTGATTTCAGCTCCACAATTGACACAATATATAGATTCACTAGGCAAAATCGGAAAGTCCAAGTTTACGGGGTCGTCGTCATGTGGCAAGCGGCTTCATTGCCAGGGTTAACGTTTGAGCGGGTACTGAGTCTAAGAGTGAGCCGGGATCATCGGATAGAAAATCACCAGAATCCATTTTGAATAGCACAGTCGTCAAAAAGAGCCAAAATCGAAATAATATTCACAATATAATACGAAAAAGAACTGTCACAAAACTGTTGTCATGGCAGTGTCACCAATAATAACAATAATCAATTACAAAACTGTTTTTATTCTTATTTAATATAATTTATATTTACACTCCCGAATAGAAATCAAAATTCATTAAATATTATTATTAAATTATTTGTGAACTTCTTTTTTCTCAATACAGCTGTTCAAAACTCTAGCCCATTTTGGTTGATGTCCTTTATTGGTACACATAATTTTGCACTGGTGGATACGGACTTAGGCTTATGTAAGCTAGTTTTTTTGTATGGAAAGATGCGTGCTATGGATACGTACTTGGGCTCGCTGTCATTGCAGCGATAAGTCCCCTCTTTGAAGAGTGGCTAGAGAGGCCCCACGGCGTTCTCCAAGGCAAGAGAAGTCATTGGATGATTTTCCCCCGCCCAAAAAATAAATAAAATGGATACGTGATATGGAAGTGTGCTGGATTGACATTGCATACTCGAGCTGCGCATCTTCCTCGCATAGCTACTTTGCCGCGGCGCATCTTTATATCACGTCTTACTTAGTTATCGTACGCGTAAGCTACCTAGCTTAATATCGGTGGAAACGGTCACACCATTTCACAGTTTAGCTATTACATTCGTAGCATAGTTACATAGCACGTCTCCAGTGGAAAACCACTCTTATAGGGAGGGGAACTACGTAGTATAACCTAAACTCTTTTCTTAATTTTATCATAGACTTGAGTAGGGAAAGAAAATTTATGGACAAAAACACGAAAATGGAATGGAAAAAATATCGTACAGACTAATATCATGGACATTAGTGTACAAAGCCTGTGATTATGCGTGAAATGAAAGTAATAAGTGCCTTTTGTCCTGTGTAATAAGGTTGCGAGTTGTGTAATTTAGTATTTATGTTGAAGGTTTCGGTTCTATACATTTTCAAAATATTTTTTTTTTCTACAAACCTTTACGTAAGATTAGTATAATGGGAGAATAAAAATGTCAATGATTAATGTAAATAAGTTGATGAATTGCGGTTGGTGCGGTGGCTGGGCAACTGGCTGCCGTGCAACGTGTAGCGAGTTGGATTCTCGTACAGAACAACTCTTTGTGTGATCCACAAATTGTTGTTTCGGGTCTGGATGTCATGTGTATGTGAACTTGTATGTAATGTAAATGCACTTACGACATAGAAGAAAATCTTAGAGAGCGGGGCAACGTTTTATATTTTAAAAAAGATCCTCAAAAATATTTTTGTAAAAATTCCAATTTTAGTTTTAAAATATATGAAATACTCAGAATACTAAGTCTAGAGAGAATGAGTTTCTGGTCGTTTGGGCACGAATGCACCTGTGGCCTCAGCTTGCACGTTGCAGAAAATTGGACGGCAAAATATTTATTTATCTTAGTACCGATAATTTCCGATCCGTTTAGGCCACTGCGAGACCATGGGCCTTCTTTACATAAGAAGGGGTTGCACTTATCATCACGACTCACCAACCAGTCGATGATTGCAATTTAAAAGTTTGTGCTTAGAAAAAGACCACAGCTGCTCTGTCTAAAAATAGACACTAAGTTCTTGGTACTTTCCAGTCAATAAAGTTTACTCCAAGCTTCTACGTCGCAACGGTAAGTCGTTTAACTAAATCACTCAGCTCACCCCATTTTAATTTAAAGCGAAATGTTAGTCATATTAAGTCCAGGTGCTGTGGAAGATTTTCTTAGTGCTTGTGACTGCTTTTTCCACAGTTGTTTCGATAGCCGGATCGAGTGAAACGTTTTTTTTGACATTTTAATGATATTTTACTGTTGTATGTTTGGATCGCATAAGTCGGACGATATATTAGTTATCAATTTCACCCTTCCCGCGGGTTTTATGAGAGATGATTAAGGAAGTCCTTATTTGTTAGAGACCAGACAGCTCTCAAAAATTTAATATTCTACATGTCAATTTCCAACCCGTTACGAATACCTTCTTTTTTTGAAGATTTAAAGGTCGTATCGGTAGGTCTATGGCGAAAAGACGCTCCAGGTATCAGACTAATCAATTTTTCAGAGCACTCCCTGTGATACAAACGATAGAAAATTCTAAATCTTGATTTCAAACCAACCATCCTAAATCAACGATTTTATATAGAGGAGGCCTATCGTCTACCAGTGTTCTGTCACAGCTTGTTGACGATGTTACTAAAATAAATCCTTCTGAAATGACATACTTTCTGATTGATAGATGGAACTAAATTCCGTCTTAGAACTATATGACGCCAAAGACCATATAAAGGCCCTTTAGATATAAAAATAAAATGGCTTGAGAGTAAAATGAGAGTCTCCAAGCCACATCGGGTTAAAGTTTCTTTAAGTATTATGGTCGAATAAATCTTGTGACGTCATAAAATAGTATAGTATGTACTCCAGTCTTTGTGCAGACGAATATTAAAATTATTCGAAAATAAAACGCTCGTGCATACATTTCACTTACGACGTTTTAAAGTGACTCAGTTTACGATGCAATGAAAATGAAGAAATTGGATATGATCTACTTTATTTTTGGCTATCTTTCACTTTATAGACTAAGATGCAATATTTATTGTTCTGCCAAATGCCAAGTACATATGGATTGTATGTATATGAATTGCCAAATACACATTGTATGTAAACATGATTTATTATTCACAAATTATGAGTTCCACTACAATGAAACAATGAATTTATATTTTGCAAATAGGCTACAAAAGCGCACTTTTACACGTCAAAATTATTATATAAAAAAATCTAGATGAGGTCGGCATTTCCTAACGGATTACTCTGAGAAGAAATGCCGAAACAAACTCAGAGGTTATTGTCTCTTTTTAAGTCCAGACAAAATTTAAAAAAGTGATGTGTGAGAACCGTTAAAGTTCGTGTTCTGTAGTGGCTTTTTGAGGAAATAGCCACCACTACCTATTTATATATTGCCAATTCTGCACTATTTTTATTTATTTAGATTTTTGAGTTTACTTTCGGTTAGTGAAATGTATGCAACAGTTAAAGAACTTGGAAAACGATCCTCTCTTCGATTCCAAGACAGTTGAAAAGTTTCATTTAACCCCCAGCTGGGTAGTAAATATATTATTACATAGACAACACAATCTATCGAATGGATGGCAACTTGCACCAGGAAATGGCAGTCTAATGCATACAAATTGGCGGCTATTCATTTCGTGTTCAGCTAAAAAGCGCTTTCACCAGCACAAAAGCTGATTTTACGCTTTACAACGTTTTTTAGAGAAAATTTTGAAGGGTTACAAAATGAAAGGGTCCTTTATCAAATCTTAATATGAAGTTTGACTGCGTTTGAAGCTCTAAAATTCTTATCGTTCTGTTTTTCAACTAACTTTCCTGAGGTACATAACTATTTGAAGTTTGCTTTTCGAAATAACGTAAGTAAAAGTTCTTGATGTTCAAAAGTTATCGCTGCTTGCATGAATTATAAATCATCACACGAAATTTGATTATTGTATTTAGTTTAGAAAAGTTTGTATTTAGTTTTTTTATGGAATAAGCTGGTAAACGAGCGGACGAATCACCTGGTGGTAAGCAATTGCCGCTGCCCATGGAGACTTGAAACACCAGAGGCGTTACAAGTGCGTTCCGGGGTTAGAAATTTAACCGTTTTTAGGGAATTGGGGATTGGGAAGATTGGGGAGGAGGGTAAATGGGTCTTCGGTAACCTCAACTGACCTCAACCAGAAACACAACGCAAGCGTTGTTTCACGTCGGTTTTCTGTGAGGTCGTGGGATAACTCCGGTCCAGCCGACCCATTCGTGCCGAAGCATGGTGCTCCCTCACTTAATATACGTGTAAAAACCAAGGAGACTTTTTTTTCAAGTGTAAGATAAAAAAAATCGGTTACTATGTGAGTTTAAAAGTCTTAACATGACCCAGTTTTAGTTTCCAAAGTTTCTTTGTTAAAATATGAAATACAAAATTACTTTACCTTATAAGAATACATAGGCTCCCAAAAACATGGCTTATGTGATGTTGTGTTTTCTTCGAAATTTCTTCGTTTTATTTTTATAAGGAAATGTGTAAACATGGTGCTTTTTGTACGAGTATGTGTATTCCCCGGAATCTTGGATACGGAAATGATTTGTCATAAACGTAAACTAGGGAAGATGGTGGATTCATATTTTTTAAGCTATAGCTTGTACGAGTGTGTGGCTTGTTTTACGACGATCTGGAAATGAACAAAATATAAACGATTCGACGAATATTTATATTTCTTCTAGATTTTTCTGGTTTTGGTTTTATTTATTTGTGAATTTTTGATTAGTTTTGGTTAGTATTTTTTCTTTGAAGCTGTCGTTGCATAGTATTAGAGTTAACTTTTGCAAAAGTTATTTAATTTTTTAGAGCTGAAAGAGTGTAGATTGGTCAGATCTTAGCAACTCTTTGAAATTCAAGTCAATAGCAACTATGTTTCATATCATACAATTGATTCGTTCATTGACACGTTCCATAAAAGCCATATAATTATAGCTAGTTTTTTTTTGAGGGGGAAAAATCGTGTCAGACTCTTACTGTTTCAAAACTACCCCATTCCTACTCCTACTTTTCGAGCTGGAGCCCCGGTAACCCGCTAGGTACTCCGCAGCTCAACTATTGTAAATTGGAACGGCTTTTATGGAATTTACCACCATCCAGTCAGTTATTTGGCCATCCCAATTCTTTTGTAACTTCAGTTACCATGGCAAAACGTTCTTAATATAATTCGGATCTCCAGATTTCTTAGTAAAGCAGTATTATAGTGAAAGTACAAGGGAATGCCTTATTGAATGACCGATTAATTTCTATAGCATCCTTTGTCGGTCTCCGGGAAATAGCTTAACGATCACTAAACTTTGTTCCCGACGCCATTTCCTAAGGTTCCGTTTAGCATATTCTGTTGTGTGCAAGATTGTCTTTACTTATTTATGGAGTTAGTTGTCTGTTTGATTCAATTATGTTCTTAGTGAGTATTTATCTGATGCTAAATTCATTGCTAAAATTACTTCGTGCTTTTTATTCTTCTTTATATTAAGGTGACTCATACATCATCCAGTAAGTATGTATATATAAAAAATTAACTAAAAATCACGGCCTACTCAGGAACATTCATAGAGAAAAGCACTGCTAGTTTGAAGAGCGTGTTCGGCGCTCTGATTGGCCGGCTTGAATAAACCAACTAATCAGAGCGCCAAATGCGCTCTCATTTTAATTACTTCAAACGTAAAGCAAACTCGTACTAAGGGTTCTCTACATATTACAAACTTTACAACAACAAAAAGAGATGGACACGACATATTTCATTGTAAGCCTTCGACTAAAAACAGAAGAATTATAAACCCAACGGACAACAGGATCTCGCAATTAAGCTTCAGTTCAACTGTATGAAAATTAGAATATAATGGCATTGTTGGACCATCTTTACATCAGACATATGTGTTGAAAAACAGAGAAAAATGGAACCAGGTCCTTATTTAAACGACTACTAAACAACACGAGATTAACATATTAAGTAAATAAGCAAATATTGTACCCTCAACTTGAATTTAAAATGTTCGTTCTCGTGAAATCCTTTGTTTGGTCCGTTCTAGGATCAACCCGTCCAACGTATTTGTTATTATAATGTCGACGGAAATTAACAAAATAATAGGATGGTTTTATGCATGATGATTCATTTAATGTATGTATGATTAATGTAATTAAGGTTTATCTTGTTCTATGCTATTGTGTGGGTTAAGAAACTTTTTTAAAAGAATGTATGGTTAGTCCAGATACCGACATCTACGTCTGACGAGGAAGGAGTCACAGGTTTAATTCCTAGGTCGGAGCTGTGGACTGCCTAGCGGGTTACCGGGGTTACGGCTCGAAGAGCAAGAGTAGGAACGGAGTAGTTTTTAGTTAGTAAGAGTCTGACACTCCCTCTTGCCTCGCACAATGTGGGACAAGTTATTCGATGAATTACCACCCCCAAAATATATAAAGAAAAGATATTAAAAAAAAATGATGTTTGCGGCTTTTACAGCCTGTTTCGTAGTACAATACATATTGATGTATTGTACTACATCCATTTAACTAGCGACTTGTCAAAGAGGTAGGCAGTGAAACAGTAAATACTTAGTAAACCAATGTTTAGTCGCTAGTTAAATAGTATATAAATAAATCCTCAGGCCTGGCTATTCATTGATGATTTACTTCTTCCTTTATCTTCAAGACATAACACAGATATATTTTTCTAAGTTCTGAATAGTATTTCAAAAGCTTATGGTTTAGTTCTTAAAGCCAGTATATGTGTATGACTACAAAAATAGGCATTAAGACATGTTTTTTGGTGCAAAAAAAAGAAAATTTTGTATTTGTTTTTATATAAAGTTTTTTTTTTATGGAATACGTGGCAAATAAATAAACGAGTCGAGTGATGGTAAGCGATAAGCGCCGCCCGCAACACCAGAGGAGTTGTATTAAAAGAGAAATTCTTCAAGCAAAATAATACGCGACGATACTTATAATAATTCATCATGGATGCAACAAATAAAAATTCCTTTGAAATGTCAAGAAATGTAGACTCGGATTTTAATGTCAAAGGAGATGGGATTAGAAATTCTAGTAACTCGAGTCGCTACAACGGAAATACACTCGTATTTACACGATAAGGTTCCTTAGCTACATAGTACGGGTAGCTTGGGTCAAAGGAAACGAGCATAAGGGTCAAATTCTATTGTCAGTTAATTGCTTGAAGCAAGTTAATCTAAGCCTTAGGGTTAGAACACGAATCAAGGCTATTTAGGATGGTTCCAGAGACGGATTGAGAAATATGGAGTAAGAAATAGTATAATACAATAATGGTGAAGTAAAAAAGACTTGACGTATTTTGTCAAATATTTAAAAGAATACTTTTTAAGATTTTATTGAAATTGAGACAATGTTTTATATCCTATGCTTTGTTCTTCCTTTAAACTTATACACACTAACTTAAAATACTTGAAAAGTGCGTATATCTTTTCAAAATTAAACTCACATTCTTTATTACATTTATGTGTACATAGATAGGTAAGCACATAGCAAGCTACATAAGCAGATAAATTACAACATGTTAGCTGGTTTGGGCACAACCACATATTACATGACAAAACAATATTTTATTGAAATAAAACGTGGAATTCCGCCATGTAAAGTTTTCTTTCCTTTTTTATAATAATGTCAACTGTCCAGCAATTTTATCCAGAAACCTTTTTTTATTCACGAGGCCCCAAGCTTCAACCCAAAAGTTTATAATTATTTAGATTCGGCCCTGGTACTTCCTGTTTATTTCAAACAAGACCATCGCATTTAATAGCTAGTTCAAAGGAAGGTTGTATAAACCGACCAAATTAAGGACAACTGGCTGAGAACAACTTTGGCCTAAGGGACTTTTTATTTATATGGGTTATAGCGAAAATTTGGTATGCTTTTCATTCTTTTTTTAACTTATCGTCACGGCACGGCACGGTCATTAGTATGGGACTTCAATTTACTCCAAAACGAAGGGATGACAACAAAAGAATAAAGATTTAATCGCACTTTAATCATTAATTATGACGTCACGTCTATTCAAGAGGAAGGGAGATTGCACAGGCACTCTGGTCTTGGACTCCGAGCGAACAACTACCTACTGGAAATATAATGTCAGTCCATTAATATGCAGTGATTGCAATTATTCAGAATCATTAGCATTAGCGTAGTAAAATTTTTAAATGTGGGAAAGCCATGCTTCAGGAAGAATGGGCCGGCTCAACCAGAGTAATACCATGGCTTCACAGAAAACCGACAAGAAAAAACGCTTGTGTCGTGTTTCGTTGTGTGAGTTAGATTACCGGAGGCCCAGTTACCTCCCTTCCCAATCTTCCCAATTCCCGATTCCCCAACAACCCTTAAATTCCTAACCCCCAAAAGGCCGGCAACGCACTTGTAATGCTTCTGGTGTTTCGGGTGTCCAAATATACAACCATAATTTTGTGTAAGTTATGAGTGTCTTCTATATTTGATACAGCAGTTACACATTTTAACCTAACAATAATATTTCGAATCAGAAACTCTATAACAATTTAAATCAGCGCTCTAAATAAAAATACGGACCACGATCAAAACTTTACTTTACTTTGCACTTATATAAAAAGGAACTGTAATAAATATATAGTTTTGTGAATGTTTGTTATGATAAATACAAAGTAGGGCTATGGGCTGTGGTAGGTCTCTTTGATGTTGGGTTAAAGATTTAGATAACTCTGTCGGGTCTTCCCAGAGGGCAAAAAGATAATAAACATGACTCGTGCCAACTGCTTTCATAGGCAAATTGTTATTTACTTATGAAATTAATTGTTATTGGTCGCACCAATGGCAGTTATAGTTTTGTGTAAACTGTCAAATAAAATCTAGGTTGATAAGTAAGACATTATGAACGGAGATTTCTATTTGGTAAACTAACAAATTAAATAAAGGTAAATTAACAAAGACTACATGGTTGGTTGCCACGTAACGTGTAGCGGGTTTGATTCTCGCTCGGAGCAACTATTTGAGTCGAGAAAATCACCCAATGTTTTCTCCCGCCTTAGGCGAGAGGAGACAGAATGTCAGACTCTTAACTGACTAAAAACCACCTCAGCTCTGGAAAAGGGATGAATTTACTGATCATGTGATTCGTTTTAAGAAGAATAGATGCTGAATTTGACTAGAGACCTAAATATAGGTAGCAGTAAAGTCATATTTAAAAACTAGAACCATATATTTTCAGAACACCAATAAGAGAAAGCCACATCATAATCTTCTAAAATAACCCGCAGTTATTTCCAAACTAGTTTCAGATATTCAACGTTTAGTTCTAGCCAGATATTTTGGATCTACCAAAATATGGCTGCCATTTAGGTCTGACCTAGAATTGAAAAATAGCCGCTATATCTGGCTATCTGGTAGCTTGGCCTTTAGAAGTATTGTTTGAAACTCAAATATATATCAAAAGCTTTATGAATAAAGGAATCAGAAATAGATTGTTTGTGGCGTCGATTCGTTTTCAATATTTCCATAGAAAATGTTCAATAGATTTTTGAATGTTATCTTAAAATAACCTTTTGTTTAGAAATATTATTTCTAAGAGGAAGACTTAGTGGTTCGTGGTACAATTACAAGCGCACGTGCCAACCTTTCTTAGTACGTTTTTATGATTTTCCGCGTTGTTGTTTACTAAGATTCCAGGATGAGCAACTCTTAGCAACTGTTGAAGAAGTTTCAGTCTTATTTATTTATTAATTTAAAGTCTTAAACACTATTTGTACTATAATAAGTAATTGCCTGATCCTGAACCAGAACTAATAATGATTAATGTTTGTCTTTTTTCCAGATCATAACGGTCCGATTTTAAGGTATGATTACTTTGTTTCGAAATAGTTAAGTTTTAGAGAGTGATATCTGCCAAATAATAAAAAAAAATGTATTTCGATCATGCGGGCAAGTTCGCGAGTAAGGGTTATGTGTGATATAGATATGCACGTATTGTATATTATTCTAAGTGATCAGCAACTTTCCCGAATAGAATAGACATCTCAATTGTATCTATCACATCAACAGCCTATAAATGTGTCACTGCTGACCAATAGCCTCTTCTCAAACAGAGAAGGTTTGACCATAAATCTCATCAAATTCTCTATGCGGGTTAGCGATTTTAAACTTATAATTAGAAATTATAAGCCCAGGTTTCCTCACGATGTTTTTCCTTCACCGTTTGTCAGTGGTGTCTAAATAATCTTAGAAAGCACATATAACTCGGAAAATGTCACATTGGTACTTACCGTTGGAAGATTGCGAACCCGTACCTATTGTACCTATATTATCTAGATATACAGCCTCCGTGTATCACCGTAGATGATCATAAAACGTAATATACGGAGTAATTTAAGGTCATATATGTTGTTTTCTTAGAAATGTCGTTTTCCTTCCCATAAATTCTTATCGCGTGCCATGTTTCCACAAAATAGTGGACATCGGCGCATAGGGACCCCTAAACTGTCTTCAATTTTGTTCGTGACGGCCGGAGGTCTGCGTGATAACCTGATAAACAGATGTCGGGGTAAAATAAAACATTTTTTTTTGTATTTTCCTAGCAGACGTTTGGTCTTTGTGTGTGATAGGAAGCGCCCCTAAGATATTATGTATCGACAAGTCTAGGAAAGGTCAGATCGATGATAAGTAAAGACTTTTTAAATGACTAGTTTTAGTAACAAAAAAAATATATATCTGTATGTGACAAAAAAAAAATGTTTTTAATTCATTTTCTTGACATATACCTGCTGTTATTAATATGTAAAATATTTTTATTATTGACTTAGCTGTTATCTATTTAGTCACTATTCGTGTAAATCTTTTAGTGACTCAATGTCTCGTGTAAATCTTTTAGTGACTCAAAATCTTAAAAAAAAATCATTAATAATCAAATTTTTATTGAGATATACAAGATTTTTTTCCTATCAATTTATAGACACAACAGTCAACCTGACTGTTCAACAAAGAAACTACCTACAGATTACACAGATTTTAGCACCGCCCAGGAAACGTGCATCAAAAACACCATTCAACAGTTAATCGTTTAGCCACTAAACTGTAGTCTATAGTAGTAATTTGTTTGTTATAAAACAATTTAAGGAAATGAATGTCCATGTTTCAACGTTTCGATTTCGATCTTTTTATCATCGAGTTTATATATAGACTCCCAATTTGATTACAATGTCGTGCTCTGAAGTTTCAAACAAACTTTAAGAGAGAGGAACAGAGAGGCAACAGCCCCTTTTCTAAGAAAATACACAGTGTTTGTTACTTGGAAATGTTAGAATAAATAAGTTTCAAAGATTTAATAAATAATGAAATTATTTCAGAGGGAAATATATTAAAGATTTTATTTAAACTTCTTTAACGTTTTATCAATTTTAGTCAAAATATTACCAGAAATGTATAGTAGGAGCAATCTACAACAATAGATGACTAATTTTTATTTGAATGCCGTCTGATAAATTACTTTAAAACATTAAACACGTATTTTTTATTTTCTTTCGCAAACACATACTTTCGAAGATATATTGACTTGAAATATCACATCATCAGAAATAATGTAGTAGCTCTCTCTCCTGAACTTAGCTTTGTTTTATCTATGTATTGTTTTTTCATGCGACAAAATAAAAAAATACTAACAAATATTTTTCCATTACTTAACTGACGGACTAATTTTTTTATTTACATATCCCGTCATCATTCCTATTGTGACAGAAAAGGGGATATGCTTTTCGGGAGAATAAGAAGTGTTTTGTTATTAAAATATCATTAAAGATTGCATGTTCAACAGAATAGCCCATTAACATATTTAATAAGTACCACATATCATGTGATTTTCAATTTAACCATCATTCGGTTTTCACCCTACCACATTCAAAACAACATACCATACTTTTTCAGTCATTAGACTCGATACTAAGCGGTCGTGATTTTTGTGCTGAGTAAAATGAAACATTTTAATTAATTATTATACTTTTCTATCAATAATTCTGCGGAGTTGTAATATTGAGTAAAGTGTGTCGCGTTGTTTTAAGTGAGTCATCATTGTTTGGTACAAGATGAACTAAAACTATTAGACTATTCTGTGTTAATATGTCAAACCCGGGTTTAAGCCCTTTCGGGCGTAGCCAATTGCTAAGACGTAGTCCACCCCCAACGCCCTCACCTGCAGAACAACATCAACTAAGAGACCCAGAGCCGCCAGCGTCCTCAGAGCATGAAGTTGAATTGATTTCTACGCCAGAAATACAGAAATGGATGGGTGCCATAGAAACAATATTATCGGAAGTTTGCACTATCGTGTCGGAGGGAAAAATGAATAATGACCAGAAGTTACGCGTCACTAACCTTTGCCGTAAGGTCTCGCATGGGACATCGCAACTGGCGGTACAGTACCAGTCCCTAAAGCAAAAAACCCTTCAAGCACATGTAACCATCCAGCATCTTCAGGGTCGGCAGGACATTGCAGATTCAATTAAAGAAATAAAAAAGGCAGTTGAAACGGATCGGAATACTGGTAGTATTTCCTATGCCAATGTGGTGAAAAAAGGAGAAAATCTAGTACGCCCAGCTAATTTCCAATCTATAGCCATATACCCTGCAGATAAGACGCAGTCCAGTGACGACACAAAGACTCTAGTACAAAAAATAATCTCGCCTGAAGAATTAAAATTGCGAGTCCGTGGCATGAAAAAAATTAGGAATGGAGGCGTAATCATAAGTGCGGATAGCAAGGGAGATATTGAGAAACTAAAAGCTTCCGAAAAACTCGTTTCCTCAGGCCTCAAAGTCGAAGAGCCTTCCAAACGCCGTCCTAGAATAGCAGTCATTGGTGTCCCAGTTGCTCTTACGGAAAAAGAAGTATTGGACTGTATATTCGAACAAAACCTATCCGAAAAGCTGGCCAATACCTCGCGTGAGTCCTTTTTGGAAGAGATAAAAGTCAGCCACAAATCAGGGAAGAAAGATCGGCCTACCTGTAATTATATCCTAGAGGTACCTGCAAGCATTAGAAAAATGCTGATAATTCAAGGCCGCATTTTTATAAATTGGACGTCATGCCCCGTAAGGGATTTTACAATTGTAACTAGATGCTACAACTGCCAACAGTTTGGACATGCAGCCAAGTATTGCCGCGAAACCAGACCCACATGCAACCTCTGCGGTGAGATGGGTCATGCTTTTAAAGAGTGTCCCAACAAATCGTCTCCACCCAATTGTGCTACCTGCAAACGCTTTCAGCGCAAGTGTGATCATCCCACTGGTCATATGAACTGCCCGGCACGCAAGTATGCTGAAGACAATTACATTAATTCAATTGATTATGAAGGCGCCTAAGAGCGCCAATTATATATTTATTAAGTAGCACATATACAGTAGGGTTTCTATAGTTTCTAACTTTATGTCAGAGCAATTAATCAGTGACATTGACAATTTTTCCGTATCTGAAGTCATAGTTTGTAACGTTGAGGAGTGCAAGAACTTTATTACGGCCGATAACAAAACGATTACCTTACTAACCCAAAATATTCGCAGTATAAATCGCAATTTTACCGGTTTTCAATTGCTATTACAGAATCTCGACTTATGCTGTGATATTATTGTGCTAACAGAATGCTGGTTATCTAAACAAGCAGACAATTTGCCATCGCTTGACGGTTATACGCTATATAAAACTAACTTAAATACTAACCAAAACGATGGCCTAGTTGCTTACATTAAACATACATTAGAAGTAACAGTAGAAGAACCTTTATTTCCAGGCTGTAATTGCCTATTAATTAAAATTAACCCCGACATTGTAGTTATGGCTATTTATAGGCCTCCATCTCAAAACATGGACCTATTTCTAGACTCGCTTAGTACTACATTAAGTAAAATATCTTGTCATAAAAATATTATACTCTTAGGTGACATTAATATTAATATAGCCTCTGGGAAAACCGAAACCCAAGCACATAACTACCTAAACATCTGCACATTTCATGGACTTTTGCCAGCACATAATCATCCCACTCACCAGAGTGGTTCATGCTTAGATCATATCATTATTAAGACAAAATCACCATCTAAAACATTTATTACTAATTCTTCGCTCACGGATCATCAGGCTATATTATTAACTCTACAAATATCTCCATCTAGAAAAAACTGTTTGCGTAGCTTTGAAAAACTAAATATGAAGAGTCTTGAAAACGACATGCGTGACATCAATTTTGACGCTGTTTTTAATTCCAATGATCCTAATGCCTCGTTGCAATATTTTATTGAGGCGTTACAAACACGCATCAGCAAAAACACACTAAGCAAATTATTACCTAGAAAGTATAGTAACATCAAACCATGGATAACGCCAGGTCTTGTCCGCTGTATACGCCATAGAGACAAACTTCATCAAAAGTTGAAGCAAACTCCAGACAATCTAATACTTTCAGTTACCTATAAACGGTACAGAAACTTTTGCAATACTCTATTGAAAAAACAAAAAATACAATACGACCGAGCACAGCTTCAGAAAGCGGGAAAGAATAATAAGCTAATATGGAAATTTATAAAAAGCAATACCTTCAGACAAACAAAACCAGACACTCAGCTTGATCTTTTGTCAACCTGTTTGAACCCATCTGAAGCAACGAATAAAGTAAACAACTACTTTGTTAACGTTGGCAAAAATTTAGCTGAGAAATCCTTTTCCAGAAATGCAATCACTCAAAGTATGCCTGTGGCACATAACTCTCTGGGCTCTTTCGTATTATTAGAAACAGACGTTCAGGAAGTTTTATGTATAATAGATGGACTAAAAGACGTTTGTGCTGTTGGTTGGGATAACATCCCTAATAATGTACTAAAAAATTCAAACACCTTATTGCACCGCCTCTAACACACATCTTTAACTTATGCCTAAGTAAAGGAATATTTCCGAATCTGCTTAAAAAAGCTGTCGTAAGCCCTGTTTTTAAAGCTGGGGACAAAACCGATGTCACTAATTATCGACCCATTGCAGTATTAACAGGCCTTTCAAAGATTTTGGAAAAAATTATAAACACTAGATTAATTAAGTATCTTGAAAAGAACAACTTACTATCAGATAAACAATTCGGATTTAGGCCTAAAAGATCAACAAACCAAGCAGTTCATAAATTAACAAATCTCATCTGTTCTAATCTAGATAATGGCATGGTCACTATTGGGATCTTCTTAGACCTTGCGAAGGCATTTGACACCATTTCTTGTTCCCTATTATTGCACAAACTGGAAAAAATGGGTATAAGAGGAGCACAATTAAAATTATTTGCTGACTATCTCAGTGATCGTCACCAGTGTGTGAAAATTGGTCAAAACAAAAGTTCTGACCTAAAAAACAGTGGGTTCGGGATTCCTCAAGGTAGTATTTTGGGCCCTACCCTTTTCTTAATTTATATAAATGAATTAAGCAGCTTGTCACTTGAAAATGGTGTCATTATGTCATATGCTGATGACACAGCTCTTGTGTTCTCAGGCAAATCAAAAGATGAGGTCTATGAACTTGCCCAAAAGGGTTTCAGTATAGTGTCTAATTGGCTTCACAATAACCTGCTGACATTGAATCCAAATAAAACCAAGTACATGTTATTTACTATAAGAAATACTAACAATTCTACCACTAACCTAAACATTTATGCACACAATTGTCATATGAGTACCTCCGCTGACACAGCATGCGCTTGCCCTACTTTACAAACAACTGACCATATAAAATATCTAGGTGTCACGATTGACGCCCAGCTTAACTTCCGTAAACATATTGACTTATTATGCACTCGAGTTCGTAAATTAATATATGTTTTTAAAAATTTGCGTAACATAGCAGACTTCACTTTAATTCGGCAGGTGTATATGGCCCTATGTCAGTCTATTCTTACCTATTGTATTAGCTCCTGGGGTGGGGCTCCTAAAACTATTCTCTTGCCCCTGGAACGTGCCCAAAGAGCAATCCTGAAGGTCGCTAGCTTTCGTCCATTCAGATTCCCCACCCACCAGCTTTACAGGGAATGCAAAGTACTCACAGTACGCCAGCTATTTATTTTGAATATAGTACTACTCCAGCATGCTGAACTTGGTTTTAGCCCTGTACCTTCTGGCAATAGGAGAAAGGATTTAGTTTGCACTAACACTCGGACGAAACATGTATTTACTAACAGATTCTATTTATTTCTAGGACCATATTTATATAACAAAATTAACAGATTGCTAAAGATTTATAGTGTAAGTTTAAATAAGTGTAATTTAGTACTAACAGAATATTTACAGTCCCTCAATTACGCAGATACGGAAAAATTGCTAGAAGTGTTAAACTAAATTGCTTATTTTAGTAAATTATATAATAACTAGTATAGTGTATTTTAATAAATAAGGACACTTTGCCCTTGCTTAGTCTTCAATAATTATGTAATGTGATAATGATATTAAAATGATATCCGATAAATATTCTAAGCCTTGATAGCCTGAAACACAGGTTTAAAAGAACCTAGTTCGGGTAGTCCCTATATTTTAAAATTAGAACTGTTTTTTTATTTTATTATTGCCTATATGTATTAGCCTAGATTAACTTAGTTTTTCCGATTGTTATTCTTAAGACCATTTTTTGTTTTTACCTCAACATCTGTGTCATTTTAATTATACATGTGATCTATGTTTTTAATAAATTTTATTTTATTTTATTTTTTATTTTTAAAAGCTTCCAGCGAAATGCATGTTTGACGCGTAGCAGATTGGCTACGGCGTAGCAGGGATCACCATGGCAGCTACGCCGTAGCAACAATTCAGAACCAATTTTCCATGAAATGCGCTATGCTACAGCGAGGGTTGTAAAAATGAAAGGAAATGCTCGAAATTTTTTGACTTTAAATGAAAATATTTATTTTGTGTAAATAAAAAAAAAATTCTTTAATATTTGGTTTGATGAAATAAAATCTTTATTTACAAATATGTATATTGGGCGAAGCAGTACGCTTCATATAAAATGTATGCAACTCAAAATGTAAATGGAATATATTTTAAACGAGCCAGTATTTGTATTTTAATTTGAATTTATTCGATCGTGATTTGAGAGGCTCGTAGCCAATTAGTGTAGGTAAAAAAAAAAATGCGTGTTATAGTGTACCTATTATAACGGTTATCCACTATTGTACCTTCATACCTTTTTATCCCTGAAGGAGTAGGCAGAGGTGCACATTACGGCACGTAATACCACTGTACAATGTACACCCACTTATCTTTTCACTATTTGTGTTATAAGTTCCATGTAATAGGAGCTATGTAAAGAGCCTATTACCATAATTATAGTGGGCCAAATTTTCGACACCGTGCTAGTACCGTATTAAAAAATTTTCAGAACCCGAAATTATTATATCCATTATATCCAGATATTGTGTAATAATCGCTTACAGAGACATTGTGCTTGTTATTTAGTGGCTCAAAGCAGGAGTAGGAACGAGTTGGATTTTAGTCAGTAAGAGTATGACACTCCCTCTCGCCTCACCCAAGACGGGAAAAGTCATGGAGGATTTCCCCCCTCAAAATAAAGACGTACATATAACTATGTCATCCAAGATCAAAATATCTTCAATGTCATCGATAAAAGAAGAAAAAAAATACGTCTATACGATATATCAAACAGTTTCTGTTTTATGCGAGATTTAGTTCGAACAAAATGGCTTTTGATGTCGTCGCAATAGTATCTTGTATAAATCAGTGTACATATGACGGGCTTACCTTTAATCGTAAATCATTTGATGTGAATAGACGACGAAAATACTTTCGGCATGTATTTTTATATATTTGTTAGAGATATATTATTCTGTGGAGGTTCTCGTTAACGTGAGTATAGACTATAACTTTTTCTGGAGTAATTCTGTGTAATGTAACGTTCTTACGAATAGTTAGTAGTAGTAGAATACGGGCTAAAACTAAGTTTCCAAAGCATTATAGTTCGTAAAAATACGAAATGTGTATAACTCAAAACTCACTTAGGTACCTAAGTTCAAGTCAAACTTACTTGCGAAAAACAAAGTCAACGTTTTTTCATTTCTTTATCAACCACAACACTTCTTTATCTTATTATCGCATCACATTCTCCCATACGAGGTAACAAGAGAACGACCAGCAAACTAGCAATCTCCATAGAAACACGAGTACATATGACCTCCTATATACACATGGCTACATATAAAAAACCAGTATAATTTGAACTTCAAATGTACGAAGAGATCTTACAAGGCGAGACCACGGTAAACTGGTTTTAAGTAGCCATGTTGGTATGTACAGCACTATAAAATAAACAACTCTATATAGTTTCCTAGGCAATGTCTTGTTGATTCTGTATTTGTTGCACGTGTGACCTTTTTCTCAGTAAACAACAGCCTTCAACGTTCCGTGGGTGTGGGTGTATTTTGTATGAAGAATGGCTCTTTATTTTAGTAAAGTAAAAATATTTGGTAAGAAGTTAGGTCAAAAATATATTATTATGATGAAAAGAAAAGCAGTGGAAAGATGGGAAAAGGTCATTATATTGTTTCTGAACTTTTATTTTTTATATAACTATGCCCCACACTACTACTTTATCCTGTGTCGTGGGTGCGTTTACAAACGTACAAGTTCACATACACATGACACCCAGACCCGAAACAACAATTTGTGGTTCACACAATGAGTTGCTCCGTGCGGGAATCGAACTTGCTACCCGTTGCGAGGCAGCCAGTTGCCCAGCCACTGCACCAACCGTGCAGTCGAACTACTTTATAGTGATATTCGTTTTAAGTATTTTTATGTAAAGTGGGATATCTTTCAAAGAGATTTTCAGGCAAACGACTGTAACTTCAATATTAGAAGCTTATCTATATTATAAACGAGTATTTGTAGTACATGCCAATTTACATTTTAACTGAATTTTTATTACATCACTTTCTATTTCGAACATTTTCTTCTAATCCCATAAATATGAACATCACATAAAAGTATGTATTTAATCAGATCCCGGTATATTTTTATTTTCCAACATCCCCTTACGAAAATATACAAAGATAAATCAAGCGACGTTTTCCTTAGTCTCTTGTCTGTAGATTTATGATTTATACCTTTCATGCCCCTCTGAGCAATGTAGTGAAGCAATCTGTTTACGAAGACCGGTGTTACCTCTTGACTTACATGCATACATAATAAAATATTTGAAGGTAAACATGTTCTGTTTACGGTTGGCACAGTGATTTATACTATGTCTATTAAGTGTAAATCACTATGCCAACTGCATGCACTGGGTTAAGTAACCTTTCCCTATCCAATTTTTACTTACAAGGTCACTTGACTAGTTTCAAGCCTCGCCAGGGGCTTTTATAATGAGCTACATATCGATACCTTAATTGGCAAACCAGCTAACTCCACATTTTGTCCATTTCTTTTTTGTCAATATCGTAGTGAACATAAAGTATGATAGAATTTTAAAGTATGATAGAGTTTTAAGTGTCTCCAGAAAAAATTGTTAGCGATATGCAGTCACTTTTTTTAAATCTGGCCCTTAACTTTCTCCTGTGTCGTGAGTTCATTACCAAACACAAATTCACATACACACTACAATTAAACATGGAACAACAATTTAGGGATCATACAAAGAGTTGCGCATGCTGCTCATGATGAAGACTCCCTCTGTGAGTTGAAACTAGTAGAGCTTTTCTCCATTAATTTACGTGAGTAAACCGAGATTTTATATTATAATTATTATAAAAATACAAAGAGTTCTTTCGTACCCCCACCACGTTGCGCAGCAGTCGGATCACCCAGTCCATGCTCTAACCATACAGTCCAATTATTATTGTTTATTAGTTTTCTCCTCAGAGTCATCATGTTATAGTGATTCCATGAACTAATATCCAGCCTATCCTTTGTCCTTTAGGATTTAGTCTAAAACTAAGATCCCAAGTGACGAGGCCGGAAACAAACGTAATTAACATGTACAAACATTTGAGGTCATGAACAAACAGTTTCTGACATTAATTTCGGCTTAGAGAAGCACAGAGTAGGCGCTGGTATTTAGATATATGATTTTAAGCCTTAGTCTCGTAGATACTAGATTGCTATTCCAATTTATCTAAGGTTTGACTGGATTCAGGTCCTGTAATTCTTTTTTTTTTAAATCTCAGCATTAGATTTGATTTTACCTCGTTATTGCTCATTTAAGCATGATCCGGAGCTGCGGACTACCGGGTTCACCGGTGCTCCGGCTTGAAAAGGAAGAGTAGGAACGGGGTGGTTTTTAGTCAGTAAGAGTCTGACACTCCCTCTCGCCTCACCCAAGGCAAAAGGAGAGAAGACATTGCATGATTTACCCCCTATAAAAAAACGCATTGACAATATAATCGTGTTATGCATTCTCGTTGAGATAGGCAGAATCATGATTAAGTTAATTGCTTAACAAAGACTAGAATTACAGATTATGTGCTGTTACTGATAATTTGGAAATCGCAACTCAAAGGATTACCTACTCAGTACAAATACCAATGAAGTGGTAAACAGAACTAGAATTTTCTCGTTAAAACAATGTGAAACAGCGTTGCAGAATTTATTCCGTAAACCATTAACCATTTCATTCTTAGAATTTGTTACATTCGAATTCATTTCGGTCAGTTAAAACTGATTTAAATCAATATCGATATTTTATTATGGTATAAACTGGTAAATGAGCATACGGATCACCTGATGGTAAGCAATCACCGTGGCCCACGGGCACCCGAAACACCAGAGGCGTTATAAGTGCGTGTCCAGCCGTTTGTGGGTTACGAATTTAAGGATTGTTGGGGAATCGGGGATTGGGAAAGGGATATTGGGCCTCCGGTAACTTCAATAGGTTATTTCACGTCAGTTTTCTGTTAGGCCGTGGTATCGCTCCGATCGAGCCGGCCCATTCGTGCCGAAGTATGGCTTCCTCCCACTTAAATGTTTGTGTTATTAAAATAACAAGAAGCTTTTAGTGAATTAAAATAATACTGTATGGAGTTTTGACCATTTTTATACGGAAATAATAAATTAAAATTCTGTTTTAAAATGCATAAATTGTTAGTAACATTGAAATTCTTTTTGCTAGCTCATTCGTAAACTGCTGTAATTTTGTTCTAATTTCCGCATTAAATTTTTTCTCTCTGTGTTAATAAAATGTAGAAACGCTAACAGCTATTCGAAAAGAAATATCCTTCATTTGATTACTGAACGAATTTAGTAGTTGCTGAATTTTGCATTTAATAATTTCTCTGTATTTAGAATGCCTCGTTAGTCGAGTGGTCGCAAGTGCGATAAGGGGTTCGATTCCCGGGTCGGGCAAAGTATTACTGGAGTTTTTTCGGTTTTTCGAAGAAATAAAAGAAAATCTCATTCAGTATATGGCATTGGTGGTCACCTCCTATTATTGTGCCATAACGTGCACCTCTGCCTACCTCTTCAGAAAGAAAACGCGTGACGATATAACTTCCCTATCCCTATGTATAGCATAAAACGAATAAAACGTATATCTGTTAAATTACAATATATTACAGATGGCTTCGAAGTTGTAACTAGCTCATTGACAAACTTATTCGTTGTGTCGCTGTAGTTAAAGTTGCTTCGTCCGGCTAGTTTGAATGCACAAACTGTCGTCTGATAAACTACGAGGTTGGAGCTAAAGTACATGTTTATTGGTGTTACTTTGACTTATATTTACTTAGGTACTGGCTGCGTGGCTGTTAAGTATTTGTAGTATCCTAAGGCTTGTAGTCAAATTCTACTAAATGTGTAATAGGTGTCGTATGTGGAGAAAATGTAAAGCATTTAACACAATTAAACAAAAGAATTCTCTGTTTGACCTGTATCATCATCAGCATCAGCCGAGAGACGTCCACTGTTGAACAAGACCTCGTTAGTCTTCCACGTAGAACGTAAAAAATTTATCGGTATGTTTGTTCTTAATTATCGTTTGATTGGTAAAAAGAGGTTGGAGTCGGATTTTTTATTTTCATTTGCACTTAGGTGGGAGTCGCAAGAACAGTTAAACACATACTTATAACTATTTCGGTTGTCTTGTTGTCTGTCGTCTAATTGCTTATTTCTTAAATAATGATCTAGTAGAAAATAAAAATAATCCAAAAAATAACAACCATTTTGCAGCCTGTTTACTGAACAAATACCATTTCAAATTATTAAGGTCAAAACGAAAAGACGAACAAATATTTTTATTATATCTTTGGAACTATTTTTTACTTTACTTTTTATTGATACTTTCATTGGTACTTCCACAAAAATATTTAGACACTTAAATTTCATGTTCTTTTTTTTAAACAATATTTCATCTGAAGATTTTAGTTGTAACTGAAATATTAAGTTACAGTCAATTTATTTTCCATGGAAACCCACTTCAGTTTATGCCTCTATAAAATTTCTTATCGCGTCCATTGCAATGATTGATTTCACATTTAACATGATTTTGTTCAAACTCTTTCTATTTTTGTCTTTAAAAGGTTTTTCAAACGTAAATTTTGGTGTGTTTATTATATTTTTTTAATATTTTAGTGATAGGGATCTCCAGGTCTTTTGTGTTCTGAATTTTAATTTTTGGTTTACGTAAATTTAATTCTTTTATTTTAGGTGTTTTGGCTGATCCAAATGGTACCATTCGTGTACAACTATGGAGAGCTCAAGGGGATTTGAATCAAGAGGTTATCTCTGAATTTGAAGACCGAGGTAATTAATCATTTTCATTTTATTTTCCTTGTAGGTATACAAAGAAAAACTCTATAAAAATTGTAAATAGATTTATTCATATATATATTTATTTTTCATGTATATATACCTCAGGCCAATATCCTAGGCAGACACAACGGAACGCCAATTACTACAAGTCTTACATACTGCTTTCGCTCCATCAACAGTCAGTCTTTTCATGCATGTGCGTCGGCTAAGGGTACTTTTAATTTGATCCTTCTAATACATATATTGCCATTCCGGTCGATCTATGTCCGTCGAGGTCACCCTTAACTGATTACAATTAAATTTTTCCAATACATATCTATATCTGTACCAACTGGGTTATTTTATTCGTTTTCGAGCAAAACAAACAGAAACTCATACATACAGTCGTAGCCAATTAAACTTGCCAAAAGAAAGATAAAATAAACAAGATATAAGTTCCTCTTTATGGATAAACTATGGGATAGTCTTCCGAACCATTAAATGTAATCGTTTAGCCGACATAGTACACTATAATGCCACTAATGTGGCCCCATAAGGCTTCGGTCTGGACAAAACTGCGACAAAGAACTCAATGGGCCGTAGGAAGATGGATTGTTTTAGCCGTTCCTATGTTCACTAACCAATAGCTGTATTCACGGATAGTTTAGTCTTTAGAAATTGTGAGATTAACTATTAGTTTGATTGCTGGGTAACTAGCTGCCGTGCAACGGGTAGCGGGTTCCTCACGGAGCAAAACTTTGTGTGATCCACGAATTGTTGCTTCAGGTCTGGGTGTCATGTATCTACAATGTGATAGGGGCGAGACTTCTAACCCGTTAAGGCTGAGTACTACATCTAATTTTATCGACAAAAAAATAATATGGGGGGTTGAACCCCTAATTGAAAATATTGAAAAATAGTGATTTTTTCGGTAAAAATAATTCACAAATGATTTTTTTTCTCACCAAAACATTATCAAACATATGAAAAAAGTAATGAATTAGTTAGCCAAGGTTATTAGCTACCGTTTGTTGTTTTTTTTTTGTTTCTACAACGCATACAACCTTTGATATCAAAAAAAGTAAAAAAAATATTAAAATAGCCATAACTTTTAGGGGGAGGGGATTCGACCACTTCGACTCCCGACTTTTGTCGATAAAATTAGGTGTAGAACTCAGCCTTAACGGGTTAGAAGTCTCGCCCATATCACATTGTATATATTAATACGTGATGCAAAAACTTTGGACCTCTTTTTACGAAAATTGCGCGGACGTAGGAGCATAAAATTTGGTACACTTTATAGTTTATGTGAAGGAGAAGTGCAGGACGCTAATATTTTTCAAAAATAATGCTTATAAAGTACATTAAATCAATAAATAAAACATTACACACACATGCATAGTATCTGATCGTATTTGACAAAACGTCAAAAACGATAGACATTGCGATGATATTCTCACGTCTCATATGAAAAGAGTTTTATAAAAGAGTTTGAGTTAAATAAAAATTATCCTTCAACGTACATTAAGTGGTATTGTAAATTAAATAATATATGGTCGAATTTCGGCCATTAGGCGACCACTAGTATGTGAAATTGTATGTTTGTAAACGCAGACACGACACAGGAGAAAATCTTAAAGAGGGGCAACGTTTAATTTTATTTAAATTTGTTTGTTAAGATATATGGTTACTTTTGTTACAAGCTTGCGCTTAACTAGCTGTATTGATTCTGTTAAGGATTGATCCAAAGATCAGATATTAATCTCGTAAGCAGATATGATATTTTTTCTAGAAAGGATAAAATTGAACCTATTTTTTGGTACTGATGCGAGTAATGCCAGGGGCAATGTAATGGCTTGTTATTGTTAACAATTTGATATACCTCTAATGGCTTGTAGAAGAAGAATAGGACTTATAGCGGTTTATATTGATTTAAGAGCAAGACAGAGATATTAACTACATAAAGATTAATTATTATGTTATCGGCTTACTTAAGTAACTGTTTGACGAGGAACTCTTCTAGGTTATGTCTTATTTTTTGTAACTTCAAGCCATGCCAGGCTTGTATATGATTACGAGCTCATATACATAAGAATAAAGCCTCCGGAGCTGCGGACTACCTAGCGGGCTTACCGGGGCTCCGGTTCGACAAGCAGGAGTAGGAACAGGGTGGTTTTTAGTCATTAAGAGTCTGACACTCCCTCTCGCCTTGCCCTGGCGAGAGAAGTCATTGGATGATTTTCCCTCCTTAAAAAAAGCATGGCTTAGTATGTTTCACGAAAGTTATAATAAAATTAAATAATAAAATCAAATACTACAGCACACATCACCGATGAGATATGGATGCGAGATAATAGAACGATCGACTTCATGATATTTGATGCAGAAGCTGAGCGTATGGCTTCTCTTTTGGACAAAAACAATGTCTCTCGTAAAATTTTAATAGAAGACGTACGTGAGAAAGTTGATGATGCTCTAGTGCATACGTTTCCTACCAGACGCAATGGTAATATGGGTAAGAATGTTTCACTTTCCGCTTTTGTAGCTTCTATTCCGTTTAGCGTAAGGTTGAAATTTCATCATCATCATCATATCAGCCTTAAGACGTCCACTGCTGAACATAGGCTCCTCCAAAGTCTTCTTGATAGGCCGGTTGAAATTGACCTGAATCCAGATTGAAATTTAATCTTATTGAACTCCAAGCATTTATTTCAATTAATCCTTAATTTGGCACTTTTGAAACGTAAAATTGAATTGTCCGTCAGTCTCTATGTCAGTGAAGCTAGGTGCTCGTTTCAAAGTGTAGTTTCAAATGGAAAAGAACTACTTACTTGAATCTAGTCCAGATGCCTAGTCTACAAATAATCTGATAATATTCCGACATAAAATAAATATGTATTTATAAATACCGAAAACTTACTGCTAGAATATTCCAAACATATTACCGAATGTGTAAAACTTCAAAAGTTACAAAACTTATGCTGATATGCCAAAGATGTTTAGAGCAAACTTCGCGGCGTGGGCGCGCCTAATGTTATTTTAACTTTAGTTGACTCAATCCGGGATTTGGTTTGCTTATATTTCTTTGATGGGTCAGCTGTATTACATACCTTTAATAAAATTAATACTTTGACATGTTTTATGAAGTGTCTTAAGACCTTTTAACATGTTATGGAAATATTTAAAGTTGCTAACTACATAGCTTTCGCTCTCGTATCTTCTATTGACAAACATGAGTTTATCGGTTTGATTCCAAGCTCAAATATAATGTTATTCTATTTTGCTTTCAAAATGTTCAATAGATTCTAAGACTGTGGTCGGTTTATAAGATCTATTATTTCTAAATTTTATTTAACGAAGGCCTTCTATCGGCGGCGTAGTATCAATACCACTATATTTTTTCGAAATAATAACTAATGTATACCCATGAAATTCAAAGAACGTATTCCTATTTAAAAGGCCGGCAACGCACTTGTCACCTCTCTTGTATTGCGGGTATCCATGGGTGGTGCTGATCGCTTTCTTTCAGGTGACAAGTCTGATCGATTGCCCCCTATTCCATAAAAAATGAAAATCTCCATACATTTGTTGCCCACTTTCCTTTCATAATTATGTAAAATCAACTGTAAAATGGGAGTAGGTTCCTACATTTTTATATTCTACTTCATGTTAAAAAGATTTTCTTTATACAGTTAGAACGTCTAGAGGAAGTATGGACTGGACAAAATATCCGACTTTGGATCATATTTATGCATATTTGGAGACAATTAATAAAAAATATTCACACTGCAATTTGATCACTCTTGGGAAGACTTTGAACAATAAACCTATTTATGTAAGTATTAAAGTTAATTTTGTAATTTTTGGCAATTTCTGATCTTGATTAGTGATGTTAACTGCATGATGGCTACCAATGCCAAAGAGTTCCAGAGGCCTATGTGGTGTAGGGGATGGATACAGAAAAATCTATAGTACGGCATATAAGAGGGATTGGTTTTTATGATAATAGAGTTTAGAAAACCTGATTTGGCGATGTTATATTGTGTTTCTCAAAATAAATTCTCTGGAGATCGCAATTTGATCTCTCATGTTTTGAGAGGTATGCAAAATCATCGCTCTTTTTTAAATAAAATGTCTGAAAACTTGGGTGCAGAAATAATCATTGTATTTTACTATATGTTAACTTTTGTTTTAGGTATTAAAAATATCAACAATGAACCCTACAAATAAGGCTATTTTAATAGACAGTGGGATACACGGCTGTGAGTGGACATCAGTAGTATCAACGTTGTACTTCATTGATTCTATTGTCCATAGCTTTTACAAGCAACCATCGTATATTAAGGATCGAGATTGGTAAATATTGTATAATTATGGTATAAGCCGGTAAACTAGCGGCACGAATGGGCCGACTCGACCGGAGTAATAGCCGACCTCGCAGAAAACCGACGCGAAACAACGCTTGCGTTGTGTTTCGTCGTGTGAGTGAGGTTATCGGAAGCACAATACCCAACAATCCTTAAATTCCTAACTCACCATAGACCGGCAACGCACTTGTAACGCCTCTGTTGTTTCTGGTGTCCATGGGTACCGACAGTGGCGTAGCGTAGTGGGGGCGGCAGGGGCGGCCCGCCCCGGGCGGCACTTTTTAGGGGGCGGCAAATTTTAAACAATAAATAATAAAAATATTTTGTAAATATTTCAACCATTTTATATTTTTTTCGCAACTAGAGATCGGAGAAAGTGAGTGAGAGTGAGTGAGGATGGAACCTTTAACGAGTGGTCCGCCCCGAGAGAGGTACCTGAGGCAAGAATCCGACGATTCGTCGGAACCAGTAATTGGTAGGGTAAAAATGGTGAAGGCGAAATCAAGTTCCCTCGATGTGGGACTTGAAGATGATGAAGCTCAATGCCAACTGAGGGCGTCTCTGGCGCAAGCCAAGCGGGTGGAGGCGCAAAAGGACCTGGAGGAGAAGGTCGCCGCCAAGGAGCGCGCAACCGGTGCCGCAAGGTCCGGCTACGGGGCTTCCAACGTCCTCTACGCAGACCACTTACTGGCTGAGCTAGCGCAAATGGCGCTGGAGGACAAGGAGGAAATTTTGGAGGTGGCCTCCAAGTCCTCCAACCTGAAGGGATCGGCTGTTGCCGACAAACGAAATAGGAGGCGATCTGTCGCTGCCGGCCGTCGTACGCAAGATGGTCGACAGCGCGGAGTCGTGGGACGCGGTAGTGTCCTTCTGCGAGGACGTGATGTCGCAGAAGGAAACTGCGGAGCGGGAGAGGGAGATCTCCAATCCCTTCCACGCCGCAGTAGGCGCACCGGGCGCAGCAGAAGGGCGGACAACGCCCTCTTCCAGCCCCCATGAATGGGTCCAGGGGCGCGGGACTTGGGTAAGTTTGGGCCCCCTATTCCATAGACCCGAGGTGATGGCGTGCGCGAATGTCGGCACGCGCCTCCGAGACGATGCACGGGGTAGCCCAAACTTACCTACCCGGTGCATGAGATGAGGTCAGGACGGACCTGGCATGTGATGTGGGGCTGCGGAAGAATCTGGACTCTCGCGGCCCCCACGATCACGTGCTGAGTAGACACCGGGGGGTTTTAGCCGGTAAGAGTCCGGCATACCCCTCCGCCTTTCCCCGGCCAGAGGAAGTCCACGAGGATTTCACCCCGACAAAAAAAAAAAAAAAAAAAAAAGGTTTGGGTTAGGTTTGGGTTAGGTTTGGGTTAGGTTTGGGTTAGGTTTGGGTTAGGTTTGGGTTAGGTTTGGGTTAGGTTTGGGTTAGGTTTGGGTTAGGTTTGGGATAGGTTTGGGTTAGGTTTGGGTTAGGTTTGGGTTAGGTTTGGGTTAGGTTTGGGTTAGGTTTGGGTTAGGTTTGGGTTAGGTTTGGGTTAGGTTTGGGTTAGGTTTGGGTTAGGTTTGGGTTAGGTTTGGGTTAGGTTTGGGTTAGGTTTGGGTTAGGTTTGGGTTAGGTTTGGGTTAGGTTTGGGTTAGGTTTGGGTAACCCAACCTAACCCGAACCTAACCTAACCCAAACCTAACCTAACTAAACCTAACCTAAACCAAACCTAAACCAAACCTAACCCAAACCTAAACCAAACCTAACCCAAACCTAAGCCAAACCTAAGCCAAACCTAACCCAAACCTAAGCCAAACCTAAGCCAAACCTAACCCAAACCTAACCCAAACCTAACCCAAACCTAACCCAAACCTAACCCAAACCTAACCCAAACCTAACCCAAACCTAACCCAAACCTAACCCAAACCTAACCCAAACCTGACCCAAACCTAACCCAAACCTGACCCAAACCTAACCCAAACCTGACCCAAACCTGACCCAAACCTGACCCAAACCTAACCCAAACCTGACCCAAACCTAACCCAAACCTGACCCAAACCTAACCCAAACCTAACCCAAACCTGACCCAAACCTAACCCAAACCTGACCCAAACCTGACCCAAACCTGACCCAAACCTGACCCAAACCTGACCCAAACCTGACCCAAACCTGACCCAAACCTGACCCAAACCTGACCCAAACCTGACCCAAACCTGACCCAAACCTGACCCAAACCTGACCCAAACCTGACCCAAACCTGACCCAAACCTGACCCAAACCTGACCCAAACCTGACCCAAACCTGACCCAAACCTGACCCAAACCTGACCCAAACCTGACCCAAACCTAACCCAAACCTAACCTAACCAAACCCAAACCTGACCCAAACCTGACCAAAACCTGACCCAAACCTAACCCAAACCGGGTTTGGCATAAAGCGCTTCTTTCGAAGCTTTCTTCCTATGGTCTTCCCGAGAAATTGTGCGAATGGGTCTACTGCTTCCTTGCAGACAGAAGCATTAAGGTCGTTGTCGACGGGGAATGCTCCGACTCTCTGTCTGTAAACGCAGGTGTCCCTCAAGGCTGCGTGCTATCACCTACCTTGTTCCTCCTCCATATCAATGATATGTTGCAAATCAGTAGCATTCATTGTTATGCGGATGACAGCACAGATGATGCCTATTATACCGGTCGCGCTAACATTTCTCGGGAAAACGTCATTGAGAACTGAAACAGACTTGTGTCTGAAATCGAGACTTCTTTGCGGAGAATCTCAGATTGGGGTGATCTTAATTTGTTCCAGTTTAACCCTACTAAGACACAGGTCGGCGTGTTTAGCCCGGTATTAGAATTGGGATACTTGGCATCAACATTTCGAGCGACATCCATATCCGTGGCCATCTAGAGGATAAGGCTAAATTATCCTCGAAAAAGCTTGGTGTGCTCAACAGATCAAGGCAGTATTTCACTCCAGCCCATCGCCTGCTTCTATATAAGGCGCAGGTTCGGCCCTATACTAGTCTAAATACTAGTCTCATCTGTGGGCGGGGGCACCCCAGTACCAGGTTCATCCTCTGGACCGCGTTCAGCGGTGTGCGAATCGGATTGTTGAGTGGCAGGAAATTTAAAACCGACTTGACACTTTGGCAATGCGTAGAGATGTAGCTTCGTTGTACATTATATCGCCTATACCACGGGGAGTGCTCTGATTCATGACTGTTCTCGCCGAAAAGTTCTCTATTATGAATGTATGTAATGTGTAGTATACATTAAATTAAAATACCCAAATAAGGGGGCGGCAAAATTGTCTTCCGCCCCGGGCGGCCGACACTCACGCTACGCCACGTACCGATTGCTTACCAGTGATTCGTCTGCCCGTTTACCGGCTTGTCCTATAACAAAAATCATATGACAACGATGATGAGTCAATTAAGTTATGTTTTCTTTTAGGCATATCATACCAGTTCTAAATCCAGATGGTTACGAGTACAGTCTACATAACGATCGATTATGGAAGAAAAACAGGCGGAAAGTCAGCGAATTCTGTTATGGAGTAGATCTCAATAGAAATTTCGAGTAAGTTTTCATTTTTTATGTGTTTTCACTTCACTTTGAAACGGTTTTTTTGTATAATCTATTTATATTGTTCTATACTAATGTTGTGTTTTGAAGGATTAAATAAGACGATTACTATATATAAATGTCCGATAAACTGGGAATACCGAGAAAAAAAGAAACTTTTTTTTTAAAAGCGAACAACCTTTAATTTTTTTACTGACTCAATTGTTTTACGTCAAGTACTATCTATAAACCAGTCTTCTAAGTAGTCTAAAATCAATGTATATTAGTAATACAATATGGCAGAATTTCATCCTCTTTTTCCTTAAGATACGTGATGCAAGGCGATATTACCGAATCAACCCCAGTTGACCCCATATGAGAGGCAAGCGCGGCTTAACCTCCCCGACCTATTGACTCGGAAGCGTTTCAACCCCCCAATCTCACTAAGCCTGTGACAGCAATATTTTCTCTCCTTGTCTTAAGACAGAAAACAGTTAAAGGGCAAATCCTGTGCTAGTGCGGTCCATGTTCCCATATGTTCCCTATAGCGTTCGACGTGATAAACCTGAATTAGTCACATTTGTTAAGTGGCACCACAATGGCAAGCGATTTGTTAAGTGAGCACGTTTGTAAAGGAAGAGTTACTTTTTTATAATAAATTTGGCCCTATATTAGGATATTTTCCTGTATCGTCCGTGCGACTAAAAACATAAATCTTTCTTTCTTCCTTTTCTTTTTTTAAACGTTGCCCCACACTAGGATCTTTGTTGTGTTGTGGATCACACAAAGAGTTGCTACTTGCGGGAACGAACTCGCTACACGTTGCGCGGCAGGCGATTGCGCAGCCAACGCGCCAACCGTCCAGTCGATAAATTGACGTGTATATCAATCACACGCAGATTTGGAAAAACAATTTCAGTTTTAAATAAGCCATTGTTCTGTGTGGGAATCGATCGCACAGCTACCGGACGGCCAACCACACAAACCCAGTCATTTTGGAGGTTTCAATTGTTTTTTTAAATTTCTTTATATAATTAGGGACTTTTATAACGCACAGCGTATGTCAGTTCCATCGTACCCTAAAGTTTCGATTTATCAGCATAGTAGTCATGATTAAAGTGTGTCGATTGTACATTTCTATTCATTTGTTTCTGTCGCCTGTCGCGTCGCGTCTCGCTGTCACTGCAGTGATAATCCGTGGTTAGGCTTTTCGATCACAGTTTGATGATCAACCAGGGAGCCATTAGTTTAATTGTTATTTCTTCTCGTTTGAAAAGTATTCGGAAAGTTAAACCCGATTTATTGGTAACCGTGAAGCTGATTTGATTGGTTCGTCTAAAGATTTAGTAGAAAAAATCTATTTTCGGCAGCCATAAATTCCATTTATATGGGCAAAGAAAATGTAATTTTTTGGGATTCATATTGGGGAAAACGTTTATCTTTTGAATGGTTTGGGAAACATATATTTTGATTGAAATCAATTTATCAATGTGTTCGTACTTGCTTAACTAGTTTTTTTCAGTATACACACCGTTGTTTATTTTAACTGTTTAATAATATAATACTGACATCTTTGCCAAATCGTAATGGTATTTAAAAAAAGGACTGATTTAAAAAAAATAATAACTTAAAATTAAGAACGGAACCATAAAGAGACAGATAGCTTAAGAAAAAGCTATTTTTTGTTGTATAAAATGACAATGTTGAATGTTTAATTTACAAAAGAGGAATTATAAGGTTTCACGGCTTCGGGATTAAAAACAGTGCTAACCGCCCGGGGACAGAGATTCCAAAATAAGGATTTGCTTTTGTTTTGTTTTTAGTAGGTATTTTATTTTTTATTTTTTGTCAACAAAGCTTGTCTATAGCTGATTAGAAAAAAAAAACAAACGGCAAATAAAAAAGAAAATTATACTATTTTTGTCATTCCAAGATTCAAAGTAGGTTTATTTTATTAGTATGGTAAAATTCATTTCTTAATTTGACGTATTTGGATAATACAAATTTAGTACAGGTATCGGACATATAAAGACCAGATTGGCGATATATTAAAGAAGGGCCTAATTAAAAGAACCTTTAACCGACAAGCATGTATGAAAAGACTGATGAAGCGAAAGAGATTTTTGTAATATTTGTAGCAATTGGCGTTCCATTGTGTCTGCCTACTCCCATGGGAGACAGGCGTGAGGTTATGTATGTATGTACAAATGTACACGCGGCTACTGTAACTAGTATACACCAACACATCGGCACAACTATCGCTACACAATATCCCTGTGTGGATATTCCGTAGTAATGTGCATAAAAACGTTTGACCATTACGCACACATTGGTATATATTATAAATTTTGTGTCGGTATATGTATTTTTATAATTTAATAGATGGGTAAGGTTAAAAATATTTACAATTGATGATATGATTCAACATTTTCACTAAACTAGACGTAGTGCTCGTAGACGAGTGGTTTAACGAGCTTGCTCTAATCGTCTCCCTCTACGCCGATGTGGGTTCGAAACCAGCAAAACATATTTTTTAGATGTATTTTATTTCGTTGTTTGTCTTTTTTAAGTTTATTTTTGTTTTCTGTATAATAAAATCAGACTATAAAAGAAGCATTTAAGTCGGTAAATAAAACGATATCTATTTTATTACATATAATTTATTTTTATAGAAATAAAGTATAAATATTGGATATAAATCAAATAAAAAATGTTATTAATTGTTTTCATAGACAATTTTTTATTTATTAATGATTATTACAAAAAAAAATATATTATTAAATAATAATTTTTATTATTAATTAAATAATAATAAATTAAATTTTAATATTGTTTATTACTATTTATACATATCTTTTTTTCAATATTAAAATTTAAAATTAAAAAAAGTATTAAAAAATAAAATTATTATAAAAATTTAATTAAAACATTTTTTTCCAAATTTCCGCTTCACAGTAAATATTGTTATTTCTTGAAATTAGCAAATTTTTGTTATTAGAATTCTCCATTTTGTGTTTTAAGGCGGTTGCTATAAGATTCAATATTGAGTGGGCAATATGTTAGCAAAAATGTGACGATTAATTCAAATAAGTTTTTAACATTATAACATTTCGAATCATATTCTTGGTTAAGGATGAGCGTAAATATAATGTTTCAAATTAGTTGAACAGCAGTTACATAAGTTATTAAAAATGAGAAGTGAAGTGAATCAACATGTTGAATAGAAAGAAATTATGACAATTTCTAACCGCATAACAATAACATCACTTCACCGTATTTTCTAGACTGCATTTTAATATTATTTTAAAAATATAAACATTGTAGTTAATTTGGACTATATATAATTTGGCTGATGGCTCAGTAACTGATTCAGAAATCGATATAACTCAGCGTTAACGCAAAAATAAATCAATATAAATAAATTTAAACTTTATGCTGCTAGCATGAAATTAATTATTTACATCGTTAAATATAACCACATTATTAGCCCTATCAAAATTTATAAAACTTCTGGCAAAATTTTATCGCTGTTCCTGGTGCATTGTGGGCAGTAATATATTTTTGGGTGGCTTCCTGCACCTTAAACCAGAATGCAGGTGCCTCCTTATTGTTTGCGTGAAAACATCGTGTGCAGTTGCTGCAGTGCGCGTTAAAAAAGGGATCAACCTTATGCCTGGCTATGATGTCGTAGTGCCGGGCTAACGAATTTGCCTTCGGCTTCGGCCCAGCTTGGCAATTTTCAATATCACCAGTCTCCGCATATTTGCGCACCCATAACTGCACGGACTTACACTATTAAACAAAAATATATTATTTAAAATACCACGAAAATCTATAAAGTTACTTATCAATAGGAATAAAATATAACTACAAGTAGCTTTAGTTGTAAACACAAAAATTATACAATATTTTATAATCAACATATATATAGGTTTACACAGTAATAAAATGCTACTAAAATCCTTAAAGCTACAACAGGATTAATAATAAATTATTTATAAGGATATTTAAGAAAATATTATTATTAGTATCCTATTAATATAAATTAAAATAGATTAAGTTTTAAATTTATTAAGCAATAATTATTTATTCTTAACAATAAATTCATCAATAATAACAAAAAAGTATTCATTATTCAAATATTAATATTCATTAATTTTTTAAAGTTATTATGTTTTGTATTTTATAAAAAAAAAATTATAACATTATTTTATTATATTTAAAAATATAATTTTAGAGAACTTTAAATAAAATTATTAATTCAATCAATTACCCAGAATATCAACATAATAATTATCTTATTTACTCACCGATATCGTTAAGCGCCTTTCTATTTCACTAAAGAAAAGATCTATCTAAAACAAAAGATCTATCTTTTGTTCGTGCAAAATAATTACTTCTGCCTTTTTTAAATTTGTGAAGTGTTGAGACATGTTGAGCTTTACACACGAATTATGTAGCAATAAACTATGAAAATGAAATGCTCATAAATTGACAACTAAGAATATAATTTTATTTTGTAAGTTGGGTGATCTGGAAAACATTTAAAGAATTGACGGTAGTTACTTTATAAACGGGCTAAATAAAATGACCCGAGAGTTGCGTGGTCGCCACAAACATTACAAATTTAATACTCAAGTATCGAATCATTAGAAATTTAGAATTAGATGTTGTTTAAAAATATTTGATAAACACTACAAAAAGAACTAGTTATTGCTGGGTTCGATCCTGCGACACCTTGCCTGATAACTCAAAGCGTTAACCATTACGCCAAACGTGCAATTAATAAATGTTACGAAATATTGTAATGGATTCAATAACATAAATATACGACGAGAAGATTCCTTTAGATATATTTGTATGGGTATAATTTGTGTAGCTCGATCTTTCGATTCGATTTATTAAATGTTTGTTAAGTATTATTTTTATCTCTACCCTTGTTTTTATTCATAAAATCTTTTACGAAATTCTTACATATACCGACACAATAATTTATAGTATATACCAGTGTGTGCGTAATGAACAAACGTTTTTATGCACATTACTACGGAATACCCACACAGGGATATTGTGTAGCGATAGTTGTGTCGATGTGTTGGTGTATACTAGTTATCGTTGCAATTTGTACATGTAGTAAAGTTTCTGTGAGAATATAAAAATAATACATACTGGTTGAGTGGTCCTGAGCATGACAGTCGAGTAAAAGGGTCTCGAAATGGGTTCTCAATACCCCGTATTTGGTTTTTAATTTTTTCAATACTAACATAACTGCTAACAATACTACATATTATAAAACGAAATCGCTTTCCCTGTCCCTATGTCCCTTTATATGCTTAATTAAATCTTTAAAACTACGCGACGGATTTTGACGCGGTTTTTTTATAGATAGAGTGATTCAAAAGGAAGGTTTATATGTATAATACATGCATACATAATATACCACCATTGCACCCGTGTGAAGCTGGGGCGGGTCGCTAGTGCTTAATATAACTGGGCATAGGATACCATAATGAGCCAAAATTCTAAAAGTAAAATAGAAATGAACAGTTTTGTTAGCATTACATAACTTTATGATGTGGAGGCGATATTTTTACACCCACAATATAACTGGGTCAATTGCATACTCTCTAGCTAGACGGTACAAATGGCCGAGCCGGCTACAGACATAATTAGAATTCACAGTCAAACCAGCCAAACGAAGGCTTTCCTTATTTAACGAGCGGCCAAGCTAACCGCAATAATTCCTTCAAATCCACATTTAGTACTTCAGATACTTATTTTTAAACCTTTTCTCAGATTTTTTTTTTTAATTTTTTTACAAAATGTTCTCTAGCCATGTTTTTTCTTTTTTTATATATAAATGCGCATACGTATCACCTGATGGTAAGCAGTCGCCGCCGCCCATGGACACTTGAAACACCAGAGGCGTTACAAGTGCGTTGCAGGCCTTTAAGGAGTTAGGAGTTTAAGGGTTATTGGGGAATCGGGGATTGGGAAGGGGGTTATTGGGCCTTCGGTAACCTCACTCACACAACGCAAGCGTTGTTACACGTCGGTTTTCTGTGAGGCCGTGGTATCACTCCGGTCGAGCCGGCCCATTCGTGCCGAAGCATGGCTCTCCCACACTTAAATGTGGCCCATGTGGTCTGTTCTCATTTTTATTCATAAAGTGTTAGCAGAAGGTTCCACGTTGTATAATTTTCGGTCGACAACGTTAATTGCTTCATAACTAGTACCTCATTTCTTCTTGTTTCGTAATTGTTCGCGTTCGGGGAGTTTTTCAACGTCGAAGGGTTGAGACAAAGGGTACAAAGTAAACAATGTTCTATTTTAAGTAGCAATTTTGGGTAAATTGGAATGACCGATATGCTATATTTTTTTTAAGATTTCTTTTGAAATTGAGTAGCTGTTCTATACTTACTAAACTATTAATAGGTACTAGTAGTAATGTTTTTCCTAACCTATAAACGCCGGCAATGCACTAATTAAATTTATTACACTGTTTTAAACTATAACTCGATATTATGTAGGATTACTAATTTACAATGTATTACAAACTATGATTTTACAATATAATATGTGTCTTAATACCGGTCCCTCACTTCCATATACGGAAGGACCATTCATTTAATTCCATTTAATCCACCATGGGTGCACAAACTGACTACTAATTTAATATTATGTTATCTACCTGATTAAGTTATTATGTCGGATAAGTGCGGGTTGACATTCATAACCATAACTTAATGGAAAGGTGCTCAGGCTAACACAGAAGCCATCAGGATACCCAGCAGGGTTGATGCCCGACCTTCAGCTGCAGACTACCTAGTAGGTTAACGGGGCTTCAGATCGAAGAGCAGGAGTAGGAACTTTGTGGTTAGTAGTCAGTAAGAGTCTGACACTCCCTCTCGTCTAAAGTTCTACACTGTTATTTTAAGTTTGCATAGAAACTTAGCAAAATTTTGACTTACCATAAATGTTCAGGTCAGGAAGATAATGATACATATTCAAATAGTATATTTTTGTTATATTCAATGAGATACATAATTATTATTATCTATATCTGAAAAGCATCAGACGATCACACGAATACGCGAATACACGAATACAGTTTGAAGATTTGCACAGTTAATCTTGAAAATCAACACAATATTTTCGGAACAAATCTAAACCGTCAAGATTATAACTATAAAAACTTCATAGATACTATCTCCCAACTTAAAACTACGTAAACAAAAACAAGATACTCTGTATATACCTATATATCATTTTAATGAGACCAACAAACTTTCCCTTTGCAATTATTTCCATGAATCTGTAGCGCGAGGTTGCAAAGCGCTAATGTAACAGTTTATGTTTGTACTGGCACGCTACCGTCATTTATAAACGAGAGCAACAGAGTGGGGGTTGCCCCTCCCCTTCCAAGTTTAGCATTACATCCCCCAAATTGCAACGTAACCCCTTATGGGATTTGTAAGGGTTTGGTTTCGTGTTATCATTTCTGAAACTGTTTTGAAGATGACATTTTGTTCGTTATATTTTGGTTTGTTGATTTTTTGGTTATGTTTATATTGTATGTTAATAAAGCATGTTATATAAACTCAAATGTGGAAGACAATGTCTATGATTTCTAGTACAACGAAACTTTATTGTGGTTTTGTTGATTTTGTATCCGAATTCGATGTATCACAATAAGGCTAAATAAACTTTTATTTTGTCATAACAGTTGGTTTAGTCAAGACATGTCAAAATAAAAGATAGTTTAGTCAAACTTAGTAAGAAAACAGAGATGTCACTGTAATATAATAATACCGTATTATTTCTAATACTATAATTAAAATATAAATTAGAAAAAAGAAAACATTTTAACATATAAAAAGCAGTAGCCCACAAGTAATGGGAGAATCCAACCTACCGGCAAGTTAGTGCGAGCCGTCGGGCCTCAAGAGAGAAGAATTTTCAGACAATACGCGTCCCGAGTTCAAAACTACTGCTTTCTGCATCAGGTCGTTGACCTAACCATCTAACCATCTACCGAACATAATTAATGAGAAGTACGGTGCTGCTTTCTGCATCAGGCCCAACCATCTAACCATGTATCGAACATAATTAATGTAATTATTTATTTATGTTATTTTACTCCAGATACAATTGGGCTAAGCAGGATTCCACAAGATCTATATGCAGTGAGACGTTTTGTGGACGTGCACCATTCTCTGAAGCAGAAACCCAAGCCTTTAAGGTCAGTTAATGACAATCTTGCATTAAAAAACTACTTTGTCCTATATTTCTTCCAATTTTGTGATATGTTCATTAAGCGTTATACAGAGAGACTTGTTATTCGACGTATTTCATAAAGGAGGTGATAAAACAACTAATTTCCTACAAAATTAGCCAGTGCCAAAAAAGCAAAAATGTTGAATATCTCAGAAACTAGCCGTTTTCGGACCAGGGACTTCAGGGCTAATTTTGTAGGTAATTAGTTGTATTATCCCCTCCCGAGAGGAATACGTCGAATTACTAGTCACCCTGTATGTATGTATGTAAGAAAGAGCAAAATTATTTCAATTGAATTTTATGAAGCAAAATAGTAGTTTTTCTGGGAGACATTTTTAACCGACTTCCCAAAAAGGAGGAGGTTTTCAATTCGGCCGGTATGTTTTTTTTATATAATCTTTGCTAAATAAAGATTAATCTTTAATAATTTGCCTTTGCAAATCATAGTCGATATTGTAAAGTTTTATCTACCAATGTCTAAGAAAATGCGATATTTTTATTCCATAAAAGTTTCGTCGTTAAAAATATTGGACGATATTCTCCCCTATTTTGACCTCGCTTCTATCCCCCTCGGCCTACTAAGGATTAATGGATATTATACGTCTTCAGAACTTTGTCTTCTTCTGGCCATTGTGACGTTTATAAACTGATCATTACTATATGTCAAGTGCAGTTTAATAGTTAGTTGTAGGGGGCTTTTCCAACAGAGATGTGCTATGTTACGTTACTGTGGATGCGTTTGGCTTCCACCAATCTATACTACTACCTATGCTACTACCTTATACACCACTAGTGGAAACGGGTTCAGATAGGCTATGTTTTTATATGGAAAGAAGCGTGCTATGGATGTGTGTCTATAGCACTCAGGAATAATGTAGCTACCAGTGAAAAAATTTTAGGATTGGATCATTAGTTCCAGAGATTACCTCCTACATACAAACTTACAAATTTTACCTCTTTATAATATTAGTATAGATGTTTACCATTTTAATTTATTCAGTAAAATGTTTATTTTCCAGAGATTAACAGACGGACCACGTTTCCATGGTTACCTATCTATTCACTCCGCTGGCACGAAGGTTCTGTTTCCAATGGGAGTAACTCGCAGTGACCATGCCGACCAAATTGTTATGACCAAGGCGATGGCAGAGGTAAGGTTTCAATCTATCCGGAGCTGCGGACTACCTAGCGGGTTACCGGGGCTCCGGTTCGAAAAGCAAGAGTAGGAACGGGGTGGTTTTTTGTCAGTAAGGATCTGACACTCCCTCTCGCCTCGCCCTAGGCGGGTGAAGCCATGGGATGATTTTTCCTCCTCAAAAAAAAAAGGTTTCTACCTACTTCTCTCTTTATATCATGAAGATTTTCTTAATGTTTTCTTCTGGAAAAGAAGGCTTATGGTCATCGCGTACATAACGGTACCGCTCCAACCTAGCTATTATCTTGTCATTACGATTATGTCGTATGATACTTATATATTTTCATAACCTCAATACACAAAAGCGTTCTTACGTAGTAATCATCCAATTAATTATTTAATCCTGTAAAAGGTCTACATTACAACGACTATTTTGACATTTATTAAACAAGAGCTTATCATTCACCAAACATAATTTCAAACTATACCTTTAAAAAGAAATCGGAATACAATAATTATTTGACGAATTCTATCTACGAAATAAAAAAAAAACATAAAAATTGTGTACCCACTTATGTATTTTTTTCACAGGCAATGCGTAGCCTTCAAAATTATCAGTACATTAGTGGTGATATACATGCTTTGAGGAAAATAGGCTATGGCATGGCCATAGATTGGATGTATTTCACAAAAAAGATCACACATTCATACATTTTGGAGACAAGAGGACAAAACGGACTGGATGTGCTTGGGCCCAAGGAGATTTTACCAGCTGCCAAAGAAATCCACCTCGGCATAACGAAATTTGCTGAACTTTTTAACTCATAGTTATATATTTAATTGTACCTACAGGTTGTTTTGAGTTATTTACATTAAAAGTATATTTTGTAGCGACATTTTGTATTTATACTACTAACAGTTCTTTTGATTGATAAGACCATAAAGAATACTTGGAAAAGTGATACAAACAGATATAAATATTTATCTGATTTTAGATATCTGTATATGACACACAGACTATGTGGTAAACTGCTGATGTCCTGTCTACTACCAATGGAAGATAGGAATTATGAAATATGTGTGATTAACAAATAACAAAAGTATCGTTTTATTTTATTTAATGATTACATGAATTATCATCAGGTGTATGAGTGAGGCTATTGCCATGTACTGGGCACAATTCCAGATTCCGTGCTACTACTGAGAAATTTTCCGAGAACCGAAAAAAAGCCTAATAATTTTTAGTAATAATAATTTTTTTTTTTATTAATTACTTTTCGAGAATTGGATCACAGGATATACAAATCACACAGATAAAGTGAAACAGATAATTATAATTATCAAAGTAAAAATAATTAAAATAAAACCAAATGAAAGGGTTATTTTATAACGAATGCTAGTAAAATAAACAGGGAACGTTGTATTTATTGAGTTTATCGTGAACAATAATAATTACGGCTCACGTTTTGTAATTTCACGGAGCGCTTTCTCATCACAAAATGTTAATTTAATACGTGATATAAATTTTAATAGAGTTTTGTATAAATAGAAAACTGTTGACTAAATATTGTGTGTTTCTTCTACTAAAACTCTGTTTCATTTCATCTTTAGTTTTCGGCCAAAATCAATTCATGCACCTTGCCTTTTGGAGCTGCTGACTACCTAGCGGGTTATCGGGGCTCCGGCTCGAAAAGCAGGATTAGGTTCTGAAGAGTCTGACTGTCCCTCTCGCCTCATCCAAGGCGGGAGAAGTCATTGGATGATTTTCCCCTCTCCAAAAAAGGCGCCTCACTTTTTATGGAACAAGCCGGTAAACCAGCAGACGGATATGACCTAATGGTAAGCAAGCCCGCTAGAAACACCATTGTTGGGGAATCGGGGATTGGGAAAAGGGAGGTAATTGGGCCTCCGGTAACCTCACTCACACAACACAAGCGTTATTTCACGTAAATTTTCTGTGCCTTGGTATCACTCCGGTCGAGCCGGCCTATTCATTAACTTCTAAAATACTATAAATCAGGCCCAGAAAAATAATTAACCCAAAAATTCAAAGTACGAACATTAATCCCGAACTCTGAGATGTCAAAAAAGAATTCAATAAATTAATAATTCCATTAAAACTGGCCGTAGTTGCGACGTATAATAATAAAGATTTTTGTACGAATTTTACGCGATTCTGTTCAAAGTGAGACAAGTCTCAAAACTTTGTGTTACGACGTACAGTTAGAGCAATAAAGAATTTGTTATTAGCTGGGAACTGTTCAGAACTTTTCTATTATCCGATGTATTGAGGAGCCATTTAGCCAATGATACTTTAAGTTTTTTGGAGCTGGAACAAAGTTAGGTGTTCAGATTTTTTGTGAGGTCTTGAATTATTTAGTGCGTTGGGGAAACTATCGCAAAAACGGAATAAGGTTTTACATTTAGTAAAGTATGAAAAAAGATCAATCTATAGGTTTCACCATAACTTCCACATTTGGCAGGCTGTGTGAAGATTGCAGTTTACGTTTAGGTTTATTCCGGAGCTACGGAAAACGTAACAGATTACCGGGGTTCGGGCATAAAGCATGAGAAGGAACGGGGTGGTTTTTAGTCAGTGAGAGTCTGACCTATCGCCTCACACAAAGCGGGAGAAGTAATTTGATTATTTTCCAACCTCAACAAAAAAAGAGAAATTGGTTCAGGCTTATATTAGAATGCCGTCACCCATTTTTTGTCAAATGTGTAAGTCTCTTAATCGGCTCCTATGACACCCTTCATGAAGAAGCGTGGATAAGTATTACCCTCTGTCAGCATGCATCTTGATGTTATTTAAAACTAAAATATTATTCTATATATTTTTCTTATACAAAAACTTCATCAAAAGTCCGAGCTAAAATCCTTAAGTTTGAAATTTTAATAAATGAGTTGGAAACTAGCGCCTTTTCGTTGTAACTTCTAACAAGATGGCGGCATGTAATAGACGTGGAATATTTAATTTAAAATCTAAAGGTGATTAAATAAGTTAATGTCTTTTAAATATCTAAGAATGTAAGATTAAAAAGATGCCTTTAAAGGCAGGGACGGTTATGAATGCTTGATGGCTTAAACCTAGCAAGTGTGCGAGAGCCATGCTTCGGCACGAATGGGCCGGCTCGACCGGAGTGATACCACGGCCTCACAGAAAACCAACGTTAAACAAGGCTAGCGTTGTATTTCGTTGTGTGAGTGAGGTTATCAGAGGCTCGATTACCCCCTTACCAATCTTACGCAATTCCCATTTACCCAACAACCCCTAAATTCAGTTGGTAATCTCACAATCAACGAAACCATTTGAATGGTCAAAGAAAGTCAATGAAAAATTTCTTTAAAATTACACATGTTTTGTATTCGGGGTTACAATTTAAGACCAGACGTATATAAGTATGTATGTATACAACCGATAGACTATCGAACAGCCAAAGTATGTAGGCCTCTAAATAAACATAATATACTCAGAGAATATTATCCGCACACTTACCTATGTGCTCCTACAACATGTGTGCTTAACGAATACTTAACCGACCAATTAATTTGACCCCTCTCCATCACAAGAATGTACCTGAAACTAACATAGGAAGGAGTTCTAAATACATTGGCTATCCGACAAAAGGACCTTAGATTCCCCACCCACGAGCATAACTATTCAGTATCGTTGACAATAGAATAATATGCCTATTTCCAATCTTTTATTTTCCGTGAATTTTTCCATTTTAATGTATTTTCTATAAATATTTAATTGTATACGCTTAAGGATTTTGGTTTTGTTTAAGAAAATAAAACAGGTAATATGGATTTTTATAATACGATTTTAACTTTTAGGAGGAAAGTAAAAGTGTATAAAAATATAGGTACTTACCTACATACTTTTCATTACCGATATTAAATGGATCGCCTGATGGTAAGAAATCGCCGCCGCCCATACATGCCCGAAAGACCAGAGGTGTTACAAGTGCGTTGCCGGCCTTTTGGGGTTCGGAATTTAAGGGTGGTTGGGAAATCGAGCATAGTGAAAATTGGGTATGGGGGAAATTGGGCTTCCGGTAATCTGACTCCCACAAGGAAATACAACATAATCGTTGTTTCACGTCGGTTTTCTGTGAGGTCGTGGTATCACTCCGGTCAAGCCGTACCATTCGTGCTGAAGCATGGCTCTCCCACACTTAAGTGTGGAAGATATAGGAAACTCTCTCATGTAGAGAAGGTCCATAGGTACTCCAGCAGTGGTCTATCGCGGGCTTATTATTACCTTATTATCTTATTAATACATAGAACCAAATTATGATCTCTGAGAATCATATTATGAAGTCAGTAACATTTTTTCCAACACAACAATCAAGCCAGACTTCACACTCATCAATCAAATTGAATGAGGCAGCCAGCAACGTAATTAAATACCTTATTTATGTACTTACAATAAAAGCAATCAACTAACATTAATTGAATGTGGGCAAGAACATACCTACGTACAATAATGCGTACAGCCAACCAACCAACAGTTTGTTTTCACATGTCGATGCCGCGCGGTCGGTTTCAAATTATCGAACTGTGTAATCGGAAACAAAGCCGTTCCGTGGCTCGGCAAAAGAAAATAAACGACATACGATAAAATGGTACTATGGGAACTCGATTTTTGTAGACATTTTTACAATATGTCTTTGTCATGAGAGAGACTGTCTTTTTGTCATGAGTGCTGAGTGTTGTTATGCTTTTTTGAATATTAACCTTTGTAGATATTCGAATAAGTAACAAAACACATTCATACATTCTACACTTACTTTTCACCATTTCTGCTATAAGTCCCATGTAATAAGGGTGAGCCTATTGCCATATACTGGCCGCAATTCCATAATCAAAATTTTCGAAAAACCCAGTAATACTTTGCCCGATCCGGGAATCGAACTCGAGACTCTTTGTTCGGCAGTCGCACTTGCGACCACTCGACCAACGAGGCAATCTGCTCCTTTTTTAAGTTAAGTCAAAATTCCATATATAGAGATACCTAGTGATATCTACTTTAGTAGTAGTTTAGTACTTTACTTTAGAATGAGACAATTGTACAAAAATTTAATTTGCCCTCAATCTTCAGAAACACAGGAGGTAAAAAGGTACACATGAATTAACGAGAATCTGAACCGAACCAAAAGTCAACCGTATCACAAACTCAGTTTGACGAGTTTCAATAGTAATGTTGTCGACTAATACTCGAGGAAAGAGCAACTCGATATGCTTCAAACAAGTGTAGTAAGGAAATATAGCTGTACGAATATAACAAGAGACAGTCCTATCATCGATTCTCCGATACAATGACAAATTGGTTTGTGATGTGAAATTTTTCTAAGAAATATAAGATTTGAAGTCTTCCGTTAGGTTGTCTGAAGATGTAGTATTTGTTTTTGGATTATGAAATGCATGTAGCCAGTTCTGGGTTAGATTATTGTTGTTCTAAGCTCGGTTGGTTTAGGTTTATTAGAAAACACTGTTCCTTGGCATTATGTGTCGTAATGAGCACCTCTGCTTACCCCTTCGGGGATAAAAAGGCGTGACGTTGCCTGTTCCTCGGTCTCTTTTTTCGTTTCAATTGATGGGTCGACGTTTGGCCACTATATCGCCTGGTGGTAAGTGATGATGCGGCCTACGATGGAGCACGTCTGCCCATACGCAACCTATTCACTCGTGTTTTAAAGACACCCAGGTTATAACCATCAGGAAATACAGGCTCCGACAAAAGAAGTCCACTCCATAGCAAGTAGTCCCTGTAAAAGTAAAGTTCCTTAGTCGGCTCTTACAAAAACTGCGAGAAGAATAGCGATTAGGGAAATGACAAAATGTGATATAACATCATCCGGGTTTACCGGGGCTCCGGCGCGAAAAGCAGGAGAAGTAACGGGGTGGTTTTTAGTCAGTAAGAGTCTGACACTCCCTCCGCCCTCGCCTCGACAAAGGCAGGAGAAGCCATTGAATGATTTCCCCCCTTCAAAAAAAAAAAAAAAGAAATATAACACCAGCACCACACATCAAAACACCAAAACATCAACTCACATCAAAAACGTCCCACGACACATGACATGTGTTCAGCATTCATGCTCCAATAAAAGCTAAGCTTTACAAAACCTTCATTCCAGTAACAGAACACCCATTCACAGGGAAAACTTTTAAGCGGCTTACGTATGGTCACGTGACACGAACGCATTGTTGCATGCATGTATTTGTGGAACAATGCTGTAGCAACCCTGCCCACGCTGCAAGTCCCACGCAGAATAAATGGAAATAGATTTTCCACGTAAGCGTTATAGGGTTAAAATTTTGAGCTAGTCTTTTCTGAAATGGAGTGTTTAAAAATATATAGTGTTATTTTTAGAATTTAGAATGTCAATGTTTGTAGTGTAATGGTTGACTAATGTTGTGCTAATAGTGTTAAGTCATGTGAAATAATTGACTTATACAAAATATGCTTTGGCATATTATATCGATGACATTGTCGTTAGATAAATTTATGAGTGTTTGTATCTATAATATAAGTACTAGGGTGGCCCAGTATACTTCGTTCCATCTTAAACATTTTTATCTCACCTTTTAAACCTTCCCTGGACTAACACAAACAATTTAAGACCATGTCGAATCGGTCCAGCACCTTGTATTTGCGACCATTTTTACCGTTTTCAAGTCGAATGTTTGAAAAAATGAATTCCTCTCTCTACTATCAATATAAAAATTACCATGATTTCTTTCACAATTATGCTTGCCTGGCAATACCGTATATTTGTATAAGAGAAATGATGAAAAACCGCAGAGTATGCAATAAAGAGTTATATGTATCGATTACGCTAGACGAATCATAAGGCAGGAAGGGTCGTTAATTCCCAGACCGACGCACTGCGGTTCAGTTAGTGGGCATCTGGGGTATTTTTTGGGCAAACCTTTTTGGGCAAACCTTTTTTGTCTTATTCCGTGGTATGTACAAACGTTTTTCATTAGTCTTGTTTGAGCCCTAGTCTTGTATTGTGGTAGTAAAGTTGTTGGGTTTTATGTGGACTTCTATTGTGAAAGGAGGTTGTGGATTGGAGTATTTATAGATTGGGTATTTGAGTATTACGGTGTGATGATCTTTGTTTACAATTGGGTAGATGATTAATTTTTATTTTAATGTCCGTCTTGTAGATTCGATTATTAGATAAAAATATTATACTTTTTAATTTGTTACAGAAACGGATATTTTCGAAGATATATTGGTTTGATGTCACTTCTAGATACGTTTTACCCGTAGAGATGGCGTATTTGCTCCGATTCCTAAAGTTTGATTCGTTTTATCTAAGTATTGTTATCTTATATGACAAAATAAAAAAAATACGGGTCTAATATTTTTTCATTGCCTAACTGGCGGACTAAATAGATTTTAAATTTTCATACCCGTCATCATCCCTATGTTTGCAGATTGAGATTGATCGGAAAAGTGAATGAGTGATTCTGGTGAGTTTTTACGTCACTATTGTGGTGGTAATCAACTTTAGATCGAGTTTTTGTAGCTAATAACTGGATCAGCAATTGTAGAACTGCATACTTTTTTTTTTTTTTTATGGAATAGGAGGCAAACGAGCAAACGAGTCACCTGATGGTAAGCGATCAGCGCCGCCCATGGACACCCGCAACACCAGAGGAGTCACAGGTGCGTTGCCAGCCTTTGTTTTTTAAAAAGGAGTATGCTCTTTTCTTGAAGGTTTGAAGGTCGTATCGGTTCGGAAATACCGCCGACGACAGCTCATTCCACAGTTTTGCTGTGCGAGGCAGAAAGTTGCGCGAGAAGCGCACAGTTGTGGCCTGCCAACCATCTATATGGTGGGGATGGAAATGCTGTCGTGTGGGTCGATGGCGAAAAGAAGCGGCAGGAATAAGACCAAACAATTCCTCAGAGCACTCCCCGTGGTATAAGCGATAGAAAATGCACAATGAAGCTACATCTCTACGCATTGCCAAAGTGTCAAGTCGGTTTGAAACTTCCTGACACTCAACAATCCGAACCGCACGCCGCTGAACGCGGTCCAGAGGATGAAGCTGGTACTGGGGTGCCCCCGCCCAAAGATGAGAGCAGTATTCCATATGGGGCCGAACTTGCGCCTTATACATATAGAAGCAGGCGATGGGCTGGAGTGAAATACTGCCTCGATCTGTTGAGCACACCAAGCTTTTTCGAGGCTAATTTAGCCTTATCCTCCAGATGACCACGGAACTGGACGTCGCTCGAAATGTTGATGCCAAGTATTCCAATACCGGCTGAGGCAGTCAGAGGGGTACTTTGAAACTGAGGTGAGACGACCAACGGTAGTTTCTTAGCGGTAAACACGCAGACCTGTGTCTTAGTAGGGTTAAACTGGACCAGATTAAGTTCACCCCAATCTGAGATTCTCTGCAAAGAAGTCTCGATTTCTGACACAAGTCTGTTTCGGCTTTCGATGACGTTTTCCCGAGAAATGTTAGCGCGGCCGGTATAATAGGCATCACCTGTACTGTCATCCGCATAACAATGAATGCCGCTGATTTGCAACATATCATTGATATGGATGAGGAACAGGGTAGGTGATAGCACGCAGCCTTGAGGGACACCTGCGTTCACAGACAGAGAGTCGGAGCATTCCCCGTCGACAACGACCTTAATGCTTCTGTCTGTAAGGAAGCAGGAGACCCATTCGCACAATTTCTCGGGAAGCCCATAGGAAGGAAGCTTCGAAAGAAGCGCTTTATGCCAAACCCGGTCGAAGGCTTTCGCCACGTCCAAGCTCACTGCCAACGCTTCCCCCTTAGACTCGATCGCCTGTGCCCAACGGTGTGTCAGGTAAACCAGAAGATCCCCAGCCGACTGACCTTTACGAAAACCGTATTGTCGGTCATTGAGTAGTTGGTGATCTTCTAGGTACCGCAAGAGCTGGCAGTTAATAATGGACTCCATTATTTTCGAGAAGAGGGAAGTTATGGCTATCGGTCTGTAGTTGGACGGATTTGTTCGATCGCCTTTTTTAGGGATCGGGTGGACCAAGGCCGTCTTCCAGGATTTCGGTACTACGCCTAAAAAGTAAGAGAGCCGAAAAAGACGTGTTAAAACTGGTGCCAACTCCGGAGCGCACATCTTTAACACAAGGGGTGGAATCCCGTCGGGCCCACTCGACTTTTGGACATCAAGGGACAGGATCGCCAAACGTACCGAACGCTGGTGGAATCGGATATCTGGCATATGCCACCCACACCACGGCACGGCAGGCGGCCCACGCCCCCGTCATCCAGTGTCGAGTTGGACGCAAAGATTTTACCCAAAAGTTGGGCTTTATCCCTTGCGCCATGAGCCAACGAATCCCCCCATGTGCAGAGGTGGAAATGACGGCCTGCAGAAATTGCCTTCGATAGCTTTGGCGAGCGACCAGAACGCACGAGTTCCCGAAGGAAGGCGTTCAAGCTTCTCGCCAATTCTACCGATGTACTGAGACTTAGCCCCTGCAATAACTCTTTTGAAGGACTTGGAAGCAAAGTTATACTCTTTTTTTAAAGTACTGGTATTTACATCCCGTGCCACCACCGCATCGGCCCAGGCTCGATAGTCTTCACGCTTCCTGCGTGAGGCCTTTCTGGAAGATGAATCAAACCAGGGCCGATACCTGCCACCGACAGGGACCAGAGAGGATGGGACGAACAGCTCCATCCCCTGTAGCACCACATCGGCGACAGAATCGGCAGCGGCGTTGGGATCATCCTGCAAGAAGCAAACCTGTCTCCAAGGATAGGATGCAAAAAAGGACCGCATCCCATCCCAGTCTGCCGACCTATAGTGCCATACGCGGCGAAGACGTGCATCTTCTAGACGCGGCGAGCGCGTCCAAGATACAGAGCTCCGGACGAGACAATGGTCCGATGAGCCTAGGGGAGCAACAACGGACACACTGTAGCCGTCCGGGTGAGAGGTCAGCAGAAGGTCCAACAGTGAAGGCCTCTGGTCTTCCACATCTGGGATGCGCGTAGGCGCGGTAACCAGCTGTGTCAGGCCAGAAGCAAGGGCTAGGTCGTGGACAGATCTCCCTGCGTGGTCAGTTCTACTAGAACCAAGCCAGTCGGCGTGGTGGGCGTTAAAATCGCCAAGTAGAACGACTTCTGCAGAGGGTATCTGCCCTTGTACAGAGTCTACAGCCGCCTGGATGTGTTCCATGAGTCGGTCAGTCTCGCTATCACCACTATGGGACCTGTATAGGCACGCATAGACACGGGGGTGGTCGTCGTTATCTACACGCAGCCATAAGATGGAGAGGTCCCTACCTTCAAGATTTCTGAGGCGACGAAAGCTGATATCGTCTCTAATGTACACGCATACCCCGGCCCTAGGCAAGAAGGAGTGCTCCAGTCCATACCCAGGGTAGGTGAGGTACGATGTGTCCAACGGAGACGATATCTGCGTCTCAGTTAAAAAGAGCAAGGCGGGCTTTGCTGTCTCAAGATGGTAGTGGACAGCGTTAAGGTTGGAATGGATTCCCCTGATGTTGCAGAAGTCCACATTCAGCGTGGCAGGGGGTGCCGAAGTTATTTTGCTCTTGCCTCGAGCTGTAATGCGCGCAGTTTTGCCCCCCCCAGAGTACGATGTGGGGCGGCCTAGACGTTCACGCTCAGGGTGGTTGAACTCTGAGTATGGACGTCCAGAGAGGATTCTCCAGTGTAGTTGGTACCCTCCTGGGGTAATCGAATTGAGTTGAACTGCGCCATTACGTAGGGGGGATGGTGGGCCTCCGGTACCCTCACTCACTCGGTGAAACACAACGTGAACGTTGTTTCACACCGGTTTTCTGTGAGGCCGTGGTATTACTCCGGTCGAGCCGGCCCATTCGTGTCGAAGCATGGCTCTCCCACGGTGAATACTTCCATTCATATAATACGAAAGGCAGGACACTTATTACTTACCGGGGCTCCGGCTCGAAAGGCAGGAACGGGGTGGTTTTAGTCAGTAGGTGTCTGACACTGAAAACATTGAATAACTTTCTCTCCTTAAAAAACACACTTATTACTTTTCTAGAATAAAATCATATGCCTTTTAATTAAGTCCACTTGCACCTAAAATTGTGAATAATTATTTTCAGTTTTCTACGGAAAAAGTTAATTAAAACGTAATTTATTATCTTTTTTTGAGCTCCGGAATCTTCGCGTAATGATGTCAGCGTCGCTTTGAAATTCAAATTCGAAATTAGAAGACTCATATACTTTTTTAAATTCACATTTAGAACGCGAGGTGAGTATGCGGAACAAAGGTATTTGAGACACGACTTGATTTTAAAAATAAAACGGAATTATGGTGGAATTTTATTTCGACAAAAATGTTGATGTTGAGAAAAGGACTGTTCAATTCATTGACTGCTATAATTATTAGAGTATTTTTCCAAAAATTTTAATAAAAACGAATACAAAAAGAATACATATTTTACCCTATTATAATAATTTTTTACAACCCAAGCGAAAACGCGGAAAGCAGTTAGTTTTTAATAAGAAAAAGCAATTGAGATTCCAAGTACTACGAGCGAACGAGTCAAAGTACACTTGACGGAATGCGATCCATTCAAAGTCCTCAACCAATCTTTGGTTACAAACAGTCAAATATTTGTCCAATTTTTTCATCTCGGATTCGGATTATTTCCCTCTGTATTGTGCTGGGGTACAATTGGAAGCTGTACGTATTTGGTTATTGAACACAACATGGAGATTGCTCCTGTCTTTGAAAATATGCTATGAGTTATACATTGGATATTGTCTGTTGTTTTGTCTTCAATCATTTTATTTGTCATTTTCGTAATATATGGCTTTATGAAGTATTGTTGACGTTTTCATGTTATTTAAAAGCTCGTCATTTGGGATGTAAGGAAGAGTCTTGCATTTTCAACGTTTAGCCTCTTTAGGGACTGAATGATGAATCTCAGGGAATAAAGTTCCCTAAAAAAAGGAGCATCCTCTTATCATCTTATTCGCATGTAAACTTCATATGTGCGATGTAGGATTTATGACGTCATCCGTTGATTTGATCGTCGATTGTTTAGGTGCGACTTCTGTCATCTATCACTTCTGTCGTATATCGCCACAGCTTCAATCAAAATGTAGGTAATCTATTTATAAAAATCTATACTTTAACTAATTCTATAAGATTTTAGTATCATCAAGTGTAGTAGTGTAGTATATTATAGCACAAGTTCCATTACTCATTAGAATGAAAGGACAAAGCCACAATAATGAACTAGCACAGCAATGTAAGCGACAATCTGTTCCCGACGCGTTCAAATTCGCATCGTATTGTATTATAACCATATGTCCCACGTGCACAGCTGAACATCGAGCTATACAAAACCAGTTTATCTTGGTCTCGCTTTATACTAACTTTCCGTACATTCGACGGTCAGTTTATACTGGATAGCACAGCTTGATGAGTTGTCGAGTGTGCCTCATTGTAAAGACCTACAAAACACATATTTGGGATGTATTTACATAATAGACAAATATTTTTTATATGCTGGAAATGTCCCCTTTGTACGGTTTTGTCATATTCAGATCAACATGCCATTAACTAATTCTAGTCTATTAATATTTCGTAATAAGTCGAGACACGCAATATTACTACAGGGATATTAATAAACGATAAGAAATGAAATACGACAGACACACTAAATATAACGGTTTACTTACGTAAATTAATGGAGAAAAGCTCTACTAGTTTCGAGTCACAGAGGGACTCTTCATCATGAGCAGCGTGCGTCGTGACGTAGCCTACAGTAGGCCGTCCGACGTTGCCGCGTCTGTGCAAAAAAAACGATTGCTAGTAGAGCTTTTCTCCATTAATTTAATTTAGTATGTGTCTCAACATAGTTATTAAAAATACGGCAGACACATTATACGGTTCATAGAAATGTTTGGCATACCTAATTTAACAGAAAACTTTTTAGATTAAATACAGTTTACATTTCAAACCACAGTAATTCCACGTTTATGATTATACCAACCAGTTAAATAGACCAAATAAACATAAAACCAAAATTCCCTTTAAACTCCTTTACCAAAAACAATAAAAAACATACTTGAAATAATCTAAAAGTCTATAAAAGCCGTGTCAGCCCTGTTCGCGCCAATTTTGTCAACATTTCGCGCCATAATAGCTCATTTTGGCGCGGAGTTTGCGTCGCGTCGCTTTAAAAATGTCGCCGGCAGAGGTAGATCTTTTGTGATGAGAGTTTATTTTGTCAAAAGCGTTTCGAGCATTGTTTAAATCTGTACAATTAAAACAATGGTGGAGAGAACTAGTAAACTTTATTTACTTTGTGTAGAAATGGGAGATAAGTTTGTGGTTGAAACTATTGTCTCTGTCAGTACGGGTCAACGAACTTTTTTTAACGTTTTTTGTTTGTTTAACTTTGTATTCTGTGGTACGCTGTTACTGTTGTTACGTGAGTTGAATGAAACTAATTCATTATTACTTTTTACTGTTTAACAATAAAATATAAATAATTTTGTACTGTTTAACACGTTAACTGCCACGTAGGTCACCGGTAACCTACGTTAGTGGAGGATTTGCCTTCAACAGTTTTCTGAAGGCTTAACAATAATATTTTGTATTAGTCATTAGTCTTTAAGTGGCGTGCCCAACAGGGTCCTTAATTGTTACCCACATATTATATAAGAACTATATCACATTAAAGAAAGCAATAAAGAATTTGAATTTGAATGATTACAGGATCTTATAATGATCCTTGTTATTATGTATGGTACTGGTTTTCTTATCATAATTTTATTTCTTTTAAGGATTGACAACTAAGTAGAATTAACTTCCATTATTTTTACTCGTCCATGATAAGTCACTATTTATTAAGTATACAAGACAACGACAAGATTTCAATTTAACTGCTAATCAATGCCATATAGAAGTCACTGGCTCGTAGTTCACTAAGAAAACTAATTAATTCCTCCATGATCAAGGCGGTATTATACCAACATGAATGATCAACCGACATAACAAAACTGGGTCATGCGCCGTTGAAATTAATCGTGAAATAAGGGCTCGAACAATACGATTCTTTGTTAGTTTTACGTAAAAGAGAAAATAAACTAATGAACGCCTCTTGACGTCACTCCCTTCTGCTTGTTGTTCGAGTTCCCTTGGACAAAAACACTCTCGTTTCGTGAAAACAATTGACGTTTTCTGTCTACACGACTTTAATGAGTCGGCCGTATTTTGAAAGCTGCGTACATTGAAATTGGTTGCCGTCAAGTACTGTTTAGCAAATTCTCTGAACATTTCAACATTTCCGTTGGTTTTAAACGCGCGTTCTGGTATTTCGATTGGTATTTTGCTGGTAAATTAATTTCGTGATTGAGTTATGTTTCTGAAGATGATTTTGTCAGTATTTAGGGTTATTTCCTCAAAGTGGTTGTAATCTTGAGTAAGGAATTTTCTGAATTTATTCACGTGGCCATAAGTGTAGCTCTAATTATTACAACATGATTTTCAATTATCGAGTATTCATATTAATTATCATATAATCGGGTACATGACTAATTTTTATTTTAATGTCCATCTTGTAGATTATATTAAAACATTGGACGCGTATTTTTTTATTTCTAAGGGAAACAAATACTTTCGAAGATATATTGATTTCAAAATATATTGACTTCACAACTAGGTACTAAATACGTGTCTGATATTTTTTCATTACCTAACTGACGGATTAAATAGATTTTTAATTTTCATACTCCGTCATCATCCCTATTCCATAATCACCAATATTTTTTTATTTAAATGGTCGTTTCTTGTCAGGCAGAGACATTTCAACGACAAATGCTGTAGCAAAACTGTGCAAGAGATCTCTTCATAACTTGTCACCTGTGTGCAGCGATGCAGCGCTTAGTTCACACAATGCATAAGAGTTCCAGTGCGTGACTCAAATAGCAAGTAGCAATTATGTACCTTCCGAGACTGGCATAGCGTTAATTTTCGCTTAAGCTCTGAAAAATAAAGAAAGAAGAAGTAGCTATTATAATCTTGGATGAATGTAGTAGGTAGCTTTTTTGTGTAGTTCTAACATTAGAACTTAAGACGGGATATTTACCATGTTTATTTATGTCTATGTATAGTTTTAGCTTATCTTTGAGCACACCTTTCTTGTATTTTCTTTACGATGTTGTTCAAGATGTGATCAACGTCAATTTTGAGATAAGCTTTGAAAAGGTTGGTATGGAAATCATACAATTGGTCTCTATTTGAGCGTTTTCGGTTTTTTCGAAAATATAGTAACATAATCTGGAATTGTGTCCAATATAAGGCTATACAATAAGTTCACCCTCTATGACATGGTGAAAACACTTATAACACATGGTGAAAAGTGGGTGTACATTGGCATTACGTGACATAATGTGCAGAGGCACCTCTGCCTACCCCTTCGAGGATAAAAGGCGTGACGTAGACGTAATTACTTACTTCACCGGCCAATAACTTTTCAGAAGCGAATCAACCGTTATTTTCTGATTACTAAATGGAAACGCCGATACTGTTAATAGTGCCTAAGGGATTAGTTAGTCTTAGAATAATTAATATATTTACGTAACTGATTGGATCAATTATCCGTTAATAATAATGATCCAATCCATTAGTTAACGGGATCCTAATTACATCGCCATTTTGATTACTCAATGACAATGATAAATTAATGGACCAGCTGTAGGCACCTACCACAGTAATTGCTAAAAGAATTAATAATTTTATTATAACTTTCGTGAGACATACTAAATTAATTATTATGTTATCGGCTTAATCACGTAACTGTTTGACGAAGAACTCGACTAGTTTCAAGCCATGCTAGAGGCTCATATTCATGAGCAGCATTCTGCGACACACGACGCGGCGATCAGTAGCAGTGTGACTATTGCCGCATCGTATCAGCTTCTAGAATGGTTGAGGATCGTGGTTAGCATCAGGGTTGCATCTGGAGCGGATGATCAGCTTCCAGCGGTATAAGTCAAGCGCATCTCTTACAACCGTGTAAAATTTGAGGACGAGTCCTTCACCTGATCGCTCCATCTCGTTGGGAAACGCACTCCGCACTCCTGCCTTCGATATTTTTTATAATCATTTGTATTTACATTAGGTAAACAAATTGTATTTATTTAACTCTTTATGCACATGAATGTGTACATAGGTGGGCTTAATACCGTAGGCGTTTACTATCATCCAAACCAAATTTAGGTGATGCAGTGAAAAACCATTGGTAGGTGCATAATAAATAGTCAACATTAAAAATTCTCCATTTTAATTTTGTTTTTCACATGTTCATTCGCATTACTGGAAGCCTGTTTTTACATCGATTCATTATTACGGACGGCCATCAGACATAAAAACAGACGCGTCGAAATGACGTACCTATTGTAATTAATTAATTAAATTTCATTTAATGTCCATTCACACTTTAATTCTACTATAATCACATTGGACTGCTCACACAACACTGTGTACTTTCCAATTTGAAATTGGTCATGTGAATTGGAAATTATTTGATTGAAATTTAAATTAACATGAGGTTTTTAGTTAGATTTCCGGGTGCAAAGTTTAATATAGTTGTCCAATCTGTGTATTATTGGAAAGTTGATAGAATTTGTTTGTATGATGATTTAATTCATACATAACCATTATAAATGTAATTGACGAATTATTATAGCTTTATTAAGGTAAGCGTCCACAGGCCTGCATCGCACGCAACGCATTTCAGTTTGTCTTGTATAGAAACTCATACAACTGCGTCCACTGATCCGCATCGTACGAACCGCATAATCATAATGCTTACATGCAATGCGTACTGATGACGTCATACGAAATGCGTACGATGCGGGTCTGTGGACGCTTACCTTTAAAGAACATCATAAATATTTAGTAACAATGTTTATATTACGCCATCTGTATTCAAAAGGGTACTTCATGTACGCACACCTTACCGTAGTCCCGTTATGATCTTAGTTCAAAATACGAACATTCAATATACTACTACATAATATTTACTACTAAACTAGAAAACTTAAAAACTAAAAGAAAACTAACAATTATTTACTAATTACAAAGCATCAAAATATACACTTTTTATTACTTTAATGGGACAAACCCGCCTATACTTCCAGAAATGTATGTATGTTCAAAATTCTAAGATTTGAGATAAAAAGTATTGAAATTCTGTCCAAATTTGTCCTAATCTACTTTTCTACATTTCCCAGCCCACCAATGGCTCCCACTTAAATATTATACTTGTTAACACTTCTTTGGAAACTCGCGAAAAGTTTCTTTCAAAGTAAACTATTTTTAGCTGAACCAAGGTACCGTAAAGGATAGGACACACTACTAGTTAGCGAATGAAGCTAAGAAAACTAGTAAATTATACAATATAAGCTCATACTGAAAACTATGTACAATCGAACTTTATGATACTGAACTGAATACTAACGAAATTTATGATAATGTGATTTGAAGAATACTACTTCTTCAAATAACATTATCATAAATCATATTTGTTACTCACATACAAGTACTTCTGACAAATGCATAAAATAGGGATAATGAAATATAAAATCTATTTAGTCCGTCCGTCCGTTTTTACTTTGTCATATAAGAAAACGAAATTTAGATAAAACGAATTAAAGTTTAGGAAGGAGCAAATACGTCATTTCTACGTACAAAATGAACCTAAAAGTCACGCGATATTTCAAATCAATTTATCTTCGAAAGCTAAAGCAGACACGTTGCCGGTTCGGTTGATACCTAAGTGTGAAAAATTATTTCCCCTCTTAATTTTACTCGTTCGCTGGCGATGTGACCTGTCCTTAAGTGAGTACAAACTAACGCGCTCTTGAGTGCAACGTAAAGATGTTTTGCCCGTAAGTGGAACACGTTTTGAGTTACTTAGGCACGTGAAACTGTTGACACAACATCATTCTGTATAAGTTTTTAAGTGCTTAAGAGTTTGAAAATACCTTTTCTGATATTTTAATGGGTTTTTGAACGGTGGTTAATGTGTGAGGAACTTTTTGAAGGAGTGATACCACGGCTCCTCAGAAATCCGAAAAATTTCAAGTAGCATGTAAAACATACTTTAAAGTTTATAAACATTGTTTTTAAAGAAACGAGGGAACCGCCTTCAATTTTCTTTACCACGTCCATATTTTTGAAGTTAAGGAAATATCCCTAAAAGTCTTCTCCTAAGTCTGAAAAATCAGTTCAGCCAAGCGCGAGATAATCATGCAAAAACATACAGACAAGTCGAACTCAACCTCTTTTTTCAAGTCGGTGAATAAGCAATCTTATAGTCTACCGTAAGATACTGGAAAATCATTATAACCTAGAACAGAACGCAAATAAATAAGTGTTCATGTCCTTGGCCTACTTTTAGCAAATATTCTAGATTCAGGTGGAAAAGCAATTCTTACCAAGGTTATATTAGTGCAGTTCCGATTTCGCTTTACCTTCGAGAAATTTCTGCTGTTAACTGAATTGAATTTATATGTAACGAGTCGCACAGAGCAACTGTATGATCCACAAATTGTTGTTTCGGTTCTGGATGTCATGTATTTATGAAATTGTTTGTTTATGAATATACCCCCGACTCATGAGAAAATTTTAGTTTGGGGCAAGGTTTAAATAAAAAAAGAAAGAAAAGGATTATTAGAGATTTTAGTTCGTTATTAATGAGTTTGGTGGTTGGAAATTGTGCATTATGTTTTATAGTAGGATATGAGACACTCCACCTTTAATCGGTCGATTTCACTTTAGAAAAAATTTTCGCCTCGCACAAGTCATTGGATGATTTTTCCCCCTCAAAAATAAAATGGGGTGTATTATGTACACCTCACCTCTGTATCCCTTTAAAAATAGCATTGATACTTACAAGACGTTTGGTTTTTCTAATTAAGTTCTTTTATTTATTTTGATAGTACTGCTTAGTTTATTGACAAGTGACCATAACCAAAAGTCTTCGGAGAATTTGCGTGTCTAACAACTAAAGCCATCGGTTTTGATTGTCAACTACTTTTGACAGTTGTTACGGTACTCAGAAAGTTTTGACAAGTTTAACTAAGAAAAATATTATCCCTAGTGAATAGAGGAAAGCAGGAAGGGTTGTCCTGTACAACATAGAGTACATAAATATGAATTATATAGTCTCCATGTTTTTGAAATACGTGCCAGAGGACATATGGGAGAAAAAGTTTCTGGTATGGAGTGAAGTTGTGTTGAACTCATATGCAAGCAATCAAACTTTTTCTTTTATATGGACCAGTTTTTCGTATATTTAAGGGTGGGAGAGCCATGCCTCGGCACGAATGGGCTGGCTCGAACGGAGTCATATTACGGTCTCACAAAAACCAGACGTGAAACAACGCTTGCGTTGTAATTCGTTATGTGATTAAGGTTATAAGTGAGGTGATTGGGCTTCTGGTCTCCTAGGTTAAAAATTTAAGGGTTGTTGGGGAATCAGGGATTGGGAAAATTCGAGAGGGGGGTAATTGGGCCCCCGGTAACCTCACTCACACAACGCAAGCGTTGTTTCACGTCGGTTTTGTATGAGACCGTAGTACTCTCGTCTCGTAGTCGGCCCATTCGTGCTGAAGCATCACTCTCCCACATTTAAATATAATGTCATATAACATGATATAATGCCTTTTTCGGCATAGGCGCCATCTATGATGCGCTAAATATTTTTCACTACTTTCAAATTGCACCGCGAACTTTTTACCAACTTGCCCTCATCTATAATACAATGAGTCTCCTAAAGTGTGTGGGGGTATACCTAAACTAAGTTTCTCGTTTTTCTTTAGCTTGAATGTTAGCAGAACAGTTTTCTACGTGCTGCTACCGACTTCCAAATTAACTTGTGTATTCTTTGAGAAGCTTCGAGTTCCCCTAACCTTAATAACGTGAATTGGTAATTTCTTTTCGCACGAATCAAAAAACTCCGATCTCTTAAGTACTTTAAATGGAATTTGATATAAAGTTTTTTGAACAATGAACGAAGAATCGTTTAGTATGGACAGAGGAGTGAAACAAAATCCGCTGCCTCCGTTGATGAGGATCACGTATACTTTCAGAGAAAATCTTTATTTTCAGTGCGAGTATTTTTTAAACGTGGCCCCACAATTTTTCCTGTGTTTTACGTCTTTATAAACAAAAACACGTACACAAGACACGTAGACCGGGAACAACAATTTGCTGCTCATACAAGGAAATGAGACTTAACCTGCAGTACTTTTCATTATAAATGATAAATGATATTTATTTTGCAAATAGGTTATAATGTAACTCTTTTACACGTCAATCTCTTAAATAACTAGATGAGGCCGGCATTTAATATCGGACTACTCTGAGAAGAAATGCCGAAACAAACTCAGAGGTCCATAGTCTCTTTTAAAGTCCAGACAAAATCAATTAAAGATGTCGGAGAACCGTGCAAGTTGATTCTGTAGTGGTATTTTGAGGAAAGAACCACAGCAGTTTAAAGATTTAAAATGCTAATAGTAAAACAAAATCTCTATTCTTGTTCCAAATAATTTACTTAAAACATTCACCTAGCAACCAACTTTAAGTCGACCACCAGACTGTCTAATTTGAACCACAAAAATAGCTTTTAACATAACTGAATAAAGTTCTCTTTCAAATAATTTTAGCAAAGGTAAAAAAATTAGGTCCTTTCAAAGTTGGGACATTTAACATTCAAAAAAGTAAAAGTAATACATCTCAGAATATTACTTACGGAGCTTAAGAGTGCGTACAACACGTTTTTAAGTAATAAAAACAATTGGTACTTTTAATGTCGCTAAGAGTTTGCCGTTCAGGATAATTCGTCCATTTTGCGTAGAGGTAATTTTATTTTTATATTGTTGTCGAAAACTTTTTATGTGAATAAGTTCTTTTTGACGTTGAAAGTTCAAACTTGCGATATAATTGAATTTATTGTGTATAGGCATGTAATGTATAGTGTAAAAATCTTTGTATATGGCTTTTTTTATATTTGATGGACGCCGTTATTTCGCTTGATGGTATGGTGTTTAGAATGAAGCAAGTTCAAAGAGGAGATGCCATAATGTGATTGTGTACTGTGACACAAAAAATCGGCCTTGTCCAATGATATTATTAGTAAAATGGTGTAGATCGGTTATAAGAGGTCAGAAAGTGGCATATTAAAATGACTATTGGTAACGTTTTTTTGTAGAATGGGACAGCTAGATGGAAAATAGAGAGGGGCGAAGTTTGTAATGTCCCGTGCTCCCCGTGAAGTATGACGCATTATGTTAAAGAGAAATCCAATTATGACATCTCCTCATTGTATTTGCCAAATGGTATTTAATCTGTTCGTAAATAAATATATTTGTTTATGTGTCTCTTATGGTCAAAAAGAACAATATTCCAGCATGAATTATCAAAAAAAAAAATGCGATTTAGAGATTCGGTTACCATCATGAAGAAAAAAAATGCGCTATTCTTTCCCACAAATATCTCTATATTTATAACTAACGTTTTTATGATACACTACACGTAAGCACTTGGGGACGAGTGGTCCATTTTATTTACTTTTTATGCCCCCCCCCCTCTTGCCCTTGAAGGTCGGCCGTTGTGGGCTTTTAGTTTTACGATGTACAAAAGTATGTGTTAACGCTGTTATAATGTTGATTAAATCGCTATCACGGGGTTATTTATGTACTTAACCTTCGCGTTACGTATCGGATATCCGTCGGAAATATTATGAGGACAATTAATATGATATGGTTTAATGTGTTATAATATTATTCTCTTGATAATTAATGTTTACTTTTTTATTTGTTTTCTATAAGTTGTCGTTACGGCTTTTATCTCTGAAGGGGTTGGCAGAGGTGCAAATTATGGCACGTAATTCCAATGTACACCCACTTTTTATTTCTACTCATACCTTATCTGCAGGCTGCGTGACGTAATCAGACAGAGTTCCTCTGTAACTCGTAGAGCTTTTCTCAGTTTATTTACGTGAGTAAATCGTTGTATTTAGTAATATTAAAAAAAACCCATCCTGATATTGAAAAATAGTTATTTTAATTAAACACAAAGCAAGATAAGATAATATACTCTGACTGATTTTTTTAAATCTCACGCCTCAAATTCGACAGTGGCGCCATCCGCCACTCAAATAACTTGGCAAAAAAACAGGAATTTCGTGGAAGTTGTACAAAGGGCTTGTGATGAATAAATTAGCAGCGCACGGCTGGTCCGTGTACCACAATAATGTATGGCGCACTTAACTCCCGCCTAATGTGGGATATTGTCATTCCAAGCATACTCAGTTTTTATTTCCTTCAGCATGGAGATACGTAACCGAACAAAAATGGTTTTCTTTCCTTTGAATTCTTTGTTAATAAGGTTTAATTTGCTATTTGACTCGCTTGTTATTGGAACTGCTAGCCTGACTTTTGAGATAGATGTTACGAGTCAATTCTTTCTTTCTTTAAAAAAAAACGTTGCCCCACATCATGATTTCCTCCTGTGTCGTGTGTGCAATTTCAAACATAAAAATTTACATGCACATGACACCCAGACCCGGAACAACAATTTGTTGAACAACAGCCGGACAACAACCAACCGTGCAGTCGGGTTTATTTATAGAACTAGCCCAAAAAAAAAAAAAAAACAAAATAAATAAATAAAATAAGCTTAGTTCATCAAAACAAAAAAAAATATTTTGTTATTAAAATAGGTAGATTACTGATGATGGTGATGATACTTTATGCAATCCGGATTGAACAAAAACAAAACAGATATATTCAATTTTAGTTTTCCGATAGCAACACTTTTTGATATTAGCTCTCTCAAATTATGAACAAAGCGAGGATATAGAAACTTTTTTAATTTTTAGGTATCTATCGGTTTCAAATGGAGCCAATAAAGAACGAGTACTGGCAATATTCGTACAGGAGATGTCGAGTATTGGCCGACTGAGCGTTCGGAATTCAATTTTGGAACATTCTTATTTCAAATTTCAAACGCATTTCGAACGAAGTCCCGAGTGGCCTCGTTTTTAGTTTGCTCAAGCAAATCCTCGGCGATGGCCGAAGTAGTGATGTAGATTATTCGATATTAGTTTACATAATCGATTTATTCACCTCGCTGCTACGATTTTAATTATTTTGAGATGCCATGAGAAATTTCATATTAATTTTTCAGCCTCATTTCTCAGAATATCAGTCTTATTTCATTAGAAGTTAAATGTAATTATGCTAACGCTACTTGTACATATTTGATATTAAAATAATGATAAAGCTACAAATATTAGTGATTTTCATAAAACACTGATATTCATAAAAAAATGATTATACTTTACTAATATAAGCTACCATTTTTTAAAATAATTTAAGAGAGTAAAATGTGAATATATTACCTTGTTTATATTTAGTAAGACGGCGTTTAGCCATCATCTCGCCTATTAGAAAGCAATTCTCTCCTAAACGAATATATTGTGTCTTAGTTAAGTTTACCACCTAAACCTTACATATGGAAAGCAATAATAAATTGAGTATTGATGAGACCATGATCAGTATAGTAATATCTGAAAAACTATTCGCTCCCATCACTAAAGGGACCAGAGATAATTTAGTTCGCTGGGTGGACAAGCATAGAATTGCACTTATCCGTTTTGTAAACTTTGTATTGTTTACTTTGTTAGATACCGTTTTTGCTTAAGCGGAGAGGCGGGCATGCATTCCTTCCTATCAGATCGATAGCTTCATTGCTTGTCATGTGTGATGCCTCATAATTCTAATGTTAAGGATAGGGTTCTAGGCTTTTTACGTACTCACTACCATACTGAGGGTCATTTAATGGTTACCTTTACCCATTCCTTAGAATTTTTTTCCTCAATTCTCAAACAACCCTTAAATAATTAAATTCTTAGGCCCTAAAAGGCCGGCAACGCACTTATAACATCTTTGGTGTTATGGGTGTCCATGTGATTGGCTTATGTGGAACAGAAATTCTCAAATCGTTTGTCATTCTCAATTTTTAATCGAATTAATAGAAAGATAAAAGAGCCTTTATTGAATTAAATTTAAAACTTAAAAAAACAACTAGACACACTGAACTCGACGCGACACATTCTCCTCTTAGACATAGCCACAAGCAAGATATGAACATCTAATCTCCGCAATATCTAGTACACACACATCTTCCGTCATTTTACAAGCGATAGCCAGCAACTAAGCCGGTCACATCCCGACATCCCACCCCACTTTCAGCCCTCGTTTACTGAGATGCGGTGCGTCGAGCGATTGACGTTCATTGCTCATATTTGTCAATGCGGGTGCAATGATGCGGCCTATTGTGGTAATGTATGACGAAAATGTGACGTGGCTAAAGTTACCAGAGTCCCTATTGCTTCTAATCTAACCTTAATCCTCAAATCTACATATAATCTTATCTCAAAAGGCCGGCAACGCACTTGTAACTCCTCTGGTGTTGCTAGTTTCCATGGGTGCCGCTAATTGTTTACCATCAGTTACTCCACATGCTCGTTTGCCAGTCTACCCCATAAAATATCCCGGAGCTGCGGACGGTCATGCAGGTTACCGAGGCTCTGGCTCGAAAAACAGGAACGCGGTGGTTTTTAGTCAGTAAGAGTCTGAAACTCCCTCTCGCTTCGCCCAAAGCGGGAGAAGTCATTGTATGATTTTCACACTTCAAAAAAAACCCCATAAAAAAAGAAAACCCAATGCATTGTAAAACGCTCCGCATCACCGTAAACGGGGCCTTACGTAGTAACTCGACCCTACTAAACTCTGCCTTAACTTATTTATCTCAATAGTTTGTTTCTTTCAACGTATATTCGTATTTCGCGGTAAAAGCCTTAAAGCCGTTACTGCCATCGTTTCTTTACTTTTCTAGGGTAAAAAGAAGTTAGGACTCTCTATAAGACTTGTTTTGGTAGTAGCTTGGTCTAAAATTGGGATATATTCAATTGTGTGGTTTCCTGGTAGCTGGTCAAGTTCTAAGTACGAATTTATAGAGTCAGGTCATCTCAGTTTCTATTCCAAGATACCTATACCATATATCAGCCAGTTGTCGCCAGTCTATTGCCATTAGTAGAGTGACAAGATTATTGAATTATTATTTACATTTGATCCACTACGTCTCTTAAGGTATTTTGATGTTCATTCCAATGTGACATTTTTCAAGTTATATTATGTACTTTCTTAGCGTTTGTCAGTGATGTTTGTCACTGATAAACGGTTAAGAAAAACATCCTGAGGAAACCTTAGCTTATAATTTCTAATTATAACATTTACCAACCTGCATTGCGCAAGTGTAGTGATTAATGCTCAAATCTTCTCCAAATGAGAAGAGGCTTTGGTCAGCAGTGGCCACTAATAGGCTGTTGATGTATCTACTAATGGCACAGTGTGTAAAATTGATGTATCGTAAGTTAAGCGTAAATTCGATTCATTTTTACAACTTTTTGATAAAGCAAGCAAGCATATTACGATGGTATTTATTAAGAAATGATATTTTAAAATATCAGATTTCAAACATAACTCATAAGAATATTAGAAACAACGTGTAAATAAGTATTCCTAACACATTTTTGTTTCGTTTTCTTTTTAAATAAGCCTCGTAGCCTGCCGCTATATTATTAATTTTATAAAAAGTACTTTTGGGAATTCTGCACATTCCAATTTTATTTTTAGATGTTTTTTGCAATATTTTCTTTGAAGACGATATATATATAAAGCTAATTTAGACACTTTTCATATTACAGAAACGTCACATTAAAAAAGAAATACGTACTGAGCAAAATTAACTTGGTTTGTTCTAATGTCATAAAATAAACTTAGTCAAATATTCTATAAAAAAAAACAGCAACAAACAAGCAACCGGTTGGCTCCTATTTTTATATTTATAATATTATTTGATGTTGTATTTTATAATAGCATTAAAAAAATTATTTTAGATTATATGAAATGATACTATATATTATTTATGTTTTACATCACCGCACTTCCAAAAGCCTCTTCTCGTACGGAGAAGATATAAGTATTAAACACCACGCTTGCACAATGCACCTTGGCGATTTCAAACTTTTAGGAATTACTAGTGGTCGCCTAGTGGTCGAAATTCGACCATATACGATTTAATTTACAATATCACTTAACATACGTTCAAGGATAATTTTTATTTAACTCAAACTCAAACAAACTCTTTTATTTAAACTCTATTCATATGACACGTGAGAATATCATCGCAATGTCTATCGATTTTGACGTTTTGTCAAGTACGATCAGATACTATGCATGTGTGTGTAATGTTTTATTTATTGATTTAATGTACTTTATAAGCATTATTTTTGAAAAATATTAGCGTTCTTCACTTCTCCTACACATAAACTATAAGTGTACCAAATTTTATGATCCTACGTCCGCGCAATTTTCGTAAAAAGCGGTCCAAAGTTTTTGCATCACGTATTAATATATAGATATAACGCCAGGTTTTCTCACGCTGTTTTGCTTCACTGTTTGGTGTCAGTGGCGTCTAAACAATCTTATTCATATTATGTTGGTTACTACAAATATATACTTTATTAATTTACTTATTCACTTTATATCTTTATATCTAAAGAGCCTTCATTTTATGGCAAAAATATAGAATACTGAATCTCTCAGCTTACCAGTAAATTAGAGGCATAGGTTCCAGTTTCATCTGCAGTATGATTTATAGACCCTCGAGACCGTCGTGAAGTGGTCCAAGCTGAAATATTATCGGTTTTGGACTCTAATGGATAATAAATACGGTTGTTGTTTAATTACGCTTGAAATTAATCCTAATGGTCCAATTATTTGTGTGTAGTTGGAGTCGTTTTCACCAGCTGGTCTCTTGACTAAGCTAAGTCCTAATTTGTAGTTAGGTAATCTTTAGTGTTTTGACATTAGACATACGTTGGAAAATATTGGATACGAGTAAGTATTAAAATTAATTGTTAAATTTCTGAAACTTTTTTTTAAGTCTGAAAAGCATTATGCTGCAAACTGCATAAAAATCGGTTCAGCCAAACGTGACCTAACCGCGTACAAACATACATACATAGATACTGAGAGAGAAGAGAGAGATACGTTTTTTGAAGTCGGTAAAACAGGGTTCTGTGTTGTGTTGTCATCAAAAATCATCATCGTCGTAGTAATTCACACACCCATAGAAAAAAATATACAATATACATACTTAGGGTGCTTTTCCACCCGAGATGTGCTATGTTATTCTACGAAATTGTAATAGCTGAGCTGTGACACCATGTGACCATTTCCACTGATACTAAACTATGTATTTATGGGAGTAAGATGTGCAGCTCGAGTATGCGATGTGCCGATAGTAGGGAAGCCATAGAGCACATCCATAGCACGCATCTTTCCATATAAAAAAAACTTTTCTTAGCTGAGTCTGTTTTCACCAGTGCTAAGCTATGTGTACCAATAAATAAGATTGGTGGAAGCCAAACGCATCCACAACAACGTAGCATAGCACATCTCTGGCGGAAAAGCAGCCATATGCCTAACAGGAAAATCAGTATCACGTTACACCAGAATGGATCTTCAAAAATGATGGATGTATTGACGAACAAAGACGTTATCATTATTTTAGAGTAAAATGGCTTAATAGAGTCTAGTCAGGGAAGGGTGGAACGAGCAAAGTGCTTGTCATTGGATCACGGATCACGGACTGATTCTACTTGTCATCTTCGGCAAGTTATAAGAAATGTAATAATTTTATTTAATAAATATCGTAGACATACTAAATTAACTAAAAAGCATGGTTTACTCATGTACCTAAATTAATGGAGAAAAGCTCTATTAGTTTCGAGGTTCAAGTCATTTTTATTTAATTTTATTAATTTCCGTGATTTTTAGTTAATTTTATTAATTATTGCTTCTTTGATCCAATTACTTGAATTATTCATAATTACTTTAATACATAGGTCATATAGGTACTTAAACAACATCATTATACCTTCTTCATTGTACCGCCTACATGTTTTTAAGTCAAGTAATATCCTAAAACCTTGTGTCTGAAAACCTTAGTCTCGTAAGTCTGAAAAATACCTTGAATCGCTTTTCTCCTATAACTCACAAACCTTGTGCGTCACGGTTTTTATTTTCAATCTCTAACAAGAGCTATAAAAAGTGACGCCATTTTTTCCCAAAGATAATTTAGTTGGGGAACTTGGATAGTTGGTTGTCTCTTTCACTTTATATCTTTGAAATAAAATGTTCGTTTTTGATCTTATGACTTTCTTTTTGAGGAGAGATAATCATCCAATGACTTCTCTCGCTTTGGGTCGACAGAGAGTGGGTGAGGTTGAGAGAGAGTGTCAGACTCTTACTGATTAAAAACCACCCCGTCCCTACTCCTGCTTTCCTAACCGGAACCCCGGTAATCTCCTAGGTAGTCCGCAGCTGGTCTTATGGCTGCTGAATTCAATATAGTTATTGTCCACGCGGCTTTTAAGTCAAAACAGATATTGGGAAATATTGTATATTTTTGCATGAAACAAATACAAAGAAGAGATGTTATAACTAGATAAATCTTTAACATAATGTGTGACACTATGCGGGAAGCGCGGAATGTTACAAACTACGTCCCTCTTTATTTTCTATCTAGCGGTCCCAGACTACAAAAACGTTGCCAATTGTCCACATCTCAATGTGTGACTTTCTAAGCGCTTATAACCGATCTACATATTTTTTCATATAATATCACTGGGCAGGGCCGATTTTTTGTGTCACTGTGCACAATGACATTATGGCAACTCTTTTTTGTACTTGTTTTATAGAAAAACGTCACCGTTTAGGATTAATATCTTTGCGATGAGAGCTGTTGGTTTCTGCCGAGATTCTGATTCTTTAATTAGCTCTTACGGCACCCATATTAAGGATGTTAAAAAGTTCTTTTTCTTTGATATCACACAGTCAAGTAGATGTTTTTGGATAGAAGTAAATACAATGATTAAAGTATTTAACGACATAGTATAAAGTTATGTTGTTCCATAGAAAGTCTCAGAATTATTTCCCAACTAATTGAAAAATAAAAGGTTTCTAAACTACTGGCGTTTTTATGCACAGATTATACAACGCGCGTAATCCACAGCTATAACTTGCAACTAAGCTTGCCGATCGAAAGTAACTTTATAGCTTACAATACAGATTAAAAATAATACGGATTCATTAAATAGGGAACTTCGTTTTTTTTAAAAAAGTAGGTAATTTAACCTCTCTATTAATACCTCGTATATATCGTTAGAGATTTTGTAATTAGGAAATTTAATACCGGAATTTGGAATTTAAAAATTAACGATAAAGTATCATTTCCCTTGTACGTACGTAATTAAAAAATGTGTTTTAAAATAAATCTGCGGAAACATGTTTTATAATCATATTGAGGAAATATGAATATTTCAAAATTTGTGATATGGAAGAATATATCGGATTGGGGCTTTAAATAACTTGTGAGAAAAATATGGTCAGGTTATTATATGCTATGCTATGAAAATGTAATAGCTACGCTGTGAAAGTACGTGACCGTTTCCACCGATAATAAGCTATGTAGCTGTACGAGGAAGATGCGCAGCTCGAGTATGCGATGTATACAGTAGGAAAGCCATCCATAGCATGCATCTTTAGCAAGCATCTTTCCATAAACAAAACTTAGCTTAGCTGAGTCTATTTCCACTAGCACCCCAATTATTGTCATAAACAATCTTATTATTAACATACAATTTCGAAACCCAATAAAATACCATCTCAGTTTTGAACGGGACTCGTGTATTAGTTAGTTCCCTTTGTGACGACTTGACCAATAGGACATTTTGTATCGAATGACACCACATGTCAGGATAAGCGGATATCGACCAATTTGCTAACAAACTATGACATATACTAGTGTCATAATTAACCGGTGTCGCGGAAGTTTCAAACTAATATAATATCATTAATGAACGCCCTACGTAATAACTATAATAGCTATCATGAATGTTGAATAGTCGTTTGCCACGGAAATATGTACTCATTGTCTACTAATTAATTAGGTTGAGTTTACATTGTTTTGTTTGTTCCTAATTAGAGATAGGTCGGCGAACGTGAGTTTTTTCCTGGAGAAAGGAGGCGTAATTGCACTAATTATATTGAGGCAATTATAGTATTTGTTGCTATGTAATAAAAGAGCCTTTTTGCTATATCCCGGATTACCGAGAAGTCGGAATAAATAACAAACATTTAGTCACGCCTTTTGACTGCACATAAGCCGCGTCTGGGCTGGTTGCCGAGCAACAAGAAACAGGTTCCCATACTACACTATTTTCGGGTCTGGGTGTGATGTGTATGTGAACGTATGTTTGTAAACACACCCAAAATACGTGAGAAAATCCAAGTGCGAGTTGTCACACACTCGTTTTATAAATAACAAATAAAGCCTTCTAATTTCTGAAAAGTTAGGTAGGGGAATGACGACGACAGATGAGACCGTAGAGTCCGACCCACAAATCGAACCCAAAGCACCTTATTCAGCAGTCGCATTTATTACCACCCAACAAACAAGGTAGCGAAGAATATAAAAACCTAATAATAATATCCTTTGATATCACATTATTAAGTGTGGGAGATGGCTCTCCCACGAATGGGCCGGCTCGACCGGAATAATACCACGGCCTCACAGAAAACCGACGTGAAACAACGCTTGCGTTGTGTTTCGTTGTGTGAGTGAGGTTACCGGAGGCCCAATTCTCCCCTTCCCAATCGTCCCCATCCCCATTTCCGAACAACAACCCTTAAATTCCTAACTCCCAAAAAGCCGGTAACGCACTTGTAAAGCCTCTGATGTTTCAAGTGTCCATGGGCGGCGGCGATTGCTTACCATTAGGTAATACGTCTGCTCGATTACCGGCAAGTCCCATAAAAAAAAAAAACGTAGAGAAGAGTTGATCGTTTTAAAAATTGATTCTATTTATTTTGTGCAAATATTGATATATAAATATCATTTCGCTTCATCTCGTGACGTTTCAGAAGTAAATGTCAATAGCATTCATTTTAATTAACGATGTGTAGCGATCATGTGTACCAAAGGCTTGATACAAATCCTGAAGCCCTCATGTTCTGTAGCTGCTTTTGTGTCATCCGAGCTTGTTAACATTGGCTAATGGACTAAACAATTGATATATGACAATAAGGCAACGTATTGTCGGCTGCTGACTGTATACGTAATTTATCTTTTATATATTTAGCATTTCGTTGATATCGAACCGACTAATCGCTAGTAAGTACCTAGTGTAGTGTGGACAGTAGGGATACTAACATCACTCCTGCTCTTGCGATAGACACTCCGGGCGTCGCGGATTGCGCGATGATTTGCGGCCATCGTAAGTGTGGATTTGTGGACGGCGAGCAAGGATAGCTCGCCATCCTACCAGAACCAGAACTGTTGCCACACACGCCTCAAAGGCCATCAGACCACCACAGAAGGGGCTCAGTAGGGCTGATATCTGATCCGGAGCTGTGAACTACCAAACGGGTTTATCGAGGCGCCGGCTCGAAAAGCAGGAGTAGAAATGTAGTGGTTTTTTGTTAGAAAGAGTCAGTAAGACTCCCTCTCGACACTCGTCCAAGTTGATAGAAGCCACTCGGCTATGTTGCCCCCTCAAGAGCATTAATAGCATGTATTCTACCCTACTATGACTACACAGCAAGCCGTAATATAACATCCAATATAATTCAGTACCAATAAAAGGAAATTCTTTCATACATCCAGTCTATTGTTCAGAAGTTAAACCACCGAGTAACACATTGTTCAATGAAGAAAGTTTATTCAGAAAGTAAATGGAGATCCGTTGGCTCTTCGCCAACAGTCAGATAATCTCTTTGAGAACTCGGTGCTTGGTGCGAGGCAATTTTTTTTCTCAACAGCCACCAACACTATCTAAAATGCAATGAAAAGGTTTTTATAGCGTGCACTTCTGCACACGCGCTCGTTGAACGGAAGGAACTGAGTTGTGAGCGTTGGATTTACTGTGGGAATTAAGATGTGCGCTTTCTAGAAATAGGGGTTTGGCCATTTTAGTTAATATATGTAGCATTAAAAGATATAATCAATACATTTATTTGATAAATGGTCGAGGGTCTCAGGTTTGATTCCCGGGTCGGGCAAAGTACTACTTGCATTTTTCAGCTTTTTCAAAAATTTTTCAGTAGTAGCACGGAGTCTGGAATTGTGTCCGGTATCTAGCAATAGGCTCACCCCTTATTACATGGGACTTATAACACAAATGGTGAAAAGTACATTGTACAGTGGCATTACGTGCCGAAATGTGCACCTCTGCCTACCCCTTCGGCGATAAAGGCAAGACGTGACTATATACGATACGATTTATTTGATACTTTAAAAAAGAATTAGTTTCACGAGTTTCAGAGACTGACATTTTTAGTACCATAATTAAACAAAGGTTTAACTTAATTCATAGCCAGAAAAATCCATTTAGGTCTGTAAATTAACAACAACTAGGCTCAAATGAAATTAAGCTAAAAGGTAGAAAACTTTATTACCATCCATTAACGGCAATTTCGATTAGAAACTTCTATATCGATACTGATCATCTAATTTTAGTAGGGTCATAAAATAGCGTTGATATACGAGTAGTACAAAACTTAATCACCGAGGTTGGTTATAACTTAGTTAGTACTTGTGATTAGTTTAATCTGTGTAACCAATTAACATTTTATGTAGTTTTATTGTTTAACCATATCTCTAAGTTAACATTTAATAACAACCACGTTTGGTTTACAGCTTTATTAATTTGCAACGTCGCGTTTTTTATTCCTGAAGGGGTAGACAGAGGTGCACATTTACGGTACGTTATACCACTATACAATGTATACCAACATTTTACCATTTGTGTTATAAATCTCATGTAACAGAGGGTGAGCCTGTTGCCATATACTGGCCGCCATTCCAGATTTCGTGCTACTACTGAGAAATTGTCGAAAAGCCGAAAAACGTCCAGTAATAATTTGCCCGACTCGGGAATCGAACCAGAGACCCCTAATCGGCAGTCGTACTTGCGACCTCTCGACCAACGAGGCAATCAATTATTAACTTCATATGTAGGCTTTATTAACTTCAAGAAATTAATTCAACATCACCACCATTAATTTCATCGCCAAGAGTTTCATTTTCGCAAAACAAACAAACAAGCAAACAAACTTAACTTCTCAATTATAATAATGGGATAAAACAATCAAATTTTCTTCTACGTACTTCCTCGTTCCGCGTCAGTTGGCCGCAAAATTTAGTTTAAAGTTCCGAAGGGAATGTCTGTCGGCTCAATTTCGGGATCTATCAAGCGTATCTCCAAAGCGTTGCCGTGTAGGTAATCCGGTGAGCTTGGGAACGGGTCCCCCTTTATTTATCCGTGTCGATACCCGAAATCGGTGACTGTATGTTGTTGAGTGTCGAAACTAGTCAAGGTTGTGTTTCCTTAGCTGAGAGCGGCCCCAAGGCCAAGTCAGAAAGCTTTAGGGCTAGAAAACAAGGGTAACAAAATAAAATGCGAATTTTAGAAGATAAACCACTGGTGTTTTCTTTGTTACCGAATAAATGGATGGGTAAAATATGTTAAACGGAGGCATTGTGGTCGTTTCTCTGATTTGTGGCGTAAAAAGAATTGGTTACGTATTACTTGTCTTACAAAAATGTGGTTTAAATGCTACATATTTATATTGCGCGTAGATTTGTACCGCTTGATGTTTGAGGATCTACGAGTATTCCAAATTTCACCAAGGATGTATTATTTTCGAAAATGAAAACTCCATTGTCTCTTTTCGTCTACAAATTCTATTAAAATAATTAAAAAAAGATTTCTCTTCTGAATTATAGGAATTTCATTTCTCGTTCTTATTTACGTTTACGCTACTTTGGTCAAAAATTGTTATTGTTTGGCATTACTAGCGTAACCGAAAAGAAAAATATCGTCGGCTTATTGCAAGAAATCATTAACTGCAAAAAATCACTCAATACGTTTTTAACTACAGTGGACTTATTTTGACACATTCTACAAAATGCAAAAACTCACTTATTTCTATCTGGTATATTCTTATTTTTATCTGGTATATTTTGTAGAATGTGTCAAAATAAGTCCACTATAGTTAAAATATTTTTTGCAGTTAATAATTTCTTTCAGCAGACGAAAATAGGCTTTTAGATTAAAATTATAGAGTAGAAATTTGTACGTAGACAAAAACGCTGTCGTTTAAAAAAAAACCACTCGATATAAATATTGTAAAACAAACTACTAATATCACCATCAAGATGGAATACATTTGAAACTTATATTCAAGAACTTGTATCGACTTTGTCTTCACCAATATATTCTTGCAAATTCAATCAATTTCATCTTGTATATTGCGTTGTCGCTCAAAGTCACGTTCCATGATATATTGCAACACCAAAAGATTGAGAGTGCAGTTCCACGATGTGGCAGTTTAAGTTGACAAAGTGCATTCGAAATTGCTTTTTCTTGTTCCAATATGTAACGAATTGTTTGGTGGAAAGGGTTTCTTTTATGGTATAAGCCGGTAGATAAGCAGACGGATCACCTGATGGTACGCAGAAATTTTCGAAAAACCGAAAAAGCCTAGCAATACTTTAATACTTTGACCGACCCGGGATTCAAACCCAAGACCCCTTGTCCGCCAATCGCACTTGCGACCAACGAGGCAAAGCAATTATTAATCATACTCGAAATTATTATTGCACTCAAACTGTACACTGTAAATGTAAACTCTTTCATAGATAGTAAAATTTACAGTCCATGTAGTGTTGGTATAAAACACACGTTGTATTAAACTTTATGACTTCACACGTGAAGCGTAAAATAACAAAATGTGGGCGCAAACAAAATATAGTAATTTTCCCACCAATAACAAAACAAAAAGCATTACATACTGTGTTGCCAGCGACAAGCGTATCTGCGGCGACAGGTTTAAAATGACATTTTTTTGAGCGGGCAACCCAATTAACTGTCCTTTGGCACGAGCCTAGCTTTGTGGGTCTTGTCTATTCCACCTTTGACGAATGCTCGCTAGTGTTGGGGTTAAAATAGAAAAAAAATGGCGTCCTGTATTGAATATGCAATAGATGGTAAGTATTTTGTCACAACACTACGGAGTTATGACCTCGCCTTTGATGTGTTAATTAATCTGAATATTGATGAGATATGGCCACGGCTTTATTGGATTTGGATTAATTTACTTTCCGGGGTTTTTTTACAATGTTACCCACCACGTACAACGTTTAATATTAAGGGCGTTTCATGGAGAGGTAGGCAGAAGACGTATGCATATATAAAGTGTTCCAAAATTATCTGCCACGGCTTTAATGGGAGGCAGTACATAAAGAAGTTAACTAAACATTGACCTTACATAAAGTGGTTCACAAATACGCTTTATGCGATGAAAACAATTGCTACAGTGAAAGAGATAGCTTTTTATAACAAAGTCATGTGTAGACTTTTTGTATGAAAAAAGATACTACAATATAATAATATACTCATAATCAATTATTTATATTTACCATGACTAGTAATATAAACACACAGACCCATGTCTGTGTGTTTATATTACTACAGAGAAAGTGATCTCAGTAAGTTTTACAATGTACTGCCTAAAGAACTTAAATTCAAACCAAATCTTCAGATACTAACTTCAAAAAATCAAAATTTATTATAGCCTGCAACCTCATCCTTGACAGTCATGCTAACGACCACTAAACGTTCAAGCAACAATAAAACTAATAGAAATAACTTCAAAACTGAATAAATATTAATATTGGATACGTGTTCCCACTAGATTCCAATGGATTAACAAACTTTGGCATAGAATATTGTTACCATAGATCTATTCGGCACCTATTCTGAATAGAAGCGCCATATTTTGGGATAAAAGAATGGATCGTGTCGAAATCGGTATCGTATCTAGTACAAGTCCTAGCTAGCACCTAGCTTCACTGACAGATAGACTGACGGACAATTCAATTTGACGTATCTTAACGTCACGCCTTTTATCCCCGAAGGGATAGGCAGAGGTGCAAAATTGACGTTCCAAAAGTGCCTAATTAAGGATTAATTGAAATAAATGCTTTGACTTTGAAGTAGTTTTTTTTTAAAGGGTCAAAGTCATCAAAAGTTTTCTCCCGCCTTAGGCGAGGTGAGAGGGAGTGTCAGACTCTTACTGACTAAAAAAAAACCCCGGTCCTACTTTTATTTTTCGAGCCGGAGCCTCTGTAAACCCTCTGGTAGTCAGTAGGTCCGATTGTCCGAATCAGCGGCGAGCTATCCTTGCTCGCCGTCCGAAGACCCGCACTTACGGTGGTCGGGGATCGTTGCGTATTATGTTTTTGACAGTCATTTTTTACAATAATTTAGTTTCGTGACCGGAGAAGATGAAATGTAAACTGTTTTGTTATTTTCATGTCAACGCTACTTCCAAACAAGAGGTTTCGATTCCCGCTGTGGGTATTACAAAACTCAAAGGGTGCGTCAGAAGGGTTACACGTATTTTCCGCTGTCAGTTTCATTGTGGTGGGGGAACGCAGATTACCGAACAATGGCTGCATTCCAAATTCCGGGTGAAATCGCGTCACCATTCGGAAATCGAAAACCCCATTGGCTTACTTCGAGAATCGAAATAGACAAACTTTGTTTGGTAATTTGGTTAAGTCGAATTGGGAGTATTTTGTCTAAATAAAGTTAAAGTCAAAATCAAATCATTTATTCCAATTAAACCATAAATACTTAAGTACTTTTAAAACGTCAACAAAGAAAGAAATAAATAATAGTCTGTCAGTCTGTCCGTCAGTGAAGCTAGGTGCTCGTTTCAACAAACGTTTAGTAAAACATTTCTACAAAATTTTTACTTAGCTACACAGTAAAAAAACATCCAAATAAAACTTCTACTCGCTTACTACAGCAGCAACGTAGTTTTTAAACTCGAAAATAAATTAGTAGAATTGTCATCCATAATACTTTCACAAACTGTGGCAGATGTTGAACGCGTCCATGCATTTATTTCACCCATTTTACAATTTCCATCACGTCCCGAGTCCTTTACAAAAATGCTAATAGAGAACCTAGTGCGAGTTTGTTTTACATTAAAGCGAGACCCACTGTATTCACCCTCTTACTTCGTACCCATAGTACGAGTTCCTTTACGTTTAACAAAATCGAAACGAGAGCGCATTCGGCGCTCTGATAGGGTGGTTCATTCGAACTGGCCAATCAGAATGGCTACTCAAACGAATCAGAGGGCTTAGTACGAGTTTGTTTTACGTTCAACGTAATCGAAGCTTGAGGACGTTCGGCGTTCTTATTTTGTGGTTCATTCGAGCCGACCAATCAGAACGCCGAACGCGTTCTTATTTCGATCTCGTTAATTGTAAAACATGCAACGTGACTCCTTTTATCCCCGAAAAAAAAATGAGCAGGCATTGGTGCACATTATAACGTACATCCACTTTTCACCATTTGTGTTATAAGTCCCATGTAATAGGGAATGTAAAACAAATTCGTACTAAGCCCTTTGTTTGGCTGGACCCAACCAACCAGAGGCCTGAACGCGGTAACGGTACGATTGCGTTAACATAAAAAAAAACTTACACAAGTCCCTCAGACGTCACCAGATGCTGGGCGAGAGAGGAAAAACCAACATCTAGAAAGCATTTAAATTATGTTTACTGAGACCGAACTAGTTTTCCTACACTTTGTGTTTTATCTTTTTTCTATGTTTATCTACGAACTTTTTCTGTCTTGTCCCTTATAGGGAGGAGGTACATTTTTAAGTGTACTACCTAACCTAACTAGGATGTTTTTCTATGTCATCGATTTTTTCTGGAGCTGTGGATTACCTAGCGGGTTTACCGAGGCTCTCGCTTCGAAAAGCAGGAGCGTAGAAACGGGGTAGTTTTTAGTTAGTAAGAGTCCGACACTCCCTCTCGCCTCGCCCAAGGCGGGAGAAGTCATAAGATGGTTAATACGATTGGATGATCTCCTCCTTTAAAAACAGACATACCTACAGATCTTGATTTGAAAGCCTTCAGGTGTTTATCCCTATTAATAACAATCTCATTTCAGGCATTAGTTTGCAACACAATTTTCATGCAATAATAGTTCTCATTAGTTTGGCTGTAATCTCATTGAACGCAGAGCATCTGAATACTCCAATACATTCAACAAATTCAGTTTGCAAATAAATTCCAATATTCCATCGTTTATTGGAATGAATGGGGCTTAATGTTATAATAGAAACACTATACGTTTTAGTGTGCTTTTCCACCAGAGATGTGCTATGTAGCTATGCTGCGGAGATGTAATAGCTAAGCTGTGAAACTATGTGACCGTTTCAACTGATACTAAGCTATGTTGCTGTGCGAGGAAGATGCGTAGCTCGAATATGCGATGTATCGATAGTAGAGAAGCCATACATAGCGCACATCCATAGCACGCATCTTTCCATATAAAAAACATAGGTTAGCTGAGTCCGTTTCCAGAAGTGCTAAGCTATGTGTACCAATGAATATGATTTGTGGAAGCCAAACGCATCCACAGCAACGTAACATAACACATATCTTGTGGCAAATCACCTTGACTTGGTTTATAATAGTTTTACTTCAAACTAAAGATATTATTCTACAGTATATACTGTAGAATAATATCTATATTTTCTACAGTATATACTGTAGAATAATATCTATTCTACAGTTACTACTTAATTTTTTCATTTTTTTCGAGTCCATAAATAGCATGAAATTCCATTTTGTTAACCACATTTTATTATTTAACAGACAAGTATATGCGTAACCAAATATAAACCTTGTCATGTCTGACGTACAGTCTAATTTTGAGTAAAAACATAATAATAAATAAGTAAATTGTAACATCAATACCAGTTTACAAAAGACAGCTGAAGCATCATTTTTCATGATAAGAGTTAATTTTATAGTAAAGAAAAACTGTAAAGAAAATAACCTTACTCTGTCCTATTCATATTGTTACTCAGAAAGTTTGTATGTTTGTTACTTAAATATATTGAAATAACTGAACAGATTTAGATGAAATTTTCTTTAAAAATATACGATTTAAGTGGCACTATGGACGTGTCACGCCGTGTCATGAATCGCGGAATGCTGCTTATGAATATGAGCCTAGCATGGCTTGAAACTAGTCGAGTTCCTCGTCAAACAGTTACGTGAGTAAGCCGATAACATAATAATTAATTTAGTATGCCTCACGAAAGTTATAATTTAAGAAAAATATCCTGTTTCACAAAAAAATATCTGTATTTGGATGAAGTATAATGAAAAGAAAAAAAGAAGAAGGTTCGATTCCCGCACGAAACAACTCTTGGTATGACCCAAGACACAAACATTCTTGTTTCGTGCGTTTTAGGTGTGATGTGTATGTTTGTAAAAGCATCCACGACACAAGATAAATATAGAGTCGGCCACGGCAACGTCTTTTTTCTTAAAAAAAAGAAGACGCCGCCCGTCTTCTTAATCTAATGGTTAACTCATATAGCTACAGAGCCACGAGTAAATTCGCGGAATAAATCTAGTTCGTATAAATTACTTCAATAAATAATATCCTTACATGTGTTAGTGGTTTACCTACATTAAAGTGTGAGTGTGTGTGTAGCCGTAGTTTCTTCATTAACTAATGCGTAATCTATCAGTCACGTATGTTATTGTAACACATGTTCTCTATACATTATGTACTTTGTATGTACGTAGGTAATAATAATTACTGCTAGTTTTCACCTGTGGTTTAATGATAGATATATTATGTACCTTGTTTGTAACGATCGATCACACAGGTCGATCGTTTTTAAGGAAGGTCCAAAAATGATCGAGGCCACTCAAACGTTTTTGAGAACGATCGAAAGTGATCTAGCAACGGTCGAAAGTAGTCGTGGATATTCGATTGTTTTCGAGGGCACTCGAATGCGGTTTAGCCATGCTCGAAAGTGATTGAAGACGCTCAAAAGTTATATAAAAATGAATTACACAGGGCTGAATACTAATATTAGTCCTTTAAAACCCACAGCATGTCATTTGTGTCCATTGAGGTCAAATAATTATGCATATTATACCTTGTTCGGATAAACAAAATTATATTTAGAAAACACCTTCTAAATAACGTACACAGCTATCCAATTTTGCACCTTAACAGCACACAGTAAGTAACAAAATAGGAATACACCATGAAAACTAAAAATTCTTGCCACGGCCCGACCCCAAAGGGGAGGTAAAGACAAAGTATAAAATCTGATATGTTATGTTGCTTATCAAATGGTCTTTATGAATTCATATCACGGGCTCTTTTAGAAAATCAAAGCACATGTTCCTTGAAGGCTGTTTTTGTCTCAGTCCACGCGTCCGACCTTTCAATAATACGATTTACATCGCCCCAGAGGATAAAAATGGTGATAAAGTACCTACGATGTGAAAATGTGATACAATTTCCAGTTGTTGGGCTGCTTAGTTGAATTTTGTTTTCGTATATTTTCGTGTCTTTAAAGGTTCAAGGTTTATGTTAGCAAAATACAAGTTACTGCCGGTCCTTTAGGAGTTTTTTAGGAGTATTTTTCTTGGCCAAAGGTCGCAAGTGACGTGGAAGCTTAAGGCGCCCGCTTCTCATGCATGAAGGTGCGGGTTTGAAACCTACCAACGGCAAGTAACAATGTTACTTTGTTCGAGTTATCTGTACATTTTAAGTTTATTTAGACACCATTGACAAACGGTAAAGAAAAATACCTTGACGAAACCTGGACTTATAATTTCTAATCATAAGTCTGAAATCGCCAACCCGCATTGAACAAGGGCAGTGATAAATGTTCAAACCTTCTCAATATGTGTTTTTTTTCTTTGATACAGATAGATTTAACCGATTGAGCTGAAATTTTGTATACATGTGTAGTATGCTTGACCACAGAATGGTATGACCATGAACGGTTTGCTGATATAAATGCTTATTTTAAAAGAGTTTTTTTTCTTTAACCACGATTCTGAAAACACAACTAACGTTATACTCATAGTAATGTTATAAAATAATTTATTCACATTCGTAATTTCTATTTCCACCCTATCGGAATGCGAAGCTAAAAATAGCCTTACTTCCTACACTTTTAGGTCGAATATAAAAATATACATGATTTATGTCTCGTTCGTGTTTCAATATGTCCCTCCGGTGCCTCGGATCTTGTGGCGAGAGGCTCTCATTAAAAATCCCAAGAAAACCCTTGATAACCTTTTTCGTTCTATAGGATGTGCATAGATAGCTTTAGTTATATGTATGAGAGCAATTTAGAAAATCAAGTGTTTTTGAGTAACATTTTTGGTAATCATTTAATATTTTGAGACTAATTACTACTACGAATATTAATATTTTGTCTATCTATATCTAGATCCCCATAATTACGATTAAAATAAAAAAGATGTTACGTTTTTTTTTTTATTTTAACAAATTCAGGAGCATTCTACACCTGCCCTACACGTCAGTTATTAGTGCTAACAAAATGTGTCGCCACAAAAGTAGCTGCACGAGGAAGATGTGCAACTCGAGTATGCGATGTATCGATAGTAGGGAAGCCATCCATAGCACGTATCCATGTTGCATCCAGCTATGTATACTAATGATAATGATTGGTGGAAACCAAATGCATCCACAGCAACATATCATAGCACATCTCTGGTGGAAAATCACCCTAATTTTGACCTAAATAAAATACGAAACATACCCAATATAATATCAATTGGTTAACCCAAGACATTACCATAAGCATACACAAACTTAGGCAACAAAATGTTACAAAATTGGGCCTATTTGACCACAAAAGAAAACATTCTAGATTCATCCATTTTGCGCCAAAACTTTCTGAAGCAGGTTATTTTGCTGACACGGTGAACGTGCCAACTTAGAACGTAAGTGCATAGCTGTAATCTTCAAGCCCCAACACGCTTGCCTTTAACAGACTTGGTACACAAGTACTATGCTTACGTAAGGGATAAAAGGGGAGTGTAAACATATTCTTTACAAATACTAAAGTGCTTTCCTCTGGTACTGAAATGTGAAGGAATCGGTTAAAAGTGCTGATAAAATATAGTTTGTAACTTTTACAATAGGTGATTTAGTAGTTTTACGTAATGTTGAACTAGCTTCTTCCAGTGGCTTCTCCCGGAGTCTTGTGGGATAAAAAGTAGCCTATGTGTTGTTCCAGACTATAGTCTACCCCTGTTCCAAACATGTTGAAACTCACAGACAATCGTATTTAAAATATTAGTAAGATAGGATAAAAACAGATTGTGGAATTTCGGATCTTAATGAAGTATACCATTTTCTGATCTACATTTAGTACAATAGTTATTTTTTTTCTTAGTAATAAATCGAATGGTACACTTTTTTCTTCATAAACTTTATTTTATAGAAACGAGCATGCATTAAAAGACTGATGATTGTTGATGAAACGAAAGAAGCATGTAAGATTCGTAGCAATTGGTATTCCACTGTCTCGGCCTCCCCTTGGGAGACAGGATCACTTCTGTCTCTGTAACCTCACAGTTATGTATGTATGTATATATTTTATAGAATCTTTAATACTCAAATAACAAATCAATAAACAAACTACGAGAAAAGGAGGTTTAATATATCAGAGTAGCTTAATTAAACAAGAAAAAACATTTCAACTGTACAATATTAACACGTAATTTCTCATCGTATTAATTACAGGAAAGATCCTTTGACAATTTTTAATATAATATGTGCTAAGCATAAATAAACCCTTTTACGCAGTTTTAATTAACATCGTATTACAAAGTATTCCCGCTCAATGTAATGAAGGAAAGCTTCATTTATTAAATAAAAGTATAATATATTATGTACATCCTGGAAATACACAAAAAGTTCAATTGATAAATTATATGAAAACCTCTCTGTAACCTCATTACATAATGGTTTTGACATTTGAAGGTTATATAGCAATTAATTTAATGAAATTAAGGCTTATTATAATTTCTTTGCTTTATGTAAAACTTCAATTATTTCCTAGCTTCTGCCATTGGCTTCGCTCACGTTCCCGTGAATTAAAAATGGCTTACGTGTTATTCCAGATCATAATCTACTCCTGATCCAAATTTTATTCGTTACTAACAAAGAAACAAACATAAACTTTCGCATATATAGTGCACAACTAAGCAATGGTATTTCACACCAGAATCTGTATTTCCAGTTACTTCTTTCTCGAAGTAACTGACACTATGGAAATACTATCTGTATTTTAATGTGGTGTCTTCAAGTTTGAATTAACGAATAATCAATTATTATTATTTTGGTATAAGAGATTGGTATATTATCATATAAAAACCTGGGACTCATCTAGTGTCGCAGGTGTCTATGGGCGGCACAGATCGGCTACCAACAGGTGACTCGTTTGCTCGTTTGCCACCTATCCCATAGAAAAAAATAACTACTAACCAAAAACAAAAATGTATCATTTCATCATTTCTAGGAGCCTTCAATAGCATCTCATTTGATTCCATCTACATTAAATACATTTTATAAACTCAAGCTCATGTAGTTTATTCAAATTTTATATCCTTCTCAATCCTTCTACGATTTTCGGAACCGATGCGTCACAACGAACTATTTACGGTCGGGCAGGCTTTTATCCAAAATGGCAACCAAAGTACTACCTACATACTAACAGATTATGAACGATTCAATGAATTTCACTTACCGAACTTTATCCGAAAGGGTTTTCTTTACTAGTATAACTACATTTCCATAAACATAATAATGTACACATTATATTTAAAGGAAATATTTTGCCTTCAAAGATTTTTAGGTCTTAATACATATTTCGATCAATGTTGTTTTGTGTGTAGGGATTTGTAAACTAAAGGAAAATAACCCTTAGGAGATCACTTTTCGGAGCTGCGGACTACCTAGCGGGTTACCAGGGCTCCGGCACGAAAAGCAGGAGTAGGAATGGGGTTGTTTTAGTCAGTAAGAGTCTGACACTCCCTCTCGGCTCGCCCAAGATGGAAGAAGTAATAGGATGATTTTCCCCCCTCTTTCTGAGGGGAAATATCGTCACGTTTTTTATCTCCGAACGGCAGAGTTGCACATTATGGCACGTAATGCCACTGTACAATGTACACCCAATTTTCACAATATATGTTATAAATCCCATGTAATAGGTGGTGAGGATGGAAAATACTTCGCGTATAATTGCATACGATCAAATAGAGTTATTATGGTTGTTAACAACGGTACCTAATATACGGATCACGCAAAAAAGGAACCCTTTTTGTGCGTGAGTCTAAATCATACTTTTTTATTTCCATTGGTCAGTAAAGTCTTTCTTCCATAATCTTGCTAAGGGTCTAAGTATGTTTCCGTGTTACGAAAACGTATCGTAACTGTTTGTCTTGATAATCTTATTTTGTCCTATTTTCCAACTAAAACATTTATTGCGTAAAAGTTGTTCAAGTAAAGTTTTTGTTTTTTAATATTTGATCATCTTTTTCGCGATGAAGTAGAACTGTTTTCGGTATCTACGTATTTGAATCATCTTTTATCCTATTTTTTTTTTCTAATTTTCATTCAGCTAATTTTAGAAATCTATTAAGCTAAAGGGTGACTTGCTTAAGTCTGTGTATCTAGTGTGTGTCGTCAAGTCTCGAATGAAAAATTAGTTTTATGTGTGCTTCAAGTTCCAATCATTGCATACCACCACCTTACTATTGAATAACTTATCGAAAAACAAATTCCAAGTTTTTCACCTCTCACAACAAAACTGGAAAAGAGAGCAACACTTTAAACACATTCTTTCGCTTACTAAGAAATGGGATTTTATATTGTTCACTTGGATTTAGTTCTCTACACTAGTGTAAACAGACTATTCAGTGTCTGCTTAAGCTGAGGAGACGTCTCAGACTTAAACTGTTCCACTGCAGTGGACCACATAAGCTTGTTACGTCCCCATACACTTGGTACCCGATCCTAAGCTGTTCTATCTTATTTAAACCCTGTCTGATGTGTGAAGGTATTGATGATAGATTCTATATACCTAAACAGTATTTAATGTGGATAAATAAAATTATAGTAGTTTCTGATAGCAGATTTGCCTGGGATATGCGTAAAATCAAAGTACATTTTTAATAACTGCTAATCGATTTTTCTAATGACTTCATGACTATAACTGGTTTACCGAATGTTGCGCAACGTGTACCGGGTTCGATTCCTACATCAATTGTTGTTCTGGGTCTGGGTGTAATGTGTATGTGAACTTGTATGTTTGTAAACGCACCCACGACACAGTAGAAAATACTAGTGTGATGCAAAGATAATAAAAGAAACAAACTACTTATATGAAATCTTGACTCATTTGGCTATTTATGTGTGTAAATACCGCCGAAACACACCACTGACATTAAACGATATAAACTATATTATATATTCTATAAATACCACTTCCTCCTTCTACGTGACACTAAGAATACCCCCCTTACATTTTTGTATGGAGTTTTTACATTAGGAAGCACAATGGATGAAAAATTCCTTTGTTACCCATACATTTTCCTATAACGCTGTCCCCTTGTCCCTCTGGGAGGGTTTAGGGCAAAAACAAGGGTGATAAGTGCACTTTTATTTCGATGCTCTCTTCCTTCGATTATAAGGCAAGACGTTGGGTCTTTCCTAGTTATTATTTTTTCTTCAAGGGCCGGCTTAAGAATTCATCTTTGACGCTCAAGAGAAACGGTTTATTATTATGATTAAAATGTCCTCAATTCCGGTCTTTGTGTTTGCTGAAAGACTTTTGTTGTTCAATGTTCATGTGAGTTCTGAGTTTGGGTTTTCATTGTTGTTGGTCGAGGTGAAGTGTGTAGTTTAAGTTTGATTCGAATGCTCCGAAATTCGTATTTACGTACCGTATGAGGAAATCTCTTATTATTTAATATAAGGCTTTGACTGCCAATAGAAAACTGTTAAAGGTAAATCCTCTGCTAACGTCGGTCACCGGTGACCACCACGGCGATCAATGTGTTAATTTAAACCACATATTTGTTATGATCTTGGCAGACGATATACGTAAAAAGAGCGAAATAGGCCCAGTAGGTAAGCCAAAAAGTGCATTGTACTCTTTGAGCTAATTTGAACACTCTCACTTTACAAATGAGGCATTGTAACAGCCGCGCCGCAGGTCCGTAACATATCTAGACAACCTACAATATTACAGCTCTTTTGTGGTCAAGGTACATGGAGCTATTCATACAGATTTTAATACTTGATTAATTTAATTATTTATTTTGTTTGAAAATTTCACTCTTTTCATTTTTAGTTGTATTATGCTTCTGTGGACTAGTAATACTTGTAGTTTCATTTAAGTCATATGAGTGATCTCCATACTGTGTATGGAGTTTCTAATTGGATTTATTATTTGACAACTGGCTTAATCCATCGATATTATATATTGCTGCTGAAAAACGAAGTACTTTTTTATTTTTTTAACACATTGAACGCCGTAGTGGTCACCGGTGACCGACGCGACATTAGCGGAGCATTTATTTTGCTTTTAAGAGTTTGGCAGTCATAGACTTAAGGACTTTATTCATAGAAGTGTTTCAATCTCTCTGATATGTATTCAAGGGAAATTCTATTCTAAACTTATTTGTTATTCACAGTTCGTGCAGTTTGAGAAGCAATCACGATATAGACATCATTTCAGAATGTTTCAAACATTTTGTTCATACGAACTCCATTTAACTTTGGCAAAGCTTAACTACTTATGAAAGACTTTGACAATTTTGTCACCCATTGTATGGCAAGTTATATGTTTAACGTTAATGTATCGCCATGCTTGTTTTATTTCTGAAAGTAGACTTGTAGAGTTGACTTTTGACAGAAATTTTTGAGTCAATCAGAGTTGAAAAAATATCTAGTTTGTTTTTTGATCTTGTATAACTGTTCTTCTGGTAACCTTCGGTGATACAAAGTGTGGGACAGCCATGTTTAGCCACGAATGGCCTAGCTCGAAGCAATACTTGTGTAGTGTTTCGTCGTGTGAGTGATCGAAAGCTCAATTACTCACCTCCACAATCTTAGAATCCTTAACAATCCTTAAATTGCTAACCCCCAAAAGGCCGGAAATGCACATGTAAAGGCTCTGGTGTTAGGGTGGCCATGGGCGGCACCAATTACTTATCATCAGGTGATCCGTCTGCTCATTTACCGGCTTATCCCCGTAAAAAAGTATAACTAATTAATGACTCACAAACTTTTCCATTTAAAGAACTCAATTCAACATTAGTATCTCCAAAGTACTTAGTAAGTAGTCTACTCATGTTTAAGCAAAGTATTTACTTCGATAAAACTACGTAAGGACTTTTGAAAGTCAAAATGCCAAATGTGTTTGCTATTCTATTTAAGTAAAACTAGTTCGTACTACCCGTTCCAGACCATAAATTGTTACGTCGAATAACAAGTTTAGAACCGAAATTATACAAACCCACTTTAAAACATTACATTACAGACGTAAATGGCCCATGGCTTGGTTACAAAAACAAAATGTCATGGCGCTACGATCCCCTTTGTGACCAAAATAGGACGAGCTAGTGAATAATATAAGGGAAACTCCGAAACCATCCATTTTTGCTTACACAGTAAAACAATTTGAAAAGTGAAATAATTAATTTTGTCTCCAAATGGGTTCTGGAGCTCTCAAAGCCTTATATTATGAAGTGATTGATGAAATGAATCGTATTATAAAAAAAGGAGTTCTGTCAAAAGTTTACTAATATTGAAGTTTGACGTACTTGTTTGTATGCTTGGTCATTTTGTTTGTTGATTTTTGTTTATATTTGACTATAATTGTTTGGTTAGCGTTTGAGCTTATTAGTTGAGCGTTATGAGCCTGACAACCCTAATGAGGTCACGATAATGCACGCTACAAACCTGATGATTTCTCGTCCGTACGGCGCGTTGCGTTCCGCCCACACCTCATAGAGTGAATATTTTTAGATTTTCGATTTCAAGATTCTCAGCGATTTTAATATGAGTGTGCGGTTTGATATTATCGAAAATTATTGTCCAACGAGTAAAGTTGTAGCATGTGCGATTTTGTAGTAAAATGCTTCTCAGTTTTTGAGTTTCAAAACCTTCAGTAAATACAATGTTTGGTTTTGCATACGATACGTGCGTGACAGTATTATGTTCACTATTTATACACAAATAAGGCTCATAATCACATCATATCACATCAATAGCCTATAAGTGGCCGCTGCAGACCAAAGGCCTCTTCTCACATGGAGAAGGTTTGAGCATTAATCACCACGCTAGCTCATGATTGGCGATTTCATGCTTATAATCAGAAATTATAAGCCCAGGTTTGTTTGTCAGTGGTGTCTAAATAATTTTAGAAAGTACTTAAAGGGCTCATAATACTTGTATAACTAGTAAAACTGAGTATCTCGTTTTATACGTTTTTAACCTCGCTCATTACCATGGGCAGTAAAACAAGCATACTAAAACAACAAATTACCTTCCTTTACGTTGTACAGTTATATAATAACATACATAAGTACCTGGTTACTATTAAAGTAGGGATGACGGGCCTGAAGCGAATTCCAACAATATCCGTAATCGGCAATTGAGTGATGAGATTTATCTATATCTGTATAATTATGTAGTTAGATTACTGAATCGTATCGTTTAAGGTTTATACCCTTTAGGGTATTTGTATTCCGAGCTGCAGACAACCTAACGGGTAACCGAGGCGCTAGCTCGAAGCAAGAGTAGGAGCGGAGGTTTTTTTTTCGTCAGTAAGAGTGTGACACTCTCCCTCGTCTCACCCAAGGCAGTAATTGTCTCCCCTCAATTCCCTTTTTTTTGTATTCACATTTACACTGGTAGTAGCTTTTTGATGCCTACAACATAATACTTATCTTAGATTTAAATTGTAGTTGGTATTACAAAAGGCAATCGTTGAAAGTGCCTTTTAATTGATAGATAACTTACGAAAGCTGGTGTTCTGAGAATATTTGCTTAATCCAAGAAGTTGTTTCACATATCAGTTTATTGCACAGATATTTATATACAGTATAATATTACAGGTACACTAGGGGAGATAAATGATAACACTAATACCGTCGATAAACATTTATTAATATATTTTATCATTTTCCATATTCCAATATTAATACAAGTACCATATTCCACAATCAGGAACGTACATAAGAAGCTACATACATACATACAGAAGATTCTACTTGGCTGCAATACCATATAATATACTCCTGTCCAAGAGTCGCATACAATACATTAAGATTCGTTTTATTATAATATATGAATTATGTATTGACACATTAATAATAGATATTTTAAAAATCTAAGATGCCAATCGCAAATACAAATGGCGTTGTTATATATAAAGGCTTATATTAGCGTCTTCCACCAAGTTTTCCATTATCGATACTCCCTTACGTGACTAGAACATTTAGGTTTAAAGTACATTTATATTTTTTTTTCTATTTTGTAGTGATCGCTACTTCCTATTGACATAAGTTTACCATCAATTTAGCCGCTACTGTTTATTCCTCTACGATTAGATTACTTAACTCTACATACATACATATATTGTAATAGAATAGGTGAACTGCCTGCGAGGCGACGTGTCGCTTGGTCCGAACCAAAACTTGAAATAAACAGAACGCATGAGGACGCGTCGCCAGCGGCAGTTGCCGGGGTCTGATTGGCCGAGCTTGACGTCGGGGCGTACTGATTGGGCAATAAGGCTGGGTGATTGCCCAACCACGTAAGCGGACACTCGGTGAATCAGATAAAGAAAAACTACATGAAACAAATCAATAGAAGAAGTCTAAATTCAATGAGAACAAATACCATTTGTAAATTTTGTATATCATAAAAGGTCCAAAAATATTTCCGAACCAAAAATCTAGGTCCCTGTTTTCAATTCGAATCTCTCTAAGCTATAAGTGAGAGTAGCGCTAGAGAGGGAACGTAGAGAAATGAAATATGATAACAAAGCAACGGGTCCGTTTGAAAGTGCTGATGTTGTCGTCCGATGGAGCGGCGGTCAAGTCGGCTGGTGGGAGTTGGTCGCCGCTTCAGGGGAGTCGGATGCTGGCTGCAGGCCTACCCCCACTTCTGGAAGAGCCCCATGCGCTGGCAGCGGCAGTTGGAGCCCCAGAGGTTGCACCTGCACGAGGAGGAATGGCAGCAGTCGCCAGGCCGATGGTCGCAGTTGCCTCCTCGCTTCACACAGGCGCGCCTGAAAACGTAGATCAGCGACGATCGTCTGAAACCACATCATTGAACGCTAGCCTAAGATTATGTCCGTGATGATGCTCAGCTTTGGCTGCTAGCATTCACTTCAGCGAACTTTCCTTGTTTTGGAATGTTCGATTTTTTTTAATTTTTTTATAAAAACGTGAATAAATGTGAGGCATTTTATTTTTCATGTGTATATAGAATTACTCTGAGTTAGTTAACTGAAGCATATAAAATCTTGTACAATTGATTGAAACATCCTCAACATGGATAAACTTCATAACTCAAGTCTCTAATCACGAAGTCTCGCTTCGTTAACGTTTCAAGATTCACCTTGTTTAAATGGGGTTACGCATTGAATTTCAGTCTTTATGTGTATGGTGATAGAACTCACTTTCCAACATCCTGCAGCAGCTGTAGATCGGCGGGGTCTTCTCCGTAATCAGACAGGTTCACTTCAACGTCGTCGTCTCCTGTTGACATTATGTTTTGTCAGATTTTTTTTTATTTTATGAAATTGATTCTGCTGTAGCGGGCGCATAACAAAGGAAAATGGGACTTAAATCTCTTTTATTCTGTGACTAGTAATAAAACAAGTACCTATGTGTAACACAAATAAGTAAAATCATATAGTCCTTTGCAATTGTTTTGGGTACAAAATCGTTACTAAAGAATACTTTAAGTAATCATGAAATAATAATTTGATTGCCATGTCAATTTTTCTAAGCGGTTTAAAGGAGATAAAGTCTTGTCACATAATCTGTTAAATTGTTACATTATTGCATAAACATACATGTTAAATTGTCACATAATTTCTAGCACACAAAATGTTTGTCTGTACAAACATTTTAACAAAAGTACAACATACCAGGGTCAATGTATGATGCATGAGCCCACTCAGCGGCGAGTAGGACGGCCGCTAACGCCAGCAGGAGTGCGCCGGCGCGCGGCATTCTGCCTGCGCGACTGCCGCTGCTTGCCTATAAAGTGACAACAGGACTATGAGACACACATACTATGAAAAACAGGGCTTTTGAATGATAGTCCACTGAGAGAATGGTTAACTTAATATCAATGTCAAAGGATTGACACTGACATACGTTAATCAAAGTTGACGTTAAGCACATAAAGTCAAAGTCGAAGCATTTATTTCAATTGATCCAAATTGAATTGTACGTCAGACTGTCTGTCAGTGAAGCTAGGTGCTCATTACAAAGTGTAGCTTCGAATGGAGAAGTACGAGCAAGAATCTCCGTTAGAAGAACGAGCAAGAAACTCCATCTCCATCAAATAGTTTTCTATTCTCTCGGTAGACAAGCACTGACATGCCAATTGGCTTGTGGTACAGATTAGAACAATTAAAATCTATGATGGTATCTCCACAAAAGATCAATCCATCTCCAAAGTATTCATGAAACAAAAAACTGGTTTAGATTTAGTGTTTCGGTGTTGCGTGTGGCGAAGATTTGGTAGAAATGGTGGACGACAACGACACAATACCTATAGATACGAAATAGGTAGATACGTCCTAGCAGCAAAATCATCAACCATTGAGCCATTTAAAAAAGACACATAGACAATGTTAAGCCTATAACAAAAAGATCTGATAATTCCAAACCCGAAACGTCTCGAATGTCCAAAACTCCTATAAGAGCCTCGTATTATACCTATTATGATCAAAAACTAAATACTGCGTGGAAAGGTAATAATTCTAGAAATAATATTGTAAATTTTTTGCTGCCATAATGGACAACCATTAATTGCCACGCTTTTGTTAGTCATCACGTAATACATTAATCCAATTATATTTTTGTTATTGAAATATTATGTAAACTTTAGTGCGTTAATTAATTATATTCATTTCACATTTCAACCATATTACTTTTTAGAGAAGCACCCATAAAATTATAAAGATTATCTTTTAACCATTTAAAAGTAAAAGAAAAAAAGAGCCCAATAAAACATCTGACGTCCTAGATCGTCTACGAATTGTCGTAGCAACTTGCTACGCTACAGCGCTACGCTTTTAGACTGCTACGACTACGAGACGATTAGAACCGTTTCGCACCATTGCTAGCAAGATTACCGGTCCCTATTCCATGGCCCCGTTACCATGGTAACGCAAGACAAGCGGTCCGACTTTATTGTCTAGAAAATCCCGATAAAATGGAGTGGAATAGACTTATAAGTTGACAAGTCGCATTTTGGTGACGTCAAGTGGAAGAATGGCCTTTATCTTTGACCAACGTGAACGTGTCGTATTTTCTATATTGGATACAGTTTCTACAGATTCTATATTCCAAGTAATTGAATTAAATTATCAGGTCAGGTCGTGAGTATCCATGTTAATAATCAAATTCAAATTGAGTGAGGGGGAGACTTCCTGAAATTAATCTTGTATACGGAAATGTCAAAGTCTCACGTTTCTAAGTTATTTTGTTATTAACGGTGTAATAGAGAACGACCCATGTCAAATGATTGGGTCAAGATGTCGTGGTACTCTTGAGAGTTGTAAATCAAATCCCCTCATAGAGGATCAAAACAAGAAATGGAAATCATATACTCAGTTATGGCGGTTGGAGATATCAAAATGGTATAAATAATAAATTAATTATGTTGTGCGTTTTATTCACGTAACTGCTTGACGAGGTAACTCGATTAATTTCAAACCACGCCTGGAGCCACGGAATCACGAGAAGCTTGCATATATAACCGACGGGGTGAGGGTCATTATTATAATTAATATAATGTGTCTCAGGCTTGTTACGGTACAAAGAATCATTATTATAAAAAATATTAGTAAAAATATTTATTCCTGCCTTAATGTGCAGGTGAACCTCTGCCTACTCCATTGGGAATAAAAAGTGTGACGTTGATTAGTAAAAGCGCGCTATAAATAAAACCAACGATATATAAATAATTACTTATTACCATAACTAAAGTTTTTCTATCCTTTTATTTTCATTAAAAAAAACCAGCTACCATTATTTAAGACAAAAAGAAACAATATAAAAGAAAAACAATGTGATAAACAATGGACGCCTTGGAACAGTAGGTAGCTGTTCAATAAAATATTTAATTTGATTTTGTCATTTTGACAGGCCATTGCTATGTGTTCAAGTATTCATAAGTAACGCTCCATGTCATGTCATGTGACTTCACCGATGTATTTAGTTGAATGGATGGTGCAAATACAAAGACTATTTGTGACTCATGATATTATTTCATGGCATGTTTGCTATTTAACGAACTTTTACATATATTAAGCATTTATATTGTGTCGTATCGTCACACTTTTTTATCCCCGAAGGGGTAGGTAAAAAGGTACACATTTCAGCATGTGATGCCACTGTACAATGTATACCCGGTCCCCAAGAGGTGGGGGTGAAAGCCCAGCAGTACAGCACTTGCGACCACTCAACCGACGAGACAGTAATTTATATTTCATTTATATATTTTCAATAAATCGTGATATTTATCAGACAAATAGGAAATAGGTCGCCAATCTTCCTTGAACAAGCTTGGCGATTGCTTATTGTTGGAGATAAAACAATAGACTACTGTAGCGAGATACAGCAAAAAAAGATACAGAAATAATTGGCATTGGCATCATGCGGTATCTAGCATCATATATCCGTGTACAAAATACAGAAATAATATCGAAAATGTGAGTAAGCGAGGGTCGAGTTCAATGCGAGTAATGTGCACCGGTATGTTGACAATACGCGCGTTTATCAAATTTTCTAACAAATGTGGATCATATTAGTGCCCGAAATTTGATTTGAGGAGATTGTTTGCATTTTGTATGAGTGTATTGTTTTTGTTTTAAATTCGTTAATATGCTTCGGCACGAATGGGCCGGGTCGACTGATGTGACATTACGGCCTCACAGTAAACCGACGTGAAACAACGCTTGCTTTGTTTCGTCATATGAGTGAGGCACAATTACCCCCCTCCCCAATCTTCACAATTCTCGATTCCCCAATAATCCTCAAATTCTTAGCTTCCAAAGGCTGGTAGCGTACTTGTAACGCTTTTGGTGTTTTGGGTGTACATGGGCGGTGCCGATTAACGGATTATACGATAAAAAATTGCTTTGTCTTAAGCCAGAGGATTTAAAATTCGTTACAAACACAAACGCAAGGAAAACAATTATGTTAAAATAAATATTTTTTATAAAATAAAAAAAAATACCGAAAAGATAAATTACTCTTGTGTTGAGATCCTTAATAATGAACGGTGTTCTTTTAAAAAAGACCTGACAGTACCAGTTCACCCATATTAAAAGTTATCCTTGAAATCACTTTCAAATACAAAAACCTGAAAATACCAACTATAGTGAAGTTGTATACACTGAAGTTTAATCCAATACAAAATTTTAGCAACAAAACCTTTCAAAACTAACAATGTCCCTTCATCTATATGCATTTAATAACTGGTATTGTGATGTCACAGCCAACAATCCCACTTGTATCACTGGACCACAATCAAAGGGAATAGTTCGGCCAACTTTGATTACTTCCACGCCCTTTGATTGGCCATGTTGACGCTTATCATTGATTGGCAACTATTTCGAGAGGTAAACTATTTGTTGGTGAGGAAACTATTTTATTGACCTTTCTAGACTTATATACATAGAATAGAAAACAAAGAAAAAATAATATATGTAAAAGCGGAATTAAAACTAAAAATCGAATGCATTTTTAGTTAGCTTTCTAGACTTCTTGATTTTAGTCTTTGTTTTGAAACTCGACGACGCGACGTGACTTGACGATTAGGCTTCTCCCACTTGAAAAGTCTCTTTTGTGCATTTGGGTTTAGGTCCTTCGGTCTACTACATTAAATTCAACGATACGAGGGAAGTGGAAACAATCGTTTTCTTTTCTTCTCCTCTAATAATATCTTTTGATTTATTTCATTGCAGGATTCAAGACAGTTATTCATGTCCTTGAAACGCAACGGATTTCAGAGTTCCGTTGTTTCTCATGGTTGTATCTACTGTAGATCCTGGCTTACAGGAGTTACAACAGTTTTAGAAGGTTTTATGGAATTCTAATTAAAAATCATATTGATAATGAGTTAATTGTCATAAACCAACCAAAATAAACATGGGATAGATATTCCTATGGCTACTCCGTTTGATATCCTACAACTTTCTTTACTTATGAATTATCTAACACAAAATAATTTTCAAATTCAAACCAGTAGTTCCCTAGATTAGTCAACACAACAAACTCTTCTGCTTTATAATATTGTACGTATACACAATTTTGCTTCGTGAAATTTAAATTAACTCGCATAATAAATGTAAGTTAAGACCATTCATCTTCGTACGTGAACTATGTTGGAGAGTTTAATGCAGTTTCGTAGAATTTTAAAACGTACCATGTGCTGTTAATGGAACTCGTTCTAGAACGTTTCTGGGAATATAGTCATTTTGTTGTAATGTTTTTTTGTGACCACATATTTAGGGTTTTTTTTTTATTTTATATATATGGAGCAGTTTGTTTAAAATCCGCTCCGATTTGGCACATGGATGCGTGCTATAGATGTATACTATGGGGGTGTGTGCTATGGATGGTTTCCCTACTATCGGTACATCGCATACTCAAGCTGCGCATCTTCGTCGCACAGCTACGTAGCTTAGTATCAGTGGAAATGGTCACATAGTTTCACAGCTTAGCTATTACATCTTCGTAGCATAGCTACATAGCACATCTCTGCTGAAAAAGCACCCTAAAACACAATACGTACAATCAAATTCGCACAAATCTTAGAACCGTTACCAAAATCCGTAGCCATGCTAATATAATATTTGCCCTTTCTTGAATATTTTATTGGGAGCTATATTTCATTATTATTACTAAATTATAACGCAATAAATCATGCTGCGTTGGAACAATGGCGTAGAAATGTACCGAGAGCGCCAGAATATCTGTCTGCCAAAATGGAAATGGCAGATTTACGAACATGCTTTAAGCTTGATTAATCGCAGCACAGCTCAGTATCTGTTTAAATGGCTTTTGTAATTAATTTTTAAATGCAATTAAGAAAAATAAACAGGTTTTTATCTGTAATGGTCTGTTTTGAGTGAGGTGCTTTAGTTTGAAACTTTTGTTTTATTTGTATGGTATAAGCCGATAAACGAGCATACGGATTACGTGATGGTAAGCAATTTCCGCCGCCCATGGCTCCCGAAACACCAGATGCGTTACAAGTGCGGTACCTTTTGGGGGTTGTTTGGGAATTGGAATTGGGTAGATTGGGAAGGTGGGTAATTGGGCCTCCGGCTCTTTTTAATTAAACTATTGTCTTTAACCGACTACATTTTATTATTAACTTTTAATTATTATTATGTAAAGGTTTCAGTTCGTCAAATTTATCGTAGCTAAATCTTGTGTTTACAAATATGTACTTACGTAGATTTATTTTATTTTAAAACACAAATTAAAATCACACAGACAGAAGAGTCCTCAATATTGTCCAACGTAGATCAATATTACAATAGTCACATTCCATAACAAAAAAAAAACTATTCTATAACAAAAAAGAAAATATCTACAAACTTATCTTCTCATCCCTTTTAAGGAAACAAAAGCATGTTGTTATGTAAAGGTTTTAAACTAAGATCGATGTCACATCAACCCTTCCTATGGTTTAAAGAGAAGGGTTAACCCAAGGGTTATGTTTGCCCTGAAAGTGGCCTAACTTGGTTAGATGATGATGAAGTGGCGTGCAGGGCCATTTGTCTTTTATTTGGGCATCTGTCGTGTATACTTTGACTAAGGTTCATTGACGACGAATAAATAGATTTTTATTTTAAAAACTAGCTTTTGCCAAGCGTTCCTTGAAATAAAAAGTATCCTATCACCCAAGTCAGCTCATACCCTGCCCGTAGTATACAAAATTTTATCAAAATCCATTCAGTTAGTTTGAGCGTGATTGACGGACAAATATCCAAACAAACAAACTTTCATATTTATAATATTAGTGGAATATTATTTATTTTAAAATTCTCAGTAACAGTAGTTCGGCTATGTGGAGTTTACCAATATTTGATATAGTAAATGTGACTGTCTGCATCACCAAGTCTCTAAGTCAACCCTTAAATTCTTAACCCCAAAAGTCCGACAACGCACTTGTAACGCCTCTGGTGTTTCAAGTGTCCATGGGCGGCGACGATTGCTTACCATCAGGTGATACGTATGCTCGTTTACCAGCGTGTTCCATAAAAAAAACTACTGCCTATCACCTCCAATCAAAAAGGTGATATATCGTAGATATGCTACGGAAACGCGGGCGAATCCGCCGGCAAAAGCTAGTACATACCCAACAAACATTTAAGACGTCGAGTAGACGTTTTGGTAACAACTTAATGTTATTTAGTATAATCGTATAAACGTCATAAGGACGTTTACTCGACGGCATTTGGGCCCATTTTATATAACTTAAGGCGCTAAGAGTTTCGTATAATGGTCATATAAAACACCTAGTTAGTCGCATAGTAGTCATATACGCGTCGGCGATTTGACTACATGTCGTGTAATGGTAGCTGTTGCGGCATGTATTCGTCGTTTAAAGATTATATTAAGAACGAATATTATAAAATATTATTTTAATGGAGTAGTGTTTTTGACAGCTGTGTTTATTTTGTATTTTTTTTTCTTGTTATTTGATGTGATAAAACCATTCCATCAGTTGTAAACCATTGGGCAATCAAGTTTACTGATTAATGTGAGGTTAGTTTTTAACAAATTTTTAATGCGCCTTCAAAATTTTAATGTTATCACATATTTTTATGAATAATTTACTATGTGACTGCGTTATATGACAACTATATAACTTCCCGACCAATAAGCTGCGAGTTCATTGTAAATAAATATTATAAATTTGATTTAAAAATGGTGGAAGTGGTATACAAGGTTATTATAAACCTTTAACATGACTATTAATTATATAGCAGTCGTATTATCATGTTTGTGATACTTTAGGACGTATAGAAGTCGTTCTTAAGACTAATATTCGACTTATATGTAATGGTTACTAATACTACGTTTAAACAACAATTGTCCGTATAGCAGTCGTGTAAAAGGTAATTATATGACAAAATTGTCAGTATTACGACGTTTATACTACGAAAACGTTTACACGACGAAACAGTTGTGTATGTAAGTTATAAAGATGTCGTCGTAGACACTATTATACGACGATTGTATAAAAAAGTCGTAATTACGTCTATATGACATTATAATACGACTAAAAATGTATATGACTATTCGGTCAGATAAGGCACCAGTACACGACGAAGAGTTATAAAAACTACTGTAAAATAACTTTAATACGACTCAAAGTCATATAAATGTTTGATTATATGACAAAAATGATTGCTGGGTATTTAATAGTATCTTTCGATCAGCCAATGAACCAAAATCTAGTTCAGCGTTCGCGACTGTAATATCTTCACATAGATTACACGATGAGCGACGACGAAACTAATACATATTTATGTATTACGTAATAATACGATTAATGAGCTGTTAATATCAATCTGAAGTCAGTTATTAATAGCTTAGTTTAATATTGGATATCTATTTATTATTATTAGGTGGCGATAAAACCACCAAGTATGTAGCTATGTCATAATATACATTTCTAAGAATAGGTTTGCGGAGCTACGGATTACCTAGCGGGTTTACCGGGGCTCCGGCTTGAAAAGCAGGAGTAGGAACAGGTTGGTTTTTAGTCAGTAAGAATCTGAGTCTCCCTCACGCCTCTCCCAAGAGAAGTAATTGGATGATATTCCCTCCTTAAAAAAAACTGAGAGGTTACTAAGTGGAACTCGATACGCTGACCTACAAAATATAATATTTTCCTTATTAAATATAATATTTTCCATCATCATAAAATCATCGAAAATATGGATAACTAAAAAATAAAAATAAAATGCTTTAGGTATTGTATTTGGAAATCGAATCAGAAATCGTCTGTAAAAAGCCAGTCACTATTTCAACCGCACAAATAACTCTACGCAAACATTTTCAAACCCGTATTTAAAGTGAAATGTAAGCACTAACATCAACAAGTAAAAATGCTTAATGACGTCACAGCACATACCTGCTGTACTGCGCACACTCTAATACAGGTCACAGAATTTCTTTGAATTCTCAGCAATGTCAAACGCAAGAACTAAGGGACCTGGCGCGACGCTGCGAAGCCATTAAAATGTACCATTATATGAAAAAGTTTTCCAGCAATTTCATGAACATAAATAAACAAGAATTCACAAAGAAACTTGCTACTTGTATTGCCATATTTTATTTCAAAGTCCTTGTAAGTATTCCAATTGTTCGGTTTGAGTGGGACTATTGTAGTTGGAATCTGTTTATATTTATAGATATGGAAGGTGGCTGGAGTTTGTTTTGTTTAACATATCTTTGTGTCTGTCTGTTAAGTCTAAAGTTTCAAGTTAGATTTTCTGAATAAAGTGTTACTAAAGATGTGTCATGTTTGTTTTTTTATGCTTAATAGGATGGCGTTTGGCCACCATCTCGCCTGGTGGTAAGCTAGGATGGAGCAAGCCTACCTATGAGCAACTTTTTCACTCGGGACTGTGATGTTTTATTTGTGTACTTAGCTAGCTTCCTGATCTTCGGTGAACATTAAAAGGTTACGGTAGATAAAAGCATCTGACTCAAGTCATCACAAAAAAGTAAACGTGTCAAAAAAATGTTCATTACCTACATAAAAATATATTTTTTCACACATAAAAGGTTTCGAATCTTTATATCATCACAAAAACTCAACACACGAGTCTTTCTTAAAAAATAAAACAATGACATTAATTATACAAAAAAAACGCCTTCATCAGCACTGTTGCCAGGTCTGACCAACTCTTAAATTGAACAAAAGGCCTTTCACGAACCGAGCGAAGTGAAAGAGGCCACCACTGGCACTTAATTAAACACTTCTAGCGATCGTATATGGAACCAATTAACTCTACTCGATACTAGTATCATAGTATCACCCTCTAGTTTCGAGTACGTAACAGTAAAGTGTTATTAATGATTTATTATCGATAGAATATGGCTGGAAATGTTTTTGAAAAGGTCCTTTTCAAAAATAGTTACAGGATACAGATTTTTCTAATACATTATTTTTATGTGGTTGGTTTATTTGTGTTTTTTTCGGAGATTAAAGTTAGAGTTAGATGGGGTATTTCTTTTTAGATTCTTTTAGATTGTAAATATTTTAGTCATAGTTATTAGAATTGTTGAGTTTATATATTTAAGTTACTTAATTTTAGTTTATTCCTTGGAGAATTTTCCTTTTCTAATTATAAATTGCAGTGTTAAGTTTAAAAAAATGCCTAAAGTGTATACGGTCAAATAATATTTCGATTTGTAGTGAGTTTTTTAGTTGATATCACCACAAAATATACGGAATGCTGCCGTTAAAACGTATCTTAGTTCAAACGTGCAGTTTGTAAACTGAGAAACCTGGTTAAAATTTGTTCGAAGTTACACACAATAAATCTTGATATTACTTTTACAATGTATTCAAAATGTCGCTTTATTCACACTTATTTTATCAGTATAGGTGGGTACTGTGTAAGGATGATTGTACCGTTAACTACGTGAGAATTGGTAAGCGATCGGTGCCGCCCATGTACACCCGCAACACTAGAGGACACACAGGTGGGTTGCCGGACTTTTAAAAAGGAATACACTCTTTTCTTGAATCTGATCTTCTAGTAGTATTAGAGTACTAATAACATATTTTTGTACCTATGAATTGGCGTGATGATGGCGTGAATTTATCACGCCAGAATGGCAGCAACCACAATAAATATGTCAGAGACCAGTATAGCATCAGTGAAAGTTTATGATACTTCTTATCAATTAAACTTCGGAAACTTAAATAAAATCTAACATAATTCCAAAAAGGTTTTGAAATTTTCTTCACGTAAATTATTAGAATCCAGTTATAACAAAGCCTGCCTGTAGCCTGTCCAAAAATAGCGTCTTCAGTCTTTTTTCTAGTCTTCAGAAAATACATCAAACCTTATCTAAACACGAAAATACTCCAGAAACTTTTACCCAACATCGAACCCACGAAATGAACTTAAAAACATGTTCCTACCCCAAGTTACGTGACACTTCGACATCAAAACTACCGAACCTAAGTTACATGGAGTAGTAAATCTCTTTAGTGCTTCTCTCAGTTGAATAAACTAAAGTTTTACACTGTCGTGTCTTGCATACAGTGAGGTTACAATGTTATTGTGATCGTGACTGAGAAGTATGAGACTGCAGAGTATATAGCATGCGCATCACTCCTATTCTTCGCGTGGGTATCGTATGGAACCGACTTTAGTGGTTACGTGCTGCTGTGCAACTTGCACAGCGAGGCTCATAGGAGACGTATTCCATAACCCTGGGGGTGTGTTGAAAACAGGCGTTACACCATGGTGGCTGCGGAGCAGGTATACTGAGTTATGAGGCCTTATAGATGCAGACAGTGGCCTTTGTGGTGGTAGTGGTTTTAGTATCTATTGTCTCCAAAAAGCTAGGCGCCTTTTGAAGGTTTCCCCGTCATAAAAGGGGACTGCGAATAGGGCAGCAACTATCCCTTTTAAACTGTTTTCCAACCCGTCAAAAATATTTTTCAAGCGTAGAGATTATGGCAAAACCCTCGTATGTAAAGTAGGTAAAATCATCCAATGACTTTTCTCGCCTTGCTCTCGCTTTGTGAGGTGAGAGGAAATGTCAAACTCTTATTGTCTAAAAACCCCGTTCCTACTACTGCTTTTCGAGCCAGACCCCCGGTAAACCCGCTAGGTTTTCCGCAGCTCCGGATCAAGTATCACCCCTAGTGGGCCCCATCCGTGGTGGTCTGATGGCTCTTAGGAGTACTTACAGTAAACTTAAAAAGCATTTTGCTATTTAGTTTAGTTTAGAATTCAAGTCATATCCCAAAGATAAGTAAGTAAAATAAAATTTTATTAATTATAAAGATTAGCTTACAAAAGACGTCGCTCTCAAAATCCTCGTTCCAAAATAATATCTAATCTCGAAAGCTCTCGAATGAGACTAATCCAGATTAACCTCGTATCTGATGAATTCATTTATACTGGAACACTTTTATTTCAGTACAACCTTTGACTCAATTCAATTTATTAATCAAAAACCAATCAAGCGATTCACCCTTAATCCGTCTATTTTTTGTATCGCGTCTCTACTTTCATTTTTGTTCAATTTACGTAGTACTTTATTATTATTAAATACGTTATCTTTATGTTCTACGAAATGATACGAGTATCGTACCTAGTAATCTGCTTAAAACTGAATCTATAAAAAACCTTATTAAGCTAACTTACTAAGTAAGCGAAAAGCTTATTATAAAAAATTATGATACTATAACATATCTCGATGGTTGCTACGTTCATTAGTATAAGAGGTGCTTAAATATATCGTTATCTTTGGTATTAAAATAAATTAATGAGACTTAAAACAACCCTAGTCTGGCTAGGTAGTCTACAGCTTATTTTTTTTTTTTTGGAGGGGGAATATCATCTTATGACTTCTCCCGCCTTGGAGGGAGTCACAGACTCTTGCTGACTAAAAACAACCCTGTTCCTACTCCTGCTTCGAGCCGGAGCCCCGGTAACTCGTTAGGCAGTTCGCTGCTCCGGGTCGGCATGAGCCTTACTACACCCCATCTATGGTGGTCTGACGGCTCATTGAGGCGCGCGTGGACAGCTGTTGGACACTAGTCGAATGAGTGGATTAAAGTCCCCCTTTCCCAATAAGTAGAAAAGGTAATTTATGAGTAGACATCCTATACATTGACTTTTTTTCTCTTACATATGTGAAAGTAAATGTCATTGAGGTTGAGAAATCAAAACTTATACTTCGTGATCTCCAGTTGCGCTCATGACAACACGCCCAACGAAGAAATCTATCAGCTCATCTCTCCAAGGGTTTTCCAAGTCACTGTTTATTCAACGTAATTATTAACGAAAATTTTAGCTAATCATCGAATATTAAACTAATTATCTCGAAGTGTCTATAATAATGGGACCGCCTCCAGTCCCAAAAGTAATTTACCAAAAAGGTCTTTGCAATTAAAGCAGTTTGCCCACCAATATTAATAACGGGCTTATCTTCTACCCCAGTCGCCCCAGACCTTATACTTTCACCAGCAAAAACCAGCTAAATAGACAAACAATCCCCTTTTTGTCCATCAAAATGACTATGGATATTGCATCTGTAAAGCTAAGAATTTGGTCTATAAAAAGGTCTGTAAAACCGTTGGCAAATATCCAATCAAATTATTTTTTAAGGAATCTCTATTATTTTTAGGTATTTGGCACATGCAATCTTCTTAATTACTTTCCACCCCATAAGCTTATTCACCACCTTCCTTACTCCTTAATGTCTTGTTAATATGAATATTATCACACATCACACCCACACATCAACAGCCTATAAGTGGCCACTGCTGACCAAAGGCCTCTTCTCGCACGGACAAGGTTTGAGCATTAATCACCACGCTTGCTCAATGCGGGTTGGCAATTTCAAACTTGCAATTAGAAATTATAAGCCTAGGTTTTCTCACGACGTTTTTCTTCACCGTTTGTAAGTGGTGTCTAAATTGTCTTAGAAAGTACATACAATTCGGAAAAAGTCACATTGGTACTAACCGTTGTTAGGTCTCAAACCCGCATCTTCATGCATGAAAAGCGAGTTTATTATATTGTTAGTTTGTCTCTCTTTCATGTCACAATGGAACGGTTTTTCGGTATGATATTTATATGGATTTAGGATACTGGAGAGTGCTATGAATATTTTTTTCATTACCTAAGCTCGGGTAAACATAACAATTGTTTCAGAATAATGAATTTATTTATTTTGCAAATGGGTTACAAAAGAGCACATTTCTTCTTGATGAGGTAAACAGCTAGCTACAACATTTTACCCAGATATCAAAATCACAGATCACACGCTATTGCATCATTTATACTTTCACTATAGTTCAAAATAGAATGACAAAATGGTTCCGATCACTATTATTTTAGCATCGGATTATTGCGACGCTTTCACGCTAAGCGGTTTGAAGGGGTGACGAAAATGGCAATCTCAAATTTCCTCTCACAGAAATGGTGTTTTAACTCCTAACGTTATTATTTCTCCCCTATAGACAAGGATGTATGTTTTCTCTCTTTCTTTCTCTTGAAGATGAATCTGTTTAGACCATTGATTTTGTGATTGTGGTAGATAGAAAAAAGTAACATTTTTTTTTATTATACTTAGTAATGAGAATGACGATGACTGTATGTTTGATGTGGTAGTTGGCAATTGGCTGAGCACCGTGTAGTGGGGTCGATTCCCCCACGGAGCAATTCTTTGTGTGATCCGCAAAAATTTGTTTAGGGTCTGGGTGTCATGTGTATGTGAACTTTTATGTTTGTAAACACATACACGACACGAGAAAAGTCTATAATGGAGCAACGTTTTTAAATAATTTAATATCATTCTAAAAATGTTCTAAAAATAAATTTCAATCTTAAAGGCATGTATGCATTAATGCATGCATTAAACTCAAAACAGAAAAATAGAGCCACCTAACAACCCTTCAAGTGTTTAAAAAAAACCCCAATAATAAATTACACGACTTTAGCATTACCTTACAAACGAATCTCAATAAAAAACACAGTACATGAATAAACTACACGTCAATGATACTTCAAGCCGAGTAACATACAAAATGGTATCTGAAGTAACGCTATAGTGAAGACTATGTTACCTTAATGTCAGAACATCCATCAAATTGACATTTATTACGCCAACATCGCCTTTTTAGGGCGGTTAACGACTCTAAGATGTTTTATATGGCCTAAAAATATACTGTTGCTTGTTACGGAAAAGTCAATTTTCTGTAGTATATTGAAGGTCTTTTTTTATTCTGACAGTGTTATGGGTTGAAGGTTAGCAATGGTACTTTGGAATGGAATCAGAATTGAACTATTACTGGATCAATTACGAACATTAAAATTTAAGCTAGCTTAGCTTATTCAGTCAATCAATTTATAATTAACTAGCTTTTGATCCGCGTCCAAAGTAGTCTAAAGGTAAGAAGGTATCTCCACCCTTCTAACAAAAGCTTTTCTCCATTAATGTACGTGAGTAAACAGTGATTTTTAGTTAATTTATTATGTCTCACGACAGTTATTATAAAAAACATTCACTGTACATATTACTTAGTTTTTTTTTAATCTACACATAGTAAACGAAAAAAAACCAGAAGAAAGTTAACATACCAACAAAAAGTTCTAATTTCCATCTTTTCAAGGATAATCTTTTCTTTTAATTATACGACAATAACATGAATATCAAGTACTTCAAATAAACAGTACTCCCCGACAATTGCTGTGTAACCTAAAATAGCGGGTTTTAATTAAGCCATGTTCACACGTGGCACGCCAAATGAGTATGTAGGTTGTATGATAGCTTCATTTGAATGCTCCCCAATTCTATTAGTCTCGCAATCAGATTTGCTTCGCGAATGTCAGTCGGTGTGTATTTAGCTTTAGATTGCATGAAAAGGATTTTCGAATGGTGTTTTGTTAAACATCTCTCTTTTATGGTTCTTTGTGTTGTTATTTCATTAGCAATTGGTTTTAATTGAAAGTTTATCTGAATGGGTATTGACATTTATATGGACCCGAAAATGTAACAAGTTTCCATTATTATTAAAATGTTTTATATTATTATATTTCACTACCTCAGCTAAGTGGTTGCACATGGGTTCTGGTTTTTCGGTCGGGCGAAGTATTGCTGGACTATTTTCGGGTTTTCGAAATTTTTCAGTAGTATTTTCTCAGCACGGATTCTGGAAATGTACCCAGTATATGGCAATAGACTCATCACCATGTCACATGGGACTTACAACATAAATTGTGAAATGTGGGTGCAAATTTTACAGTGGCATTACGTGCCACAATCCCCACACCCCTTCGGGGATAAAAGGCGTGACGATGTTACATATTCTTTACCTTTAAATTAAACCTTTAACCGCCTGTATCGCATATATACGACACATAATAATATTTCCGTGTCCTTACCGCTCGTGTCGTATTGCTGTGACAGAGAACATGCATGTTTTTTTTGTTCTATTAACATGATTGCTCCTCTTTATTTAGTGTAGATATATTTTTTCCAATTGTAATTAGTTGATAAGTAATTCATTTTTAACTAGGCGCTCAAAAACAAACACAGACATAATTTTATGTTCCATACGCATTAAATAATAGCACAAAATCTACGATTCTTACTAGCGTTTTCCGCAATCTAATATATGTGTGAGAAATGGAATCTCGCAATCAAATTTTGAAGCAGATATGTAACTGATTGAGCTGAGCTGACATGAGCATAAATGCTAAGCTGCAAAAAATCTTAGTTTTAAAAAAAGTTATTATCATCATCAACGTCACTCCTTTTATCCCTGAAAGGGTAGGCAGAGGTGCACATTACGGCACGTAATGCCGCTATACAATGTACACTCTCTTTTCACTCATTGTCCCATGTAATTGGTGGTGAGCCTATTGGGCACAATTCCAGACTCCGTGCCACGACTGAGAAAATTTCGAAAAACCGAAAAAAAGCCCAGCAGTACTTCCCCGATCCGGAAATCGAACCCGAGACCCCTTGTCCAGTCGTACTTGCGACCTCCTCGACCGACGAGGCAATCTTTAGGTCTTTGACTGTCAATAGAAAACTGTTGAAGGCAAATCGGTCGGTCACCGATGACCACCATGGCGTTCAATGTGTTAAAAAAGTTTTTAATATAAATTAATTTTTCCTACCGCTCATATTTCTATTACAAGGTATTATAGATAAACCCTCTATACTATGAATCTCCGTCTATCTTGTAATATCAACACGTATACCCGTTAGTGTGGCTGTAAATCCTCACTCAGGTCGTGATAGATTACTATTCTAGTGGATTGTATGGGGATTAGCGATGCAGGTGCCTGTATGCATAGCTATCTCCCATAGGCTAACCAATATTATATAACGTAACCTTGTATGCCTTTTTTTCATGGTATAAGCCGGTGAACGAGTATACGGATCACCTGATGGTAAGTAAACACCGCCGTACATGGAGACCCGAAACACCAAATGCGATACAAATGCGTTGGTGGCCTTTAGGGGGTTAGGAATTTAAGGGTTGTTGGCCTCCGGTAACCTCACTCACAAGCGTTGTGTCACGTCGGTTATCTTTGAAGCCGTGGTTCCGCTTGTGTTGTGGTACTAAGCGACGGGAACACAACACAAGCGTTGTGTCACGTCGGTTATCTTTGAAGCCGTGGTACAGTGGTTCTCCGGTCCGAGCCGGGCCATTCATACCGAAGCATGGCTCTCCCAAACTTAAAAGCATTTACAAGATATGTAGCTTACATAAGGCACAATTTTGACTTACCACACTTACGTTTCGTTCAACAAGACTGTAGCACGTCAACCTTTTTCGATTTAAAAACAAACCAACAAACCATTTTTCGATTCTATTGTCCTCTTGTTAATTGAATATACAAACGTACATAGCTGTTGTATATGTATATGAGGTGTCAAACGGTTGGGTTTTGATTGATTGCTTTCCAATTTATTGCCAAGTCATCAATTCATACAGCAGCGTAGATATTTTAATTCGCTTGGGACGTTGGCTTTGTTTTAATTGGATGTTTGTCTGGGTAAAAATGTGTCATATTGGAAGCGTATCTTCAAGGGTGTTATTGTATAGCAGCGACAGATTTTAACTTGAAACTAAAATTGAAAAATGAAGATGTATATTGTCGTGGTGTCCCGGAGATTTTAGACGCCTGCTTCTCTTGGACGACAGTGTACCAATGTGACTTTTCCGAGTTATATTTACTTACTAACAATATTTAAACACCACTGACAAACGGTAAAGGAAAATATCGTGAGGAAACCTGGACTTATAATTTCTTATTATAAGTTTGAAATCGCCAACCCGCATAGTGCAAGCGTGGTGATTAATGCTCAAACTTTCAATGTCAGAAGAAGTCTTTCGGTCTGTTGAAGATTCTTCTACTTCTTCTTTTAAGTGGCCACTTATAGGCTTCAATTTTTAACACCTAACATTACTTAATTTTCACTTTACAGCTTCCCAAAATACTCCCAAAACGTCTCCCAATTTAGAAACTGGAATTGGCGAAGAATCTTAATGGTTTACAATCGGAGCGCAATAAAAGGTGGAATCGTTAAATAAGACAAGCAATTTAACGCGTGAAGGGACATGTGCTATCAGCTGATTGGTCTTCGTTTGTATGGGAGCTTTTGATCGAAGGTCTCAGAAGTACGTTGTCGGCGAAAATTGGTCCTTTTCGGTTAAGAGATAATGTGTTACATGAGAGACGTGCTAGGGGTTAAAGATGTTTATCGATGCGGGTTGAGTAGCGTTTGTGTATACAGATGCTACTTTCTCCTTCTACTCTGATGTGTGTGAATTGGTGAAAATTTTTACACTGGTAAATGGAGCCTTATGCCCATTTTCACTAATCTCTTTTAAATTTTAAGGAACCCCTAAGTTAAGTTCCACTTTAGGCCTTTGCCCTGCAGTGGGACGATCACGGCTGAAATCTAAATCTAAGTTAAGGTAAGTGACAGTTAAGTACATTTGTTTTTCGCCAACCTATATTAGGGTAGATGACATTTTTTTTATTTTAATGTCCGTCTTGTAGATTGTTTTAAATTTGATACACGTATTTTTTATTTTCTTGCGGAAACAGATACTTTTGTAGATCGATATAGATAAAAAGGACTATTTCGGCTACGGCTTCCATAAAAGACGAATCCCCATAAATAATTCAAGGAAATGACTATACTGCGTCTATCATTTGTTGGGACAAAAACGTTTATTCTATTTTCCTTTTAATGGAATGTAAACTACTGAATAAGGTAGCTATTAATAAATGCTAGTTCCTTGCATACTGATGGTTCCATTAATAACAGAAATAGAATTTTATCGATCAGTGTTTCTGGTAAATATGTGTATATATACAGACGGTGTGACGTCTGTCCGTCCAAGGCGAGGCAGTAAGCAAGTTTATTGTAACCTGATCGTGGCTAAGTGTTTGCGGTGTCGAATAAATCATTTTGCTTTCGTTTTTAGACACATTGTTTGCTTTGGATGTATTTTGGTCACTTTGTAAGGTGTACTTAATTTTAATATGTCCATAATAATTAAGATATAAAATACTTCTTTAAAGTACTTATCTCTTGACATTTAGTTTTTTTTTCTAGGTACTATAAGTACTTTAGGATATAGGCGAAGTAATTTTTTGCCCTCAAATTTTGTATACAAACGAAATAATGAAAGAACTGTGAACTACCCAAATATCCTACTAGAACCATGGCAGACTGTAAAATAAATCTTTCATTCTATAAACTGCTACAGCTGAGCATGGGGTTTCTGGTTCGATTCCCGGTTCGGGTAAAGAATTAGTGGCCTTTTTTCAGTTTTTTCAAAATTTCTTAGTTATAACACGGTATCTGGAATTGTGCCCGGTATATGACGATATCCTTCTATAAAATCCAAGTAATTCTCAGTGAAAATAACCAGCAGAGCGTTGGCGTCAAAAATTTTATTATTTAGTACGTAAGTAAGGTGTAAACTTTTGGTACAATTATTGTATAACCAATTACGTTTTCCGACGTCACTTATGATATTAAAGTGATTATTTTGGGAGCACTTTCGTAATTAAGTCGGATGTAAAGTATATGAGCATACTAATTAGTATACATGGCTACATGTAACCAGTTTATCATGATCTCGCCTGATAAGATCTTTCCATACATTCAACGGTCAGTTTACACTGGTTTTGTATAGCTTGATGTGTGACCTTGTGTTCCTGCACCCATGGTTTTGTGGGTTAAGATAACTAATTAATTAATGGGAAGATTTTACGCATGTTTTGTATGGAGAGAGAAGAGATTGTTTATATGCTGTGGATAGAAATGTATGTATATCATATATACTAAATACATATGTAATTTTTTAAAGTAATTTCTAACTAGACTTAAACTTTCGAACTCAGAGTCATTTAATGGTTACTAAGGCACATTACAGGCACACTACAGTATTACCACAGTTCTGTATTTAATCAATTCAATTTATTCAATTAGCAGCTACGATTTAACTGTATAGTTTGACTGTACAGTCGAAGCTTAAGTTTAATGTATGTAGCTTGCATACGGAATAGTTTAAGTAATCATTAAATGTATCTGAAAACGACAGATAAGCGAATAACATAAATAATTGAATATCCACATAATTATTTTGAAAGAAATAAAAAGAAACAAAAATATTGTAAAAAGTACAGTAAAGCTACACGCTACAAAGTCATAAGTCCTGTCCATAAAACTTGTACGAAACATTAAAAAATGATACCATATTTCAATTTTTAATTGTCATAATGTAAAAGTATGGACATGTCCATAATAAATTTCGTCATAATGCCCTTAATTTAATTACTTTGGGCCCGTAATTGTGAAATATGAGTGAGATACTACAACTGAATGTGACAATTTTTTACGTTGAAATAATTAGTTTTATCGTATGTTATATTCTTTATTAATTAGGTGGCTTATGATTATTTTTTTCTGGCTGGTCTTGTTTAATCGAATTACTAAACATGAGACTGATAAAATAATATGATATTTTGAATTAGAATATTAGTTATAG